>NC_090373.1:91418566-92078066 GCF_036365525.1 Heterodontus francisci
CCACCATCAACATCCAGGGGTCACCATTGAGTAGAAACTTAAATGGAGCAGCCATACAAATACTGTGGCTACAAGAGCAGGTCAGAGGCTGGAAATTCTAAGGCGAGTAATTCACCTCCTGACTCCCTAAATCCTGTCCACTATTTACAAGGCACAAGTGAGGAGTGTGATGGAATACTCACCACTTGCCTGGTTGATTGCAGCTCCAACAATACTTGAGTTTTGACACCATCCAGGACAAAGCAGCCTGCTTGATCCGCACCTCATCCACCACCTTCAACATTCACTCCTTCCACCACCAACGCACAGTGGCAGCCGTGTGTACCATCTACAAGATGCACTGCAGCAACTCACCAAGGCTCCTTAGACAGCACTTTCCAAACCCACAACCTCTACCACCTAGAAAGACAAGGGCAGCAGATGCATGGGAACATCACTACCTGCAAGTTCCCCTCCAAGCCACAAACCTCCCTTCTTAGAACTGTATCACTGTCCCTTCACTGTCATTGGGTCATAATCTTGGAACTCCCTTCCTAACAGCACTGTGGGTGTACCTGCACCACACGTTTAATTACCCCATGAACATATAACCTTCTTCCTCAGAAGCAAGGGCACTACCCACTTAGCCAAACTGAAAGTTTGATCATAAATTATATTCTTTTACAATAAATGAAAACCAGGATCCTCTACCTTCATTTTGCTAATGCTTTAGTGGAACTGGGCCGGACGAGGTTGGAATTTGGCATGGATACACTCCACCATTTACCCAGCTAATTTTAGTCCTCCTGAGTTTGTCCAGATGAGGACCTGCAGCCACAGTGCATGCATCACCAATGGGTGCTGTAATCAAACTCCGCTCCCACTCTAGATAGATTCCCTGGCAGAGGTTGGGGAGCCCACTAGAAATCGGTTCATGTCACTGGGGCAAGAAGATTAGTCAGAGACAGGGGTACAGCTTTGTGGTCGCAGAAGTCCCGCCATGGGATGATGCACCCCAACTCCACAAAGGCAGGAAATATAGACCTACTGTTCTGATATATTATTATAATATATACTATATGCTCAAAAGTAGCTCTGCCATTTCGTTCATCGTGATGCTTAAAACTAATTCACTGAAGCATGTGAAAGTTTAATGCCTAAGGTTCTGATGTGACCGTTGTTAGCCAATTCCTACTGTCTGAAATATGACAAGGTTAATTAGTCTTTAACCAGCTGAATAGAAATCGTACTTGGTTGGGTCTGATTTGATTCCACTTGGAGGAAGCCTCATGTTCCTGATACAGATGGAAACCTCTATGATTTATTGGAGAGATACAGTGCCTGAAGTGCTGTTAAAATGTGTCACAGTATATCTCTTTGATGTGACAGAGCAGGCTTTCCTTCTTAAGTCCTTCCTGGGATAGACACGTATTTTGTTTTAAGATGAAGTGTGAGACAAGATGAATTCACCAAGGCTAGATATCTCTAGTAGGCAGGCCCAAGGTGAAGCAGGTCTTGAGTGGGCCATTAGTGAAATAATAGAAGAACCTGTAGGGTGAAATGATGAAGTGCTGTCTCCTTTTGCAAAAGCTAGTCAGAAAGTAGATATTATTCAGCAAGCTTAGTCAGAGAAAGCACAATAAAACTAAGAAGGAAACATGCTTATATGTTGGAATTTATTACATATAAATTACAACTTACTTTCCTGATCCCCATGCGAGCTGACATGTTAAATTGTTGCCTTTCCTCAGGTTCTGTTCCCCTCCCCTTCAAAACTGCTGTCATCAGCCTCCTCAAAAAACCCACCTTGCAAACTACCACCAATCACACTTTTGTCTACAAAGTTCCTGAAAATGTCAACTTCTAAATCTAAGCTAATTTTTCTACCACTCTATGTTTTAATATCTCCAATCAGCTTTCCACTCATCGCACAGCACCAAAACAGCCCTAAGTTACATATAACATTCTCTGTGACAGTGGCCATAATGCATTATCCTTCCTCATCCTCCTCGACTGCTCTGCAGACTTTGATGCAGGCAACCACAGCATTTTCCTTTGATGTCTCTCTTATGTTGTCCAGCCCATTAAGTTAGCCTTGCTTGGTTCACTCTTAACTAATAGATCATAGCCAGAGCATCTTCAGCAATGGCCTCTCTATCCCCTCTTCCTATCATTGCCTCCTAATTTCCCAAGTATCTACCTTTGGCCCCTGTCATCCACAAGCTGACCCTTGGCCACATTGTCCACTAACATAGGGTCAACTTCCACATGTATGCTGATGACACCAAGCTTAACCTTTGCACCACATTTCATCTGTGGGTGCAGCAACCTGGTTTAAATGCTGAGATGCATCCACTTCTGGTGCTGACCCTGGCAAAGTTTATGGGATTGAGGGAAGGCACTTAATTTAAATAATCCATGTGGGCACCCACCCATTTGGGGCATTTTTTGGGTACTCATCATACAATAAAAGTTGGAAATTATGGTCTAGAGTTTCAGGTCTATGAGGGAAGTTGCCAGGTCCAGGGATAGAGAAACACACAGATAGTGAGAGGCAAACATAGTGTGTTTCCTCATCCTAATCTAATATTTTTTTGAAAATAAAACAAATAATTAAATTAGAACACACCCTTTTGTGGAAAATGGAGTGGAGGCACATATTGGCAGGACAGTGAGGATTTTGAGGCCACTGTCCCATTATCACCCACCCTCAGCGGGTGTGAGTAGGAGTAGATGGACCATGAAGGGTAATGTAAGTGACAGCAGAGCAAGGGGGAGGGATGAATGGGTATTTGAAGAAGAAGAAGTAGGAGTACTGATGGAGATGAAGTGATGGTAGGAAGGGGAGAGTTAAATGGAAGATGAGGAGGCATGGGACACAAAAGGAGTGAGAGGTAGCAGAATGCAGAAGTGATGGGGAAGGCAGACCACTGCGGGCCATGTTTTTTTGCACATCCTCTATTGGAAAATGCAGCCAGTAGCTGTTGCTTACTCCTTTCTCCAGCACTCCACTCTATCCCATTCAACATCTCACACCAAAAAGGGAAGAGAAAATCAGTGAGAAGCAGAAGATAAAGAAGAATAAAGGCAATATAATGAGAGGGATGCAGATGACAACAGAACGAGAGCCAGCAGAAGGGGGGAGACACAGAAAACAGTAGCATCCTGGTCATTTAAACCTTTTTTTGCTACTGCCTACTTTCTGCATCTTCAGCCATACCACAATTTTGTATTTAACTACTGGCTGGAAACATCAATGGAGAAACTAAAGTGAGTTCCTAAGCATTGTCATAGTTAAATGCAAGTCCAAACGACAGTTTTTTTTCCCCATTGTACTGGGAGCCAAGATATGAAATTAAGAAGCATTGGTTACACACCTATACAATGTGTTGAATTTGCTGGACACATATCTATAGGCACAATGCAGAAAACTGTCAATTTCACCCACAAGGGCAATTTCCCAAATGGTCACAGGAGGTGGTGATTGTTGGCAGATTTGTTCATTCTTGTATGGTTTATTATTTGCTAGAGCCAATCATTGGCTTCCAGACATGCAGGCTAGGGAATGTGTTTTTTGCACATCACTGAAGATCTTTTCCTTTGATGTATTTCAGCTGTTATAGCTCTCTTCTGCAGACAGTATGACATCATTAAAGACAACGACTCTAACAACAATAAGGAAAAGGCCAAGCCCTCTTCGGAGCACAGCACACCAGAGCATCCGACTGGTGGATTACTGCGCAGTAAGGTAAGCAATGCAACATGTAGTAAACAAATGTTCCAAGAGATACCATCTATTTTCACTGACATATTTGATTCTATTTCAAAGAGTAAAATTCAAAGTCACTAGTAATTAGCTTTAATATTTTTATTTTACTTTGCTGGAATTTCAAAGCATTTACATTTAAATTTTAAGTATCAATGATATCATCAAAGGGGCTATATAAAACAATATCAAGAAGCTGTCTCCTGATCGAAATTTCTAGGAAACATCAAAAACCTGGCAATAAACAGATTGGAATACGATATAACTATGGGGCAGGTTTTCAACTTGCTTCCTGGATGCAAAACTTGCCTTGCAGATCATTCACCTGTTAGATAAATTGTCTGGTTTTCAATTCCATGTAAATAGAGAATTGGAAGATTCCACAATGGGTATGAAAATAACCAAATAAATGGCACCAATGCACTTACTGTATTACAGTACGTAGAATTACATAGAAATTACAACGCAGAAACATGCCATTCAGTCCAACAGGTCTATACCAGTGTTTATGCTCCACACAAGCTTCCTCCCACTCTGTTTCATTCATTGAATATTATCAACACAGCTTCTATTCCATTCTTCCTCTTACACTTACTCAGTTTCCCTTTAAATGCAACTATACTATTCATCTCAATCACTTCATGTGATAGATAGTTCTACAGTCTTACCACTCTGAATAAAGACATTTCTCCTGAATATCTTGTTGGATTTATTAATGACTATCTTGTATTTATGGCCCCTAGTTCTGGTATCTCCCACAAGTAGAAACATCTGCATGAAATTGGAAAAGGCCCAGAAACAGACGCAGGGATCCGAATGTGTGATTAACCCACGCCCATTGCTTCTGATGCAGACAGCACACAAACTTTGTGCTGCCTGCTGCGTTACATGATTGCAGTGTGAAGGCGACACTAAGCACACTGTTGTGTGTCTGCACACCCGAGCGTGGGGCATAAAATCGAGAGAGGCTAGCAAGAGTTTAAGCAAGCCTACACTGCTTAAAACCAGCCTGCACCTCTTAAAGGGAGGTGTATTGTGACAGCAGCAGGTCCTGGGAATCATGCTAACAGTGAGTTTGACCTTGGAAAGAAACAAAAATGCACAAAATGGCTGAGATCATGCTCTAAGGATCTCCAACGCAGCAGTGGAGGCCTTGGTACAGGAGGTGGACAGAAGGAGAGAGGTCCTCTATCCACAGGTGACCAGGAAACCCTCCAGACAGACACTGCAAAGGCAATGGGAGCAGATAGCTGCCACAGTCAATGTCAGCAGCGTACCCCCAAGGACCAAGATGCAGTGCCGCAAGAAGTCCAGTGCTTTCACACAAGTGGTCAGGGTGAGTGAATGCATGTTCAAATGCCATATCCTTACAACTGAACCACTAGCCTCACACACTGCTCAAGTCACAACCCTACCATCTCTATCAACCACATACTGCACATTCATAGCTTCACCTCACCATCACACACTTAGTACTGCAAGCCTCACACCTACATCTCTCAACTTCAACAGATTTCCAGCTATTCAACTATGACAGGCACATCACCCTGTGCACTTCCATCTGTCTTAAAGGACAAGGTCTGAAAGGACTTACGGAGGTAGCAGCACCTAATTAATAGGGGACAGGCACAGCTACACACCCAGATGGAGGAGACAGTGCTCGTCATCTTTGCCGTGGCCATGACTGAGACCATGCTCAGTGGCAGGGCTGAGAGCATCAAAGATGATGGTATATTCCTACCTAATCCTCCTTCTCGCATCCCACTTCCCCTCATCCCATAATCTCTACTGATGTACAAGCTGCAGACAGTCTAAGTATCCACCTCTTGGTTTCTTTCTGTCCTCTCACTGCAACCTACCCTTGTGCCTTTCTTCTTTCAGATACCCAAACACTGCCACTTGGCCAGGCAGTGGTGCAGGAGCAAGATGAGGAAGAGCAAGAAGCAACTGATAATGAAAAAACATCATCCCTTGCTCTCATACTCGCAACTACCAGCTCAGATACTGACACTGAACATTCATTAGGAGGTAGCATAGAAGCAGGATCTGTATGTTTTTTTTATTCGGTCATGGGATGTGGGTGTCGCTGGCCAGGCCAGCATTTATTGCCCATCCCTAATTATGCTTGAGAAGGTGGTGGTGAGCTGCCTTCCTGAACCGCTGCAGTCTTTTAGGTGTAGGTATACCGACAGTGCTGTTAGGAAGGGAGTTCCAGGTTTTTGACCCAGCGACACTGAAGGAATGGCGATATACTTCCAGGTGTGTGGCATAGATGGGAACCTGCAGGTGGTGGTGTTCCCATGCATCTGCTACCCTTGTCCTTCTAGTTGGTAGAGGTTGCAGGTTTGGAAGGTACTGTCAAAGGTGTCTTGGTGAGATGCTGTAGTGCATCTTGTAAATGGTATGCACTGCTGCCACTGTGCATCGGTGGTGGAGGGAATGAATGTTGAAGATGGTGGATGGGGTGCCATGGGTAGGATTGGTGGATGTGAGGAGACACTGGGCACAAGTGGGCTGCAGCCAGGGCACTGGGAAATGGTAGCGCAGAAGACAGCTCACCAGAAAGCAAGGTCAAATACTAGTTCCACTGCAGAGAACACAGATGAGAACCTCAATGAGGCGATATACAGAAAAAGGCTGATGGATATGCACATAAAAATGCTTTGTACATTGGCAGACCTATAAGAGAGCCTGCAGTCACTGTCAAGGAACATGGAGGAGTCCAGCACCAACTTTGTGCAGAGCTGGGAGCCCATCCTTTCCTGCATGGTGGCCAGTTCCACTACCATATTTGTGGGCCCAAACATGATGCAGCGTCTAATGGCTGATGTCTCAGCTTCCATTGTAGCACGGATAGAAGCCAGCCAACTACTGGGTACAGTGGAAGCTCAGACCAAAGTCATGCAAATTCAGCTTGCTAACAGACTTCTGCCATCATGTCTACAGATACCACTATTCATAGAACCTTTGCAGTTTCTCACCACTGTCCACCAATTTGTCCTCCAACAGATTACAAGGATTAATGAGGCACTGCCCTATGAGAGTGGCAGTGACTTTGTGGAGCATAAACCTACTATCAGGTAGCTATCCCTGACTGCTTCCGCCCATGTCAAGGTGGTGCAGTCTAAGGGTGGGTCTTTTAAAGCCAGAGCTGCGTGAGATCATCCTGCAAGGCCATCTGAAGTCTCCACACTAAAAGTCAGCAGCCTTCCATCAGCCATGCGGCAGCCACTGGGGTAACACTTGTCATGATCCTGTCTTTTTTTCCTCCGGGAAATATGCAGTGTGCCTTTAAGGCTAGAAAAGAGCCGTACTGCTTTAAGGCAGCAAGCTTTAAAGACTCAGTCAAAGAGTGCATTCTCGTTAACTTGGAAACAGCCATTCAGACTGAGCATCAAGAGATACATTTGTTACAATTCAGTTTTGAACTGGCTTATAGTGCAAACAGTCTGTTCTAACAGGAGAAACAGGTGTTAACACCTGAAAGGAGAAACCGACCATTTAAACTGAAGGAAGAGAATTTAGTCTGTTTATTCATTATTCTCTCTCAAAATTTAAAAAAAAGTCAAGCCAAAACAGAGATCTCTCATTTAAACTAAAGGAAGGGAAGTGAGACTGTGACAATCTTTTATCCCTCAAAAACTCTAAAGTCAGATTGATTCTATTGAAAGTGTGTGCAAGTTGTTAATTGTTGAAATCCATCACTGGAGAAGGAAAGCATCACTTACTGCTGGAATTAGACTATGGGCTGTTCTACTGTTGAAGAGCCTTTTTTCCCCATTGGACGGCAATGAGGACTTCAAGAAAGCTTGGACTTTTTCAAATCTGGCAGAAGCATAAATTTGCAAGGACTCTAATTTTTCTATTTTTAAATGTTGTTTATATCTTCGTAGTGTTAAAGAATTTAGTTTTTCTAATTAAACAATTAATTTGTTGATTTAAGACACCTGGTTTGGTTAGCTTCATTCGGGGGTTAATCGATGGTACAATTTGGCTGGGTCTTTCTTTAATTTGGAAAGTTTAAAATGATATGTTAGGCGATCTGTAGAGGAACAGGATTGAATTAACAGTGATTTTCTCCCACCACAAACAGAATCGTGTATTTTGATTGGGGCTTTGACTGGAGCGGTCGGTTGTAACATATTAATTAGGGGCTTATCTGGGATCAAAATCAGACTAATTGGGGGCTCACTGGAGATTTGAACCACATATTAATTGGGTTTCTCTGGATTTGAATCATATCTTAATTGGGGGCTCGCTCGCAGTTGAATCATATTTAATTTGGTGGCTCGCATCTGGGATCGGAATCAGACTAATTTGGAAGGCTCGCATCTGGAATCATAGTAATTACTCGTCTCTGGGATAACATATTTAAATTGGGGTCCTGCGTTTGGCATCATATTAATTGCTCTCGAGTCTGGGATCATATCCATTGGAAACTTGATTTTTGGGATCTAAGAAATTAAAAGAACCAGGTCTCTTGTATAATAAGGTACAGTCTATACCATTGTAATGGCATTAGTCGTTGTAGCAGAGTTTTTGGGAAAGCAGAATGTTTCCCTGACTAACTTGATAACTTTAACTAAGAGCAAATTAAAAGAATTAGCCACAAAATTGGGATTAGAATTGAAATTAGGTGCCAAAAAAGCAGAGATAATTGACATAATAGGCAAATATCTAAAATTAGTAGAAGATGATGATGATGATACAGATGAAGGGCAATACGAGGAACAAGAAAGGGAATACGAGAGACAAGAAGGTAATACATCCAACAGAGATGCAGTGGAATTGGCTAGGATTCAATTAGAAATGAAAAAAAACTGGAGCTTCAGCAGGAAAAAGAATTAAGAAAACTTGAACTTCAGAGAGAGAGTAAAAGAGGAGAGGGAATTTCAGTTAAAAGAGATGGAATTAAGACAAAAGTGTAGTCTTGAATCCAGGGAAAATTTGGGTCAGGAAGAATCTGAATTTAGATCAGGACCCAGCAAGAAGTTGTTTAAATTTATACAGGCTCTTCCTATGTTTGAGGAAAGGGACGTAGAGACATTTTTCAAATCTTTTGAAAAAAATAGCCAAATAGATGAAATGGCCGAAAGAAAGCTGGACACTGCTTATTCAGGGCAGGTTGGTCGGCAGAGCTCATGAAGCTTATGCCATGCTTTCTGAAGAGGCTTCTTCAGATTATGAGATGGCAAAAAAGGCTATTTTTACTGCATATGAGTTAGTCCCTGAATCTTACTGTCAGAAGTTTAGGAACTTACGGAGATTGGCTGGGCAGACATATTTCGAATTTGAGAGGGTGCAGCAAATGAATTTTGACCGTTGGATACGGGCAATAAAGATAGAAACCACATATAAGAACCTTTGAGAATTGATTCTCTTAGAAGAGTTTAAAAACCCCATTCCTTCAGTAGACGGAACTCATATAGATAACATAAAAGTTTTGAAAGCTAGGCAAGCAGCAGGGATTGCTGATGATTTTGTACTTATGAATAAGCCAACCTATTTTGTCCATCACCCCCATAAACCCGAGAAGAATAGAAAGTGGGAGAGTGAAAGGAAGGCAAGTAGCCGGGGACAAGAAGGAATAGCTGGAAATGCCCCAGGATCACCCCCTCAGGTCAGAAAGAAAGGTGCTGAGGGTAGAGGTGAGGTTCGCAAGCCAAATTGTTATCATTGCAACAAAACGGGTCAACTTTGTTCAGAGTGCTGGAAATTGCGAGATAAACCTTGTTTGGGTACGCAAAGTTAGTGCAGAGGAAAAGACTCTGACTGAGAGTATAGCAGACCAGGCTATAGCTTTAATGACAGCTATGAATGTGAAACTAGATATGAAAACTAAAAGGAGTGTAGAGTTTAAGAATAAAATATCCAAGAGTTATAATGAATTTTTGCCAAAGGGGAGAGTAACTCCATATCCTGTAAGTGAGGCAGGAAAACCTATCATTGTACTCAGGGACACAGGAGTAACACAAACACTCTTGCTGGGGAAAGATATAAGGTTTCCACCAGAGAGCGCCTTGAATGCTAAAGTTTTAGTAAATGTAATTGGCGGGAACTGTATACCCTTACCTTTGTATAAAGTACACCTAGAGAGTGACTTAATATTTGGGAGTTGGTATTGTCCACAGTTTGCCAATAAAGGGAATTGATCTATGCCTAGGAAATGATTTGTCTTGATCAGAAGTATCAGTTTTTCCTATAGTTACAAAGGAACCAAGTGAAATTAAGGAAACAGAGCAATTACAGGAACAAGTTCGTGGAATATTTCCTGCATGTGTAGTTACCCGAGCAATGGCGAAACAGGATCCTTTGTCGGAGGTAAAAGGGGCACCATAAATAGATAGCCAGGCATCTATTTGGTGATTTAGATAATCCAAATGAGATGTTTAACAGATCGTTTATCATTGTAGCACAGCAAGCTGATCCAGAGATATATATAATAGCACAGACGGCTCTGTCAGAAGCTGAGTTGAAAGGAGTTCCGGAAGACTATTATATGGCAAACGGGGTTTTGAGGAGGAAATGGAGATTGCCTCATTGCCTCATTGCTAACGGAGACTGGACAGTTGTTGAACAGATAGTGGTACCACCTAAATATCGACAAGGATTATTAAGGTCAGCACACGCCATTCCTTTTGCAGGACATAGGGGAATTCGGAAGACCAAATCACACATAAGCAAACATTATTACTGGCCAGATCTTACAAAGGAATGTGAAACAATTTTGTAAGACATGCCGTACCTGTCAAATGGTGGGAAAACCACAACTTACCATAAAACCAGGGAATGCAGTATTAGTGTTGTTACCATCACAGGGAGAACCATTAAAAGCATGGTTCAGTGGCCCATATAGAGTGATCAAAAGAGTGAGTAAGGTAGATTACTTGATTGACACCCCTGATTGCTGGAAGAAAAACCGGCGGTGTCACATTAATTTGCTCAAACCATATTACCGCAGGGAGGAGGATAAGCCAGTGCAGGTATGTCAGGTAATCGGGACTGTTGAGAAGGAAAAGGATAGTGAGGATGAAGCAGAAGCAGGCCTAGGAAATGCTCAGATTGAACCTCCAACTATCAGATTAGAGAATACAGAATGGCTAGGAAAATTAAACAATAAGTTTTTACACTTAGAGGCAAAACAGTGTGAAGTCCTAACCAGGGTTTTCACAATGTTTCAAAAAGTTTGTAGGGATAAGCCAGGATGTACAACCTTAGCCACATATGATGTGGGTATCGGGGGAAACATTCCTTTAAAACAACATCCTTGTCGCTTAGGTCCAGACAGGTAGGCCCAAGTGGAAGCAGAGTTACAATGCATGCTGAAGGGCAGCTTAGATGAACCTAGTCAAGACAGCTGGAATTCGCAGTCTTGATGACTAAACCTGGTGGATCAGCTCAAACTTGCATAGACTCTAGAAAAGTCACTATGGTAAAGAAGGCAGACTCCTACCCAAATTCTTATTTAAAAGACTGTATGGACTGTGGGCAATACAATGTGTCTTAAAGAGACAAATGTGTTGGAGGGATACTGTCAAATTCCTTTGACACCCAAGGGTAAAAAAAAATCAGGTTCGGTTACACCGGACAGGGTTTTCCAGTGTCAAGTGATGCCACATAGGTTAAGGGGTACTCGAGAAAATTCTCAGAATAGTGAACCCAGTAGTGGTCAGTGCTCCTAGCTGTGCAGTTCACCTGGCTGAGGTGATGGACAATAGGGACGCTTGGAAGGAAAACACAAAACAATTGGAAGACTATGCTTGTAAATTAAAAAAGGGATTAATTGGGGACAACCTTTGAAAATTTAAAGCCGAAATGTTCTGGTGGAAAGTGTTGCTGTAGTCTTAACATTTTTGAAAAGTGTATGCCTGTAAAGACAGGGCTAAATTGTGGCGAGTCGAAGAGACTTAGTAGTTGGCAGGAAAAAAGACAGAGGCGCAAGGGGAGAGCCAACTGTGCAACAGCCCCGACAAACAAATTTCTCTGCAGCACCTGTGGAAGAGCCTGTCACTCCAGAATTGGCCTTTATAGCCACTCCAGGCGCTGCTTCACAAACCACTGACCACTTCCAGGCGCATATCCATTGTCTCTCGAGATAAGGAGGCCCAAAAGAAAGAATGCCTGTAAATGCGGGGAAAAAAATGTGTTCACGTTTTTTCAATTTATATATATTTTACCCATTGTCATGAAACACATTTCGGGAATGGCGTTTCATTTTGCCGGGGGTGGAGGTGTCATGATCCTGTCTTTGTTTTTCCTCCGGAAAATATGTGGTGTGCCTTTAAGGCTGGAAAAGAGCCGTACTGCTTTAAGGCAGCAGGCTTTAAAGACTGAGTCGAAGATTGCATTCTCGTTGCCTTGGATACAGCAACTCGGACTGACTATCGAGAGATACATTTGTTACAATTCAATTTTGAACTGGCTTATAGTGCAAACAGTCTGTTCTAACAGGAGAAACAGAGAGACAGCTGTGTGTTAGCACCTGAAAGGAGAAACAGACCATTTAAACTGAAGGAAGAGAACTTAGTTTGTTTATTCATTATTCTCTCGCAAAATTCAAAAAAAAGTCAAGCCAAAACAGAGATCTCTGATAATTTCAGTTGAAGGAAGGGAAGTGAGACTGTGACAATCTTTTATCCCTCAAAAATTCTAAAGTCAGATTTTTTCCCCATTAGACAGCTGTGAGGACTTCAAGCAACCTTGGACATTTTCACCTCCGGCAGGAGTGTAAATTTGCAAGGACTCTAATTTTTCTATTTTTAAATGTTGTTTATATCTTTATATGATGCAGTCTAAAGTCGGGTCTTCTAAAGCCAGAGCTGCACAAGATCATCCTGCAAGGCCATCTGCAGTCTCCACAGTGAAAGTCAGCAGCCTTCCATCAGCCATGCTGCAGCCACTGGGGTAGCATTGCACAGGACAGGCGAAGGTACACGGAAGACAGGCACTAAAGGAATGCACAAGGATGATTAGTTGATATTTGTATGGAATATTGTTGGACCGTTTGATAAAGTTAGTTTTGAATGTTTGTTTTGTGGTGGCTTTTATTTCAGCATTGTGGCCACGGGGACGCTGAGATGGTCAGTAATAGATGGAAAGTAAGGCTGTTGAAGAATGGGGATTTGGGGTTGCCTTCACTGGTACCAAAGACGGGTAAGCCAATCACAGACAGCCCAGCCAGAAAGGGGCTGTGTTGGTTGATTTCTCCCTTCCTTCCTTCTCCTCCTCTTCCTCTTCAGCTGTTCACCATATACCTGGTAGCAAGGGCTGGGCCCTCATGTTGTGCAGGATGTATTCGATGTTGATGAATCATGAAACATGCTCTGGGGGAGTACTGCATGGCTCCTTCAGAGCAGTCCAGGCAGCGGAAGCTCAATGCTCAATGATGTTTAGTGTGGCAACATGGCTGTTCTTATGTGACTGCTGCCCACTTGTGTGTGGTTTGAGCAAGATAGTCAGCTGATAGCCCTTGTATCCCAGTAACCACTCTCTAGTTTCTTGTGGTTTAAATGTATAGTGGACTGACACAGATTATAGGCATCACGACTGCTGCCAGGACACCGGGCATTGGCGAGTCCTGAGTATGGTCTCACACCAGTTGGGCATTGAGGGAGTGGAACCCTTGCGGTTGTGGTACATCTCTGAATTGATATGCGGCGCCACAAAGTGGCATGTGTGCAGTCAATGCCTCCCTGCACCATGGGGAAGCCTGCTAACTTGGCAAAGCTGTGTGCCCGCTCCACCCGTTTCTCTTTGGAAACAGAGAATGCAATGTATTCTCTTTGCATGCAGTACATCAGTGACCTCCCTTATACAACAGTAGACGGCAAACTGCAAGATGTTGGAGTTAATAAAAACAAGAAATGCTGGTTCCAGCATTTCTTGTTCTTGTTTTTATTTCAGATTTCCAGCATCCGCAGTATTTTGCTTTTATTTAAGATGTTGGAGTTGTTGCCTGCTCCAGCCTGGAAGAAGCCAAATGTTCTTGGCCATGATCACTTTTACAACCACTGGCAATGCCATCCTTGCCCTGCTCTGAGGCTGCAGGTCTGCCTGCAACAGGTGGCAGATTTCAGTGACCACCTCCTTATTTAAACAGAGAAGGCACATACATTGTTCTTTGCAGAGGCTGAGAGAAGAGAAGTACTATCCGAAGACCCTGGGTGAATATGGCTTCCTGCTGAGAGCCCTTCTCCCTGTCCTTCTGCAGGCCAAAGGGGATCGAGTACCTTGACTTCTGAAGGTCTTCAAAGAAGCACTGCATGAGAGACTCCTTTACAAAATATCAGTGGGTATCAATGGATGTAATTTACTAACTACCTAAAGGGAAGAAAGCATAGGGCTTTTATAAAGAGAACCGAATTGTGAAGGTTAGAGGTAATGAGAGGAGTCCTCTGGGCCGATGCTGGCACCCTTCCTGTTGCTGGCATACATAAGTAAACTGGGACTAAAATCTCAATTCTAAACTTGCAAACAAAACCATGTTAAGTGGAACTATGACTCATGGGCTTTGTGTTGCTTTGTAATGGTTTTTTTTCAACATTTTCTTCTCTAAACGTCTAAAATTTGTTTAGGAGACTTAAGAATTTGCTCTCCTACCAGCCACTTAATCAAAGTGGATAATGAGCTGGCTATAAGAACAGTTAACATCACTTTATGTTTTAATTCTAATTTTATTTTTTTTCCTTGTTTTTAGTTCCAAAATAACACACCAGCAATTAACATCATTGAAGTTTGACTACTGCAGGACGGCACTGTAGATGGAACAAGAATTCAGCAGACTAACGGAACAATGTCTCAACCTGATGAATCCATATTTTGCATTACCAACACCAGTTCTTTATGCCTGAAAGCATGTCATAGCCAAGGCTTTCTTCCTTCAAAGACACCTGCATGGAGACTGAAGCCGTGCATGCAGGATTCCTTCTTCAGCACAAAGGGCCACCAAGGTGACCTGTGCAGATGTCATCCAGGCTCCAGGGACATGCAGTAGTAGCTAAGATCTACATGTAGCTCTGCCAATTTCAGAGCACTCTACTACATAAAAGTCCAGTTGTCATTTGCTGGTCTGCCAATACTCAGATTCTTTGTCAGAGTGCACCAGACTAACAGGACGGTCAGCTTAAGGATTCGACACCCGGAAAGAGTGCAGTTGTGAAATAGCATGGTTCTAAATCTACAGTCAGGGAATTTCCATGCACCCAATGGATTAAACAGGTGAGGGAACAGCAGTATGCTGACCCAGAGGAGATTTTGTAAATGTGCCAACGATATTCAAATGAATCATGTTGTATCCGTCCAATTTGAATCAAACTCTTTAGCTGAGTGTCTAAAAGTCAAATCACATAGAAGATGCCATTTTGCTGATATGGCACAATATTGCAACTTTATTTTTAAATTGCTATAGGATTCAAAACAAACACACACACAGTATATATTATGTATAATATGGAACATCAGTTTTATTATGATTCATTCCATTGAAGTAAAATAACTTTAAAAATAATTTTTAATTACAATAATGTTCAACCCATTACATTGATTCATACTATTCCTGAGAGGAAGATAAACCCTAATAGAGAAAGAGACCTCCCTTAATAGGGTTACTGCTCCCATATGAACCAGGCCTAGCAATTGATGTTAAATTATCCATTATAATATAACACCCTGTGTAATAATAACATTGTAATTAGAAATAACAGAGTTGACCAAGAATAACATCACTACCCTTCTGATTTTTTTGGACAGCTTGATACTTTATAGTTAAAGAGGATTGAACTGTTCAAATGTTGCTCTATGGAAGTGGAAATTTGTCATTCTAAAGGCAGAGTCAGAGCAGCAAAATCCTCTGCAAGGGTTGAAATGCCTGCAATTGAGAATCATTTTAGGTGCCATGCCTGTGGCAATGCAAAATGGTATGGCTGGAATAGCATATCAAATTGACACTACATATCTAAACTTTAACTATTACAATAAGTGAACACTATAAATTCAATACAGTGATTCTTGTCCTTTTTTCATTTTTCCCTACAAATGTGCTATTTTATGACAAAGAGGGATCTCAGGACACTGTTAAATTTTGTTTTGTAACTAGATACCATGGGGTGAGTAGTTCTCAGGGGAACCTGTTCTCTGCTGGTTCTTACCCCTGTGTGAAAGTGACTACCTGCTGGTTGGCACTTATACCTGACAGCATGGGTTACATCAGAAAGACATATGCATAACCAATTTCCTGTGGCATCATGGTGCAGTGCATTGAGCCGACTATGCACTGTGCTGACACTATGCCATCATTAACTGCAGAAACAGAAAATAGCATAATGTAGTCAGGCTGTCCCATGGGATATTGAGTAACACCTGACTTGTAGCTGCTTCTACAAGATGCTCTACAAGCACAATGTGTAGGGGTAATTTTTTTATCTTCACGCCCAAAGAAAATCATTGGGGCTTGCATAGTTAAACTTGTGAGATGTGCTATTTGTATGTGAAGGTTTGCGCTGGGAGTAATGCTTATGAACAATGAGTTTTTCAAATGTATTTTCATAAAGATAGTGTCCCTTTAAAGATTTTTCATCCGTTACTGATTAATTAGGACATGGCTGGATTTTATTTCAGTGACGGGTGTCATGGCGTCGGCCCGGAAGGCTGGGGCGACCCCACCTTGGCCCTTTATCGGACCCCTAGCTGAATTCAATGGTGGGCAGGTAATTAACCGTCCCCTTTAAGGGTCAAGATCCCACCCCAAAAGCTGCCAGCCAATCAGAGGGCTGGCAGTTCAGCACTACTAGCAGCGCCACTGGGGTGGTGGCCACTGCTGGTACTGCAGGAGGCTTGGGACCAGGAGCAGCCGTGGAGCCCTGGACTGCAGGTAAATGGGGTGAGCTCGCTGGGGCCAGTCAGGTAGGCCTCAGCGGGGGTGGTGGGGGTGGCTGGGTGGTTGTTGAGGGCCAGGGGATTGTTGGCGCAGGGGTGGCCTTTGCCACTGGGGGCCATCCGTGAGTCACAGATTGCACAAGCAGGAGGGCCCCTCATCCCCTCGGCCCACAGGGTGGTTGCCTGGTGTTACTGGCCAGTCTCCCCATGTGTTGAAGGTCTTCCCCCCTCCACTGATTAAATGCCAGTGGTGGCAGGAAGAGGCCCTTAAGTGGCCATTAATTGGCCACTTAATGGCCTCGATTCCCAGCAGGAAGGCCATCCTCAGCCTTCCCTATCCCTAACAAAATTGAATGGTGCTGGGAAGGCAATGGGCACTCCACCCCCTGCCTTGCCTCACCATTTTATTGGCATCCCTACCTCTCTGCCCATTCCTAGAGAGCTGATAAAATTCAGCCCATGGTCTTTGAAGTAAAGCTGTGAAAATATTAACATCTAAATGCCTAATGAGTTTTTACGTTATCTCATTTTGTGCTTTTTTTAACTGAGGTGTTAAGACATTTTAACTGAACGGATTAACGCCTCTATCAAAACAGCAGAGAAATGAGTTGTGCTCAAACGCATTAAGCTAATAATTTGCCCAGCATAATTTCAGACAAACGGTTCTCACTGAAAGCAGCATCACACTGAAATAGTTACGTACAAACCCGAACTGGACAATTCTCCGCAAAGGAGATTACTGCTCTCTGCAACAATTTTCCATTTTTCTTTGAAAAACTTCCCCAAAGGTGGCATTTAAGGCAAAAGTTTCCAAAATTCATACCATTGGCGATGCCTTGCAAGAGCCAGTTCATCAGGATATTGTCAGTGCACTGTCATCCATTAAAATCAATGGGCAGGAAATTGCAGGCCATTCATCTGTCTGCTAGAGCCCACCAGTGGCACAGAGTCTTGGAAAATGTCACCCCTATTTTAACAAGATAGGGCATAATGAAAATGCCACATTATCGACTGGGATGTGGAAAATATTTCATCTTGCATGGTATGAATTCATTCCAGACTTCATTATTGCACATTTCAAAATATTATTCCATTTCGAACTCAAACATTTAAGGCTAAAAATTGCAGAGCTCTGCACTAAGCATTGAGAGTACCAAGAATCAGATGTGCTGATCTCTGCACCTAATTCTCCAGTGGAAACTCCCATTGAGTGAAATTCCTTGTCGAGAGCAGAGCCTCATATTTTCCTATAGTATCTTCAATTAAATTAAATCCCATCCATTAGTTTCATCACCTCCATGCAATTGCAACATGCATGATATTTAAACATGTGATTTATTTGAAGATTATTATTGAAGAATATGGATAGTGCCTATCCAAAAGATTTCCTGTCTTCCATACTTCAAAATATAAGGGCCCTGAAATTCCAGCGGGATTTCTGTTTTCAGCCATTTATGGCTTTTCTCGAGGGAGTTCTACTTGAGAAATGAAGCAACAATTAGCAGTCCCTGGAATATCCAGGCTTGGTTATTTAGAAACCATAATGGTGAATGTAATGTGCCTTTTGAAATGTGTCAAGATCTTTCAAAAGAATTATACAGTTCTGTGCTCCGAAATGGGAAGTTCTCAAAGGGCTAAATAGACTTCTTGATATACGCATTATCCACAAAGCTGGTTTAAAATGTAGTTGATTTCTTGTGCCTGTTAGATACCACATGTATATAAAATACCTTCCATTTGGATTTCTTTTCTTTTTAGTCATATATTAAAATCTAGATTTCTTTCTGGATTTGAAAGTTAAAGTACGACTTGTGGTACTTAAAAGTGTACTATATGCTTTTGTTCAGGAGGTGTACATAGACATATCAGGTGGAGATACTGTTCTGTGGAGTTGGATCAAACTAAGACCAGGTTAAAATGGTTAACACTTATTTCATTTTCACTGTCAGATGTGATCACCTCCATCCATATTTTATCCTGAAAAAGCTATATCCAGCAATCAGCCTCTTTCTTGTGGAAATTTTTTTTTTCCAATATACTTATCTTGTTCTTGGTATACTTGAATGTGATCAAAGTAATGGTGTGTAAAAGCATTTTGCAAGTACGTTTTAGAAGCCTTTGTAAATCTAGGGTCAAACCACAAAGTGATCCCTGTTATCCACATTGGTTAAACCTGGTATAGCAGGTTTCGGCTCAGCTTCTCTGTCCTCACTTTATATTTTTAGAATAGAAAGCAGGGTCCTGAACACTCATGGTCATGGCAGGATCATTCTTACTCTGGCACACTATCCGAGGTTAGTGGGTGGTTCAGGGAAACGCTTTCTCTGCTCTGTATCTTACTGCTCTTCAGGAGTTCAGGTCATGATTCCTGCTTGAGCTCCTTCAGGTGCGGCCTTCACCTGCCCTTTGTTGGACCAGCAAGCTTCTTCTCAGTCAGCTTACCAGCTGCCAGTCATGAGAGAGCAGGAAGAAATTAACTCTCAATGCTAGTCCTCAATTTAGTTGAAACCGCTCACCTTATAAGGGGCTGGCAGATGATGCACCTCTCAGAAGGCCCAGCGGAATCTCCAAAATTAGACCAGGATGTGGTGTGTGCAGACCCAGCTTATTTTCCGACTGAGGATCTTCAACCTTCACAATAATTGTTTCTACTGGAGAACCATTGTACTGTGTGGGACCTCCTTTCCTTATCACCTTGCTTACGCTTGGCTTCATTTGTACTCAAGGCCAGGGGCTAGAAATTCCAGCAGCATCATTGTGCTGCCAAAACTGTGACAGCGTGGAGCTTCAGCTCTCAGGTCTGACCTCACTGTGACTCCATCCCAAGTCCCAGCAAAAGGATCATATAAATATTAGGAGTGCACACCAATATTCACTCTTCAATGATGAGCGAGTTACTGGAGAATGGCCACCATCTGAAGAATTATCCCCAGCATGAGTTATTGCCTTCAAGAAAGAGGAGGTAAGGAGAGGAATAGTAAGGAAAAACTGAGAGATAAATAATACAAAAAAGGTGTTCATGAACTTAAAGAAATCTTTTGACTTTGAAAATGAGAGATGATTCAAAAAGGGTGCGTGGGATAGGCCAAATAATTATAGGCCGGTTAGTCTGACCTCGGTGATGGGTAAATTATTAGAATCAATTCTGAGAGACAGGATAAACTGCCACTTAGAAAGGCACGGACTAATCAGGGATAGTCAGCATGGATTTGTTAGGGGAAGGTCATGTCTCACTAACTTGATTGCGTTTTTTGAGGAAGTAACAAGAAGGATTGATGAGGGTAGTGCACTGATGTGGTCTACATGAATTTTAGTAAGGCATTTGACAAGGTCCTGCATGCAGGTTGGTTAGAAAAATGAAAGCCCATGGGATACAGAGGAATGTGTCAGGTTGGATCCAAAATTGAATCAGTGACAGGAAACAAAGGGTACTATTCGACGGATGTTTTTGCGAATGGAAAGTGGTTTACAATGGCGTTTCACAGGGTTTAGTGTTGGGTCCCTTGCTGTTTGTGATATATATTAATGATTTGGACTTAAATGTGGGAGGAATGATTGGAAAATTTGCTGATGACACAAAAATTGGCCATGTAGTTGATAGTGAAGAGGATTGCCATAGACTCCAGAATTATATCAATGGTTTGGTTGAGTGGGCGGAAAAGTAGCAAATGGAATTCAATCCAGAGAAGTGTGAGGTAATGCATTTGGGGAGGGCAAACAAAGCGAAGGAATGCACAATAAACGGGAGGATATTGAGAGAGGTAGAAGAAGTGACAGACCTTAGAGTGCATGTCCCCAGGTCCTGAAGGTGGCAGGACAGGTAGATAGAATGGTGAAGAATGTTTTCCTTTAGTGGCCGAGGTATAGAATACAAAAGCAGGGATGTAATGCTGGAACTGTATAAAACGCTGATTAGGCCACAGCTGGAGTATTGCGTACAGTTCTGGTCACCACATTACAGGAAGGACATAATTACTCTGGACACAGTACAGAGGAGGTTTACATGAATGTTGCCAGGGCTTGAAAATTGCAGTTATGAGGAAAGATTGGATTGGCTAGAGTTGTTTTCCTGAGAACAGAGGAGGCTGAGGAGAGACTTAATTGAGGTGTACAAAATTATGAGGGGCCTAGATAGAGTAGACAGGAAGGACCTGTTTCACCTAGTGGAGAGGTCAATTACCAGGGGGTACAGATTTAAGGTGACTGGTAGAAGGATTAGAGGGGATATGAAAAAAAAAAATTTTCTCCGAGAGGTTGGTGGGTGTCTGGAATTCACTGCCACGAACAGTGGTGGAGGCAGAAACCGTCATCTCTTTTAAAAGGTACTTAGATATGCACCTGAAGTGCTGTAACCTGCAAGGCTATGGACCAGGTGCTGAAAGGTGGAATTTGATTGGCAGCTAGTTTTTCAGCTGGCACAGACACGATGGGTTGAATGGCCTCCTTCTGTGCCGTAATTTTTCTATGGTTAACATGGAAAGAATAATGTAAACCTATGCAAGAACTTGCATTTATATGTAGCTATTATATCCTTAGACTATCCCAACATGACTTACATCAAATTATATTTATAGTGCAGTTACTGTTTTGTAGGAAACACTGTAGCAAGATAAATGACTAGTTAATCTGTTTCTGGAGGTAAAGGATAAATGGTGGCCACAACTCCAAGGCAAGCTACTGTACTTCAAATAGTACCAAGCGATCATTTATGTTCACATCAGACAGTTCAATAGCTCATCTGAAAGACATGATAATGTAGCACTCCCTTAGCACTGTGCTGACGTGTCAACCACAACTGCATGCTTTCATTTTGAAATGGAACCACAAATATCTATCGCTGAAGCAAAAGTCTTACTACTGAGGCAAGGCTGACCTCTAAAGGCATGGATGGTTCAAGAAATCAAGAGGTAATCCCAGGCCTTGGGAAACCTCACAGCTGCAGCAAGGTGAGGATAGCCTCAGGAAGCAATCCTTGTGAACCAGGAGGATCAGGACTGCTTCTTCCAGGTCCCCAAAGCTTTCCTTCAACCCACCACGTTCCCCCCCACCTCCACCCTCAGAGTGAAGGATGGAACCCCACCCCCTGCAGTATGGGATCAGAACCCCCACTCCCAACCCCTCCCACTCCCTGAGGCCACAGACTGGACTGCCTTTGGGATTGGATCTGCCCCCCAGCATTGGGGCTCAGACCTTCCTAATTCTGTGGCCACTTCTACAGCGGTCCCCACCTGACTGAACGCCAAGCCTATCAATCAGGCTGACCTCTGGATGGGGTGATGTAAGACACACCTTGTAGATTTAAAACTCCTCAGCATGCAAGGAAACCCAGGTTTCCAGAATTCCCACCACTACTGGTTGCCACCATCCAACCACCTACTCACCTCCGCACCCGCCGCCACCCCCCCCCCCCCCCGCCCACTGCCCTCCTGCCACTGCTCCCAACAATTCATTCCATTGTATTTTAAAATCTTGGTCAAAAATATTATTTGCAAAAGGATCCATTTGTTAGTGTTATCGAGATCACCTGTATTGTCACCGTGCTGTATTTCCATTTTAATTTAGCTGACAATTTTTCAGACGTGTTTAAATTTGTGATTGTTAGTGATTGCTTTTGGGTAATGCTCTCATCTTAGATATATGGAAAGCACAATTCTTCTGAAGATATAAGTTACCATCACTTGTCTGCATTAAGGGTATCTGTCGCAATAGTTTTGAGTTTCTAATTCATTTAACTGCATTTCAACACAAAACTGATTGCTTGCTACTGATGCTAATGCCACTTTAATCAGACAGTTAATGAATATTTCTGGCATGTTTGTTTCTCCTATCATGCTGACTATTGTAATAGGTAAGTTTTTAGGCCCATTCAAACAAAGCAGTTTAAACTGCTCAAGAGTCAATGTGTGCTATATTACCTGCCGCTCATTGCATTGTGTTGCTTTGTAATGTTATCAAACAGAAGTGTACCTTTATTTTCCTACAGAATTGAGATTCTCCAGCAGGTAGAAATATAAATGAAGAACCTTCAAACTACGCTATTTATAGAGCTCAAAGTTAGCACTCATCAGCATTCGTAATAGCAAAGAACAAATTATTTGAGTTATTTTTGAACCAGAATCAAGCGTTTAAAGAGACTCTAATGACAGCATTGTGTTATGGTTGAGGAGACGGTATCAAGGTCAATGGACACCACAGATAAAATCAGGCATGTTTGTTGAATGGTTATAGAATTAGCATCATAGAAAATTTACAGCCTTCAGCTCATCATGTCTGTACCAGCCAAAAAGAACTATCCAGTCTAATCCCACTTTGCAGCTCTTGGTCCATAGCCCTGTAGGTTACTGCACTTCAAGTGCATATCCAAGTATTTTTTTAAATGAGGAGGTTTTCTGCCTCTACCACCCTTTCAGGGTAGTGAGATCCAGACCTCCACCACCCTCTGGATAAAAAAAATTCTCCTCAACTCCCCTCTAATCCTTCTGCCAATTACTTTAAATTTATGCCCCTGGTTATTGACCTCTCTGCTAATGGAAATATTTCCTTCCTATCCACTCTATCTAGGTCCCTCATAATTTTATATACCTCAATTAAATTTCCCCTCTGCCAAAGGAAATAACCCAAACTATCCAATCTTCCTCATAGCTAAAATTCTCCATCCTGGCAACATCCTCATAAAGTTCCTCTGTACCTTCTCCAATGCAATCACATCCTTCCTGTAATGTGCCCAGAACTGTACGCAGTACTTTAGCCATCGTCCAACTAGTGTTTCATACAGTTCTATCATAACCTCTCTGCTCTTATATTCTATGCCTTGGCCAATAAAGGAAAGTATCCCATATGCCTTCTTGACCACCTTATCTACCTATCCTACAAACTTCAGAGATCAATGGACATAAATTCCAAAGTCCCTCTGTTCCTCTACACTTCTCAATATCCTACCATTTATTTTGTATTCCTTTGTGTTGTTTGCCCTCCCCAAATGCATTACCTCACACTTCTCTGGATTGAATTCCATTTGGCATCTTTCTGCTATCTGACCAGTCCGTTGAAATCTTCCTGCAGCCCACAGCTTTCTTCCTCACTATCAACAACACAATCAATTTTTGTATCATCTGTAAATTTCTTAATCATGCCCCCTACATTTAAGTCTAAATTATTGACATATACAATGAAAAGCAAGGGACCCAGTACCTAAGTACCTGTGGAACCCCACTTGAAACATCCTTCCAGTCACAAAAACACCCGATCATTACCTTTTGCTTTCTGCCACTGAACCAATTTTGGATTCAACTTGCCACGTGCCCTTGAATCCCATGGGCTTTTAGATTTCTGACCAGTCTGCCATGTGGCACCTTGTCAAAAGCCTTGTTAAATTCCATATAGACTACATCAAACACATTACCCTCATCGATCCTCATTGTTACCTCCTCAAAAAATTCCGATTATCAAGTTAATCAGATCAATCAAGTAAGTCAGATTAAAAACCCAAGGAACAGGAAAATCTCATGTTGTATCAGCTGGCTAGCACTGTGGAAATGTGCCCTGATATTCCACAGGGTTTCTACTTAGACAAAGCTGCAAGCTTCAAGGTCCTGAATGGTATTTTGTCTCCCTAATGTGGAGGAGACCGTGGGGCAGCCAAACGCAGATTGACTGAACTGCTGCATGTTTTCATGTTTTTGTTTCACATTTCCAGCATTTGAAGTTTTTTTCTTTTTAATTTTAAACATTGTTCTGACACTCACCACTAGAAAGTAAAACTATTGATCAATTTCTGCAGGGTTTTTCACCAAGAACAACTTACATTGATATAGCGTAATGAAATATCCCAATGTGCTTTACAGAACTAATAAAAAACAAAGTATGACACCAAGCCACATAAGGAGATATTAGGTCAGATGACCAAAAGCTTGGTCAAAGAGGTAGGTTTTAAGGAGTGTCTTAAAGGAGGAAAGCGAAGTGGAGAGGCGGAGAGGTCTAGGGAGAGTATTTCAAAGCTTAGGGCCTAGGCAACTGAAGGCGCGGCCACCAATGGTGGAGCGATTAAAATCAGGGATGCACAAGAGGCCAGAATTAGAGGAGTGCAAATATCTTGAAGGATTGAGGAGATTACAGAGATTGGGAGGGGGCGAGGCCATGGAGGGCTTTGAAAACAAGGATAAAAACTTTAAAATCAAGACGTTGCATGACTCAGAGCCAGTGTAGGTCAGCAAGCACAGGGGTGATAGGGGAACAGGACTTGGTGCAAGTTAAGACACGGGCTGCAGAGTTTGGATGACCTCAAGTTTATGGAGGGTAGAATGTGGGAGACCAGCCAGGAGTGTGTTGGAATAGTCAAGTCTAGAGGTAATAAAGACATGAATGAGGGTTTCAGCAGCACATGAGCTGAGACTGGGGCGAAGTTGGCTGATATTACAGAGGTGGAAATAGGCGGTCTTAGTGATGGTAAGAATATGAGGTCAGAAGCTCATCTCTGGTTCAAATGTGACACCAAGGTTGCGAACAGACTGGCTTAACCTTAGAATGTTGCCAGCAAGCGGGATGGAGTCGGTAGCTAGGAAAAAGAATTTGGACTGGGGACCAAAAAGAATGGCTTCACTCTTCCCAATATTTAATTGGAGGAAAGTTCTGCTCATCCAGTACTGGATGTTGGATAAGCAGTCTGATAATTTAGCAACAGTGAAGGAGTGGAGGGAGGTGGTGATGAGCTAGAGCTGATTGTCGTTAGCATACATGTGAAAACTAATGCTGTGCTTTCGCATTTAATTTTCCCACTTGTGCACCATAATTTCAGTGCAAGAGCCCAGGAAATCCTGAGAAAATGGCTTAAATGGAGTTTGCGCCCTTTTCTGGGATTTCTGCTGCTCTTCTGCCAAAGTTGCAGCAAACAAGCAGGAGAAGGCCCACAGAAATTCACCCCCATAGAAGCAGGCAAAGGCATTCAACCCATCAAGACTGCTCTGCCATTTTTTTAGCCAATTTCCTTCCGGTAGAACCACAAACCTGGTCGTATGGGATCTTTGGTCCACCATTTACAGGGCAAATGATGGGCTGGAGAGCAGGGTTTCCCTGAGCCAGAGCTCTGCTACTGGGAGTCACTGAGGATCCGGTATAATAGTGGCAAATAAGACACCGAGAAACATGAAATGTACCAGCCCCACCAAGGTAACCAGCTATCTTGACCTTTCCACTATGACTGTGCTGTCAGACTGTTTGTCTGGCATTCAATATTGGATGAGCCACAATTTCCTCAGTTGAATACTAGCTCCCACCATACAGCCTGTATCCTTGCCACTAATTCCATTTCCTTCTCCAGCCCCCGTTCCAAGTTAAATCAGATTATTTGCAACCTAGGGGTTTTATTCAATGCTGAGCTGATCTTCAGACTCCATGGGAGAGAAATTCATTCATGCAACAACCGCATCGAGTGGCACTGCACAGACCTATGTCGATTCCCCGGGGGGCAAGCAACTCTGTGGGCCGTTGCCTTTGCGACGTTCCTTATTGATATCATTGAAGAATGCCCCACAAGTCATGTGGGTAAAAGCCGGCAGCGCGACCTTCCCTCAGGGAATCAGGGTTTCTGCAAACAAATTTCTCCTACTACCCACCCCCCCAATCCTTCCATCAGAAAGACCACCTACTTGATCTCTTTAATGTCACCTAACATCAGCCCTTGCCTCAGCTTGTTTGCTGCTGAAACTCTCATCCATGCCCCAGTCACTTCCAGAATCCACAATTCCAATGCTCTGCTTTTACTCACTTGAAAATTATCATTTAATTTCCATTTTTAATGCATTATTCTTGCGTTGTCAGTACTGATACTTAATATTTTAAATTTTACATTGCCACTGCAGATATTTAATACATCAAATCTTATGTTGCCTGTGCTGATATCTTAAGTTTTCTCTCCCAACTTGTTTTGTGGATTTAGCTTCACTTTTGTACATTTTTGTCTCCTTTAGCAGGATTTTTATAATTGCACTATGCAAAGCTTTAGACATGCAAAAGTGCATTGCAGAACATAGGGAGAAATGTTTTATTTGTCATATGTCCCTATTAGTGACATAGGTACAATATATGACAGAAACAGACAGCAATCAGTGCAGTTTGACGGGGAGCAAACCTAGAATTAGTTACTTTCTGACTGAGGAACCAGCTACCACTGTTTCCCAAATTCTGGGAAATGATTCTAGGGGAAGCAAGGTGCAAAGTATGATTGATGGAGCATGAGGACTGTCACCTTAAGTCAGCTTTCTCCTTCCAATTGTCGTGCTTTGGTAGAAGCAGATCCAGACAGCGAATTAGTCATATCATAGAAGCCTGCCATATAGTAATCAATCTTCTGTAATATATTTATAATTTAAACTAATACTATGTGCAAAATTGCAATAAAAGAAACAGATATATTCTTAGATACTATGATAATATATTTGCTATAATATATATATTCATATGTTTGATATAGAGGACTAAGAGGAAATTAACTAGTTATAAATGAGGAAAAGAGTGAAGTAAAGTAAAATGCTGCCATTATTAATATAACCATCAGGAAAGACTGAACAGGCTGTGCCTCGTTTCTCCAGAAACAGAAGGCTGAGAGATGGCCTAATAGACATCTTTAAGATTCTGAAGGAGTTTGATAGGGTAGACATGGAGATTATGGGCTGCATTTACATTGCTGCCGCCAAAATCGGCAGTGGGCATAAACAATAGCAGTTTATCTGCGCGCATCACACATCGCAGAGCTGCTGTGATATTAAACGTGGCGATTCATTTAAATGGCCGGGGCAGACCACCCACCCTGATGACATGGAGGGGGCGGCTGGTCCGTCCCCATCAATGGCATCAGCTGCCTTTGCGCAGCCACTGACGCCATTTTTAAAGGTGTTACGACCAGGTGAGAAAGGTGTCTAAGGGTCTCTTTCAGCCTTCACCTGGACTTGCTGTAACAGGGTTTAATTTCAAACACACTGTGTTTTGAGCTTCCCCTTGGTGAATCCTTGTTCACTACTTTCCAATTATAAGGCAAAGAAATGAGCACAAACAGTTGGTCTTAAGTTTAAAGAAGAAAAGTGAAATTTATTAAAACTTAAACTCTAATTCGGTTAACGCCTATGGATACACACTGCACCCCAGCTAGTATACATACGCAATATGCAAATGCAAATAGAGACAGAAAAGAGCTGAAGAAAAATAGAGAGGTTTGAGGCAGTATCAGAAGAGTTTCTTGTTACTGTGCTTCAAGCTCACTGTAGTTCTTTTGTAGGCAGTTCTTGCTTGTAGGTAATTCTTGCTTTTCGTTGGGGCCCAGTATTCTTCTTAAACCTTGTTCACTGTAGGAGACCTTTCTCTCTTGGTTTCATGTGGCTTCAACAGGTCTTCAGTTCCTTGAGTAAGAGACAGGAGAGAGGTCTTTTCCAGTCCAGAAGCAAACAGCTTTCTGAGTTTTTAAAACTCTACGGCAAGTTCAAATTCAAATTCAAAAAAACTCCAACAGCCAATTAGTCATGTGACTAAACTGGTCTGACCAGGTCTGTTTGTGTATTGGGCCATCTGAGCAGTTGAACCGGAATGCTGGCCTCTCCACCTTCAACGTCTGGTAATCAAAAGTCCATTGTGGATTAAATTGGAGCAGGGAGTAGCCCCTTTGTCCTTTCCAAGTACTTTCCTTTATTATGCAAATGTCTTTCCACACAAGGGAATGTTTTTTTTTAAAAAAACAAGTTCTTTCTTTACTCCAGTAACAGTTTAAAAATCAATGTTCATGTGGTGAAATTAATGTCTCATTCTTGGCAGATGGGGCCTACATGACAAAGGCCTTCAAGCCCTAACTTTCAATTTAAATATTTAAAGTTAAGTTTAATGAAAAAATTTAAATCCATTTAAATTGCCCCTCTCCCCCCCCAATAACCGTAAAATGCATTGCTTGTCCTCTCCCCACCCAAAACACTTCCCCTGCCCACCTGACCTTCCCCCGCCACCACCAAAGTTCATTAACTGTGCACCGTAACCCTTCTCACCTTCCCCTACACCAATCAGATGAGTTTGACCCTGCTCCCCCCACTCCCGCACTGGAAAACCTACCTGTTTCCCCCCCCCCCCCCAACCACCATTGCGCCTCAGTTCCCCGGACAGGGATTCTAAGGCATGGGAATGGCGGCCATTGTCACCAATATCATTCCGGGACGGAAGGCAGAAGTTAATTAATTCAGGTATTTAAATTAATTTACATATTGAAATTGGGCTCCCATCACTGAGCGGCACGGGGGCCGCCACGAGGCCTTGCCACCTCTGGCAATATGGGGCCGGGCCTTCCTGGCATCAAAGTCTGTGGCGGGCCTCTGCCGTAGGCATTTTCCAGCCCCCCTGTCACAACTCCCAACATCGGGGGGAGTCTGTAAAATTCAGCCCTATGTTTCACTTGTGGGAGTCCAAAACTAGAGACCATAAATATGATAGTCACTAATAAATCCAATAAGAAATTTAAAAGAAACTTCTTTACCCAGAGAGTGTTTAGAATGTGGAACATGCCACCACAAGGAGTAGTTGAGGCAAATAGCTTAGATGCATTTAAGGGGAAGCTAGTAAAGTGCTTGAAGTAAAGAATAGAAGGTTATGCTGATTGTGTTAGATAACATAGAGTGGGAGGAGGCTTGTGTGGAGCATAAACACCAGCATTGACCAATTGGGCTGAATGGCCTGTTTCTGTGCTGTAAATTCTGTGTAATTTAAGGTAATTCTATACCATGAAACAACAACAACATTAGGCATCTATCTATATTGTTATGTCTGTGTAAATATGATATAGTGTTGCTGCTTTCTTTGCAGAAATAGAGATCTTGTTTTCTTCAATTCATCATATCACAGAATCTACCCAGTTATATTCTAGATACCGTTGTCCTTGCAGTCTACCCAGTCAGGCAATCAGATCCCAGAACTACCTTGTAGGGTCAATTCCAATTGGTTCCTTCCCTAAAATAGCTAAACATTCTACCATGACACTTTGTCATCCATCCCTACAATATACTCCCAAATGTAAAATTTATAAGAAAAACATTAAAACTTCAACAATTCAGAACAAAAATTGCAAATCTACTAATCGCATCTTCTGATCACCTGAGCAACACACCCTGAGACATATTCCCCTGAGACATTTACTTTTCCCACTAGCACAGATCCACCAAAGCCCCTTTAACCCATGCCTCAGTACATCTCAAGGCTGCTTTGCAAATGACATGTCCAGCAGATCAAAGATATACATCAAGACCACTTTGAGAGCTCCCCTTCCCTTTCACTACCCTGAGTGCTCTTTCCTCCATCCCAATTACACACTCTCCTTACTTTTCCCCAAGTGTATTCTACATCAAACTGTATCCCTGTACTAACTGGTCCTGCTATATTCCAGATCCTCCTCATTTCTATTTCTGTTCTGAATGCTTCCTAATGTGCCCCAACTGCTTGTCGCCTGGCCTTTAGATTCTTCCTGCTCTCAACCTCTGACCTACCGAAGCAGGTATGGTGACCATAGGCTGGATTTTGTGCTGGAGGTGGAGCTCCCAGCGCCGGCCGAAAAGATATTTGTCCTCCCCAGAGCGATCCTCCAGTCTTTTTGAATCGTAGTTTTAGGAGGCAGGATCCACGAACCTTTAAAGAACAGTAGTAGGTGAGGCAGGGGTCACTGGGGCCATTATGGAAGGACCCGGTAATGGGGGTTGGGGAGGTGGTTGTGCAGTCCAAGGGCAGGGGGGTCCCGGGTGGTAAAGTTGTTCTGGTTGGGCTCCTCCATGGGTCACAGATTGCCCACAAAGGTGGGACACCCCCCACAAGCCCGCAGCGAGGACATCTCATTTTACAAGGCCCCCCCCACAACTGCTGCCGCTGGTAAGATCCCAGCATTGGTGGGAAGAGGCCCGTAATTGGCCGATAATTGGGCACTTAAGCACCTCAATTCACCTCTGGGCGAGAAGGCCATCATTGGCCTAACTCACTCCGGGACGATTGCTGTACGACAGGGAGGGGACGGGCCCTCCGCCCTGCTGCCACCTCACCCGCCCGCCTCCTGCCATGATAGTCTGTGCCCCCCCCGCCTCCAATCTCACCTTAGGGGGCCTCACAAAATTCTGGCCCATATCCTAGTTAACCTGCAACAAACGTTTGTCATGGAGTTCAATCATAAATAATTGCCACTGAATTAGACTTTTGAGGACACTTGCCTCCTACTTTCACAGGGCAATCAAGGTTGATCAAAAAGAGACTTTATCTTCATCTTGTTTCACCTCTTTGAGCATCCTGCTGCCTTCACTCTGTACATAACAGTCCAGGGAACAAAGATAGAGAAAAAGAGCTAAAGGCAACATAAAAATAGAACGGAAATTCAAAATCAATGGAAGCTGGTAGAAAAAAAGTACGAGGTAAAGAGAAAAGAAAAAAAATGGACAAAATTCTAAAGAGGAAGGGAAGGAAGAAAAAAAAGGAGGGAGGAGATAGAAAATGAAAGGAAAACGTAGGAAATGAAAAGGAAGAGAAAGAAGGCAAGGAAAGCTTTTAAATGAAGAATCACCTGTTCAACACAATTACTCTTGACTCCTTCCTTGACCTCCTCAATGTTGATTTGTATTTTTAAAAATTTTAATCCAGAAGCAACATCAGGAGAGATACAGATATGGAGACCATGGGCTGAATTTTGTGTTGGAGGTGGGGCTCCCAGTGCCAGGCTGAAAAGGTGGGTGGATCCCCGCCTCTGCCTTTTCATTCCTAACCATCAATAAGTCATTTTTTTAAAAAAAAGAGAAATGAGCAATTTAGAGGCGGAGGGCTGGAATAGTTTAAGGATATCATCTGATGGTTGGAAATAAATTAAACCCTTTATCTGTCTATAATTTCTTCATCCTATGCATTTTATTTCCCCTAATAAAAGTTAAAGTACTGCTGGAACACATTAATGAAAGAAGCAATTGTGATGTTGCCATACCAAAATAAAATGGTCACATGATTGATGTGTTGGAAATGTGAAAGCTTAAGTGCTCCCCAAAAGCACAGCTGAATAAATAAGCTGCATATTATTGTAGCAAACTGTATAGAACAGGAAGATCACCGTTTTCTGCTCAATTGGCCAACCTCAGCTGGAGTGGCAATGGGAGTGCTCCAAAAGAAGAAATTATCCATGGCCCCCATGCAGTAGCCCCAACTGGAAAATATATATGCGCAGGTATTGGATGCGGGCACAATCTGGCTCGACTGAGGTGTTATTTACGGCTTGCTGCTACTCATTGTCTAAACCTCTGCACAGAAAATGGTCAGTTTGCTGAGGTACTGGAATACAAATAGGCCCTAAGGAATTGTACCCGAGCATGAATCAACCCCTTTAAAAGGTATGGGCAGATAATTAGACAAGGAGGAAACAAGCTCTTTCCCAGCTGTAAAACGGAGTTCTAACTATACTAAGAGATCGAAAACCCTCTTGCCAATAATTCTAGTGTAGATGTTAAGGCTGAGTACAAAATGGGAAATCTAGTTGTGCTCATGTGCCATTTTTAGCTAAAACTACTGGCTGGAGGACTATTGCCCTCAAATCCCACGCTGTATTACAACAGACTATTTTTGTGCAACATTCTTTCAAATGCTAGGGAAGCTGAGAGCGTTGTTACATTAAGACCACTGCTTCATTTACGATAATGATTCAGAAAATGTCCCACCACTTATCGTGCAGCAAATTACAATGGTGCAAATTTGAAAATACAGGGCTTAAAAAGGTTTTATTATTTGGAGTTGATGAACTTACAGTTCTAGGGGCTGCAACAAATTACAGCTTGAATGTAGAATGTGGTTGAGCTGTATAGATCCAGTATGTATATACTACATTGTGGCATGACATAGTAAAGTATGAATAATATTGGAAACTGTTTTTAAAAAAGGTATTCTGTTATGTCAGAGGATTTGCCTGTATGGCACTGAAATGTTGAATTAGTGGGCCCTGCTCACAGGTACAGTGAACTGCTTTATATATTCTGACATTGGAGTCAAAAGTGAATAATAATTTGTCTGTTTGTGAATTTTCTCTGCATGCTGTAAATCATCCGTATTTTTGTACGAGTTGTTCTTCTGAACAATACGGGTTAATCACTCCAGTGTTCTCCACAGAGGCCATGCTCCATCACTTTGAGGTGTAGTTCTTTCTGCTGGTACTTTTACTACAAGTTATCATGGGCACAAAATAGGAAATCCTATGTTGCTAAATGTTAAAATTAGCAACAGGAGGAATTTCAACCGCCACCACCTTCTCCACGGCAACTCGGGATGGGCAATACCAGCCTTGTCAGCGATGCCCACATCCTGAGAATGAATTTTTAGAATATCTTATTTTACCACCCAACTTCCACATTTGCCAGCATTCTTGATCCTGAGGAGCAAGTATATGTTTTGGAAAGATAATTTTTGTCGTCAAATATATTCAGCATAGAAATATAGGGAAAACATGTCAAAAGCAAAACTGCAATGTTTAAAAGGAGCAGCAAGCTTTAATTGTTTTAAAGTAGTATATTTATTGTACCTTCATTGCTCCGGAAGGAAATGTAAAAATTAGCTGCACTGACAGACAATAGTATTTGTCTTTCTAAAATGGATCAGAAACTGGGTCAGCAAGGGAGTTCTCTCTGCCCAGCTCAATGTATGTTGAAAGGGATGACCTAGTAGGGTTGGCCTTTTCACCTTTTCACCTCTGGACTGGGTCTGAATCCAGCCCAGTCCAATAGGATGAAAGCCTTTTCTGTGTGTTAGGTATAAGGGTCTCACATGAAATAGGTTTGGGTATTCTCAACAGAGTTCTTGGTGGGGCCTTGACCCAAAGCATCAAACAGCACCTAGTCTGGCATGAAATGGGACTAAACTGGTAGACTCACTCAGACAGGTTCATGGATGTCTGTGCAGGAAATGAATAAAATGCCACAACACTTCAGTAAAGAGTTCTGTTCTAAATTGAGGTCAAAGCATATTGTTAAGGTGGAGTAAACATTGACGTGAGAGTAATTAATTCTGACACCACATGCCCAGCAATTCAATAAGATTCACTGAATAAATATTATTGATAAAATTAACTGGTAAATCATTAGGACATAGAATCACAATATTAAATATTTTACTGCCAGCAATGTCAGTTTGGCAGTGTAACCTGATTAATCAATTATGAAAAAATTGGTATAATGTCTCAGTGACTTGTTAGAATGTATAAGTTATATGTATTGTCCTGGCCAAGTCCACTTGTGGAGAGAAATCAAATAGAGCCCATTCCATCCAGAGGCAAAATGTAGAAGTGATTTTAATATTTAAAAATCTTTTAATATTGTGTTTCTGTACTCTGAAGATTTATGCGTAATTGAAATTATAAGTACCTGAGCCAAGAACTATTTGCAAATATTATACTAAGAATTATGATAAATGTTAATTTCAACCTGTTTTATACAACTATATATATATACTAATAAAAGTATTATACATTTTAAAAAAGCCTTTGGATTTTTATTTGTAAAATAAAATTGTGACATTAAGGGACTAGATGCAATTAATGTTTAGCCAACGTTGAACTTTCAAATTCCTAACTTCACCTGTCTTACACGTCAGTGTTGGACCAGGGAATATTATCCTTGATGAACTTATGGCAATATGTTTAATATTCCTTTTTATACAGAATGATAGAATTTTGAATATAAAAGGGTGTTCAAATCTTACTGAAACAATACCTATCATTTTTCCAACATTGCCACTGAGTCCAACCACAGTATTTGGAATGGATACTTCGGCTTAAAATTGCATACATTTTGTGGGAAAAAGTAATGTATTTTAACCAACGCAAGCCAAATGACCACATACAAAAGCAAAATATATTATTGATAGCTCAATACAGGAGGCAAAAGCACAATCATCACGTGACATAAATTTCCCAAAAATATATTGCACACTTCACCATTTCTGGCATTGTAAAATTGCTCATACCCAAGCCATATTCTTCAAACATCAGCGCTTCATTTATTTATTCATATTTTGTACAGTATATTGAATAATGCATACAATTGCTTCCTAAAGTTTCCTGCTTTGGTCATTTCTGTACCACGCCCACTGAAAGAGCAAATTAGGAAATTTGCTAAAATAAAAGCAAAATACTGCAGATGCTGGAAATTTGAAATAAAAACAGAAGTGCTGGAAATATTCAGCAGGTCGGGCAGCATCTGTGGAGAGAGAAGCAGAGTTAACGTTTCAGGTCTGTGACCTTTCATCAGAACTGGCAAAGTTTAGAAATGGAATAAGCTTTGAGAAAGTGGAAGGCAGGGGGGTGGGGGGTGAAGAAGAACAAAAGGGAAGGTGTGTGATAGGGCAGAGGGTAGGAGAGATTAAATGATAAAGATGTCATGGAACAAAGGCGAAGGGAAAGCTAATCGTTGTACTAAAAAAACAAAGCGTTAGTCCAGAGAAAGTATTAATGGCAGAACAATGACCAACTCTGTCTAAAAGCAAAAACATGAAAAGCAAGTTTAAGACAGGCACATGGTTAAAAAATAAAATTAAATTAAATTTAAAAAAGGCAGTCATGCTTTGAAATTGTTGAACTCAATATTTAGTGCAGAAGGCTATAGAGTGCCTAATCGGAAAATGAGGTGCTGTTCCTCGAGCTTGCGTTGAACTTCACTGGAACACTGCAGCAGGCCAAGGACAGAATCGTGGAAATGAGAGCAGGGTGGCGAATTAAAATGGCAAGCAACCGGAAGCACGGGGTCATGCTTGTGGACTGAGTGAAAGTGTTCTGCAAAGCGGTCACCCAATCTGAGTTTAGTCTCCCTAGCGTAGAGGCAACTGCATTGTGAGCAGCGAATACAGTATACTAAATTGAAAGAAGTAAACCGTTGCTTCACCTGGAAGGAGTGTTTGAGGCCTTGGATAGTGAGGAGAGAGGAGGCAAAAGGGCAGGTATTACAGCCCCTTCGATTGCATGGGAAGGTGCCATGGGAACAGGACAAGGGCTGGGGGTGATGGAGGTCCAGACCAGAGTGTCGCAGAGGGAATGCTCCCTTTGGAATGCTGAAAGGGCAGGGGAGGGGGAGACGTGTTTGGTAGTGGCATCACGCTGGAGGTGGCGGAAATGGTGGAGGATGATCCTTTGGATGTGAAGGCTGGTGGGTCGGAAAGTGAGGACAGGGGAACCCTGTCGCAGTTCTGGGAGGGAGGGGAAGGGGTGAAGGCAGAAGTGTGGGAAATGGGTCGGACACAGTTGAGGGCCCTGTCAATCACAGTGAGGGGAATGCTCGGTTGAGGAAAACAGAAGACATATCAGAAGTTGGGAAGGTTGCATCATCAGAACTGATGCATCAGAGACGGAGAAACTGGGAGAATGGAATGAAGTCCTTACAGAAAGCAGGGTGTGAAGAAGTGTAGTCGAGGTAGCTGTGGGAGTCGTTGGGCTTATAATAAATATTAGTGGGCAACCTATCCCCAAAAATGGAGACAGAGAAGTCGAGGAAAAGAAGCCAAGTGTCGGAGATGGATCATGTGAAGGCGAGAGAAGGGCAGAAATTGGAAGAAAAGTTGATGAAGTTTTCCGGTTTGGGGGCGAGAACAGGAAACTGTACCGATACAGCCATTAACAGAACCAGAAAAAGAGGTGGGGGAGGGGGCCTGAGCAGGACTGAAACAAAGAAGTTGGCAGTACCCAGAACTGAACCCGGGTCACTGGAGCTGTGAGGGTGCGGTGCTAACCACTGCGTCACTGTGCTGCCCGTTTCAGTGAACATCCACGCAAGCTTGAGGAACAGGACCTCATCTTCCAAATAGGCACTCTACAGCCCTCTGGACTCAACATTGATTTCAACAATTTCAGAGCATGACTGCCTTTTTTAAAATTTAATTTAATTTTTCATCATGTGCCTGTCTTAAACTTGTTTTTCATGTTTTTGCTTTTGGACAGAGCTGTTCATTATTCTGCATTTAACACTCTCTCTGGACTAATGCTTTGTTTTTTTTTACTACAACTATTAGCACTCCCTTTGCCTTTGTTCCATGACATCTTTGTCATTTAATCCTTCCTGCCCTCTGCCCTTTTATTCTTCTTCCCCTCCCCTCCCCCACCTTTCACTTGCTCAAAGCCTATTCCATTTCTAAACTTTGCCAGTTCTGATGAAAGGTCACAGACCTGAAATGTTAGGCTGAATTTTACAAGCCCTGTGGCATCGGGGATTGTGGCAGGAGAGCCCGGAAAAGTCTTCCAGGAGAGGCCCGCCACGACCTGCAACGCCAAGAAAGCCCTGTCGCATTTTACCGGCGGCAGTGAGGTCTCATTGCGGCTCCATGCTGCGTGGTGGCAGGGCCTTCATTTCAATATGTTAATGAAGGTTAATGCATGCAAATTAACTTACCTTGTCCCGGCAGCCATCTAATACCAATATTCCGGCCAGCGGCCGGAACTCCCATGTCTTCGGAACTCCATTCCGAGGCGTGACACTGGTGGGGAGGGGGGAGGAGTGAAATTTTCAGGGCGGGGGGTGGGGGGAATGGGGATTAACCCTTCCATTGGCTGAGGGGATGGTGGGAAGGGGTTGAAGGGCAAAGTTACAATGTTTGGGGGGCAAAGTTGATGATTAGGAAGAAGAGGTTTTCTGGTGGGTGAATACATGAAATGGCCATTGGAGGGTTGGGTGAGGGGCCTCGATTTATTAATAACGTTTTCAATTTCACTTTTCCAAAAATGTGAATTTAAAAATTTAAAGTAAGGGTAAGGGCTTGCAGCCCTTTAAAAATGGTGCCTGCGCAATGGCGCCGGGCGCTGTTGCCGAGGACGGAGCAGCCACCCCTCTACGTCATCGGGGGCGGATGCTCTTCTCCTCCATTTAAATGAGTCCCCGTGCGAAATATCACGGGGTCTTAGTCATGGCGCATCCGTGCAGGAAGACCGCCATGATCAGAGTGCGCCGTCACGATTTGCTGCGCGCTCATAAAATTCAGCCCATTAACTCTGCTTCACTCTCCACAGATGCTGCCAGACCTGCTGAGTATTCCCAGCACTTTGTTTTTATTTAGGAAATTTGCTGATTGCTGATTTGCTGATCTTTTTGTAATTTAACTCTTGGAGTCCCAAGTCATCTTAGTAGATCTATGTTGCACTCCCATTAAGGCCAATATATCCTTCCTAAGGTGTGGTGCCCAGAGCTGCTCACAGTACTCCAAGAGTCATCTAACCAGGGCTTTGTATAGATGAAGCACGACTTCTACCCCCAGTCCTCTAGATATAAAGAACAGCATTCCATGAGTCATTTTGAGTATTTTCTGCACCTGTTCATGCCATTTTAATGATCTATGTATCTAGACACCCACATTACCCCCTTCCCAAGTCTCTTTGGGTGTCCACTGTTTCTATCTTTTCATTATTTAGTAAGTATCACCTTTTTTTTTTGGATCCAAAGTAGATAACCACACATTTGCCTGCATTGAAATCCATTTGCCCACAGATTTGTTCATTCTTTGTAATTTTACGCTTTGATCTACACTGCTTACAATACTGCCTATCTTTGTCTCATCAGCAAATTTGGATATATGGCTTTCTATCCCATTATTTAAATGGTCAATAACTATGGTGAATAGTTGAGGTCCCAACACAGATCCTTCCAGGACTCTATTATTTTATTTAGAGATACAGCACTGAAACAGGCCCTTCAGCCCACCAAGTCTGTGCCAACCAGCAACCACCCATTTATACTAACCCTACAGTAATCCCATATTCCCTACCACCTACCTACACTAGGGGCAATTTACAATGGCCAATTTACCTATTACCTGCAAGTCTTTGGCGGTGGGAGGAAACCAGAGCATCCGGCGAAAACCCACGCGGTCACAGGGAGATCCTGCAAACTCCGCACAGACAGTACCCAGAATAGAACCCGGGTCCCTAGAGCTGTGAGGTCGCGGTGCTAACCACTGCGCCACTGTGCAACACTTCAAGTATCTGCCCATTATCCCTTCTCTATGCCCCCTGTCAATCAGACAATTTCCAATCCAGGTCAATAATTTGCCTTCAGTTCCATAAGCTTCAACTTCAGCTAACAGCGTCTAATGAGGGATTTTATCAAATGCCATCTAGACGTTCATATAAATAATATCTAGACATTCCCCTGTCCACTACTTTAGTCACCTTTTCAAATCATTCAATCCGCTTCATCAGACATGACCTACCCTTTACAAATCTATGCTGACTCTCCCTGATAACTGAAAATGTTCAAGTCATCCTACCTTTCATTATAGACTCGAGTAATTTCCTGATAACAGATGTTAGGCGAACTGGTCTAGAATTCCTTGGTTTACCTCTGTCATCTTTCTTAAATAGTCGAGTAACGTGCAATTTTCCAATCTGAAGGAATGGTTCCTGAATTGAGAGAACTTTGGAAGATTATCATTAGGGCATTTGCAATTTTCTAACTTAATTCCTTTAAAACACTAGCATGGAAACCATCTTGTCCTGGGGATTTATCACTCTTTAGTGCCATTATTTGCTTCAAGACTGTTATTTTCCTTATGTTAATTTTGGTGAGCGCCTGTCCCTGATTCAATATTAGTTTCTTTGGGAAGTCTGACATTATGACCTCTTCCTCTACTAAGAATGCTGATGCAAAGTATTATTCAGCATGTCCTCCATTTCCTTATTATTTTTGACAATATCACCATGATTAGTTTTCAAGGGGCCCACATTTCTCCTTACCACACTCTTTTCCTAACACAATCGCAAACTATTTTGTGTTAATTTTGATACCCCTTTTTATCGCTCGTAATATCTGTTTTCTTTGTATCTTACCCATTTGCCAGGATCTGTGCTATTTTTTGCATTTTTGTATATTTTTTCTTTAGTTTTTATGTTGTTTCTCACCTGTTTATTTTCCATGGCTGTTCTTTTGGCAAGGAGAGCTCTTGCATCTTACGGATATAACTTGGTTCTGTATCACATTAAATTTCTTTTTAAACATGCCCCACAGATCTTCTGTCATTTTACTCAGTGACCAATTTGCCCAGTTTACTGCGGACAATTTCTGCCTCGTCATATTGAAGTCAGCCTTACCTAAATCTAGAATCTTAGTAGCTGTTTCATGTTTCTCTCTAGATGGAAATAGATGATTACTTCCTCTGGGATAAACCTAATCTGGCTAATTACTGCCTTATTAGCCTCCACCTGATCATTAGTAAAATTGGTGGCAGAAATCATCAGTAATGCCATCAAATAATGTCTACTTGCCAATAATCTGCTCACCAATGCTCAGATCTTAACACCGTCCAAGCCATAAGTGTCAGCTAATGACCATCTCAATCAAGAGAAAGCCCAGCCATTTTCCTCTTACTTTCAATGATGCCACCATTGGTGAGCCCCCACTGTCAATATTTTGGATGTCACATAGCTAGACTCACCATATCAAGACCATGGCTGCAAGAGCCAGGCAGAGGCTGCAGCATTGCTCACCTCCCGACCCCTCAAAGCCTCTCCACTATCTACAAGTCTCCAGTCAAGAGAGTGGTGGAATATGCTCCACTTGCCTCCATGGGTGCAGCCATAGTAGCATTCAAGAAATTCAACACCATTCAGCACAGAGCAGTTTATTTGATCAGCACTACTATTACTGGAATCAATGGGCTGAATTTTACCAGTCCCTCAATGCCGTGGGTCGCAGCACGGGGGCCAGTAAAATTCTGTGGGGAGAGGCCCGCCTCAACCCGCAATGTTGAGAAGGTCTCGGTGCATATTACCAGCAGCAGTGCGGTCTTGGTGCAGCCCCCCGCAGCCTGGCAGTGGGCCCTTCATCTCCATACTTAAACTAACATTAATAAATGTAAATGAACTTACCTGCAGGAGGTGGACGTCCCACGCCGATTTTACGGCCGCCATTCATGCTCCGCGTGCCTTCGGAACTCCATACAGAATTCCGAGGCGAGAACCTGGTGGGGAGGGGGGGGAGGAATAACATTTTCAGGGCAGGAGGGGTGGAGCAGCAGGGAAAACAATTTTGATTGGTTGTGGGGGTGGTGGGAAGGAGTTGATGGGTAATAGATTGACGTTTGTGGGGGAATGTTCGGGTATTTGAAAAAGCCAATTGTTGGTCATTTCGGGCAATGAAATGACCATTGGGGGGGATTGGGGAAGGGCATCCACATCTTCATTACTTCTTAATAAGAAATTGCACTTAGGTACCTTTAAATATTGAAATTACTTGTATGGGCTTAAAGCCCTTTAAAAATGGCACTGGCGTCTGCGCGGTGGCGCTTGACGCCATTTCCGGGGACGTGGTGGCTGCCTCTCTACGTCATGGGGGTGGCCGCTCCACCCCCTCCATTTAAATGTGCCCCCATGCGTGGTATCGCAGAGGCTCCTCGGCAGCACTTTCGCCAATTAAAATTCAGACCAATATCCCCTTCCCATCAAGGGGTACTGTCATGCTCCTCCCTTCAACACATCAATTCAACCAGTTTCACAAAATTTGAGATGGTTGCCGGGCTGAAGTGTCACAGGAGCTGAAATGACTAGAAGTAGATAGTATCATTGAACGAATCAACTCATCGCCATGGATATCAAATCTAGTCATTGCGCAATGAAAAGATTGTCAGCTTAGACTATGCATTGACCTAAAGGCAATCAACAAAGCTATCATACCAGACAAGTATCTACTTCCTAAATTCAATAACTGTCAGAATTATTTCATGACTCCACAGTCTTCATAAAGCTTGATATGCAACGGAGTTATCTTCAGATATCTCTAGAAGAAGAAAGTCGATATCTTACAGCTTTTGTTACTCATGAAGGTGTGTTTCAGTCCTGCAGAATGCCAGATGGACTAAGTTCAGCACCAGTGCATTCCAGAGGATAGTTTCTTCAGTCTTGTCAGATGTTGAGTGTACTATCAACCTACTTGATAACATCGTTGCCAACAGAAGGGACAAAGCTGAACATGATCAACTATTATCAGCAGTGCTCACTTGACTTTCAAAACACAATTTGATGATAAACAAGGACAAATGCACATTTGTGGCACCTGAGATTGACTTTCTAGGTTACAGAGTGACAGCAGCTGGAGTAAAGCCTACACACTCTCTAACTGGAAAGATACCAGCCGAACTTATGATAGGTCATAACGTTCGCATGCCACTGACCATTCATAATCCATCACAACCAGTGAACGAGAATGTCAGAGCGAAAGCAGATGAAATTGGAAAGTGACAAGGTAAAGCAAAAGTATACTTTGCCAAATGTACAAGCGCAAGGGAACCACAGTTTAAAGTTGGAGATTGGGTTTGAATCAATCGGCCATTCGTGACCACAAACTTGCTTCATCAGTATCAGGTCCGAAGCAGATTAAACGTTTGCTTGTTACCAATGCTTATCTATTGGATGACAACACCAAGTGGAATGCAAAACGTTTGATAGGGAGCAGACCAGGATATTTTGAGGATAGTGGTTATGAGGATACATTTCCTTTTCCTTTGAGTGATATTGATCATCCCCCTCATCAAGCTGATCAAACAGATCCACAATCTCAAATTTGTAAATCTAATCGCAGACCTAAGAGACCTTCCTATTTCAAAGACTATTTCTGCACCTAGAAAAAACAGACAAGTTGAACACTAAGAAATAACTTGATGTATATATTTTTGTTGCTTCGAATACTTTAATTCAAAAATAATGTCTTTAGTCAAAAGGGGGAAAAATGTAGGGCTGAATTTTACCAGCCCTCCGATGTTGGTGGTCGTGGCGGGGGTCCCGGAAAATCCTTCCCGGAGAAGCGCACTACGGGCCTCAATGCCGTGAAGGCTCCGCTGCATTTTACCGGCGGCGGCAAGACCTCAGGGCAGTTGCTCGGCGGCGTAGCTTTAATCTAAATATGCTAATTACATTAAAATTATTGAATAAATACTTACCTGGTAGCGATGGCTGTCCCAAACCGATATTCTGGCTGGTAACCGGAACTCCCGCACCTTGAAATTCTCAGGGCGGTGGTGGGGGGTGCAGGGAGTGGGGAAAACTACTCCTATTGGTTGTGAGGATGATGGGAAGGGGTTGGGGTCATAGGTGCTGAGGTTTGGGAGGGAGAAGTTCAGAATAGCAAAAAGTGTTTTTTTGGGGGGATATGTCAATTTATTAAATGAGGACTCAGTGGGGGGGGGGGAGAGGGGATTCAAAGTTAAATTAAAATTTTTATTACAACGGGACCTTTAAAAATGTAAATGAAATTGAAAGGCCTGAAGCCCTTTAAAAATGGCATCAGCGCCTGTCCAGTGGTGCCGGATGCCGTTGCTGGGAAGGGAACGCCCACTCCCTCTACGTCATCGTGGGCTGGCCTTCTGCCCCCTCCATGTTAATGAGCCAGTGCACAAAATATCGTGGCGACTCCGCGGTGTGTAGTGTTTGATTGATGTGGGTTTGATTGTATTAGCCTGATATGTGTTCACTGTGCTTGATTGCTTAAGCCTACAGGTGGAGCTGAAGAGTTTACAACTGAAACTGAAAGACACAGAGCTAGAATGTTCTACTAGTCACAGACTGTTCTGAGAAGACATTGTACTGAAATCTTGTGAGTGCTGAGATATTTGAAAGTGCTGTAAATAAACCAGTTGGTGATTTAATACAAGTGTGATATTTGCATTGCTCTGAGATAAATCAGATATATATAAGATGTCTAGAAACCCAGCATAAACATAACAAGCACCACATGGACTGCAGTAGTTCAAGAAAGCAACTCACCAGCAGTTTCTCAAGGGCAGCTAGGGATGGACAATAAAGACTAACCTTGCAGCAACACCCACATCTCATGAAGAAACAAAAATAAAGCAAGTTTAATGCATTTTAAAAAGTAATTGTTGCTCCATCCTTTCTGCTGGAAACCACATTTATAATTCCAGTGCACCAACAAAGAAGCTGCTAGAAAACACATTGTAATCATCTCTTTAATATTCATCAAGCTGCATAATAAAATAATAATTCAATGCATAAACACATTAAAGCACATAGTGCATCAATGTGGGTGTTGGCAGACTAAAAATAGGTAGAATGCAAGCCAGTGACATTACATCTGTGCAGTAAAGTCAATCTCATATGGAATACCATTGTCATTAAATCCTTCAATAATTTAGTCAATGTCTGAGAAAAATAAATCATTAGTTTTATCTTCAATTCAAAGGAAAAGAAACTTCGAGAATTTTCAATATAATTACAGAATCACAGAATGGTTAAGCACAGAAGGAGGCCATTCAGCCTGTCGTGTCTGTGCTGGCTATCTGTAAGAACAACTCACCTAGTCCCACTCCCCCACCCTTTCCACTTAGCCCTGCAAAGTTTTTTTCTCTGCAGATAATTACCCAATTGAATCTGCTTCCACAACACTCTCAGGCAGTGCATTCCAGATCCTAATATCCTCACTGCATAAAAAAGATCTTCCTCATGTTGCCTCTGCTTTTTTTTTTGCCAATCACCTTAAATCGGTATGGAGTGTGGTTAAAAATTAATTATTAATTTTAAAATACCACAAGGCAAACAAGAGTTATTCCTGTAGCAGTATATTCTGGTCATAAAATTACAAAGCAGTTGAAGAGAATCAACATGGATTTATGAAGAGTAGGTCATGTCTGACTAATCTCATTGACTTTTTTTGAGGCAATCACTGTTGGTGGATAGTGGAATGATGATGCATGTTACCTCTATGGACTTACAAAAAGCATTTGATATGGGTTTACACAAGAAATTCTGAGTAAATATTTGAACGCACAGAATTAGAGTTAATCTTGTAGTCAGTAATTATTAGGAGGCAGGAGACAGAGAGTAAAGATAAAGGCCGGGATTTTACCCTTGGCAGACGGGAGCCGTCCACCTACTGAAATACGGATGCCGAGCCTGCTTCCGCCTGGCCTGGGTATCTGACCTGTATTTTGCAGGTCCCCGGCCTTTAATTGCTCTGAGGTGGGACTTCTACGCGCTTGAGGCAGAAGGTCCAGCCTAATAAAGCTATCGGCCAATCATTGGGCCAGCAGCTCTTAATCCCAGCAGTGCCCACTGCTGGGACTGCAGCTCAGCTACCCGAAGAAGATGTCAGGGAGCCTGGAAAAAGGTAAGTTTTGGTTGCCTTTGGTGATCATTTGGGTCCCAGTGAGGCAAGGGGGGTCAACTGGGGGGAATGGGGGGGAATATTGGGTGTTGGGGCAGCAGGGACGGCCCTCCATCGGGCACAGGGTGCCTGATCATGAGGGCCCCCCAAGCCATCAGAGAGCTGCCTGCTCTTGTCAGGCGGCTTCTCTCGGTTCTCAGCCACGCGACCGACCATGGGTAAAATCCCCGTGGCGGTGGGCGGAGGCCTTTAAGTGGCTATTAAGTGGCCACTTAAGGGCCTTGAATGGCCTGGGGCCGTTTTTCACCACCACCGCCCTGCGTAAAGTGGCAGTGGAGGCGGGAGCAGGTCGGGAAGGGCCCCCCAAGCTTCGCGCTCCACTTCACGCCCCCTCCTGCCACCTTCCTGCTCTTTGGGGAGGGGGGGGCGTAAAATGCAGCCCAAAGATTCATTCTTTGATTGGTGGAATGTGACAAGTGGTGTTCCCCAGGGACTGTACTGGGCCTTAGCTTTTCATCATATATATTAATGACTTGAATGAAGGAATAGAGAGTCGGCCATGACAGTTTGCAGAAGACACTAAGGCCCCAATTTTAAATGGAAGCGGGGTGGGGGTGCATAAGAAACCGCGAAGTAAGTGCAGTACATTTGTCTGTGGCTTTTTAACTCAGCCACCTCATTACAATTTTACTTCCTGATTTCCCGTACAATCAGCAGCAGTGGGAGGGTTGTGGACCCAAATGCTCTCAACTCCAGTATTTAAAGGGACAAACATACAATTTGAAGGATGTAGGAGTTGGGAAGAAAAGAGAAGCAACTGGCAGAATGGATTCCAGATGCACAAATGCTGCACCCATTTCAGTAATGCCTCCCTGGATGTGTTGCTGGGGTCTGTGAGGAGTCAGAAAGAGATACTGTTCCCCATCAATGGGAGGAAGAACCCTGCAGCTGACATGAAGAAGGCATGGTTGGAGGCAGCGGAGGCTTAAGCAGCAGTAGTGTGGTGCCATGCTCCTGGATTCAGCTCAGGATGAGATTTAATGACCTAACCCAGGCAGGAAAGAGGATTACAATGGAACATTCACCTACATCCTGCTGTGACCATCACCTTACCCCGTCACTCTGTCTTGTCAAGCCTACTCCATCACACTTAGGGAGGTGGGTAGGGGGAAGTGAGAGAGAGATCAATACCCCACTTGGATCTCTTCTGATCAGTGTCCAGTTGCTTGTCTGCTGCAGACAGAAAAGACCCAGCTTAAAACACACAGATGGTTGGTGTCTCACATGGTGGCAGAGTATGTATTTCTTCTTACAACTTAATTAGTTAATTCTAGGAATTCCCTTCTCTCATTCAGGGTCCCATTGTTCCAATGATTACCTTTAAATGGTTCGTCTCCACCAGTTTAATGTCCCAAGTGTCTGTCTTTAAATGTCTTGTTAATGGGGACTGGCCAGGTGAGGAACTCCAAACTTCCCAAGTCATTGTTCTGAACAGGACTGATCAGATAATTCGACTCCCTCTCGATGCAGTGGAATGTAGGGGATTTTGATGCAAATTTCAGTGGCCATTTTAGCTGATAGCAGTCACCTTTTTAAAAATTCAATTTAGGTTTCCAGCCAATGGATTAAAAAAATCATCATTTGGCATAGCACGTGTTCGTGACAAGCTGAGTCCTTCTGAAGGCACACCATCACAGGATCCATACAGACCATGCATCAGCTCAGATACTCACACTTTGGTGTGACCAGTAAGGAGGATAGTCGGGTTTTCATCTGGTGACTCCCACTTCACAGTGAGCCAGAACAGATGGTTGAGAGAGGGATGGCAGTGGAGAGTCTGTGTTGGGGAAGCGGCCCTATTCACAAGCTCTGCTCAGCTGGATACAAGTGCTGTATCTCGGGGGGTCGTCGATGAAGAGGACAATCATTAAACAGTGGCAACAGGTGATGTACGATGCACTGACAAGCCTTCACAGTGTACTCACCACGATTGCAGAGAGATTGGAGGAGTTCACCACAAGCATGAAGGAGATGGTGTCGCAGGCCACTGAGAAGATGTCTTCTTCCATGGATACAGTAGCCAGTCCCATAGACTGTCATATGCTCCAATCAAATGAGTCTATGTACACCTTCAATGCTACCATGTAGAATCTGGGGATGCCAATATGTCTGCCATCCTAAATAGCATGCCGATGGTGTGATAGTCTGATTGGCGTGTGGGGGCAGGAGGGGGAGGAGTGGCCACTGAACTTTCTGGTGATGTGGATCCACTGGTGCAACCTAAGTGAATCTTAATACGGGCATCCCTAGCATCCGTGTGAATAGCTGGGGGTGTACTGTCCTCATTACTCATCACTGTTCAGCAATGTTGTGCTTAGCACACCAAACCATGCCCATTGTGGAGACCCTTGCTGGTGTGTTCAGAAGTGCATCTCCAGAGCTGTCCAGGCGCCTGAAGCACATCTTCAGCATGTCAAAGGCCTGTTCAATCACACTTCTGATATGGCATTTATTGTAGCACTTCAATATGGGCTTCAGTGATTGGGTTTTTGACTGGTGTCATCAGCCAAATTTGCAGTCGGTATTACTTGTCGCCCAATAGCCACCCCTTACACCTGTTTCCAGGTCCAAAGAGATCAGAGAGCCTGGACCACCACAGCATAGAAGCATAATGGTAGCTTCCCAGGAATCTTGTGCACAACTGCATATGCATCTTTTTGTGGTTGCACAGCATCTGAATTTTGATGGTGGAAACCCTTGAAGTTGACATACACTCCTGGTTAATTTGGGGGTGCTAGGATTGCCATATGTATGCAATTGATGGTGCCCTGTACCTGTCGGAAGCCAGCCAGAGCTGCACAGCTGAGTACCCATTCAATGGCATCATCAGTGGCAATTTTGACATAATTGCCAATCCTCACAAACAATTCATCAGTCATCTGTCTTATGCATTTGTGGGCGGCTAACTGGGAGATCGTGCACATGACTGTGGCACAGCCCTGGAAGAATCTGGAGGCAAAAAGGTTGAGGGTGGTGGTGACGTCAACGCCACTGATAAAGCATGGCCACGAGGTCCAGTAAGCATCAGGTCTTATTCCAGGAGGCTGCAGGTATCTGCCACAGTGGGGGGGGCAGTGGTGCAGTGGTATTGTCACTGGAGTAGTAATCCAGAGCCCAGGCTAATGCTGTGGGGGCACGGGTTCAAATCCCACCACGGCAGATGGTGAAATGTGAATTCAGTTAATAAATCTGAAATTAAAAAGATAGTCTAATGGTGACCATGAAACCATTGTCGATTGTTGTAAAAACCCATGTGGTTCACTAATGTCCTTTAGGGAAGGAAATCTGCTGTCCTTACCTGGTCTGGTCTCCATGTGACTCCAGACCCACAGTAATGTGGCTGACTCTGAAATGGCCTAGCAATCCACTCAATTCAAGGGCAATTAAGGATGGGCAATAAATACTGGCCTATCCAGTGATGCCCACATCCCACAAACATCCTGAGCCTCCTGACACACGTAAAGGAAATTGAGCCTCTGTCAGTGGACTCAGTTTCATAGATAGTGTCTCTTGTGAGCTTCCCCTCTCTGCTCAGCAGCAGACTGCTGCAGGTGCCATTGCTGGTCATCTTGTTCCTCATCTAATGCAGCATAAGCAGCAAATAAAAGTAGAAAGTAACCTCTAATTTGTAATAACTAAGCTCTCAGCACAAGTACTGTGAACAAACCCTTTCCCACTAGCAGGTAAGAAAGCAGCTGTGAGTGCTGAGTATTGATTGACATCTTTGCCTGAGATTGCTTTAACCCCCCTCTGTTGCCTTTATGTACTTGCCTTGGTTGAGGGGACATCTAATTTTTAAAATAAATTGATTTGATAGGGTAGATAGAGAAATGATTTCCTTCAGCGGAGGAATGTGAACAAGAGGGCATAATCTTAAAATTCTAGCTGGGCCTTTAAGAAGTATTTTTCACACAAAAGGTATTAGAAATCTGGAACTCGGTTCTCCCAGAAGGCTACGAATGCTGGATCAGAGTTTTGTTATGTCAGGATATTAAGGTATATGAGTCAAAGGCAGATACATGGGGTTGAAGTACAGATAAGCCAAGATCTAACTAAATGGCAGAATGGGCTCAAGAGGCTGAATGGTTTACTTTTCTTCATATGTTCCTAAACTAAAGTTAAGTAACATCTATCCCTGGATTTACCTCCTGAATATGACATATTTTTAGGTGCTACATAATAGATAATTTAAGCAAAATGCAGCTCCGATACTGACCTTTGAATTACTGCCGCCCCCAAAAGAATCACTGCTAGAATTCTGTTTTGCCTCAAAATGGACGTAAATAGCGTGGGTGTTTAATGGCACATGTAAACACTATTAAGTGGAACAAATTTATCGGGGATGGCATCATCCCATAAATAGTGCTAACCTAGACCAATGTTATAAATAATCCATAGAAGACTCATATTAACTCATCCTCTACAATCTTTTAATTTCACTTACTTTCTCCCCATTAAATGCAAACAGTGGTCAATGTTTAATGCTTAAGAACAAAGAGGTTGACAAATGATAGTAGTATGGAGAGAGCCACATGATAGCATGTACCTGAATGTGGAGACCCAACCTAAAGCTAACATGGTCTGTAAGGTCTGGAATATTATGCCAGTTACTCAGTAGATGATTGCAGCTATCCTGCTGAAATTTATACCAGATACTGACTGCAATGATGGAAAAATCTCCAGCTAGCAGGAAAATCCCACTGTCATTTGTAGTAGGCACAGGTTGCAGGGAAAGAAAAGATAGACAAAGAGAAATGTTGTATGATTGCCTTTAAGAGTGATGTCCCTTTAAGATCTTAGTATGCTAATGAGCTAAGTGCCAGGATATAGTCATGTGACTGCTATTGTAACACCTAGGGGCAGGTTCTATAAAATGTTAGCTCTGTACTGTGTATAATAGTTTAGTTGTAAATAAACCTGTTTGAGATCGTCAACAAACTGAACTCCACGCATCTCATTTATGTTGCATCAGAGAACATAAAAAGAACTCACCACAAGAAACAGAAAGGTGACAGAAATAGCATGAGAGAGGAAGAAGAAAAGGGACTCGAAGAAATGGAATAGAGAAAGAGGCCATTGAGAGAGAAACAAGTAGGCAAGAAAATAAAGACAAAAGAAGAAATAAACGCAAACACTAACAGACTAGATTCCATTGTGTATATGTGGAGCATGTCTTGTTTAGAATTTACAGAAATAACTTGTGTTGTTTTTGAAATGTTAACAGGGAGTCCAGCTCTCTTTGCTCTCCTGGGCTTTGTTTTATCTGTTTTTTGTCTTGAGCAGTTGTTTTCCTTAGTTCTGTGGATAACTAGAGTAGCACAGTTATATAAAAGAAAGCATTATTTCTAGCTTGAGACAGATGGGTTACTATAGCACAGCAAGGCATGCTTAATAAAAATGTTAAACTGACAAACTCTTTATCTCTTTTCAGAAACCAGAACCCCCTTTAAGCCAAAAAATCAATTTATTTCAAAAATGCTGAGCAAGGCATTCACAATGAGGTTCTCATGGATGTGAAAGTTCCTTGTAGACTAATGGAATTGCTTGCACTGGAAATATATTGCTGTGTCGTGCTAGAAGCTGTGCCAGCTTATATCCACTATGTTGTCTTAGGGAGATGGCAGGAAAACAGCAAAAACTAAATGCATCTAATTTGAAAATAAAAGTTGGCACGGTGCTCATCTGTTATTCTGAACAAAGTTCACTCAGAGGGCTGAATTTTGCCAGTCCCTCGACGCCGTGGGTCGCGGCGGGGGGGTGGGGGCCCCATCTTGACCCCCGACGTCAAGAAGGGCCCGCCGCATATTACCGGCGGCGGGAGAACTTCGGTGCAGCCCCCCCCCGCCGCCTGGCGGCGGGCCCTTCTTCTGCATGTTTAACATTAATGATATTTAAATAAACTTACCTGCAGGCAGCAGCCGTCCCATGCCGATTTTACGGTCGCCGTTCGTGTTTCACATGCCTTCGGAACTCCGTATGGAGTTCCAAGGTGAGAACCTGGTGGGGAGGAGGGAGGATAAAATTTTCCGGGCTGGAGGTGTGGGGGAGCGGGGGAATCAATTTTTATTGGATGTGGGGATGGTGGGAAGGGATTGAAGGGCAAAAGTTAGAAGGTTGGGGGGGAGAGTTTGGGTAGGGAAAAAGACAAGTGTTGGTCATTTCAGGCAATTGGGCGGGGTTGGGGAAGGGCCTCCGTATCTTTATTATTTGTTAATAAAAAAATTCCGATTAATGTACCTTTATAAATTAAAAATTAATTGTAAGGGCTTAAAGCCCTTTAAAATGGTGCCAGTGCCTGCGCAGTGGTGCCGGACGTCATTGCCGGGGATGTGGCAGTTGCCCCATGCACGTCATCGGGGGCAGCCACTCTGCCACTTCTATTTAAATCAGCCCCCATGCGTAATGTCGCGGGGGCTCAGGGACGGTGTATCCACGTGGGATGCACGCCGCTATCAGAGTGCGCCGGCGCGAACTGCGGCGCACTCGTAAAATGCAGCCCAGAGTCTTTTGCAGCATTAATCTTCTGCTACAGTGTATATTTTTGAACATCTGTATTCTCAAATATTAGTGCTGTATCTTTGGACCATTATCAATTGATTAAATATTTTGCCATTTATATTACTAAGAAAGATGCATTTAACTACTTTTTTTTTACAAACGTAAGATATTGGGAAATACCAATATTTTCATTGGTACTCTTGTCAGTAATAAAGAAACAATCTTTCTTATAACCATCTGTCAACCACTGCTGTAAATTACACATAGTAAATAATTCTGCCTATGGGATACCAGCTAATGACATAGTGCAGGATTTATGATTTTCCAGGCTTGTATTAGCAACATTAAAAGCTCACAGTCTTCAGTAATTGCAGCAAGCTATTGTCTGAGGTATAATTGGGAATAAAGTAAACATGTACATTTCTTGCTTGTTAACCAGATGTAGATTTTAAAAGGCACTTTGTGAGGATTACTATACCTCAGCAATAAGAGGTGACAAAACCTCTCCCATATTTGCATGGAACCATTTATCATTCTTATGCCTGGATTTTATTTTCATAATCCATGCTGATGTAATAATGACAATAAAGGTAATTTATGGTCTAATTAATGACAATGAAGTGGAGTTTACTGCCACCAAACAAATATGTAAATTCAAACTGAAGTCTTGTATTATGCCTTTGAGGTGCAGCCAATAAAATACAGAGGAGTAATAAATCCTGTGAAGTGGAAATAGCAGTCATGGCTTCAGCAATCTGAACTTCAGCTATTGTATGTCCTCCCTTAACCACTCCAGTCCTGGGTACCAATTTCTCCTTCTTCTGTACCTCAGCTTGATCATTCTTCATCTTTCTTAAATCGATTTGAATCCAATCTGGTCTTCCAGTTTTTGTACTAACTTTTTCTCTTTCTAGTTGGATCTTAAACCTTATTGTGATTATTGCTTCCAAGGTGCTCCTTTAACTTCCCACAGAAGTCCCGTCATTTATCTCTTCCACCTGATCTATTTTGTTATTCATAACCAGATCTAGCAACGTACCTGCCCTTGTGAACCTACTAATGTACTGCTTGAGGAAAGAATCCTGCACGCATTATAGAAATTCTATTCCCTTTTCTCCATTTACTGGCACTTCTGTCCCAATCAATTAGTGAATAATTAAATTCTCCCAGAGTAATGATTTTGCTATGCTTACTCGTTTCTATAATCTAACTGCAGATTATTTCCTTTTTATAATTTGGAGGTCTGTAATACACCCCCTACTAATGTAGCAGACCCTTTTTTTTTGTCTTTGAGCTCCAATCATATGAACTCTGTCTGTGCTCCTTCCTAGTCTACATCAACCCTCTCTACAGCATGTATTCCCTCTTTAACCAATACTCCTACTCACATAATCATAGAACCATACAATGTGGAAGGAGACCATTGGCCCATCATGGCTATGCCAGCTCTTTGGAACAGCTATCCAAGTAGTCCCAACTTTCCCACTCCTTCCTCATAGCCCTGCAATGATTTTTTTTTCTTTTTGAGTATATATATATATAATTCCGTCTTGAAAGTTATCATTGAATCAGCTTCCACCATGATTTCAGGCAGTGAATTCCAGATCATAAAAACTCACTGAATTAAAAAACTTTCTTCATCTCACCTCGGCTTCTTTTGCCAATTATGTTATATCTGTGTTCCCTGGTTACCAACCGACTTATCAGTGGAAGGTTTCTCCCCATTTATCTCTCATAATTTTGAGCAGCTCTATTAAATACCTGCTTAAAACTCTCCTCTCAGAACAGAGTCACAGAATCATTTATGGCATAGAAGGAGGCCATTTGGCCCATCAAGTCCGTTCTGTCTCTCTGCAGAGCAATCCAGTCAGTCCCACTGTCCCACTCGATTCCCATAGTCCTGAAAGTTTCTTTCCTTCAAGTGCCCATTCAATTTCATTTTTAAATCATTGATTGTCCCCACTTCCACCACCCTCGTGGGCAGCGAGTTCCAGGTCAATACCACTCACTGCGTAAAAGGTTCTTCCTCATATTTGTCCTGTATCACTTGCCTAACATCTTCAATTTGCATCCCCTACTGCTTGTACCATCAGTTAATGGGAACTGTTTTTCCTTGTCTAACATATCTAAGCCTGTCATAACCTTGCACACGTCTATCAAATCTCCCCTCAATCTCTTTGTTCCAAGGAGAACAACCCCAGCTTTTCCAACCTAAATTTGTAACTAAAATCCATCATCCCTGGAACCATTCTGGTAAATCTCCTCTGCACCTTCCCAAGGACCCTCACATCCTTCCTAAAGTGTGGTTACCATAACTGGATGTAATACTCTAGTTGGGGCCTAACCAGAGCTTTATAAAGGTGTGGCATAACTTTCCTGCTTTTGTACTCAATGCCTCTATTTATGAAGCCCAAGTTCCCATATGCTTTCCATATTCCACTTGCTAAATTGCTTACTTCATGAATATTGTCCTGATTTATTTCTCGCCTCTATAAGCTGATTCTGGTTGTTTTTAATTATCCAGTCTCCCTCCTCATTACAAACAGTGAGCCACAATTTCACTGCCCGCTTTCAATGCTGTGAAGTTGGGAAAGGCCAGGCCTCACAAGTTTATACAGGTATATGCAAGGATCACTGCAGACCAGTCTTCCATCTGTGTAATTTATAATGATTGAAAGTAGCCAACATGGCAATTCTTTTCAGTAATTAAAATATGAAATATGGCAAAGAAGTACAGAAATTTAAAAACTTGCTTTGCATAGGTACACACCTTATATCAGCTGTTTTATACTAATGACCATCCTTTGTAAGATTATTAGGTTACTAAAAAGTTACTATATTGTTAAAATAACTAACAACTGACTTAATATCATTAACTAACATTTAGCTTTATTAGAACTCTTCTTTGTAGTATAGTAAAGTAGGAAAACTTAGGAAAAGGGTACACTACAGACAAGATGTCAAGATAGAGGGATTCTGGGAGATTATGTCAAGTTTTAAAATGCATACTTCCAGAAAAAAAAGGTAAAACCTTGACAGCAGACAGTAAAAACAGCTTCTTTGAGAACAAAACGTAGATTTGTCTCCGAATGAGATAAGAGACCACAGAATGTAAAGCCTAAAAATAAAGTAGTCAACACAACAGAGTTAGCAACAACAAAAGAATGATTTTTTTTAGTTGGTTAAGAAAGACATCCTTTAACACAAGGCTAAAGATGATTGGGAGAAGAGAGGGTTAATTGGACAGCAGCTAGGATCAAAGAAGCCTTGCCTTTGTCTTTGTATGGCTAAGAAATTTTCAAATAACAGAGACAAGGGAGTGAACTTGAAAAAGCTGCAAGAGCAACTAGTTGTGCATTCTACCATCCAGTTTCTAATACAGGTCATGTAATTTGTGTTATACTGTTAATTACTGCCTGAGTCTGTGACTATGGTTTATCTGAAAACTTAATAAACTTGTCCTTACCTTTAGCTCAATAAAGTCGATTCACAATGAAGCTTTGCTTTCAAGTCTGTTCCTGCTTTAGAAAGGGGCATAAACCCCCAAAATCTTATCTAATCTTACACCTTCCTGCTGTGAGACCACTCTTCAAGGACTTGCCAAGCATTTAGCTAAGTTTAACCAGAAGCTGTTGTTGTATGTCAGGCCTTGGTGTTTTTGGATGTGTATCAGACATCGGCTGCGCTACTACTGATCTGAGTGAGCTACACTCACTACAGCACAATCTAATTATTTTTCCAGCAAATTGTGGCGTGAATTCACCACTGGAGCAACGGTGAGCACAGCAGCCAAAGGGCGTTCATCATTATATTGCCACTGCACCAATGCAGTGCTTTGTTACTTCCCTATTTAATCATTTTGACAATACATTAACACCCTGCCTGTTCAAGTGTAGTCCATCCTACAGAATAGCTCCCATCTGGCACCAATGCTCAACAAGTGGAATCCTACTTCTTGACACCACTCTTTTAGCCATGCATTGATTTCCCTAATTTTCCTGCCTCTCCCTATTCTAGCACATGGCTGGGGAAGTTTCTTTTTCTTTTGGGCCTCCTTATCTCGATGACAATGGCTGGGGAAGTAATCATGAGATTACCACCCATTATATCCTTCGACTAGAGCGACGTCTCAATTCATTCCATCTTCGCTGCCTTCGGAAAATACTTGGCATCAGGTGGCAGGACTATATCTCCAACACAGAAGTCCTCGAAGCGGCCAACACCCCCAGCTTATACACACTACTGATTCAGCGGCGCTTGAGATGGCTTGGCCATGTGAGCCGCATGGAAGATGGCAGGATCCCCAAAGACACATTGTACAGCGAGCTCGCCACTGGTATCAGACCCACCGGCCGTCCATGTCTCCGCTATAAAGACGTCTGCAAACGCGACATGAAATCGTGTGACATTGATCACAAGTCGTGGGAGTCAGTTGCCAGCATTCGCCAGAGCTGGCGGGCAGCCATAAAGACAGGGCTAAATTGTGGCGAGTCGAAGAGACTTAGTAGTTGGCAGGAAAAAAGACAGAGGCGCAAGGGGAGAGCCAACTGTGCAACAGTCCCGACAAACAAATTTCTCTGCAGCACCTGTGGAAGAGCCTGTCACTCCAGAATTGGCCTTTATAGCCACTCCAGGCGCTGCTTCACAAACCACTGACCACCTCCAGGCGCGTATCCATTGTCTCTCGAGATAAGGAGGCCCAAAAGAAAGAAACCACCCATTATATCCTTCTACTAAACCTATTTCCTTATCTTCTAAATTCTTCTTCCTGAACTTCATACCTGTCTTTACTTATACTACTGGCACACACATGGAATACAATGACATGTTCTCCCTCGCCTTGCTCAATTTTTTCCAGTTTCTTAAATTTAGAAACATATAGAAACATAGAAAGTATGAGCAGGAGTAGGCCATTCGGCCCTTCAGGCCGGCTCGACCATTCAAAAAAGATCATGGCCGATCGTCTAATTCAGTACCCTGTTCCTGCTTTCTCCCCATATCCTTTGATCCCTTTGGCATTAAGAAATATATCTATCTCCTTCGATTTGGCCTCCACTGTCCTCTGGGACATTCCTGCTCGCAGGTGTCTGTCCAGCTTTCACTACAGTCTGCTGCAGCACTTCAACTAGATGAGGCATCTTCCTCCATGTTGATTTGCCTTTTTGGGAAATCTCCTTGTTCCTGCAGGTTTCTGTAAATGTTGTTAGCAGCCTTGGTAGGGTTTCTCTTTGGCCTGCATTTACATGAGAGAGTGTGGGGTCTAATCTTTTCAACATTTCAAAGTTGGCTAACCGTAAAGTACGGGTTTCCAGTTGGGAATCCTTCCTGCCCTCCTCTAACCTGTCCTCACTGTCCTTTTCATCCCCTTCTCCCTAACTGTCTGACAGACCTGTGCTTGTCTGTCCCCTTTTGTTTTCAGCAGGGGTCCCAGACAATCCACCAGCACTCTACTGGAGGGTTCCCCAAAAGCCAGTTTGGGAATTAGGGGTGCAGGTTTTATTACAGGTTGGGGCTTTCCCACAACCTGCCATGTGTGGCAAGTTTTGCATCTTTGTGGAGTTTTGGCCAGTCAGGACACTGTCTTATGTGTGCTTGGGTTTTTCGTACACCGACATGTCCAGCCATTGGAACTTTGTGGGCCATTCTTAATATTTCTTGGTACCTTGGGGGCACCACTACAGCACAAGTAGAAGTGTTTCCCTTGGGTTAAGGGATTGTGTACAAGGGTAAAATCATCAGCCAGAATTGTGGCCTGCCTGTGAACTTTTTGTTCTTCAGTGTGGGTTTTAATAGAAAGGGGAAGTGAGTTTTTAAACTCCTCGAGAAGGATTATCTATCTGAGGTTTCCATATGTGGACTGTACCTTAAGTGCCCATATCCACTGATCAAAAAGAAGCTGCTTAACTCTTTCAAATTCGAGGTAAGTTTGGTCAGGCTGCTTTCGGAGGGTTCAGAATTTCTGGTGGTACTCTTCTGGTACTAGCTCATAAACCCAGGATAGCATTTTAGTCATCTCAAAATCTGATGAACTTTCATCCGGCAACAGTGAATAAACCTCATTGGCTTTTCCTATCAGCTTGCTTTGTAGTAACAGAGTCCAGCTCTCTGCCGGCCATTTCAGCTGTCTTGCCAGCTTTTCAGAAGTGACGAAGAATGCTTCCACATCCCCCTCAATGAACTTTGGAATCAACTGGGAGAACTTCAAGAGCTCAGCACATGGTCCTGAGCTAGGAGTAGCTTCCTCACTAGCCGTATCTTCACTGGGTGTACTGGATCTTCCCCTAGTCAATTTAAGCCACCTTAACTCTCTTTCCTCTTTCTCCCTCTGGAAATCTCTCTCCTTTTCCCTCGCTTCCCTTTCTTCTGCCCTCTCTTCCCTTTCTTTTTGTAATGAGTTCTTTTTATGTTGTCTGATGCAACGTAAATAAGATGTGCAGAGTCCAGTTGGTTGAAGATCTGAAAAAAGGTTTATTTACAGCTAAACTATTATACACAATACAGAGCTAACTAGTTACAGAACCTGCCCCTAGGTGTTACAGTCATAGAGTGATGCTGGCTTGTAGTTATATGACTGCATTCTGGTACTTAGCTCATTAGCATACTAAGATCTTAAAGGGACATCACTCTTAAAGGCAATCACATAACATCCCCTTTCTTTCCAAAGCTAAGTCCTGTATGTTAAAAGTAAAAACACATAAAATTAGATAACATCAAAATTATTTACACAGGCATAGAGATTATGAACGTTACAAGTATAGAGGCTCAAAAGTCCATATATCATCTTGGTGGTTTGACAACTCTTGCTCAGGGAGTTTGGGTCTCATCTGCTGCTGTTCTTTCTGAAGTTTCTCCCTCTCCGCATTCAGTTTCTGTTGCTCTGCCTTCAGCCTGCTAACATACTCTGTTGCTTTTCTCAAGATGACCACCTTTGAGGCCTTGCCATTCTTGGAATGTTCCAGCACCTCATCTCAAAAAAACCAACAGACAATGCTTCAACTCATTCCTCCTCTGCTTCTTCAGGACATTGCGTGCCCTTCACCTCTTCTCAACCTCCGCCTCTTGGGCTCAAGGTCGAGGAGTTGTTGGAGGAGAAGGACTTGGCCTCATTTTGGCTGTGATGCTGGCGGTTCTGTGGATAGCAGAGGTAAACATATGGCATAGTTGTGCTGTTGCTGGGTTTGCAGACAGCACTGTTTGCTGCTGGCCAGAGTCTGCAAGCGGGTTCCGGTCCGTGGGGATTTCCCCTTGGTCTCTTCTGCAGAAATGGGTACCTTGGTGACCTCGTGGATGGTTATGATGTTGAGGTCCTTACATGCTGGTAGTCCTGCCACTGTTGGTCCGCTCATGTCTACTAGGTAGAGTGTTTGTGGTTTCCTTGCCAACTTAGAGTTCCAATGCAAGGGATGAGTGACCCATTATATGCAGATAGTTTAGCATTGTCGGTTGTGTCATTGATTTCCAGTGACTCTGGTACATATCTTTGAGGATTCGGACTGATATTTGCACTAGTGCTGGTGTTAATCTTGACCCTGAGTTTAGGTTTGCCAGCTTTCTTTGGGCACGTGATGTTAATAGTGGCGAAAGCTTCCAGTTGTTTGACTTCATCAACATGATGTGTCAGGTTCACAACGTGGAATGTTTGTTTGTCTTCTGACTGACAATTACTTATCTCTGAGTCTTGGCTCAAGTCTATTTTGCCATGGACTTCGTGTATCACCTTGCATTTATGCCGATCTCTGGAGCTTTTCTTGCTGCTGTTGCCCTGTTTCTGCATCTGTCGTCTGTTTGTCTGCACCCTACTGTGACTTTTGGCTCACTGTCCTTTTGCACCGCATGTCTTGCACAGGTCTCAAAATGCAGGGCAATTTTGCTGTGAGTGGGACAGACCACACTTACCACACAGCTTGTTTTCTCTTTTCGACCTGGTTACGGTGCTGAAACTGTTGGCTGCACCTAGTGCTTGCAGGTACTGTTGTCCAGCTGCAATGACTTCATATTTCCTGCCACCTTCCAGCAGTGCATCAATGCTGTGACCTTTCTTTTTCCCCAAGAGGCCTTTCTGAAATGCTTTAAAGCTTGTTGATACAATCGCCAATTCTATTATTCGGTCTGACAGCACAGCTCCTGAAAAATCGCATTTGTTGCCCTTGTTATGGCATCTACTGACAAACTGGACTATTGATTCCTGTGACTGTTGCCTGTAGGACATCAATTCCAGGTCGTGAATTCTAAAATTCACTCTTAATCTGAGCTGATCTTCTAGCACTTTCCATATCTTTGCGGGATCTTTCTGGTTCTCTTCGGATATGCCTGAGCTATTGATTCTGTGTAATCCCTCATTTCCAATTGTTATCATTACTTTTACAGCCTGTTTTTATGGTTCTGCAATTACTTGGTCAGTGAAGCACAACTGCATTCACTATTTAAAAAGCAAGAACTTAGATAAGATATCCATGGCCTTCCAGTTCATGCTGGGAAATGTGGAATCCATCTTCTTGCTGTTCTTTGCTTTAAGACTTGTTCAATGACTGTATTGTCCTCCATTTAAAAAAAAACTCTCTTGGCTGCTTTGATTGACAGTGTTTAGCAGTGCTTGTCTGTTTATCTAGCTTAAAGCACTCTAGTCTCTCTGTTTTCATAGATGTACAATAGACATTTCATGTGCTTTTTTTCTGCTAGAGTTTGTTTATACAGCTGTTCAATAAGCAATTCTCGAGTGGTTTTATGTATTTTTTTAACTCTGGCTGAGTGAATGAAAGCTCTTCACGCTCAAGTGGTTTGATGATTTTTTTTTTACCTTTAGCTGCGAGCTGTGTGAATGGAGGATTCCCGTGCTTTTTGCTGTCGGATGTCTCCTGTAATGGCACCAACTTCAATCAGCCTGTGAGGGGAGCCTTTGAAAACAATCAATCAGCCTGAGATAGGGATTGGGGTTTCCCTGTTTTTTTTTCTTTTATTGAACCTTTGAAAAAATTAACTTTGCAAGCACCTCAAAGTTTTTTTTAACGGGATTCCTGGCCTGTTCGGACAATAACTCACCTAATTGCAGTGATTGATTTGCAGCCCGTCGTTCAGTGCTCCATCTTCTACAGCTTGAGGTAAGTGTATTCTTCTTTCCCTGTTTGGGCCAGTATTTTTTTAAACTTTCCCTTTTTTAGCTGTAGGAAGGTAGTTTTTCAAGCTGCTTTCCCTGTGGTCTTCAATCTTAGATTACATGGCTGCCACCACGTAATGAGGAGCTTCCACCATGTCATGAGCTCTTTTATGTTGTCTGATATAACATAAATGAGATGCATGGAGTTCGGCTGGTTGAAGAGCTCAAACAGGTTTATTAACATCTAACTATTATATACAGGGACATCACTCTGAAAGGCAATCACACAACACTTTTTCCTTTCTTCTCTTTCTTTTTTCACTTTCTTGACACTCTCTCTGCTCTTTCTTTCTCTGGAATTCCAGTTCTAGTCTCCTCTGCTCTGATTGTATTTTTGCTAACATTACCCTGTCTGTTTTTGATTCTAACCCTTCTTCTGAATCTTCAGGTTCAAGTGAAAATGGTTGGCCACATGTCTTAGGATTTCAGATTTCCTAGCTGCCCAGCTACGTCCCTCAACTTTTCAATAGATAGGGCCTTTAACCTTTCCCAAGTTACTTCACTCTGGCTTAGGAATGTACTGGGCTCAAATGTGGACATGTTAGTATTCGAGCAGTGAAAACCACAAGAAAACCTGTATTGAAGTTTTTTAATTTTTTACTAGGGATCAATTTGGTTTCCCACTTCCAATTTCTCATTTGACATTGGGTTACGATCATGGACTAGAGTCCCCAGATTTCTGTAATGGCCAGGTAAGGAGGGGGGTTACAGTCGCCCCTCTTGCACTTCCTCTTATTTGACTGCAACAGGGTTGATTCCTTTTCAAACAGTGATTGTGCTCACCACCTAAGTGAGTGTTTTACCTTTAACCTTTAATGTGATCGTGAAAGAACCAATGGGACAGTCTTTCTTGAATTTAAACAAGAAAAAGGTAAGTTTATTACACTCAACAAGCTAAACCCTATCTAAAATCATTTAAAAAATACACTATACATCTATGCACACATTCACACGAGGATCACAAACACACACAAATAGATAACAAAGTGGAAAGTAGGTTTTGGGGTTGGATTAAAGTCTAGAGTAAATGAAACTCAAATACACAGTCTGTGAGTTTGGATGATTTGGGGGTTTTCCAGCTGAATGTGTATTCTTGAAGTCTTTGGCTGGTCAAAGTGCACTTTGTGGCTGGCCCATTTGGCTAAGGGTTTTCTTGGAGGCAGACTTGTAGGTGGTTCTCTTCACCTGGTCTCTCGCTGTAGCAGTCTATAGGATTGGAGTGACCACAGTTGCAGACGGTTTTCAAATTTGATGTTTTCTGCAGAGAGAGAGAGAAAGGGAGCCACACAGCCTTCTCAGCTACTGCAGTCTCAGTTACTGTTTGTCTCTTTGTATGTAACAAAACTCCCAGTTTTACACAACCTGGGGAGACGATCACATGGTTCTCTCAATCCCCTTTGTTTTGAATGAGGTCCAAAGTCTAAAAACTTCTTTCAGATGGTATTGTCAGTGTGTACCTCCTGGAGGGACAGCTCTACTCATGAATGCCTCAAGATGGCTTTGAATGTCGTGCTAATGAGGGTGAACTGGATAATCTACTCAGTTATCCAAAGCATTGTCCAGGCTGGGCTTCTTGTTAGATGTGTGTCTCCAATTCGATGTTCTGGAATGTGAGATATTTCAGATGCAAATTGCAGTGACCATTTTGGCTGCCAGTGTTTTTAAAAGTTAACTGTAGGATTTTCTCCATTGAAAGTTTAATGTAAGTTTCCAACTGATGAATTAATTTTAATTACATTTCTCATTTGGCATATAGTGTTTTCCTGACACTCATGAGAAATGACCGTGGATGATTCAAAGTAGTCATGGAGCTTGAGCCTGCAACTTTTAAGCACACCTGTTGTTATCCATCACAATTGAATTTTTATTTGTATTTTAGTTACAGGTTAATGCAATAAATATCCCCAAAGCTACGCCATCCAGGAATCCACATTTTTGAAATGTGGAGAAAAATGATTTTAATGTCAATGCTCTGCTTTGATTATAAAATAAAAACAAGAAATGCTGGAACCACTCAGCAGGTCTGGCAGCATCTGTGAAAAGAGCAGCAGAGTTAACGTTTCGGGTCAGTGACCCTTCTTCGGAACTGACAAATATTAGAAAAGTCACAGGTTATAAGCAAGTGAGGTGGGGGTGGGGCAAGAGATAACAAAGGAGGTCCAGATTGGACCAGGCCATATAGCTGACCAAAAGGTCACGGAGCAAAGGCAAACAATATGTTAATGGTGTGTTGAAAGACAAAGCATTAGTACAGATTAGGTGTTAATACACTGAATATTGAACAGCAGCAAGTGCAAACCTGAAAAAAAAACAGTGGGTAAGCAAACTGAACAAACTAAGATGAAATGAAATAAATGCAAAAAAAAGATTGTAAAAAATGTAAAAAGGAATGTAAAAAAAAGGAAGAAAAAATAACTAAAAATGAAAGTAAAATGGGGGGCTGTCATGCTCTGAAATTATTGAACTCAATGTTCAGTCCGGTAGGCTGTAGTGTGCCTAATCGGTAGATGAGATGCTGTTCCTCGAGCTTGCGTTGATGTTCACTGGAACACTGCAGCAATCCCAGGACAGAGATGTGAGCATGAGAGCAGGGGGGAGTGTTGAAATGGCAAGCAACCGGAAGCTCAGGGTCCTGCTTGCGGACTGAGCAGAGATGTTCCGCAAAGCGGTCACCCAGTCTGCGCTTGGTCTCCCCAATGTAGAGGAGACCACACTGTGAGCAGCGAATACAGTATACTACATTGAAAGAAGTACAAGTAAATCGCTGCTTCACCTGAAAGGAGTGTTTGGGGTCTGGGATAGTGAGGAGAGAGGAGGTAAATGGGCAGGTATTACACCTCCTGCGATTGCAGGGGAAGGTGCCATGGGACGGGGACGAGGTGGTGGGGGTAATGGAGGAGTGGACCAGGGTGTTGCGGAGGGAACGATCCCTTCGGAATGCTGACAGGGGAAGGGAGGGGAAGATGCGACTGGTAGTGGCATCACGCTGGAGGTGGCGGAAATGGCGGAGGATGATCCTTTGGATCTGGAGGCTGATGCGGTGAAAAGTGAGGACAAGTGGAACCCTGTCACGGTTCTGGGAGGGAGGGGAAGGGGTGAGGGTAGAGGTGCAGGGAATGGGCCGGACACGGTTGAGGGCCCTGTCAACCACAGTGGGGGGAAATCCTCGGTTGAGGAAAAAGGAGGTCATATCAGAAGCACCGTCATGGAAGGTAGCATCATCAGAGCAGATGCGTCGGAGACGGAGAAACTGGGAGAATGGAATGGAGTCCTTACAGGAGGTAGGGTGTGAAGAAGTGTAGTCGAGGTAGCTGTGGGAGTCGGTGGGCTTATAATGGATATTAGTAGACAACCTATCCCCAGAGATGGAGACAGAGAAGTCGAGGAAGGGAAAGGTTTGATTTGATTATCTTGTGCTGATGTGAGAGATGTCAAGTTGAAATTCCTATCAGTCTGGATAAGATGTGATTGACTTCTGAGTAATATTTTCCAGTCACTAACAATATCCATCATCAGTTGGCTGTACTGCACCAAGACTGACTAATCTAGGTGTTTCAACTGAAAGGTCACAATGATTGGCATTTGTGCTGAGGTTTCAATGCTCCAATATTCAAGAGTGCATGACATTTCAAATATGCCTTTTGGCTCTTATTTGAATTCTAACTGGATCAAATGTGACATGTTTCCAAGTAATATCTGATATTGCCAGTTGCTTGATTACTCTACTATGAAGCCAACTTTCAGTCTCTCAATCACCTCCCATAGCTTTTCTTATTGTTTTCCTTGAAAGTCATACTGTGACATTATGAATACCAAGTATGAAAAATCATTTAATCTGACCCTCTGTATTTGGTTATTGAATTAAAAAAAAATTCTATGTCCGAGCATAGTAATCCCTTCAATACACAAACACAACATATACCCACACTTCCTCGTATTATAATATATAGTGAAAGGGTATTCGGATGACGTTTACTGGGTACAACTGGGAAAAACAGGGCATGCTACTCACCTGTAACTTCTGATATAGGGACCTTAGCAGTAATGATAAAGTACACAGTCTGAACTCTTGATTAAAGGGCTGCCAGAAAATAACTAACATTTTATATTGATACTTATTATATTATTTTTATTTTAACATTTTATATTAAACACATTCACTGCTAATAGTCACAAAGGGGGACCTTCCACCTACTGTAGAGGTATCTTCAGTTAGGAAATAATAGACAGAAAATATTTTCTTTATTATACCTTCATCTTTTGTGTATGCATCTGTTGGAGTTTGTGAGGTCCACTTACATCTGACAGACCAGCACATCTCCAGTGCCCAACTGCCATAACCGTTTGAAACTCTGGCACTGTCCCACCCTGGTAGGTTTGCCCAGGCCCAAAAACAGAAAATGTCCAGGTTCAAAGCCGGTTAGATTTGGGAATGAGGTTTTAAATATTTTACATTCCACTCAAACAAACCCACCCATTTTGGTGGGTTAAATTCCTCTCATAAACATTATAAATTAGAGACCCCGGAAACTAGTACTGGACAGAACATTTGAAAGTAAGTCATGTATTTTGTGAAATGAGCCTTCCTTGAACCTGCCTGTGTTGGGTTTGAGTTTGCCAAAGATTTGAACTTAGATTAGAAGACTCTGAAAAGAATCAAAAAACCTTTGATGTAAATCAGGGGCTAACTACGAGCATGGGGACAGATGGCAATAGTCATACATTGAATCAGATGTGGTCTGAATATACAGGAAGAGAAATGAAAGTCTGGAAATAGAAGGGGATATATTTTGGTGTCGCTTGCAATTCGGTGTATAATGTTGCCTTTCAACATAACCACTCAAAGAACCTTTATTCCACACCCATTGAAAATCTTTCTATAAGACCCACATGTTTCTGTTTCAATGACAAAGCTCCAATTTTTTAAGCTTTTTTCATTACTATAACTTTTTTTATTCGTTCATGGGATGTGGGCATCGTTGGCTAGGCCAGCATTTATTGCCCATCCCTAATTGCCCTTGAGAAGGTGGTGGTAAGCTGCCTTCTTAAACCGTTGCAGTCCTTGGGGTGTAGGTATACCAATGTGGTTGACTCTTACATGCCCTCTGAAATGGCCTAGCAAGCCACTCAGTTGTATCTAACCGCAACAAAGTCAATAAAAAGGAATGAAACCGGACGGACCACTCGGCATCGACCTAGGCACCGGAAACAACAATGGCAAACCCAGCCCTGTCGACCCTGCAAAGTCCTCCTTACTAACATCTGGGGGCATGTGCCAAAGTTGGGAGAGCTGTCCCACAGACTAGTCAAGCAACAGCCTGACATAGTCATACTCATGGAATCGTACCTTACAGGCAATGTCCCAGACACTGCAATCACTATCCCTGGGTATGTCCTGTCCCACCAGCAGGACAGACCCACCAGAGGTGGTGGCACGGTGGTATACAGTAGGGAGGGAGTTGCCCTGGGAGTCCTCAACATCGACTCGGGACCCCATAAAGTCTCATGGCATCAGATCAAACAAGGACAAGGAAACATCCTACTGATTACCACCTACCGGCCTCCCTCAGCTGATGAGTCAGTATTCCTCCATGTTGAACAGCACTGGGAGGAAGCACAGAAGGTGGCAAGGGCACAAAATGTACTCTGGGTGGGGGACTTCAATGTCCATCACCAAGAGTAGGTCAGTAGCACCACTACTGACCGAGCTGGCCGGGTCCTAAAGGACATATCTGATCGACTGGGTATGCGGCAGGTGGTGAGGAAAACGACAAGAGGGGAAAACATACTTGACCTCGTCCTCACCAATCGGCCTGCTGCAGATGCATCTGTGCATGATAGTAGGAGTGACCACCGCACAGTCCTTGTGGAGGCGAAGTCCCACCTTCACATTGAGGATACCCTCCGTCATGTTGTGTGGCACTATCACCATGCTAAATGGGATATATTTCGAACAGACTTAGCACTGCAAAACTGAGCATCCATGAGGCGCTGTGGGCCATCAGCAGCAGCAGAATTGTATTCAAACACAATCTGTAACCTCATGGCCCGGCATATCCCCCACTCTACCATTACCATCAAGCCAAGAGACCAACCCTCGTTCAATGAAGAGTGCAGGAGGGCATGCCAGGAGCAGCACCAGGCATACCTCAAAGTGAGGTGTCAACCTGGTGAAGCTACAACACAGGACTATCTGCGTGCCAAACTGCATAAGCAGCATGCGATAGAAAGGGCTAAGCGATCCCATAACCAACGGATCAGATCTAAGCTCTGCAGTCCTGCCACATCCAGTCGTGAATGGTGGTGGACAATTAAACAACTAACTGGAGGAGGTTGCTGCACAAATATCCCCATCCTCAATGAGGGGGGAGCCCAGCACATCAGTGCGAGAGATAAGGCTGAAGCATTTGCAACAATCATCAGCCAGAAGTGCCGAGTTGATAATCCATCTCGGCCTCCTCCTGAAGTCCCCAGCATCACAGATACCAGACTTCAGCCAATTCGATTTACTCCGCGTGATATCAAGAAACGACTGAAGGAACTGGATACTGCAAAAGCTATGGGCCCTGACAATATTCCGGCAATAGTACTGAAGACCTGTGCTCCAGAACTTGCCGCGCTCCTAGCCAAGCTGTTCCAGTACAGCTACAACACTGGCATCTACCCTGCAATGTGGAAAATTGCCCAGGTATGTCCTGTACACAAAAAGCAGGACAAGTCCAACCTGGCCAATTACCGCCCCATCAGCCTACTCTCAATCATCAGTAAAGTGATGGAAGGTGTCATCAACAGTGCCATCAAGCGGCACTTGCTTAGCAATAACCTGCTCAGTGACGCTCAGTTTGGGTTCCGCCAAGGCCACGCAGCTCCTGACCTCATTATAGCCTCGTTTCAAACATGGACAAAAGAGCTGAACTCAAGAGGTGAGGTGAGAGTGACTGCCCTTGACATCAAGGCAGCATTTGACTGAGTATGGCATCAAGGAGTCCTAGCAAAACTGAGGTCAATGGGAATCAGGGGCAAAACCCTCTGCTGGTTGGAGTCATACCTAGCGCAAAGGAAGATGGTTGTGGTTGTTGGAGGTCAATCATCTGAGCTCCAGGACATCACTGCAGGAGTTCCTCAAGGTAGTGTCCTAGGCCCAACCATCTTCAGCTGCTTCATCAATGACCTTCCTTCAATCATAAGGTCAGAAGTGGGGATGTTCGCTGATGATTGCACAATGTTCAGCAGCATTCGTGACTCCTCAGATACTGAAGCAGTCCATGTAGAAATGCAGCAAGACCTGGACAATATCCAGGCTTGGGCTTATAAGTGGCAAGTAACATTCGTGCCACACAAGTGCCAGGCAATGACCATCTCCAACAAGAGAGATTCTAACCATCTCCCCTTGACATTCAACAGCATTACCATCGCTGAATCCCCCACTATCAACATCCAAGGGGCTACCATTGACCAGAAACTGAACTGGAGTAGCCAAATAAATACCGTGGCTACAAGAGCAGGTTAGAGGCTAGGAATCCTGAGGCGAGTAACTTACCTCCTGACTCCCCAAAGCCTGTCCACCATCTACAAGGCACAAGTCAGGAGTGTGATGGAATACTCTCCACTTGCCTGGATGGGTGCAGCTCCAACAACACTCAAGAAGCTTGACACCATCCAGGACAAAGCAGCCCGCTTGACTGGCATCCCATCTACAAACATTCACTCCCTCCACCACCGACGCACAGTGGCAGCAGTGTGTACCATCTACAAGATGCACTGCAGCAATGCACCAAGGCTCCTTAGACAGCACCTTCCAAACCCGCGACCTCTACCAACTAGAAGGACAAGGGCAGCAAATGCATGGGAACACCACCAACTGCACGTTCCCCTCCAAGTCACACACCATCCTGACTTGGAACTATATCGTCGTTCCTTCACTGTCGCTGGGTCAAAATCCCTTCCTAACAGCACTGTGGGTATACCTACCCCAAATGGACTGCAGCAGTTCAAGAAGGCAGCTCACCACCACCTTCTCAAGAGCAATTAGGGATGGGCAATAAATGCTGGCCTGGCCAGCGACGCCCACATCCCATGAATGAATAAAAAAAAAATCAATGCCCCAATGTATAGAACCCAGAATGCCATTTGCTGTTTTTATGCTATTTTGTATCTATAACCCCTAGCCTGATATATGTACTTGCACCACAAGATCTCCCTAGCTCTCTCTATTTAGAATCGTACCATTTAAAGTACACTTCTTGTTACATTCTTGGGTTCTTTTACACCTTTTATTCCAGTGGTTAAATTTCATGAGATCAGCTGCCACCGGTGAGGCCGCAAATGCAAAATTTTCCAATCATTAGAAATCATTACCCAGAAATCCCAGGCCATATTCCCCAAATTTTCAATTAGGTAGCACCAATGGGAGGAACCTGTAAAATTTACCAGGAGATATTGTTAACTTGTTTGTTTCAGAGTACTCTCAGAATTGAGCCTCCATTCCATAAGTCCTTAAGAGTGCATTCACATGATCTCATATCTAAAAAGTAAAGAAAAAAAGACTTGCATTTAAAGAGTGCCTTTGACACCTCAGGATGTCCCAAAGCACTGTACAGCCAATGAAGACATTTTGAAGTGTAGTAACTGCTGAAATGTGGGAAATGTATAATATCTAGATAAAATATAAAAGCCTGTCCAGGCAAACAAACAAAGATCCCAGCATCAAAAATCCTCAGTCAGCAATCCAGCCAGTACACCATGGTTGTGCTTGCCAGGGGGTCTCCAGCACTGATCCTGCTGCAGTATTCAGGGAGACAGAAAGATCCTATCATTTAAATACCCATGCTGAATACCCATGCCACTATGAATGCATGACCTGCATCTGCCAGCCCAGAAAGTCCAATGTCCAATGCCATCTGGAAGGAGGGGATGCTAGGCCGGCTTAATTTCCCCTTGGTCCCATTTATTTGGGGCCCAAAAACATATCATTCAAGGAACAAAGTTTTCAATGACCTGTCTTTGAAGCATTGAATTCTATCAGCCACGTTTGCACACTCTGCTACTCTTCTTATGACTGTTGCATTTTCTCTTTCTTGATCAATCACACAGACAAGATTGACAAATCTAAAAGTTGGATTCTTTTATTAAAGATACTAACTTATATTCAGCAATATTGGGAAGATGGGATACATGTCTTGTTTCTGTAGCTGCTTTCAACAACTGCCGAGAGATCACGTGGGCCTGTACATCACATCCTGTCTTGTGATGGACAGCCATTTCAAATAAGCCCCTTAAAGCAATACCGCAACATTCCCCTTTTATCAAAATTTAAAATGTATCATAAAATAATCAGAACTATTTACAATACAGCGAGTGAAAAAGTTATTAAATGTTTAAAATATACAGCAACAAATTTACAAGTCTCTAAAGCGTATTGGAGGTCTAATGATGTGTCCCAACCTGATCACTGTAGGTTCAGTTTGTGGTCACTGCACAGTCTCACAGTCTTGATAGTTAGTGGGATTGTTGGGTTTGAGTTGTGTCTTCAGATGTGTCCTACTGGCAATGGAATTGCTTGGTGCTGCTTAGTCTGGAACTTCTTGAATTTGACAGCAGTTCCTACACAACGTCATGCCATTGACCTTTCAGACCTGGTTTGACCATGGTTCTGGACAAGTACTGACAACTTCTGCTGGATTCCACATTCCATCAGTCAGGCGTTGAACACAAACTTTTTGTCCAATACTGAGACTGGGCAATTCTTTGCCTGCATGACGGTTATGAGAGTTTTTCATTTCTTCTTGCCGGTGAGCAATTCTTCCCTCACCTCTGGAAGTGTCAATAGCTAATGACCAGGTGGGTTTATACTCACTGGCCTACTAAACAACAACTCGGCTGGAGATGGGATTGTGTCATGATGAGATGGTGTCACTCGGAGATATAACATAGCGACATATAGATCGTGTTCGATCTGTTGGCATTTTGTGATCAACAATTTCACAGTGCAAACCATATGCCATGAGAGCGAGGATAAAGTGGTGACGAAGTGGTATGGTCAACGTCCCATTTATCACACATGGTCTTAAATATTTTTTCCATGTATTGGGGTCCGTTTTTGGAGATGTGTTCCAGTGGTGCTCCAAAAAGACTGAAGATCGAACTTAAAGTGTCCACAATGGTCGCATTTGATATGTCATGCAACTGACAAACGATGGGGAATTTGGAAAAATAATCTGTCATGACTATGAAATCCTGTCCATGGGCAGTGAAGAGAGCAGTTGCAATTCTGGTCCATGGATGTGCAGGAATTTCATGGGGTAATAGAGGTTCTATCTGAAGACTGGAGAGGTGAGCTTGGCATGCCTTACAGTTCTTCATGGCTGTTTCAATGTCATGGTGTATCCCCATCCAATAAACTGTTTCTCTAGCCAACCATCTTGTGCGGCCCATACCTAGGTGTGCTTGATGTAACTGCTGCAAGTGTCCTGTCTGAGAGATTTCAGAACATTTCAGTGTGCCTTTAAAGATGATGCCCTGAGATATTCCAAGTTCATCTCTGAATGGCCAAAATGGTTGAATAGCCTCTGGGACGTCCTGGATAGACTCCGGCCAGCCATCAGTCAGGGTCTGCCAGAGCTGTTGCAAAGTAGGGTTGTCAGACATTTCCTGTTGAAGCTGTTGACATTTTTACACGCCAAAACTCATAAGGTCAACATGAAGTACATCTTCGATTTCAGAGTCAATGAGGTCGACCTGAAGATCTATTGAAATGTCACCAGTTTTGGACGGGTTGGGTAACCAACGCTAAATCCCAAAGACTAGGGCTGAGGTTTCCCACTCAATGCTGGAATAACTTGTTTGGGCATTCGAAAGATTCTTGGACGCGAATGCAATTGGCTTTCCTTTCTGAAGAATCCATACTCCAAAGCCTTTTGAGAAGCATCGACTTCTAATGTGGTCTCCTCTGATGGATCATAGAATTGGAATGTAGACGATCCCTCTGTCAGTAATTTCTTGAGGTTAGCAAAAATGTGCGAATGATCTTCGTGCCACACAAATAGAACTTCTTTCTTCAGATCTCAAAGAGATGAAGATTTGTGAGTGAAATTTGGAATATATGGTAATAAGAAGTTGAATAAGCTTAGGCAATGTTGCAGATCTAGCTTGTCTTTCGGGTTTGGCATTGCAGTGCTGTCCACCAGCTTGGCAGGGTCAGGACGGATACCTGCATCTGAATATACGGACCCGAAGAAAATAATCTGCTTCACATTGATGTTACACCTCTGGCTGTTAAAAACAAGTCTCTCTTGGCATGCTGCTTCCATGAGGAGATGTAGGTTACGGTTGTGCTCCTGCTTTGTTCTACCAACAACAGTAATGTCACCTGCTATACAGATGCATCCTGGGACCTCGCATGTGATGCGGTCCATATGTTGCTGGAAGAGGTCCTGGCTAATGGACAGCCTGAATGGTAGCCTTTGGAAACAGTATCTACTGAATGGAGTGCGAAACATAGTTCTTGAGATGTCTTCACCAAAAGAACTGCCCAGTACCCATTTTTGGCATCCAGTTTGGAAAATAATTTATCATTCGCAAACTTAGGGTTTAATTCCTCTAAGGTTGGGATCTTATGTGGGCATTGCTTCAGTGCCACATTTAAACATCAGGACAGACTCAAACGGCTCCATCTTTCTTTACCACACATGTGATGGAGCTACACCAATTGGTGCGGTGCTGTACCTCTCGTATGATACCATCTTTCTCCATCTTATCCAGTTCAATCTTTAGTTTGGTTGGAACACGGATGATGCACTTGCATGGAGGATCAACCGAAGGGATGGCTTCGGCACATATGTGAAAGACTGCATCGCCTTTAAAACTGCCAATCTTGTTGAACCAGTCTGGGTAGAGTGAAGTCAGTTACTGACGTGATTGGCTTGTCCTGCTGGTCAGTAAGCTTAGCATTCGTGTTGATGCTGTGGATTATCACGAATGCGAGGTCTGTACATGCCAGTAGGCCTGCAACTGATGGACCTGTGGTATCCATGATGTAAAACATTTGGGGTGACTAGGCTGAGTTGTTATATCTGCATTATTGCTTGGAGAGAGAGAGAGAGAGAAAGACAGACAGACTGACAGACCCCCACTAGGATCCTGCACTGGTCAAACTCAGGTGAAGAGAGAAGAAACTGCAAGTTTCCACATAGATGGAGAGACCGTCACATGATGGCCCAATGTATTCTCTCTTTTGCATCTTAATTAATTCAAATCTAAGAATTCCAATCTCTCTCGGGTCCCATTGTTTCAGTGTTTATCCTTTGAGATTTGTCTCCCCAGTTTTAATGTTCCAAGACGGGTTTGAATGTCTTGTTAATGGAGGTAAGGCAGGTAGCTCATTCAAAATTCGCAAGCCATTGTTCTGGTGGGAGATTAACCAGACAATCATCTCTACTTCAAAACCTTGGTCTGTGAGGTATTTAGATGCAAATTGCAGTAGCCATTTTAGCTGCTAGCAGGGATTTTTTTATCAGTTTTTTGTCTCCTGCTTTCTTTTTAAAAGTTTTAATTCAAGTTCTTTGTACCCCGCTTTCTTATTAAAGTTTAATTCAGGTTTCCAACCGATGGATTAAAAAAATCATCATTCGGCATAGCACGTGTTCATGACAAAATAAACTTGAGACAGCGTATGCTGAAGTTCAGTTTGACTTTCAACTGGTCTTCCAATGTGGACCATATTTTACTCAGGTTTGTTAAGTCATTCTCCGAAAGACCAGACGTATTTAACCTGTGGAGGCCTTCATTCCCAATAGCAATCTTAACTTTAGTTGCTTGTCTATCTGGCTCAGCAATGGCCAAGTCAAGAAAACACGATTCCATTCTCTGTCTGAATAATTTAATTTCAATAAGGAGGTCTACTGCTTTCCAGTTTAGGGCTGGAACTCCTTTGTCATTTTGTCTTTTAGTTTAGAGATACAGCACTGAAACAGGCCCTTCAGCCCACCGAGCCTGTGCCGACCATCAACCACCCATTTATACTAATCCTACACTAATCCCATATTCCTCCCACATCCCCACCTGTCCCTATATTTCCCTACCACCTACCTATACTAGGGGCAATTTATAATGGCCAATTTACCTCCCAACCTGCAAGTCTTTTGGCTTGTGGGAGGAAACTGGAGCACCCGGAGGAAACCCACACAGACACAGGGAGAACTTGCAAACTCCACACAGGCAGTACCCAGAATTGAACCCGGGTCGCTGGAGCTGTGAGGCTGCGGTGCTAACCACTGAGCCACTGTGCCACCCTAACAGTATCAGTGGCGGGAATAAAGATTTAAACTCGCACAGTCCTTCAGGGGTTAAATTCTGTGGTCACTGTCATGCTCTTTAATTGGCAGTACGAGCTTCCTTTGTATCCAAAAAAAAACTGCCTTGCTGCTGTGGAAAGGAAAACTCGACTGCAGCAGTTAAAGAAAACTTCCTGGCTGTTTCGAGTAGAAAGAAATCACTATCTGCAGTTCCACTGGCTGCCACAGCCTAGTGGAGTGGTGGAGAGAGAGGCAGTGAGAGCGTGGCGCCGGCTCCGGGTTCACACTCTTTCGTTAGGCCCCGACCATGAAGGGCGATTTCAGTGCGAGAAAAAAAAGCTCGGCTGTCTCCCGGACCATGCGCTATCTTTAGGCCCCACCCACAAAGTGCAACTTCGGTGTGAAAAGGCTCTCCCCATGAGTAATAGTGGTGGGAAAAAAATGTTTTTCTCTTTAGCTCTCCTGCTCTATGAAATGGTCAGTAATGGAGCTGATTTTTTTTTTATTATTACTTAGCTTGTCTGAGACCTTCAAGAGAGAAAGGAAAATGGCTATGAAGGCTTTCTGGCCTACTCAAATGCCTGGAGACTGCCGCACATGGATGCTCCTGCCTGGCCATGTCGCGATATATCAATTAAACTCACGGGCCATCAGCAGAAATGGTGCTCCTGCCTGACGGATCTCTGCCCAATGCACACCTCTCGGAGTCAGCTTTTGATGTATTGCTTCCAGTACAAACCGTAATTGCAGCTTGATTCAGACTCACGTTCCCTTAAAGTAAAGCTGTAGAATCACGGCGCGATGTGCAATGCCCCGACGATGGGGACCTGCTGTGTGTTCGACGCCAACAATATTGTATAGTCACTTGCATAAACTTCGACGCTGCCACAAGGATCACAGACATACCTGATGAACTCTCAAACCTTCACACCGGAGCTTCTGAAGTGAGCGGCTCGGTTCAGATTTACAGGATCTGCTGAAAATTGAAGTATCTTCAACAGCCACCAGCTGCCACCATATTGCGTTTCCTCTTTCTTGACGAAAACACAACAATCACACAGACCACATCGGTGCATCTAAAAGTTGGGTTCTTTAATTGAAGTTACTAACTTATATACATTTTTTTATTCTTTTACGGGGATGTGGGCTTCACCGGCCAGGTCAGCATTTATTGTCCATCCCTAATTGCCTTGAAATGGTGGTGGTGAGCTGTTTTCTTGAACTGCTGCTGTCCATGTGGGGTAGGTACACCCAGAATGCTGTTAGGAAGGGAGTTCCAGGATTTTGACCCAGCAATAGTGGGAAGGTAGGATACACATCTGGTTTCTGTAATTGCTTTCAAAACGGCCTCACACTCACATGGGTCTGTACCAGGGGTCACAATCTAAGGATAAGGGGTAAGCCATTTAGGACTGAGAGGAGGAGGGATTTCTTCACCAATAGAGCGGTGAACCTGTGGAATTCTCTACCACAGAAAGCAGTTGAGGCCAAATCATTAAATATATTCAAGAAAGAGTTAGATATAGTTCTTAGGGTTAAAGGAATCAAGGGGTACGGGGAGAAAGCGGGAACAGGGTACTGAGTTTGGACGATCAGCCATGATCATATTGAATGGCGGTGCAGGCTTGAAGGGCCGAATGGCCTACCCCAGCTCCGATTTTCTATGTTTCTACATCACGTCCTGTCTGTTAATGGACAGCCATTTCAGATATGCCCCTTAAAGCAGTACCACAATAATGACCAGCAATCTGTTGCATTCTTCCTTAAGTTTGCCTGGCTCACAATCTTAGCATCATCAGGAAAATATGATATAATTTCTGTTGTGTCTATTGTTACGACCAGTTGAGAAAGGTGTCTAGGATTCCCTTTCAGCCTTCACCTGGTCTTACTGTAACAGGGTTTTGTTTTTAAACACACTGTGTTTTGAGCTCCCCCTTGGTGAATCCTTGTTCACTCCTTTCCAAATATCTTCTTCTTCTTTGGCCTCCTTGTCTCGAGAGACAATGGGTAAGCGCCGAGAGGTGGTCAGTGGTTTGTGAAGCAGCGCCTGGAGTGGCTATAAAGGTCAATTCTAGAGTGACAGACTCTTCCACAGGTGCTGCAGATAAAATTGGTTGTCAGGGCTGTTACACAGTTGGCTCTCCCGTTGTGCTTCTGTCTTTTTTCCTGCCAACAGCTAAGTCTCTTTGACTCACCATTCTTTAGCTCTGCCTTTATGGCTGTCCACCAGCTCTGGCAATCACTGGCAACTGACTCCCACGACTTGTGGTCAATGTCACAGGACTTCATGTCGCGTTTGCAGACGGCTTTAAAGCGGAGACATGGACAGCCGGTGGGTCTGATACCAGTAACGAGCTCGCTGTACAATGCTTCCTTGGGTATCCTGCCATCTTCCATGTGGCTCACATGGCCAGGCCATCTCAAGCGCAGCTGGCTCAGTAGGGTGTATAGGCTGGGGGTGTTGGCCGCCTCGAGGACTTCTGTGTTAGAGATACGGTCCTGCCATCTGATGCCAAGGATTCTCTGGAGGCAGCGCAGATGGAATGAGTTAAGACATTGCTCTTGGCTGACATACGTTGTCCAGGCCTCGCTGCCATAGAGCAAGGTACTGAGGACACAGGCTTGATACACTCAGATTTTTGTGTTCCATGTCAGTGCGCCATTTTCCCACACTCTCTTGGCCAGTCCGGACATAGCAGTGGAAGCCTTTCCCATGCACTTGTTGATTTCTGCATCTAGAGACAGGTTACTGGTGATAGTTGAGCCTAGGTAGGTGAACTCTTGAACCACTTCCAGAGCGTGGTCGCCAATATTGATGGTGGAGCATTTCTGATGTCCTGTCGCATGATGTTCGTTTTCTTGAGGCTGATGGTTAGGCCAAATTTGTTGCAGGCAGGCGCAATCCTGTTGATGAGTCTCTGCAGAAACTCTTCTGTGTGAGATATTAATGCAGCATCGTCAGCAAAGAGGAGTTCCCTGATGAGGACTTTCCGTACTTCGGTCTTCGCTCTAAGACGGGCAAGGTTGAACAATCTACCATCGGATGTTGAGGTTAGGAACAGATGTTTGATTACACTAGGTCAAGTCGGCATAAGGAGGGAGGAAGTGTTGGGTATTCTAAAGGGCATTAAGGTGGACAAGTCCCCAGGTCCGGATGGGATCTATCCCAGGTTACTGAGGGAAGCGAGAGAGGAAATAGCTGGGGCCTTAACAGATATCTTTGCAGCATCCTTAAACACGGATGAGGTCCCGGAGGACTGGAGAATTGCTAATGTTGTCCCCTTGTTTAAGAAGGGTAGCAGGGATAATCCAGGTAATTATAGACCGGTGAGCCTGACGTCAGTGGTAGGGAAGCTGCTGGAGAAGATACTGAGGGATAGGATCTATTCCCATTTGGAAGAAAATGGGCTTATCAGTGATAGGCAACATGGTTTTGTGCAGGGAAGGTCATGTCTTACCAACTTAATAGAATTCTTTGAGGAAGTGACAAAGTTGATTGATGAGGGAAGGGCTGTCGATGTCATATACATGGACTTCAGTAAGGCGTTTGATAAGATTCCCCATGGCAGGCTGATGGAGAAAGTGAAGGCGCATGGGGTCCAAGGTGTACTAGCAAGATGGATAAAGAACTGGCTGGGCAACAGGAGACAGAGAGTAGCAGTAGAAGGGAGTTTCTCAAAATGGAGACGTGTGACCAGTGGTGTTCCACAGGGATCCGTGCTGGGACCACTGTTGTTTGTGATATACATTAATGATTTGGAGGAAAGTATAGGTGGACTGATTAGCAAGTTTGCAGACGACACTAAGATTGGTGGAGTAGCAGATAGTGAAGGGGACTGTCAGAGAATACAGCAGAATATAGATAGATTGGAGAGTTGGGCAGAGAATTGGCAGATGGAGTTCAATCAGGGCAAATGCGAGGTGATGCATTTTGGAAGATCCAATTCAAGAGTGAACTATACAGTAAATGGAAAAGTCCTGGGGAAAATTGATGTCCAGAGAGATTTGGGTGTTCAGGTCCACTGTTCCCTGAAGGTGGCAACGCAGGTAAATAGAGTGGTCAAGAAGGCATACGGCATCCTTTCCTTCATCGGATGGGGTATTGAGTACAAGAGTTGGCAGATCATGTTACAGTTGTATAGGACTTTGGTTCGGCCACATTTGGAATACTGCGTACAGTTCTGGTCGCCACATTACCAAAAGGATGTGGATGCTTTGGAGAGGGTGCAGAGGAGGTTCACCAGGATGTTGCCTGGTATGGAGGGCGCTAGCTATGAAGATAGGTTGAGTAGATTAGGATTATTTTCATTAGAAAGACGGAGGTTGAGGGGGGACCTGATTGAGGTGTACAAAATCATGAGAGGTATAGACAGGGTGGATAGCAAGAGGCTTTTTCCCAGAGTGGGGGATTCAATTACTAGAGGACACGAGTTCAAAGTGAAAGGGGAAAAGTTTAGGGGGGATATGCGTGGAAAGTTCTTTACGCAGAGGGTGGTGGGTGCCTGGAACGCGTTGCCAGCGGAGGTGGTAGATGCGGGCACGATGGCGTCTTTTAAGATGTATCTAGACAGATACATGAATGGGCAGGAAGAAAAGAGATACAGACCCTTAGAAAATAGGCGACATGTTTAGATAGAGGATCTGGATCGGCGCAGGCTTGGAGGGCCGAAGGGCCTGTTCCTGTGCTGAAATTATCTTTGTTCTTTGTTCTTTGTTCTTTGATCTTGTGTGGAGGAAAATTCCTTCTTCTGAAGCCTTGAATGCATAATATCATTAGTAGCATTCCTAATAGCGAACATTTCTTCCTGCTGGGGGACTGTATCGCCAGGGTTGGGGCAGACCATGACTCATGGCCCTCCTGCCTTGGGCGCTATGGCATTGGAAGGATGAATGAGAATGGACAGAGACTGCTGGAGCTGTGTACCTATCATAACCTCTGCATCACCAACTCACTCTTTCATACTAAACCCTGTAACCAGGTTTCATGGAGACATCCAAGATCACGTCAGTGTCCAAATCACACGCAGCTTCTAAAGTGCAGACTGTGACACCGACCACTCCCTGGTGTGCAGCAAAGTTAGACTCAAACCAAAGAAGCTACATCAATCCAAGCGAAGGGCTGCCCGCACATCAACACTAACAGAATTTCTTATCCACAGCTGTTACATAAGTTTCTAAATTCACTTGTAACAGCACTTCAAAACACTCCTGCAGGGGATGCAGAGACCAAGTGGGCCCACATCAGAGACGCCATCTATGACTCAGCAATGACCACCTTTGGCAAACATATGAAGCAGAATGCAGACTGCTTTCAATCTCACTTTGAAGAGCTGGAACCTGTCATAGCCGCTAAGCACACTGCACTGTTGAACTACACGAAAGCCCCCAGCGAGTTAACATCCGTAGCACTTAAAGTAGCCAGAAGCGCTGTACAAAGAACAGCCAGGTGCTGTGCAAATGACTACTGGCAACACCTATGCAGTCATATTCAGCTGGCCTCTGACACCGGAAACATCAGAGGAATGTATGATGGCATTCAGAGAGCTTTTGGACCAACCATCAAGAAGATTGCCCCCCTCAAGTCTAAATCAGGGGACACGATCACTGACCAATGAAAGCAAATGGACCGCTGGGTGGACCACTACCTAGAATTGTACTCCAGGGAAAATGTTGTCACTGATACCGCCCTCAATGCAGCCCAGTCTCTGCCAGTCATGAATGAGCTGGACAAACAGCCAACAAAATCGGAACTCAGTGATGCCATTGTTTCTCTAGCCAGAGGAAAAGCCCCTGGGGAGGACAGCATTACCCTGAAATAATCAAGAGTGCCAAGCCTGCTATACTCTCAGCACTCCATGAACTGCTTTGCCTGTGCTGGGACGCGGGAGCAGTACCTCAGGACATGAACGATGCCAACATCATCACCCTCCATAAAAACAAAGGTGACCGCGGTGACTGCAACAACTACCGTGGAATCTCCCTGCTCAGCATAGTGGGGAAAGTCTTTGCTCGAGTCGCTTTAAACAGGCTCCAGAAGCTGGCCGAGTGCGTCTACCCTGAGGCACAGTGTGGCTTTCGTGCAGAGAGATCGACCATTGACATGCTGTTCCCCCTTCGTCAGATACAGGAGAAATGTCGCGAACAACAGATGCCCCTCTACATTGCTTTCATTGATCTCACCAAAGCCTTTGACCTCGTCAGCAGACGTGGTCTCTTCAGACTACTAGATAAGATTGGATGTCCACCAAAGCTACTAAGTATCATCACCTCATTCCATGACAATATGAAAGGCACAATTCAACATAGCGGCACCTCATCAGACTCCTTTCCTATCCTGAGTGGCGTGAAACAGGGCTGTGTTCTCGCACCCACACTTTTGGGGATTTTCTTCTCCCTGCTGCTCTCACATGCGTTCAAGTCCTCAGAAGAAGGAATTTTCCTCCACACAAGATCAGGGGGCTGGTTGTTCAACCTTGCCCGTCTAAGAGCGAAGTCCAAAGTACGGAAAGTCCTCATCAGGGAACTCCTCTTTGCTGACGATGCTGCTTTAACATCTCACACTGAAGAGTGTCTGCAGAGTCTCATCGACAGGATTGCGGCTGCCTGCAACGAATTTGGCTAACCATCAGCCTCAAGAAAACGAACATCATGGGACAGGACGTCAGAAATGCTCCACCATCAATATTGGCGACCACGCTCTGGAAGTGGTTCAAGAGTTCACCTACCTTGGCTCAACTATCACCAGTAATCTGTCTCTAGATGCAGAAATCAACAAGCGCATGGGAAAGGCTTCCACTGCTATGTCCAGACTGGCCAAGAGAGTGTGGGAAAATGGCGCACTGACACGGAACACAAAAGTCCGAGTGTATCAAGCCTGTGTCCTCAGTACCTTGCTCTATGGCAGCGAGGCCTGGACAACGTATGTCAGCCAAGAGCGACGTCTCAATTCATTCCATCTTCGCTGCCTCCGAAGAATACTTGGTATCAGGTGGCAGGACCGTATCTCCAACACAGAAGTCCTCGAGGCGGCCAACACCCCCAACTTATACACACTACTGAGTCAGCGGCGCTTGAGATGGCTTGAACATGTGAGCCACATGGAAGATGGCAGGATCCCCAAAGACACATTGTACAGCGAGCTCGCCACTGGTATCAGACCCACCGGCCGACCCATGTCTCTGCTTTAAAGACGTCTGCAAACGCGACATGAAGTCCTGTGACATTGATCACAAGTCGTGGGAGTCAGTTGCCAGCATTCGCCAGAGCTGGCGGGCAGCCATAAAGGCGGGGCTAAAGTGTGACGAGTCAAAGAGACTTAGCAGTTGGCAGGAAAAAAGACAGAAGCGCAAGGGGAGAGCCAACTGTGTAACAGCCCCAACAAACAAATTTTTCTGCAGCACCTGTGGAAGAGTCTGTCACTCTAGAATTGGCCTTTATAGCCACTCCAGGCGCTGCTCCACACACCACTGACCACCTCCAGGCACTTACCCATTGTCTCTCGAGATAAGGAGGCCAAAGAAGAAAGAAGAAGAAGAAGATATTAATACACAGGGCCCTGTTCTTTGCAGACAGAAAGAACATGTTCAAACATTGCCCCTGTTGCAGCTAAATAAAATAAGTGACAGCCATTCGCTGGTTTATTCCTCAGGGCTATGTCTTGACCAATCAGAGTCAAGCTGCCTGGTTTAAGTTTCAAACAAAGCTTGGCAGTTAACTGTCAGTCACCATGAACTGGTGCATTCTCCAAGGCAACTCCTCTATCAACCAGAGTTCACTTGCCAACCAATCAGCACTCTTTTCTCATACACTATAATGTTGTTGTTTTCCCTTACATTGACATTCTTGCGGATTGTCCTGTTGAGTGCAAGACAAAAAGCTTCGACAACATGTCTCTATTTTCAGCAATACTCAAGTTCTGTACTACCAAACAACTACAATTAGGTTTTGTTAGGATTTCTCATGTGGTATCTTTCCAAGATGTCAGTGTGTCAAATTTTTCAGTAATATGTTGCAGGTAGTATTTATGTCCTCCTGTAAGATGGACATGGACAGCAACTATTCAAAAGGCTGTAAGGTAGTTTGGGTTTTTGCATCGGCAAATGTGTCTATGTGTAACAGGGAGCATGAAAACTCTTCGCAGCATGCATTCTCTGCAAATCTATTTGGTCTTAAGCAATGGAAGGTAGCTTTATCATGACTAACTTCTTCATGACTGCAAACCTTTTTCTTATTTGCCCCACCACCCCCCCATCTGGTGGATGGATTCTTTGTGTTACCTCCTGGTATGCACTGTCGATCACTCCTCTTAGAGCCAAATAGGGCAACACTCCTTTCCTCCACTTCATTTGCTATTTAAGGCAGCATAAAAACAACCACAGAGTGAGAAAGTAACATTTATTAATTAACTACAAGATTCTAGAGGATTTTGCTCTCTTTGATTGATTTAAGTACTTTTTTTCTTCTTCATTTCTGTTCCAGTTTTCTCCTCCTCTCCTGATGGTGTTTTCTCCTCCTCTCCTGATGGTGTTGTCTCCTTGCTGGTTTCATGACGCTGGATGCCCTCCAGTACATCAACCAATTGATCAGTCTTCATGGGCTGAATTTCGAATCAGAGGGGTGCCCACATTTAGTGGCCGCGCAGAGCCCCCATGATATTACGCGCACGGGCTCATTAGCATCACTGCGCCGAGCCACCACCACCCCACCCCCCCACCAATATTATGTGGGGAGCGGCGGGACATTCGGCACAATGAGGAACCTTTTGACAGCTGGGGCCCTATTTAAAGCGCCCCAGCACCTGCTTCCTGACAACTGTCAAAGAAACACTTACCAGACTGCTGAAAAATGGGGCTGCTGTCAATCTGGCAGCAAAGCAGAAAATGCTGGAGAAACACAGCCGGTCAGGCAGCATCTGTGGACAGAGAAGTAGAGTTAACTTGTCCAAGTTCACAGACCTGAAAATTAACTCTGTTTCTCTCTCTATAAATGCTGCCTGACCTGCTGAGTTACCCCAGCACTTTCCACTTTGCTACCACATACTTACCCTGCTGTGTCCCAGTGTTCTGTGAAGTTGCAATCCTCTTCTCCCACTCAAGTGTAACATTCCTTCTTGTAGGTGTGCTGCACCTGGGTGAATAATAATTTTGCACATTCCAGGACGTGAGACTTAAATAGACCATAAAAGGTATTACAGAGGTTTACAGAGAACACACTGACACAAATGGGAATGCATGGGCGTCACAGCAATGTAAAAACGTCTTTCACTACATGTTCCTCACCAACATGTGTGTCCTTTTCTCTGTGTGAATGATGTGTGCCAGCATGTAGCGCCAATGTCACATCCCTTTCCAACGTTGGCCCTTCAGAAGAATGAACGTATGTAATAACATCATTGCCATGCCACCATTACACATGAGCATCTCCACGGATGCAGTGACATGGACATTGTCTCAGTCAGCTGCTGCCTCTAATGGTTTACACACAGATGCTGCAGATGTAGACTGGTGCACAGCAGGTGAGCGAGGGTGATGTGTGGTTTGCGGAGCTCATGTAAGTTCCTATGGAGCAGACAGTCTTTGTCTGATAAGCCACTTCCGTGCATCCCTAGTTTACTGCTAGCCCTGCGTGTAGAGCCTGGGTGCCATCTGCGCTCCCTTGCATCTTTCATGTTGTAGGTTCTCATTGTCGTCATAGTCCGAGGAGGAATCCTGTTGACATCTCTCCTCATCATGCCAGGCCTATTAGGTGCATAGTTGTGCAGCAAAGAAAGGAGTTGGCATTTTTGGCCCATAGTACAGGGCATCACCCTATTCATACAGGCATTGGAGGCGCTCTTTCAGCATGCTGATCTCCTGCTCAATAATGGTTCATGTAGCTCAGTGGCTGGCATTGTATCTCTCCTCTGCAACAGTGGTGGAGTCTCTCACTGGTGTCGGGAGCCATGTCTGCAAAGGATAGCCCTTATCTCCAAGAAGCCACACCTCCATCTGAGCCAGTTCAATGAACAGCGGTGGCAGCCGGGACTGGCGCAAGACCCAGGTGTCATGGCAGCTGCCTGAGAAGTGGTCACATATTCGCTGCAAGCATCTGCGGTGTTCACATACCAGCTTCACCTAGATTGAGAGGCCTCCTTTCAAGGTGACGTCTGCAGGTGGTAGCCTGGCAGTAGGCCTGTTGGCCACATAAGTGCAGTCTATGAACGTTACAACCTATGGTTCTCTAGCAATAGTGCCAGAACCAATGGCAATCTGGGCCTGGCTGTGAGAGTCCGTCCTGAAGCGGACATCCTCACTGGCCCTCCGTTGCAGGGCATTGGTGACCTCCCTGATGCAGCGGTGGACTGTTGACTGTGTAACCCCACAAAGGTATCTGGTGGGCCCCTAAACGGCTGCAGAGGCGTCAGGCTTGAGAACCGCTGCCACTATGAGGACCAAAGGCATGGGATGTCCACTGGAGCCCATGGGCTGCAGATCAACCTTGAGCAGGGCAATCTCCTCTGACACTGGTGCTCTGACATCCAATGGCATGTCATTTGGGGCTTGTCATTTGGGGCCAATGGCATGTCATTTGCAGCAACTGTAATGGCGGGCTCCCCTTGGGGGCTGCTGCTCACGACCGGGGGCCTATACGAGGATTGAACCTGCCTGTTGATCTTGCTTTTGGCGCATACGGATCCTCATGTGCGGAGGATCACACAACGTAGGATGAGCCATACCTATTTCCATGTGATAAATAAAGTTGAACCCTGCATGTATTCCCTAACAGGGCAGGGATTGGTGTTGATGGGTACATCGGCTGCTTTCCTGGATCAACTATGTGGCATGCCATGGCATTGCCCATCTTAGCCAACACTCAGAGTGGCACAGCATGACCACATCAAGATCCCACCAGCTGAATCGATTTCCTCCACCATCCAGCGCAGCTTTCCCTCCTGTAATCCCAGACCCCCTCCTTTTCAGAATGCAGAGTTAGACCTCTACGTATCACCCCTCCCTCCTCCCTTTAAAAATGCAGAGTTAGACCCCGGTGTATTCCCCCCTCCCTCCTCCCTTCCGTAATGCAGAGTGAGGACCCGCCGGCTTTTCAGATTGTGAACGGGACAGCACGTGACAGCTGCCCGTTCAACAAAAAATCCGGCAGTGTCGGTGGAGAGGCGGTGAGCTGCATAATCAAAATAGGTAAGTAATCATTACCATATGCTAACTGTGGTGCCGCTGCCATGCGGCGGGATGGGGTGGGGGGGGGGTGTGGGGGCAGCAACGAGGTCCCACCACCACCGGTAAAATGCGACGGGCCCGTCTCGACGTTGCGGGTCAAGGCGGGCCTCTCCCAGCAGCATTTTACCAGCCCCCACCCCGCGAACTGCAGCCTCGAGTGACGGGTAAAATTCAGCCCCATGTGTTTGCCTAAACAGTGAGTGTTAACAGGCCAAAGGACTGCTGGGGGAACCACAGCCAAGGCCAGTCTTGTTCTCATTGCAAAGTGACTTCCAGCAGGCGTCTTTGGATAATGATCAGCTGCGGGAACACTGGCTGTGGGAATCAGAACCGTGATTCTCATTTCCAAAACCTGGAGGTGCTGGGGCCAATTATAAAAGCCCAGGCAGAATCTTCTGCTCTTTGAAAAATTTCAGACATCGGGACCATTTCTGGCTCACATAGGTCAGAGGTGTGCAGACAGTGGGAGTCTTCTGGGAGGCAACCATTTAAGAGGCCACCTCTGCATTTTCCGTCCAATTCAGGACAGCAGGTAGGTTCCGGAGGCAGGAGGCCCAATCAGAGGGCCCGCTGCACTGGACGGATGGCAGCCCCACCATGACAGGTGGGTATTGCTGAGACAGGTAGTGGATCATAAGGGCACCTCAAAATGGAGGCACCCTGGGAAGCTTGATTAATATTTGAAAAAACAGAAGGCCCACAGCTCATAGTAAGCTGCTCCACAAGAAGGGTTATGGCCAAGGCTGTGGCCTTTGCAGTTTTGCAGCACTTTCATGGGGCCAGTGACAGGAGACCCCAATGGTCCTCTCATCTGTCACTGGGAGGTCACCTCGAAGCTGCTGTCGGCTTCCTGACTCAGTGGGAGGCTGGACCAATGCTGGGAAGGTCCCAGCAGCATCAGCACTTGTCCCCATTTGGTCCCTTAGTTAGACTAATGGGGTACCCGCTGCCGATGGGTGGGTAGCAGCTGCCGCATTGACCCCACCTCCGGCAAGATGTCTGGAAGCCGATCCGATGCACATGTTTCAAATTTTGCTCTCAGTGTCGCCTCCAAATCTGTCTCCACAGGACCAGAAAGACTCCACCCCCTATTCCCACCCCTGATGAGATCATTTAAAGATCAAATCTTCCTGGCCTGTACAGCTGAGATACTCATTGCATAAACCAGCTAAGCAGTTGAAAAGCCTTAGATTCTAGGGTTCTTAATGAAACTGTAGAGGGCTATAAATGGCATAGCATCCTGTTTTGGGCACAGGGTTGTGATTTTCGACCTGCCTGCGCCTGTTCACACTGAGGTGGGCAGCACGCGAATTTGGTGTACCCATCTCATCTGAATAATGTAGCATTGTGATGAGTGGGTCCCACGCTTCTCTTCCCTCCTCTCCTAAATGCTGTCTGTGGCCTCTGTGGCCTCTGTGGCCTCAGCAGGGAGGTCAGGTAGTATTGTTTGGAAACCATGTGGTTCAGTCAGCCTTCCCCTTTTAAAGGCAGACTCTCTATTAAAGGGAAGCTACATTGCTGAAGCTGATTGAGAGATTGGAAGCCTATGGGCTGGATTTTATGGACCCCACTGAGGCGGGGTCGGAGGTTGGTGGGGGGGCCGATAGAATCGCCACGAATGGAGTGGGGGGGGGGTGCGGAGGGCCCATCGCTGCCCCATTGCCAAGTGATTTTACCGGGGTCAGGATAGGTCGACGACAACCTTCATGCCCAGAGGCCAATTGAGGCCCTTAAGTGGCCAATTGACAGCCATTTAAGGGCCTCTTCCACCATGTGGGGAGGGCGCCTTGCAAAATGAGCCGCACTCCCCGCAGGTTTGGTGGGGGGTGCCCCTCCTCTGTGGGCAATCTGTGGCCCATGGAGGACCCCCGCTGGCAAAACCTTCACCTCCATGGACCCCAATGCCTTGGACATCACTCCCACCACCCCCCTCCCCCCCACCCTTGCTAGGGCCTTCCACACTGGCCCTGACGACCCCACTTCGCTTACCTGAGGTCCAGGTTTCCAGCACTGGGCTTGGGTCCGAGGCCTGTGCAATACCAGCAGTGGCCACTGCTCCTTGTGGCACTGCCAAGCTGCCAGTCCTGTGATTGGATGCCAGCTCTTGGAGGCAGGATCCCCGTCTTTAAAGGGACGGAGATCCCAGTGCCGGAAACTTTGCCTCCGGAACAATAGAGGGTCACGCCAGGCAGGAGGGTTGGGGGAGGTGGAAAAAGGCCAAGGTAGGGGACCCCCCGTCTTTTTGGCCCAGCGCCGGAAGCCCTGCCACCTCCACAAGGTCTCGGCCTACAGGTGCAGGGGAATGGCTCAGCAGGCAAGAGAAAGGCTTCCAGATTCAGTGGCACCATGTTGGAAGCACTGGTGACAAATATGGAGTCCAGGATAGAAGCAATGTTTCTGCAGGAAGGCAGGAAACCCTCACAGGTAACACTGCAAAGGGAGTGGGAGCAGATACCAGAGAGGTGAATGCCCAGAATCTGGCTCTGATGACCTGGCAGCAGTGCCAGAAAAAGTTTAATGGCCTGACATGTGTAATCACGGTGTATGAATGCATCTTTACATCATATCTCATTAACACCATACCACCAACCTGTCACTCTGCTCAATGCACCACAACCCCATCACTCACCCAGCAGCACTCCCTGGGTCTCAGGACACACGTCTAACATTCACAAACTCCAGCTCACACACAACCTACCAATGCTGCCAGCTGCACATGCCCCTCTCACTGCCTTCACAGAACTCCAGCTATTCAGCTATAGCAAGCACATCACCCAAACACTTTATAACACAATCACTGAGATTCTGTCCTCTCTCTCACCACAGAGCCAGAGAACTGGCAGAGGCTCAGTACGCCTTCATCCCTTCAGCCTCCTCGAAGAGACGCTCCTCTGAAATAATGGACCCCCCGCAGCAGAGCTTGTGGCATCTTCAAAATTAGAGATAATTTCAAAATTTGCAGATGACACAAAACTTGGAAGTATTTTCAACTGTGAGGAGGATAGTGAGGACAGAGATAGGCTGGTGGAATGGGTGGACACATGGCAGATGAAATTCAACGCAGAGAAGTGCAAAGTGATACATTTTGTTAGGAAGAATGAGGAGGAAATAAAATCTAAAGGATACAATTCGAAAGCAGGTGCAGGAACAGAGAGAACTGTGGGTCTATCTGCATAAATCATTGAAGGTGGCAGGACGGGCTGAGAAAGTGGTTAAGAAGGCAAATGGGATCCTGGGCTTTATAAATCGAGGCTTGGAGTACAAAAGCAATGAAGTTATGATGAACCTTTATAAAAATTTGAGTATTGTCTCCAATTCCGGGCATTACACTTTAGGACACTACTATGACGCTGTGTTTGGTGACCAAGGTCTCAGCTTCCATTGCAGCACAGGCAGAAGCCTCCCAACGTCTCAGTACTGCAGTGGAAACTCAGATGGAGGTCATGAGATCCATAATTGCTGCCCTCATTGCTGTGGATCTCAGTGCTCAAAGGGGCTTGCAGACTCTCACAGCAGTTCAGCATCTGTGCTCTAGCAGATTACTAGGATTACAGAGATGCAGCCCCAGGGGAGTGGCAGTGGCTCCATGGAGCACAAACTTGCTGTGCTCTCTCAGAATGACAGCATTCTTCCTCCCACCACTGCCACTCCACTAATGTCCTTGTTGTTGCCTCTCAGCCAGCCAGCCCAGACTGCTGCCACCCATGCAGAAGTGGTGCAATCTAAAGTCAAGCCTTCAAGGCAATCAGTCCCACAGAAAGTCAGCAGCCTTTCACCTGCCATGCTCTGAGTTCTAGGACAGGCAACAGCACCTGGAAGACAGGCACCAAGGGATTGCATACGGGTAAATAGTTCATCTGTTTGTATAATTAAGTGTGTTGTTGTATAAAGATGTTTGTTGAATGTTTCTGTTGGTGGCATCTATTGCTGGATACTGGCCAAGGGACCATGGTGATCGGCAGTCTGAAAGGGATGATATGGTGGTGAATGAAGGCTCCATATTGGGATGGTGAAGTTGTTTCAGTGGAAGCCGGGCCTCACAATTGCTCCCTCAGACTGTCCACTTACATGGGTTCCAAGATCCCTTCTCCTTGCCTCTTTCTCCTCCTCTCTCCCTCCATGCAGAGCTTTCACTCTCTGCCTCCTCCGTTTAATTTCATGGTCATCTTGCAGACCAGGAGACAATGCAACAACTACCCCCATACCTGGATCAGGTAGTCCTCTCTCCACCATGACTGCATTCAGAAACTGGCAAAAAGCACCCCCAAGAACCAGGCACAGTGCTTCACTGTGCCTAAGCAAAAGTTACTCAAAAGCACCTCGCCTGCAACTTGAGGAGTGGCCCTTTAATTAGCATAGGTTCAGGGCCCAGCTTGCAGCAACAACCTGATCTTTGCTGAGTGATGTGCGAATTTGTTGCCTGCACTAGAATTGCCCAAGTTACTAAATTGCCCTGGGGTTGCATCAGCCAGTTAGGTTCACTGATGTTAGGATATTGCCAAATCAGCGCCTTCCGGTACATCCTGGGAAAGCCCCTGCATGCACCCTTCTCCCACCAGAACACTGCACATGCTGCACAGGAAGCAGCAGTCGGCACCCATAGCATCAAGCAGTGCAATGCAATCCAAAATCACACTCTACATTTTACATTCCTGACATATAAATTAGTTATAATTTTGGTGATTTATTATGCTGTGTAAGTGTTCCAAAGAAGGACACTTCAGTGTTCTAACTGATATAATCTACTGCTGCTAATGAAAGTGTAAAATGAATGATTGGATTTTGTTAATGACAGCAGGGAAACAGTACTCTCAAGTCTCAACACTGCTTGCAAAGTCTACAGTTTATTCCGCCTACAAATTCCCTCAGCTGCTGTTATCTCACTCCATACTGAACTCCAATTTCATTACTTTCTCCCATTCCTATGTCTTAATGGGGATTTTATGAATATTAGGAGAACTAATGTTTTCTTTTCACATCTAGATTTCATTTGCCAGGTGGCCTTAATCATATCCACCCTAATAAGTTTAATTTTATTTTCTGAATCTCATTTTAAGAAATTGCTTTGATAATTACTTATTTTTGAATCTTTAGGTTTTATGATCAAAATGCAGCACACATTGATTCCAAAGAGGAAGCTGTCAGTGTCAGCATTTAGATTTTTTCTGAATCTGATATTTTAAAGTCTATTCCTTGTATATTAAACAAAGTGGTATACTTGCACTCCTGGGGCAGGTTTTCCCCTCCCAGGGCAGGAAACAGAAATCAGGACTGTTTTCAGGTGTCGAATACATCTCCAGGCGTTGGTGGTGGGGAGGGCAGGGGGGTGGTGAGGGAAGCGAAACAGTCACTCTTTGCGATTTTCACGGGGATGCCCCCTTAGTTGGCATGGAGACAGCCTTGCTGTCCAATTAAGGATGGTGGGTGAACTCTCAAAGCTGGAGGGCCAATCCAAGGCCTTTCAATTTCAAAAGAGCAGCAGGCTGCAATAGAGGGTATATAAGGGAGATGGCAGTGCCCTCTCCCTAGTTTTTTAAAATCTTTAATTAAAAAATGGATCTGCAGCCAGGCCACCACTGTGGTTTGGGTGTGTGTGGAGGGGAGCCCCTCTACAGGGTGGTCTGTGGCTCTCCTGCACCCAGGCAGGCAGGCAGGGCCTCTAGGCCTGCTTGGAGTGCTGGCCCTCTGGCCTGCCGCTGGGAGGCCATCTTGAAGCACTTAAACTGGTTCCCGCCACCTGCAGGAACATAGAGGCCTTCTTTAATTTGCCTCAATCGGCTCTTAATGAGCCGTCTTGACTACCTGCCGCGTGCGGGTGGGTGGCCCTGCCGCACCCAACCCCATCCCGCCTCCGCAAAAATAGCTTGGAGGTGAGATGGGCCGGGGAACTGGCGCGCCAGCTGGCAGGGCTATTTTTTGCTCCTGCCTGCCGCTGAACCCTAATAGTCACTTAGGTCTGGTACTAAAGGCTACCATACAAATGTACGAAGAACGATGGCCTGGGAACGACCCTCTGGTCCATTCAGTCTGTCCCACACAATTGCAATGCTTTACTAATCACAATATATGCACTCCCCATGCAGCCTGAAAAGTTATATGATCTTCTGGTAGAGATGAAGAAAGATAAAAACCCAAGCCTATTTAGACAGGAAAATCTGACCTCCATAGGTGATGAAAGTAGTCCAGGAAACTGCTCTGGCCTTGATTAATAATGTCATGTAGTATCAATGTTGTGTAAGAGGTGATCCCCACCCCAGCCAGAACCAGGTCCAGTTCTTGCTTGAAGGAATTCGGCAAATCAACGTTCACCACACCAGCTGGCAGACTGATCCAATATTCTCTGGGAAAAGAACCACCTCCTGTCATCTAACCTAGTCCTGACCTTATATGACTTGAAGTTGTGACCCCTGGTCCTCCCAAACCTATTTAGTTGAAATAAATTGTCTACACAAATGTATTCCCTTAATCATCTTATAAACCTCAATCAACAGTTTCCAGCCTGCACTGCCATTCTCACAAGGGAAGAGAGAGAATATTATAGTGAATTTTGTTACTGCTGCCATTTTATTACTGACAACTTTTATTACCATCCACTGAAGCACCAAATTATGTGAATGCTATAGGGTGTATGAAAGAGATTTAAAAAGTAACACATTATCATATCAAAAATAATAAACAGAACACAAAACAGAAGAAAACTAGGGTATATTCTACAAATAATGCAGGTATTATGAAAGTGCTTCTGTTTTTAGTTTAAAATATTTTTTGAGGAATTCATAGTTAAACTAAAGAAATGTTGGACCAGTTTTTTTTTAAGAGGGTCATTGAGAGGACACTGAAAGAACTAGTTTGGCAGCAATGTTACTGGTTGTCACATGACTCAAGTTAAAAATAGAACAGAAACCCTAGTAACTGGGGAAGATGTGTGCAGAGAAATGCCAGATCAGAAGATACACTTTTCAATTGTTTGAAGCTGGGAGTGAACTGTTTGAAAGGGGTTGAGTTTTAAAAAATAAAACTGAAGGGCAGAATCCCAGCTCAGCCCAGACTGTTACATCTCTTTAAAAAGCCTGCAGAAGAAGGAGAGAATTCCCAAGGAAGGAGAGGAGACACAGCTCAGCTTTCCTTGAGAAGTCCACTGTGTCAACTCATCTCGTCTCCTGTCTTTGAAGAAAAACCTGCTAAAGTAATAGTTAGGGATTTCAACTACCCTTATATCAAGTGGGATACAAACAGTGTGAAGGGCACAGAGGACACTAAATGTTTGAACTGCATTCAAGAGAACTTTTTTAGCCAGCACGTAACAAGCCCAATGAGAGGAAGTGCAATTCTAGATTTAGTCTTCAGTAATGAAGCTGGGCAAGTGGATGAAGTAGCAGTGGGTGACCATTTTGGAGATAGTGACCATAAAACAGTTAGTTTTAGCATAATCATGGAAAAGGAGAAAGATAAAAAAGGAGTAAAAGTTCTAAATTGGTGGAAGGCAAATTGTACAAAACTGGGATGTGATCTGGCGAAAGTGGACTGGATACAGCTAATTGAAGGAAAATCAGTGGCAAACCAGTGAGAGGCATTCAAAAGCGAGATTCTATAGGCACAGTGTAGGCAGATCCCCACAAAGATGAAGGGTGGTACGGCCAAATCTACAGCCCCCTGGTTATCTAGAAGCTTACAGGATAAGTTAAAGCAGAAAAAGAAAGCTTATGGCGATCACAAAAAACTTAATACTTTAGAAAGCCTAAAGGAGTATGGAAAGTGTAGGGGTGAAGTGAAAAAGGAAATTAGAAAAGCAGAGAGGACATGAAAAATTATTGGCAGGTAAAATCAAGGAAAACCCAAAGATGTTTTATCAGTACACTAAGAGCAAGAGGATAACTAAGGAAATGGTAGGGCCTATCAGAGATGTACAAGGGAACTTATGCGTGGATGCAGAACATGTGGGCAGGGTTTTTAATAAGTTTTTTGTCTCTGTCTTCACAAAGAGGGATGATGCAGACATTGTAGTAAAACAGGAGTGTGAAATATTAGATACGATAAGCATAACGAGAGAGGAAGTACTACAGGGTCTGACATCCTTGAAAGTGGATAAAGCGCCAGGACCAGATGGATTGCATCCCAGGTTGTTAAAGGAAGCAGGGAGGAAATAGTGGATGCACTGAGGATCATCTTCACATCCTCATTGGTTACAGGCAAGGCGCCAGAGGATTGGAGGCCTGCGAATGTTGTACCATTGTTTAAAAAGGGTGCGAGGTATAGGCCAAATAATTATATGCCGGTCAGTCTGATCGCGGTGCTGGTTAAATTATTAGAATCAATTCTGAGGGACAGGATAAACTGCCATTTAGAAAGGCAAGGATTAATCAGGGATAGTCAGCATAGATTTGTTAAGGGAAGGCCATGTCTGACTAACTTGATTGAGTGTTTTGAGGAAGTAACAAGGAGGATTGATGAGGGTAGTGCAGTGGATGTGGTCTACATGGACTTCAGTATGGCATTTGATAAGGTCCCGCATGGCAGACTGGTCAGTAAAATGAAAGCACATGGGATTCAGGTGAATGTGGCAGGTTGGATCCAAAATTGGCTCAGTGACAGGAAACAAAGGGTAGTAGTCGATGGATGTTTTTGTGAATGGAAAGCAGTTTCCAGTGGTGTTCCACAGGGCTCAGTGTTGGGTCCCTTGCTATTTGTGGTATATATTAATGATTTGGACTTAAATGTGGGAGGCATGATTGAGAAATTTGCTGATGACACAAAAATTGGCAGTGGCGTTGATAGTGAAGAGGATAGCTGTAGACTGCCAAATGGTATCAATGGTTTGGTTGAGTGGGCAGAAAAGTGGCAAATGGAATTCAACCTGGAGAAGTGTGAGGTAATGCATTTGGGGAGGTCAAACAAAGTGAAGGAATACACAATAAATGGAAGCATATTGAGAGGGGTAGAAGAAGTGAAAGATCTTGGAGTGCATGTCCACAGGTCGCTGAAGGTGGCAGGACAGGTAGATAGAATGGTGAAGAAGGCATATGGAATGCTTTCCTTTATGGCCAAGATATAGAATACAAAAGCAAGGATGTAATGCTGGAACTGTATAAAACACTGGTTAGGCCACAGCTGGAGTATTGTGTACAGTTCTGGTCACCACTTTACAGGAAGGACATAATTGTGCTGGAGAGAGTACAGAGGAGATTTACAAGAATTTTGCCAGGGTTTGAAAGTTGCAGCTAGAACAGAAGAGGCTGAGGGATGATTTAATTGAGGTGTACAAAATTATGAGGGGCCTAGTTAGAGTAGACAGGAAGGACCTGTTTCCCTTAGCAGAGAGGTCAATTACCAGGGGGCACAGATTTATGGTGATTAATAGAAGGATTAGAGGGGACATGAGGAAAAACCGTTTCACCCAGAAGGTGGTGGGTATCTGGAATTCACTGCCAGGAATGGTGGTGGAAGCAGAAACACTCAATTCATTTAAAAGTTACTTGGGCACGCACCTGAAGTGCTGTAACCTGCAAGGCTACAGACCAGGTGCTAAAAGGTGGGATTAGATTGGGTGGCTAGCTTTTTCAGCCAGCGCAGGCATGATGGGTTGAATGGCCTCCTTCTGTGCTGTAATTTTTCTATGATTCTATGGTTTTTCTCAATTAATTCTCAACGCCGCTTGAAAAGAACTGGTATAAAAGATCTCAGTGACCCATCTGTGTGTACTTGGAGGCCAGACTGTATGCCAGTTTTGTAACACAACATATTTCATCTCCTGTTTTCTTCAAGAATGAGCAAGTATTCAGCCCAAGTTTTTTTTTGTCTGTAACAGAGCTCTGAACAAAAATCCCTTTTATTTTTTCCGGTTAACCTGTGTATGTGTGTGTGTGTGTGTCTGTGAGGGGCTAAGGTAAAAAGGGAACTTTAATATTTCAGTCTGTGTGTTTATGCTTTACTTCATTACTGGTTAAGACTTATTTTATAAGAAACTGATAATTTTGTTGTTTATTAAAGAAACCTGGTTAGTGTGTTTTATTCTGGGAAAAATATGATTGACCGTATCAATAAGTGGAAAAATTTAAATATATGTTGTGACCTGTGGAGAAGTGGAACTAGAATAAACAGTGCACTCCTCCCACCTTGGGCGTAACACAGGAAACAATTAAGTTTATCGAGAAGTGAAAGAAAGACAATGCAAAACCTCAGCTGTCAGAGTGATAAACGGTACCTGCTTTACTTTTTGCAGTAATTACTAATCAAGCAGCACATATTAAGACATGAAATGACAGATGCTAGGCGATAAACTCTAGGTTGCAATCTAATTTTAATATTCAATCAGCGTTCAGAAACAGCTTCAGTTTCACTCTGATGCTCCATGATCTAATCTGTCTCTTGTTGATTGGGTGACAGTCATATAATTCATTCCTAGATACTCATTATTCTCCACGTTCAACTATTTGTACATTTACTATGTACACTTTTTTGATATTCTGTAAGAACATGAGAATTTTTAAGAACAGTTAACAAAAGACATTTGGTTCAAGGAGCTGTATCTTTTGATTTATTTCACCAATTCAGCTCCTCGCATTTTTCTGAGTCCTTTTTCTTTGCAGAAAGAGATCAAATTATTTATTAGATCCATTTATACACTGCAGTTTAATGGCATTCCCTGGTAACTTATTCCACACATCAATTACTTTTTATGTACCCTCCTGACTTTCCTCCTTACTTCTAACTTCCCAATTTCCGACTGATGTTTCAATTATCCCAACATTACAACATAATTCCAGCAGGAGGAGGAGGAGGAGTGCACTTAGTTTAATATGTAAGGAATAGTGTAACAGACTACACTTCAGAAGTGCTTTATTAGGACGCCCTAAGATTGTGAAAGTTACGATTTTCTTTATTTTCTTTTCCTTGCCTGGATCAGCTTTGTCATTAACCTTTGTAACCTTGAGAAATTCAATGAGATCACCTTGAAGTCACTTCTTTCCATGCAGAGCAAATCCAACTTCCTTAACTTTCTTCATAACTTGGATTCCTGATACCTAGAATCATCTTTGTTGCACACGTCCATGGCAATAATACCCTTCTTATGATTAGTTGATCACAACTGCGCACAGCACTCCAGAATAATCTGAACAGCATCATATACAGATGAAATACAAGCTGTACTGATTTGCACTATGTTCCTCTGCTAATGTAATAATATTACCTTTTAGATGGTACACGCTGTGTTGGTGGTAGAGGGAGGGGATTTTAAAGGTGGTGGATTGGGTGCTGATCAGGCGGACTGCTTTGTCCTGAATGGTGCTGAGCTTCTTGAGTGTTGCTGGAGCTGCACTCATCCAAGCAAGTGGAGAGTATTCCATCACACACCTGACTTGTGCCTTGTAAATGGTGGACAGGCTTTGGGGAGTCAGGAGGTGAGTCACTTGCCACAGAATTCCCAGCCTCCGATCTGCTCTTATAGCGACTGTATTTCTGTAGCTGGTCCAGTCAGGTTTTTGATCAGGAATGACCCCAGCATGTTGATGGTGGGGAATCTGATGTCAGTAACGCCATTGACCGTCAAGGGGAGATGGTTAGACTTTCTCTTGTTTGAGATATTGCCTGGCACTTATTACTTTCCTTTTTAAAAAAACGACTGTAGATAAACCCTGGCCTGATTGTTTCATAGGTTTGTTCAAAATAACTGCTGTTCTATTTGACATATAGGTCCTCTTTTGGTTCCTTGTTCATATACTAATTAGCCAGCATTTATCCACATTGAACTATCCTGCCACTTAATGATCAAAGCCTCCCCGTTGACTGTTCTTACCACAATCTCTACCAACCAAACCACCTAGATGGTGACAAAGAACAAAGAGAACAAAGAACAAAGACCAGTACAGCACAGGAACAGGCCATTCGACCCTCCAAGCCTGCGCCGATCTTGATGCCTGCCGAAACTAAAACCTTCTGCACTTCCGGGGACCGTATCCCTCTATTCCCATCCTATTCATGTATTTGTCAAGATGCCTCTTAAACGTCATTATTGTACCTGCTTCCACCACCTCCCCCGGCAGCAAGTTCCAGGCACTCACCACCCTCTGTGTAAAGAACTTGCCTCGCACATCCCCTCTAAACTTTGACCCTCTCACCTTAAACCTATGTCCCCTAGTAACTGACTCTTCCACCCTGGGAAAAAGCTTCTGACTATCCACTCTGTCCATGCCGCTCATAACTTTGTACACATGTATCATGTCACCCCTCCACCTTCGTCGTTCCAGTGAAAACAATCCGAGTTTATCCAACCTCTCCTCGTAGCTAATGCCCTCCAGACCAGGCAACATCCTGGTAAACCTCTTCTGTACCCTCTCCAAAGCCTCCAAGTCCTTCTGGCAGTGTGGCGACCAGAATTGCACGCAATATTCTAAGTGTGGCCGAACTAAAGTTCTGTACAGCTGCAGCATGACTTGCCAATTTTTATACTCTATGCCCTGACCGATGAAGGCAAGCATGCCATATGCCTTCTTGACTACCTTATCCACCTGTGTTGCCACTTTCAGTGACCTGTGGACCTGTACACCCAGATCTCTCTGCCTGTCAATACTCCTAAGGGTTCTGCCATTTACTGTATACTTCCCACCTGCATTAGATCTTCCAAAATGCATTACCTCACATTTGTCCGGATTAAACTCCATTTGCCATTTCTCCGCCCAAGTCTCCTACCGATCTATATCCTGCTGTATCCTCTGACAATCCTCATCACTATCGCAACTCCACCAACCTTTGTGTCGTCCGCAAACTTACTAATCAGACCAGCTACATTTTCCTCCAAATCATTTATATATACGACAAAGAGCAAAGGTCCCAGCACTGATCCCTGCGGAACACCACTAGTCACATCCCTCCATTCAGAAAAGCACCCTTCCACTGCTACCCTCTGTCTTCTATGACAGAGCCAGTTCTGTATCCATTTTGCCAGCTCACCTCTGATCTTGTGTAACTTCACCTTTTGTACCAGTCTGCCATGAGGGACCTTGTCAAAGGCTTTACTGAAGTCCACATAGATAACATCCACTGCCCTTCCTTCATCAATCATCTTTGTCACTTCCTCAAAAAACTCAATCAAATTAGTAAGACACGACCTCCCCTTCACAAAACCATGCTGTCTCTCGCTAATAAGTTCGTTTGTTTCCAAATGGAAGTAAATCCTGTCCCGAAGAATCCTCTCCAATAATTTCCCTACCACTGACGTAAGGCTCACCGGCCTATAATTTCCTGGATTATCCTTGCTACTCTTCTTAAACAAAGGAACAACATTGGCTATTCTCCAGTCCTCTGGGACCTCACCTGTAGCCAATGAGGATGCAAAGATTTCTGTCAAGGCCCCAGCAATTTCCTCCCTTGCCTTGCTCAGTATTCTAGGGTAGATCCCATCAGGCCCTGGGGACTTATCTACCTTAATGCTTTGCAAGACACCCAATACCTCCTCCTTTTTGATACTGAGATGACTGAGACTATCTACACTCTCTTTCCTTGGCTCATCATCCACCAAGTCCTCCTCTTTGGTAAATACAGATGCAAAGTACTCATTTAGTACCTCGCCCATTTCCTCTGGCTACACACGTATTTTCCCTTCTCTGTCCTTGAGTGGGCCAACCCTTTCCCTAGTTACCCTCTTGCTCTTTATATATGTATATTCCTTAATCCTGTTTGCCAATGACTTTTCATGACCCCTTTTAGCCCTCCTGACTCCTTGCTTAAGTTCCTTCCTACTGTCTTTATATTCCTCAAGGGATTCGTCTGTTCCTAGCCTTCCAGCCCTTACGAATGCTTCCTTTTTCTTTTTGACTAGGCTCACAATATCCCGCGTTATCCAAGGTTCCCGAAATTTGCCAAACTTATCCTTCTTCCTCACAGGAACATGCTGGTCCTGGATTCTAATCAACTGACGTTTGAAAGACTCCCACATGTCAGATGTTGATTTACCCTCAAACTGCCGCCCCCAATCTAAATTCTTCAATACCTGCCTAATATTGTTATAATTAGCCTTCCCCCAATTTAGCACCTTCACCCGAGGACTACTCTTATCCTTATCCACAAGTACCTTAAAACTTACAGAATTATGGTCACTATTCCCGAAATGCTCTCCTACTGAAACTTCGACCACCTGGCCGGGCTGATTTCCCAATACCAGGTCCAGTACAGCCCCATCCCTAGTTGGACTATCTACATATTGTTTCAAGAAGCCCTCCTGGATGCTCCTTACAAATTCTGCCCCATCCAAGCCCCTAGCACTAAGTGAGTCCCAGTCAATATAGGGGAAGTTAAAATCACTTACCACTACAACCCTGTTACCTTTACATCTTTCCAAAATCTGTCTACATATCTGCTCCTCTACCTCCCGCTGGCTGTTGGGAGGCCTGTAGAAAACCCCCAACAAAGTGAATGCACCCTACCTATTCCTGAGCTCCACCCATATTGCCTCGCTGCACGACCCCTCCGAGGTGTCCTCCCGCAGTACAGCTGTGATATTCTCCTTAACAAGTAATGCAACACCCCCACCCCTTTTACATCCCCCTCTATCCTGCCTGAAGCTTCTAAATCCTGGAACATTTAGCTGCCAATCCTGTCCTTCCCTCAACCAAGTCTCTGTAATAGTCAAGAGGTGAGTTACTCGCCGCAAGATTCCTAGCCTCTGATCTGCTCTTGTATCTACGGTATTTATATGGCTGCTGCAGTTCAGTTTCTGGTCAATGGTAAACCCCAAGATGTTGATAGTGGGGGATTCAGCGATGGAAATGCCATTGAATGTCATGGGGAGATGGTTCGATTCTCTCTTGTTTGAAATATTCACTGCCTGGTGCTTGTGTGGCGCGAATGTTACTTGCCACTTATCAGCCCAAGCCTGGATGTTGTTCAGGTCTTGCTGCATTTGGACACAAGCTGCGTCAGTATCTGAGGTGTCACGAATGGTGCTGAACATTGTGCAATCATCAGCGAACATCCCCAATTCTGACCTTATGATTGAAGGAAGGTCATTAATGAAGCAGCTGAAGATGGTTGGGCCTCGGACACTACCCCTGAGGTACTCCTGCTGTGATGTCCTGGAGCTCAGATGATTGACCTCCAACAACCACAACCATCTTCCTTTGTGCTAGGCATGACTCCAACTCGCAGTGAGTTTTCTTCCTGATTCCCATTGACTCCAGTTTTGCTAGGGCTCCTTGATGCCAGTTAAATGCTGCCTTGATGTCAAGGGCAGTCACTCTCACCTAATTTCTGGAGTTCAGCTCTTTTGTCCATGTTTGAACCAAGGCTGTAATGAGGTCAGGAGCTGAGTGGTTCAGGCAGAACTCAAACTGAGTGTCAGTGAGCAGTTATTGCTGAGCAAGTGCTGCTTGATAGCATTGTCGATGACACCTTCCATCACTATTATGGGATATGGCAGGACTGCTGAACTGCTCTTTCCAAGCACCTTTCTTTTTTTGGCTCACAGGGGATACATGACCACTATAGAAACTGTGATTAGGAATAGTAGCAATACCACACCTCTGGTTTATCCCAGAACTATACAGATGGCTGGCTATTTGTCCGGCAACGTGTGCCCTCAGTAGCAAGCAACAAATCCTGTGTCATAGATATCTCTTTGAACAGTAAAAGCCTATCAAAGCTCCTCCATTCCTGCTATTCTGAAAGAAAACTCCACTGAGGTGCTTTTTGGAATGACTCCTAAAATAGGTTGGTGGGGGGCAATTGACATTGGTAGCACCCATTTTTTGGATGCTTCGAGTCTCCTTAAGGTTCCAAAACATCATCTGCAGCACGTTCGCACACTTCTGACATGCAATGCACTGGATAGCATCTTAGTAAAAGGGTTAGCACATGCACACATGATGTCCGCTGGAAATATGCAGAGCAGGAAGGTTATGTTGTCAACCAGAGTGCAGCACTGATTTGGCATCAACGCTTCAATTTTGGAACACACGTTCCAGCCAATGCCCTCTCTCAACCTGTAAAGCTGAACACATTAACAGCATGAAGGGCCCTCAGCCGTGCTATTTAAAGGGATCAGCTACTTACAGGTTAGTTGCTCATTTATTTGTTTTGGCTATTGCTACTATTCTACATGCTTTTGGTGCTTTCTTTTTTAAGTTTCAAAAGTTTACCGGGAGTGGTGGCAGGTGCTGAAGTGTTCTGCTTACTTCAAGGCTTCTGTACAAACAGTTGCTTCCAAATATGGATGGGCTAGTAGGCATTCCCCTTGGAATCGGGGGGAGGGGGGGAGGAGGAGAGGGAGAGGGTCCTTAGCAGGATGCAATAGCTACCCATCGTGTTTAGGGAGAAATTCTCCTACCTGAATCACTGCAATGTTCAATGCTTGAGACTTTTGTGCTTCACTAAATAGGTTGTCACTGAAATCTGCCAACTGCTGCAGCCAAAGCTCTAACCTCAGAGCAGGGTGAGGACTACATTCCAGTGGCTGTGAAGGTGACTGTGCTGAGGAATTTTTATGAATCTGGCTCTTTCAGGCTGGTGCTGATAATATTAGCAACATCTCACTGTTGCAGTGCACTGTTGCATCAGCAAGGCCAAATAAGGCTGTCTGTTCAAAGTGAGATAACTTAATTTCCTTCCTTCTTGCCAGAGAGAAGCAGGCAGAGCGAGCATGCAACTTCATGAGGATTGCAGGCTTCCACATGGTGCAGGGTGTCAATGACAGCATGCACATTGCTTTGTGGCTGCCGCATGTCAACTCTGCCATGTACCTGAACTGAAAGGGTTTCCACTCCCTCAACGTCCAGCTGCTGTGTGACCATAGGCAGAGAATCTGGTCAATGACCAGTATCCTAGCAGCAGTCATGATGCCATCATTCTACCGCATTCCGGGGTGCCAGCTGTATTTCAACTGTCACCGTAAACCAACGTGGAGCTACTGGCTAGCAAGCTATCCACTGGCAACATGTCTCATGACTCCAGTTCACAACCCATGCACACATGTGCAGAATGCATACAATGATAAACCATATTGTCACAAGAAATATGATAGAGCAGACCCCTACATGCTGAAACAACATTTCTGCTGCCTGGGCTACTCTGGAGGAGCCTTGCAGTACTCGGTACAGCAAAGCCTCAAGTTTTATTCTTTATTGTTCTCATTGACTTTGTCCTCTTCGCATCTATTTTCAATCAGTATTCCAAATACAGCCAAATGTCATCCTCATGTATCTGCTGTGAACAGTCCTTGTATCTGTGGTACTGGCCTTAGTTTATCGTTTTTGTATCGATCGTGAATCCAACTAAATCATCCAGATTGTCTTTCAGTAAGTTCAGAGTGCACATTGAAAAGATGTGCGGTGGTTTACTGCATGCTGCACCACCTGGCCATCATCAGGGAATAGCCTTTTCCATCAACTATAAGGCGAGAAGCTGAGAAGCATGGGCATGAGAAGGAGGATGAGGCAGAAAAGGAGGACAATGAAGGGAGGCTGCAACCTAGACAACCCCTTTCTGCCCAGGCTGTACACAGGAACTAATTTTATTCTGATACCAATAACCTCAGCGCTAATTCCCCTTTCACCAGAAGTCCCACACTCCTTACCTTCTCACTGTCTCTGACCATCACTGCGTCCTCTTGGCCACAATACAAAAATAAAACACAATACAAAATACACATTACAAATCAAATTTATAAATTAAAGCATGTCACATTGCATACAAAATTAAACTAATCACCCTTATGCATTCCCTTAGCGTCTGTTTTTTGTCTGCCTTTTCCTGTCCTTGTATTCCTAGGAAGTGCTACCCCAATGGCTGCTGCATGCCTGGTGGAAAGCTGCTGACTTTCAGTGGGGGAGACTGGAGATGGCCTTGGAGGATGACCTGGAGCAGCTCTGGGCCTAGCAGGCCCGGCTTCAGGCTACAGGAGCCTGGCATGGGAGGCAGCAGTCTGGGCTAGCTGGCTCACAGGCAACAGCAAGGGCAGGATTGGGAGGACAAATTGCTGTCATCTTGGGAGAGGGCAGCAGCTTTGTGCTCCATGACGTCACCGCCGCTCCCCTGGGGCAGCGTCTCAGCAATCCTAGTAATGTGTCCATTTGAACACTGGTATCCAGATCCATGATGGCAGCAGTCTGAGCTTCCACAGCAGCACTCAGATGTTGGCTGGCAGCTACTTGTGCTGCAATGGAAGCTGAGCCATCAGATACTGCACCATGGTTGGTTCCACCAGTGATTGATGAAGTTAGCCACCAGTTCCATACTGGAAAGGATGGGATCTAAGCTCTGCGGAAATCCAAGTTGGTGCTGGATGCTTCCATAATCCTTAACAGTGAATGTAGGCTTTCTGGCTGGCTTCCTACTGCACCAATTATTTGGATGTGTCGACCCGTCACCTCTCTCCGTAGCCTGGCTCATTGAAGTCCTCTTCTGAGTACTCATCTGTGGCAGAATTCGTGTGTGACCTTGCCCTCCAGCGAGCTGGCACTTGAGCTATCTTTGCCCTCTGTCTTGGCTGCAGGCACTTGTGTCCGGTATCTCTCCACGGGCAGGTCCTACCTCTATGTTATCCTCTAAATTACACAGTGTCGGTATCTGAGCTGGTGGTTGCAACTGTGAAATCGAGTGGCTGTGTGTCTTGATTATCACTGTCCTCTACTACCTGGACAGGTTGCAGTTCTTGAGTATCTGAAATGAGAAAGGGGCAAGGGTAAGATTGGGGGTGGGGGCTGAGGGGAGATGGGAAATTAAGAATTAAACCATCTGCAGCTTGTAAGTCAGAAGACTGGGATGCAGGGAAAGTGGGATGTGAGGAGGAGGATTTAAGTATGAGGAAATTGTTACCTTCAATGGAGTCAGCCTCAGCAATGGCCCTCCCCATAGTACCCAGTACTATCTCCTCTATGGGCATTAAAATATGCATGCGCGCCTTCCACACATACCCGCAACCACCCCCCCCCACCCCACCACCCCCCCCCACCTCCCTCCACCCGCCTCGCTCCAGTTAGAGAGACAGACGTGTGTCAGTGAATGTTGTGCAATCTGTTTGGGTGATGTGGCTTTCATGATTGAATAGCAGGTAGTGTGTGCACGCTGTGAGATGTGGGTGTGAGGCTTGTGATGGTGCTAAATGTGTGAGGGTGAGTCCTGATTGATAGAGATTGTTGGCAGCTGAGTGATGGGGTGTGGTGAATTGAGCAGTGGCTGAAGCTAGTGGTGCAGTTGGAAGGAGATGGCATTTGAGGATGTATTCACTGATCTTGACCATTTGTGTGAGATCATTAAATTTCTTGCAGCACTGCACCCAGGTCCTTGGGGCTAAACCCCTGGCATTAACCTCTTCAGCTATCTGTTCCCACTGATTCCTCATTATGTGTCTGGAGGGCCTCCTGCCTCCTTGCGGATACAGGACATTCCTTCTCCTTTCCACTTCCTCCACCAAAACCTCCAGTGTAGCATTTGAAAACCTGGGTGCATGCTCTCTTCCATGGTCAGCCATTGTTGCTTGTTGCACAGCACATGATTCCCAATGATCTCAGCACCTCCAGCAGCCACAATGTATTTTCCCTTGAAGCAATGTTTTTAGATAGCTTTAAGCAGTGCAAGCAAGTAACAAAATTGGACCCTGCTGATGCACGCAGCCAATAAACAGCACAGTAAGCGCTGGCTGCATGCAGCAATCCTTACAATGAACTGGTACCACAAAGCTGCTTTGCTGCCTGCATTACTTACCTGAAGACAGGAGCAGCGGCAGCTGGTAGACCTGGGTGGAAGCTGATCCGGAGCAGGAGCTGTAAAAGAGAGCGCAGGGCTCGAGGTCCTCACTTACCTGAAGATAGGAGCAGCATCGGCTGGCGGACCTGCTCTCTCTCGCAACACGTGCTAAGACTCGAAAAAAAACTTACAGTGACATCATGGAAAATCTGCAAGGTGATTGGTTGGGTGAGTAGCAGCTGTTAGTACATTTAAATAGCTTAAAAAAGAGGTAAGTTATTTTTGTTGAAAAAAAAACCTCTAGTGATAAGGTGAGTACTACTAAAGTGTTTTTTTTACTTCAGTGTAACTTATTAAGGACTTTAGATTGTAGTGGGTAGAACAAGGTCCCTAGTGTAATTAGTATTTTTTAATTAAGGGAGTAACTAATTAATCTAAGGGTAAGTCATGACAGGAGAGCTCAGCCCTGTGATCTGCTCCTCCTGCGCTATGTGGGAAATCAGGGACGCTTCCAGTGTCCCTGACGACCATGTGTGCAGGAAGTGTATCCATCTGCAGCTACTGACTACCCGCATTACGGAGCTGGAGCTGCGGGTGGATTCACTGTGGAGCATCCACGATGCTGAGGACGTCGTGGATAGCACGTTTAGTGAGGTGGTCACACCGCAGGTAATGGCTGCACAGGCAGAAAAGGGATGGGTGACCACCAGGCAGAGTAGTAGGCTCAGGCAGGTAGTGCAGAAGTCCCCTGTGGCCATCTCAAACATTTATACTGCTTTGGATACTGTTCGGGGGATGACCTCCCAGGGGAAAGCATCAACAACCAAGTCCGTGGTACCATGGAAGGCTCTGCTGCACAGCAGGGGAGGAAAAGGGGTGGAAGAGCTATAGTGATAGGGGATTCTATCGTAAGGGGTGCAGATAGGCATTTCTGTGGCCGCAAACGAGACTCCAGGATGGTATGTTGCCTCCCTGGTGCTAGGGTCAAGGAATGTCACGGAGTGGTTGCAGGAGATTCTGAAGGGGGAGGGTGAACAGTCAGAGGTAGTGATACACATTGGTACCAACGACATAGGTAGAAAGAGGGATGAGGTCCTGCAACAAGAATTTAGGGAGCTCGGTAGCAGATTAAAAAGCAGGACCTCAAAAGTTGTAATCTCTGGATTACTCCCTGTGCCACGTGCTAGTGAGTATAGGAATAGGAGGATAGAGCAGGTGAATGCGTGGCTGAGGAGATGGTGCAGGAGAGAGGGCTTTAGGTTCCTGGATCACTGGGTCTGTTTCTGGCAAAGGTGGGACCTGTACAAGTTGGACGGGTTGCACCTGAACCGGAACGGGACCAACATCCTTGCTGGGAGATTTGTTAGTGCTGTTGCGGGGGGTGGGGGGGGTTTAAACAAATTTGGCAGGGGGATGGGATACAGAGTGGAGGTACAGTAGGGGGTGAGGCACAGCCAAATATAGAAGAGAAACAGAGTCAGTCAGGAAGGCAGAGCAAATATAGACCTGTTAAAGCACAAGTGTAAAATGCAAGGCTGGATTGCATTTACTTTAATGCAAGGAGTCTTACTAATAAGGCAGATGAATTGAGGGCATTGATTAGCACATGGCATTATGATATTATTGCTATCACAGAGACATGCCTGAGGGAGGGGCAGGACTGTCAACTCAATATTCCAGGGTTTAGAATCTTCAGGCGTGATAGGGGAGGGGATAAAAGAGGAGGCGGTATTGCACTGTCGATCAAGGAGTCAATTACTGAAGTAAGGAGGGATGACATCTTAGAAGGTTCCTCAAATGAGGCAAAATGGGTAGAACTTAAGAACAAAAGGGGGGCAATCACTTGGCTGGGAGTGTACTACAGGCCTCCAAACAGTCAGGGAGAGATAGAGGAACAGATATGTAGGCAAATCCCAGAGAGGTGTAAAAATAATAGGATAATAATTGTAAGGGATTTCAACTTATCTAATATCAACTGGGATAGGCTTAGTGCAAAGGCTTAAAGGGGGAGGAATTCTTAAAATGCATACAGGAAAGCTTTTTGAGCCAGTACGTAGATAGTCCTACAAGAGAAGGGGCAGTACTGGACCTAATCCTAGGGAAAGAAGCTGGACAAGTGGTAGAAGTATCAATGGGGGAGCATTTCAGGGATAGTGACCATAACTCTGTAAGATTTAAGGTAGTTATGGAAAAGGACAAAGATGGGCCAGAAATAAAGGTACTGAATTGGGGAAAGGCCAATTTCAATTTGATAAAGTGGACTGGGAGCAGCTAATTGTAGGAAAGTCTACATCAGGCCAGTGGGAGTCATTCAAAGAGGAAATAGTGAGGGTTCAGAGCCAACATATACCCATTAAGATGAAGGGTAGGACCATCAAGTCCCGGGAACCCTGGATGTCAAGGGAAATAGATCAGGAAAAAAAAGGAGGCTTACGGCAGATTCGGAGCACTGAAAACAGCAGAGGCATGAGAGGAGTATAGACAGTGTAGGGGGGGGTGGGTACTTAAAAACGTAATTAGGAGAGTGAAGAGGGGACATGAGAAAACATTGCCGGGCAAGATAAATGAAAATCCTAAGGCATTTTATAAGTATATTAAGGGCAAAAGGATAACCAGGGAAAGAGTAGGGCCCATTAGGGACCAAAGTGGCAATCTGTGTGTGGAACTGGAGAACGTAGGTGAGGTTTTAAATGATTACTTTTCATCTATTTTCACTGTGGAGAATGACAATGTAGGTGTAGAGATCAGGGAGGGGCATTGCGATATACTTGAACATATTAACATTGAAAGGGAGGAAGTATTAACTGTTTTAGCAGGCTTAAAAGTGGATAAATCCCCAGGCCCAGATGAGATGTATCCCAGGCTGCTATGTGAGGCAAGGGAGGTGATAGCAGGGGCTCTGACACACATTTTCAGATTCTCTCTGGCCATGGGAGAGGTGCCAGAGGACTGGAGGGCAGCGAATGTGGTACCATTATTCAAGAAGAGAGGCAGGGATAGACCAGGTAATTACAGGCCGGTGAGTCTAACATCAGTGGTTGGGAAAATATTGGAAAAAATTCTGAGGGACAGGATTAATCTCCACTTGGAGAGGCAGGGAATAATCAGGGATAGTCAGCACGGCTTTGTCAGGGGGAAGATCATGTCTAACTAACTTGATTGAATTTTTCAAGGAGGTGAATAGAGGTGTAGATGAGGGTAAAACAGTCGATGTAGTCTACATGAACTTTAGTAAGGCTTTTGATAAGGTCCCACATGAGAGATTGGTTAAGAAGTTAAGAGCCCATGGGATCCAGGGCAATTTGGCAAAGTGGATCCAAAATTGGCTTAGTGGCAGGAAACAGAGGGAAATGGTCAAGGGTTGTTTTTGCAAGTGGAAGCCTGTGACCAGTGGTGTACTGCAGGGATCGGTGCTAGGACCCTTGCTGTTTGTAGTGTACATTAATGATTTAGATGTGAATATAGGAGGTATGATAAGTAAGTTCGCGGCTGACACGAAAATTGGTAGTGTCGTAAATGGTGAGGAGGAATGCCTTAGATTACAGGACGATATAGATGGGCTGGTAAGATGGGCGGAGCAGTGGCAAATGGAATTTAATCCTGAGAAGTGTGAGGTGATGCATTTTGGGAGGGCTAACAAGGCAAGGGGATATACAATGGATGGTAGGACCCTAGGACGTACAGAAGGTCACAGGGACCTTGGTGTACTTGTCCACAGATCACTGAAGGCAGCAGCACAGGTAGATAAGGTGGTTAGGAAAGCATATGGGATACTTGCCTTATTAGCCGAGGCATAGAATATAAGAGCAGGGAGGTTATGATGGAGCTGTATAAAACGCTAGTTAGGCCACAGCTGGAGTACTGTGAACAGTTCTGGGCACCACATTATAGGAAGGATGTGATTGCACTGGAGAGGGTGCAGATGAGATTCACCAGGATGTTGCCTGGGCTGGAGCATTTCAGCTATGAAGAGAGACAGAAAAGGCTAGGGTTGTTTTCCTTAGAACAGAGAAGGATGAGGGGGGACATGATTGAGGTGTACAAAATTGTGAGGGGCATTGATAGGTTAGATAGGAAGAGACTTTTTCCCTTAGCGGAGGTGTCAATAACCAGGGGGCATAGATTTAAGGTAAAGGGCAGGATGTCTAGAGGGGATTCGAGGAAAATTGTTTTCACCCAGCGGGTGGTTGGAATCTGGAACACACTGCCTGAAGGGGTGGTAGAGGCAGGAACCCTCACAACATTTAAGAAGTATTTCGATGAGCACTTGAAACGCCTTAGCATACAAGGCTAAGGGCCAAGTGCTGGAAAATGGGACTAGAATAGTTAGATGCTTGATGGCCTGCACAGACACGATGGGCCGAAGGGCCTGTTTCTGTGCTGTATAACTCTCTGACTCTCTATGACTCTATAATTGCACTGAATGGGTACAGGCAATACCCACTCCTGATTTCAGGAGTTAGACTGTTTAGCCCCTATTGTCTGCTCGCATAATTTTGATGATTTGGTGAGATATAAAAGGAGAGTAGGATAGTGGTAATGTTACTGGTCTAATAATCCAGAGGCCTGTAATAATGCTTCAGAGACATAAGTTCAAACCCTATCACGGCAGCTGGTGAAATTTAAATTCAATTAATTAATAAAATCTGGTAATGGTGACCATGAAACTGCCAGATTGTCATGAAAAAGATATCTGGTTCACTAATGTCCCTTTTGTGAAGAAAATTTGCCGTCCTTACCTGGTCTGGCCTACATGTGATTCCAGACCCACAGCAATGTGGTTGATTCTTGACTGCCCTCTGAAATGGCCTAGTTGGACACTCAGTTGAATTAAACTGGTACAGAAAAGTTGAATAAGAATAAAATCAGAAGGACCATCCAGCATTGACCTAGGCACCTGTGACAGTATTGGTAGAAGTGATCACTGCACAGTCCTTATAGAGATGAAGTCCCATTTTCACACTGATAAACCCCTCCATCATGTTGTGTGGCACTACCACCGTGCGAAAGGGGATAGACTCATAACACATCTAGCAGCTCAAAACTGGGCATCCATGAGGTGCAGTGGACCATCAGCAGCAACAGAATTGTATTCGAGCACAATATGACTCAGCATATCCCTCACTCTACCATTACCATCAAGCTATGGGATCAACCCTGGTTCAATAAGGAGTGCAGGAGAGCATGCCAGGGGTAGCACCAGGCATACCTGAAAATGAGGTACCAACCTGGTGAAGCCACAACACAGGACGACATGCATGCTGAACAGCGGAAGCGACACACAATAGACAACGGCTAAGCGATCCTACAACCAAGGGATCAGATCAAAGCTCTGCAGTGGTGCCACACCCAGTCATGAATGGTGGTGGAAAAGTAAACAACTAACCAGTCATGGAGGCTCCACAAATATCCCCATCCTCAATGATGGGGGAGCCCAGCATGTGAGTGCAAAAGACAAGGCTGAAGCATTTGCATCCATCTTCAGCCAGAAGTGCTGAGTGGATGATTCATCTCGGCCTCCTCCTAAGGTCCTCAGCATCACAGATGCCAGTCTGCAGCAAATTCAATTCACTCCACGTGATATCAAGAAATGACTGAGAGTACTGAATACAGCAAAGGCAATGGGGCCTGCCAAGATCCTGGCATTACTACTGAAGACTTGTGTTCCAGAACTAGCAGTGCCCCTAGCCAAACTGTTCCAGTACAGCAAAGAGCATCTGCTCTTCAATATGGAAAGTTGCCTAGGTAGGCCCTGTCCACAAAAAGCAGGACAAATCCAATCTGGCCAATTACCGTCCATCAGTCTACTCTCAATCATCAGCCAAGTAATAGAAAGCGTCGTCAACAGTGCTATCTAGCGGCAATTGCTCAGCAATAACCTGCTCAGTTTGGGTTCCGCCAGGGGCACTCAGTTCCTGACCTCATTACAGCCTTGGTCCAAACAGGGACAAAAGAGCTGAATTCCAGAGGTGAGGTGAGAGTCTTTGACTGTCTTAGACATCAAAGTAGCATTTGACAAAATGTGGCAGCAAGGTGCCTGAGCCAAATTGAAGTCAATGGGAATCGAGGAAAATTCTCCACTGCTTGGAGTCATACCTAGCACAAAGGAAGATGGTTGTGGTTGTTGGAGACCAATGTTCTCAACCTGAGGACATTGCTGCAGGAGTTCCTCAGGACAGTGTCCTCGGCCCAACCATCTTCAGCTGCTTTATCAATGACCTTCCCTCCGTCGTAAGCTCAGAAGTCGAGATGTTCCTGATGATTGCACAATGTTCAGCACCATTCGTGACTCCTCAGACACTGAAGCAGTTCGTGTCCATATGCAGCAAAACCTGGACAACATTCAGGCTTAGGCTGATAAGTGGCAAGTAATATTTGTGCCACACAAGTGCCAGGCAATGACCATCTCCAACAAAAAAGAATTGAACCATCTCCGCTTGACATTCAATGGCATTACAATCACTAAATCTCCCCATCATCATCATTCTGGGGGTCACCATTGAGCAGAAATTTAACTGGACCAGCCACATAAATACTGTGGCTACAAGAGCAATTCTGTGGCGTGTAACTCACCCCCTGACACCTAAAGCCTGCCCACCATCTACAAGGAACAAGTCTGGAGTGTGATGGAATACTTGCCTGTTTGACTGCAGCTCCAACAACACTCAAAAAGCTTGACACCATCCAGGACAAAACAGCCATCTTAATGGGTATCCCACCACCAACTTTTCAACATTCACTCCCTCCACCACGGACGCACAGTGGCAGCAGTGTGTATCTTATACAAGATGTACTGTAGCAACTCACCAAACCTCTTTAGACAGCACCTTCCAAACCCATGACCGCTACCACCTAAGAGGACAAGGGCAGCAGACACATGGCAACACCACCATCTGCAAGTTCCCCTCCAAGCCACACACCATCCTGACTTGGAACTATATTGCCGTTCCTTCACTGTTCACTGGGTCAAAAACCTGGAACTCCCTCCCGAACAGCACTGTGGGTGTACCAACACTACATGGACTGCAGTAGTTCAAGAAGGCGGCTCACCACCACCTTTTCAAGGGCTATTAGGGATGGGCAACAAATGTTAGTCTTGACAGTGACACCCACAGGCCATGAGAGAATAAAAAGACATGCTAGATCAAACAATAGATTAATATGAAGATATCTCAGTTGCATCTGTTATATGCCCAAGGAATTTCTGAATTTTACCTCTTCGAAGCTGTGATTTATGCCATCAATTTTAGGTGCATTCCTATAAAAGGAATTCAGTGGTGGAGTGCGCAGCATGGTACAGTGCATCACCCTTAGCCACAGTGTGATGCCATCTGGCTTTGTGGCTACAATCCCACATTTGGAGTTATTAACATAACAGGTACTTTCCCAGTGAAAGGGAGGCCATAAAACAGAGATATTACATTATCATGCTGCTTCCATTTATCACTTAGTGAATGGATTTAAAGTAGTATTAGCCAAAGGGATTGGAAGCATTTTGGCTATTTGCCCTGTTGACCTTGGTTGCAAATTGGTGTGGAGGCCCAAGAAAGTGAAAGGGGAGCACAATACTTTGCAAAAGGGGTTAACGTCTTAATGAAGAGAATCTGGTGCTGGAGTCTTCAGTCTTTTCCTCAAATATTGGGACGTGCCCTTCTGCAGTCAGAGTGGGATCCATTAAAAGCGAATCCTTCAGTTGGTGAATGATGTTCTAAGTTTGTACAGCCCGATACAGAAGGTGCTGAAGGCTTTGAAAACTGCAGATGGGATTGTACATGTATGTATTGAAATAAAATGACCTTTGAAATTGGAAACGCAACAAGTCACATCGCATAGTGCAATGAGTAAGAATTTGAAAGCTAACTGAACATCAGCCCTCACTAAAGGGATTGAATTTGAATTGCATTATCTACTTTTGCACATGACACTGTGCTTGCCCTGTAGCCAATTGAAGGTGCTGTTTGTTTTATTTCACATTTTTAAACATCAGCAATTAAATGCAAGCATAGAGCTAAAAAGTTTTTAAACATTCTATTGCCTCTGCTATTTTTTACTGCTTTTGAGATACAGCTAAGTCACCAGCAGCAATCACTCACTTTTATGGCTGAATGGATGAATATTGCCAGTGGATAGAGGAGAAAGTGCAAACTAATCAAGCATAGGCTGGGAACAATTTGCAAAAAAGACAGAGCAGGTTTCCCTGGGGATTTCCCCCACTCATCTGCAAAACTTTGGTGGAAGAGCCATGAAACCCTGGTAAACACTTTCCACCTGATTGATTTCATGGAGCTGGAATCTCAGACATATAATGAAACAAATCCAGTCATTCTCAAGGGCTTTTATTTAAAAAGGAATTTTATGTTAAAAGGAGTTTTTGAATGTATATTGTGGGTACATTGCAACTGATCACAGTGCTATTGGCTAAGGAATGTTAAAATCAGCTACAGTTTCCACTTACGATAGCTATTCAGTGGCCCCCTGCCCGACAGTCTGTATGTGTGGATGTAATTGACGACACGACTAGCATCAGATTAGATTAGATTAGAGATACAGCACTGAAACAGGCCCTTCGGCCCACCGAGTCTGTGCCGACCATCAGCCACCCATTTATACTAATCCTACACTAATCCCATATTCCTACCAAACATCCCCACCTGTCCCTATATTTCCCTACCACCTACCTATACTAGTGACAATTTATAATGGCCAATTTACCTACCAATCTGCAAGTCTTTTGGCTTGTGGGAGGAAACCGGAGCACCCGGAGAAAACCCACGCAGACACAGGGAGAACTTGCAAACTCCACACAGGCAGTACCCAGAATTGAACCCGGGTCCCTGGAGCTGTGAGGCTGTAGTGCTAACCACTGCACCACTGTGCCGCCCATCAGTAGTGATGCCAGTTCTAGTTAAATAGCCTGCCAGCGCACTTGTTCAAGATCACACATGAAGAATGAGCACATTGGTACGGAATCACAGGACTGCTGCAAAAACATCAAAGCAGACTGCCACCAGAGTTTAAACCAGCAGTTACTGAAAGTGTAAATCTGTTTGTTTATCAAATAACTTTGCATAAAGTTGTAAGACGACAGCACAGTGGTAATAGCACTGGACTAGTAATCCAGAGGCCTGGACAAATGCCCTGGGGACACAGGCTCAAATCCCAGCATGGCTTCTGGTGGAATTTCAGTTCACTTAATAAATTCAATTAATTAATAAGAAAATCTGGAATTGAAAGTTAGTCTCAGTAATGGTGCCATGAAACTATCATCGATTGTCGTAAAAACCCATCTTGTCCAATGTCCTTTGGGGAGGGAAATCTGCTGTCCTTACCTGGTATGGCTTATATGTGACTTCAGATCCACAGTAATGTGGTTGACTCTTAAGTGCCCTCTGAAACGTGCCTAGCAAGCCACTCAGTTCAGGGGCACTTAGGGATGGGCAACAAATGCTGGCTTTGCCAGCGATGCCCACATCCCATGAAAGAATTTTCAAAAAATCATTAGAATGAATTATTTGGATAACTATGAATACTGAGTGTAAAAGCATCATTTAGATGTAACTAAATACAAATGCATCGAATGCATGAATGGGCTTTAAATGAGGACTCTTACCATTACTAGCTTTGAAATGCAAAATTCATCGCAGTTGCTATAATACTACATTAACTAAGGCAAGACCCACAGTATTAAAAGCACAATGTCAGTTTGGCTCAGTGGTACACTCTTGCCTCTGAGACAGATAGTTGTGTGTTCACTAAAACACTCTGGGCTAGCACTTCAATGCAGTACTGAGGGAAGTCTAAATTGTCAGAGGTACCATCTTTTGAATGAGATGTTAAACTGAGGCTCTGCTTGCCTGTTCAGGTAAAAGAATGGATCCCATGGCATTATTCAAGGAGCTAGGCATTTCTTCTGGTGTCCGGGATATGCCCTAAACTAACAGCAAAAACAGATGAACTAGTCATTTATCACAGTGCTATTTATGAGACCTTGCTTTGGGCAAATTGGCTGCTATGTTTATCTGCACAGTAAGGACTATATTCCAAAACTATTTCATTGCTGTCAGGCGATTTGGTACGACATGAGGATGTGAAAAGGGCTATATAAATGCAAGCTCTTCCTTTCACTCTGTGTGGCAAACCAGTCCAAAAGCTATACAAATATGACTCTTGGGGTTCAATTGTCAGTGAATGATGCCGCTCAAAGACGTGTTGACCCCTTCCTGTTACTTGTCACAGAGACAGCATAGAGCTGAAATCTCATTGTAGTTCATGTGAGTTCACGTTTTCTGATAGCTAACAAATTAACCAAGGTGGACAGCACTTTGAATAGACAGTATTCTCCGTGGGCTTTTCTCACAGTTTAATTTATTTGTGACAAAAGTCAACTAAAGATGTTATCAGTTTGCTACAATTGTGAAAATGAATCCTGATTTTATTCAGATTAGAAAAATGCATAATTATGAACTAAAACTGTAAGGGCCTCGAAATTAGTTTTTGAGATATCAGCATACCAATGCTAAATAGGTACAGCTGGCTTTCCTTTGTCCATTATATTACCTGAAATTTTAATTCAAAATTATTAATGCCCTCATTAAAATAAATGGCAAACAAATTCATACAAAAGCATTCATATTTAATATTTCTAACAGAACACTCTGGCTTATGTTTTAAAGGATTGGTACATGTATTATTCTTCTTTGGCCTCTTTATCTCGAGAGACAATGGGTAAGTGCCTGGAGGTGGTCAGTGGTGTGTGGAGCAGCGCCTGGAGTGGCTATAAAGGCCAATTCTAGAGTGACAGGCTCTTCCACAGGTGCTGCAGAAAAGTTTGTTTGTCGGGGCTGTTACACAGTTGGCTCTCCCCTTGCGCTTTTGTCTTTTTTCCTGCCAACTGCTAAGTCTCTTCGACTCGCCACACTTTAGCCCCGCCTTTATGGCTGCCCGCCAGCTCTGGCGAACGCTGGCAACTGACTCCCATGACTTGTGATCAATGTCACAGGACTTCATGTCGCGTTTGCAGACGTCTTTAAAGCGGAGACATGGACGGCCGGTGGGTCTGATACCAGTGGCGAGCTCGCTGTACAATGTGTCTTTGGGGATCCTGCCATCTTCCATGCGGCTCACATGGCCAAGCCATCTCAAGCGCTGCTGACTCAGTAGTGTGTATAAGCTGGGGATGTTGGCCGCCTCGAGGACTTCTGTGTTGCCATCTGATGGCAAGTATTCTCCGGAGGCAGCGAAGATGGAATGAATTGAGACGTCGCTCTTGGATGACATACGTTGTCCAGGCCTCGCTGCCATAGAGCAAGGTACCGAGGACACAGGCTTGATACACTCGGACTTTTACTTTTGTATTATTAGAGTATATAATTATAAGGCAGAGTTTCCATGTGCTTCCAGCAAACAGCACATACAGAGAACATTGGATGGAAAAATCTGGGACTTCAAGCCTTATACTGTCGAGCAACTTTTGCAAAAATCAATATTTCAAGCTCACTACAGATGCCTATGGTGGAATGAGGACAATTATTGCAACCTACTTTCAGCACACACTAATGTGATCATGATTTGGCAAATCATAGAGTCATAGAGTTATTTCACAGAATCACAGAATTGTTACAGTGCAGCCGGAGGCTATTCTGCCCATCGTGTTGGCACCGGCTCTCCAAATAAGCAATTCACTTAGTGCCATTCCCCCGCCTTCTCCCCATAACCCTGCTCATTCTTCCTTTTTAGATAACAGTCTAATTCCCTTTTGAACGCCATGCTTGAATATACCCCCACCACATTCTCAGGAAGTGCATTCCAGACCTCAACCACTCGCTGCGTGAAAAAGTTTTTCCTCGTGTTGCTTTTGTATCTTTTACCAATTACTTTAAATCTGCGCCCTCTCATTCTCGATCCTTTCATGAGTGGGAACAGTTTCTCCCTATCTTAGGTCTAACCCCGACATTGTCAACAAACCTGCAAACAAGGGTGATGCTGTTGTTGTATGGCATACCGACATCTACCTTGTAGAGGCTCAACGCCAACTTTCAGACACTTCTTCCTACCTCCCCCTGGACCATGACCCCACCACTGAACATCAAGCTACTGTCCACAGGACTGTCACTGACCTCAATCTCCTCTGGAGATCTTCCATCCACAGCTTCCAACCTCATAGTCCCGCTTCGACCTCTTTCCCAAAATCCACAAACAGGACTGCCCCGGCAGACCCATTGTGTCAGCCTGCTCCTGCCCCACTGAATTTATTTCTTCCTATCTTGACTCTATCTTTTCTCCACTGGTCCAGTCTCTTACCACCTACATCCGTGACTCTTATGACGCCCTACGTCATTTTGACAATTTCCAGTTTCCTGGCCCCAACCGCCGCCTCTTCACTATGGACGTCCAATCTCTCTACACCTCCATCCCACACCAGGATGGTTTGAGGGCTCTCTGCTTCTTCCTTGAACAGAGGCCCAACCAGTCCCCATCCACCACCACCCTCCTCCGCCTGGCTGAACTTGTTCTCACATTGAACAACTTCTCCTTCAACTCCACTCACTTCCTTCAGGTAAAAGGTGTTGCTATGGGTACCCGCATGGGTCCTAGTTATGCCTGTCTTTTTGTGGGATATGTCGAGCATTCTTTGTTCCAGTCCTACTCAGGACCCTTCCCCAACTCTTTTTCCAGTACATTGATGACTGTATCGGTGCCGTTTCCTGCTCCCACCCCGAACTGGATAACTTTATTAACTCTGCTTCTAATTTCCACCCTTCTCTCACCTTTACATGATCCATCTCCGACACTTCCCTTCCCTTCCTCGAATTCTCTGTCTCCATTTCTGGGGATAGGCTATCTATTAATATCCATTATAAGCCCACCGACTCCCACAGCTACCTCGACTACACTTCTTCAGACCCTGCCTCCTGTAAGGACTCCATCCCATTCTCCCAGTTTCTCCGTCTCCGATGCATCTGCTCTGATGATGCTACCTTCCATGACAGTGCTTCTGATATGTCTTCCTTTTTCCTCAACCGAGGATTCCCCCCCCCACCACTGTGGTTGACAGTGCCCTCAACCGTGTCCGGCCCATTTCCTGCACCTCTACCCTCACCCTTCACCCTCCCTCCCAGAACCGCGACAGGGTTCTCCTTGTCCTCACTTTCCACCCCATCAGCCTCCATATCCAAAGGATCATCCTCCGCCATTTCCGCCACCTCTAACATGATGCCACAACCAAACGCATTTTCCCCTCCCTTCCCCTGTCAGCATTATGAAGGGATCGTTCCCTCCGTGACATCCTCATCCACTCCTCTATTACCCCCACCACCAAATCCCCTTCCCACGGCACCTTCCCGTGTAATCGCAGGAGGTGTAATACCTGCCCATTTACCTCCTCTCGCCTCACTATCCCAGGCCTCAAACACTCCTTTCAGGTGAAGCAGCGATTTACTTGTACTTCTTTCAATGTGGTATACTGTATTCGCTGCTCACAATGCAGTCTCCTCTACACTGGTGAGACCAAACGCAGACTGGGTGACCGCTTTGCAGAACATCTCCGCTCAGTCTGAAAACATGAACCCAAGCTTCCGGTTGCTTGCCATTTCAACACTCCCCCCTGCTCTCATGCTCACATCTCTGTCCTGGGATTACTGCAGCGTTCCAGTGAACATCAACGCAAGCTCGAGAAACAGCATCTCATTTACCGATTAGGCACTCTACAGCCTGCCGGACTGAACATTGAGTTCAATCATTTCAGAGCATGACGGGCCCCCCATTTTACTTTTATTTTTAGTTATTTTTTCTCTCTTTTTTATATCTTTTGTCTTTATTTTATTTTATTTTATCTGAGTTTGTTTAGTTTGCCTACCCACTTTTTTTGCATGTTTGTACTTGCGGCTGTTCAGTTTTCAGTCCGTTAACACCCTATCTGTACTAATGCTTTGTCTTTTAACACACCATTAACATATTGTTTGCCTTTGCTCCAAGACCTTCTGGTCGGTTATTCTCTGTGACCTTGTCCTATCTACACCTTCTCCTTTGTTATCTCTTACCCCACCCCCACTTTACTTGCTTAAAACCTTTCACATTTCTAATATCTGCTAGTTCTGAGGAATGGTCACTGACCTGAAACGTTAACTCTGTTTCTCTCTCCACAGATGCTGCCAGACCTGCTGTGTATTTCCAGCATTTCTTGTTTTTATTTCAGATTTCCAACATCCGCAGTATTTTGCTTTTATTCTTCCTATCTGCTCTGTCCAGACCCCTTATGGTTTTGAATACCTCTATCAAATCTCCTCTCAGCCTTCCCTTCTCCAAGGAAAACAGTCCCAACTTCTCCAAGCTATCTTCATACCTGAGGTTCCTCATCCCTGGAACCAGTCTCGTGAATCTTTTCTGTACTCTCTCCAATGCCTTCACATCTTTCCTAAAGTGAAGCAACCAAAACTGGATGCAATACTACAAGTTCAACATAATCTCCTTGTTATTGTACTCTATGCCCCTATTAATAAAGTCCAGGATACTATATGGTTTATTAACCACTCTCTCAATCTGTCCTGCCATCTTCAATGACCTATGCACTATATCCAGGTCCCTCTACTCCTGCACCCCATTTAGAATTGTGCCCTTTATTTTATATTGTCTCTCCATGTTCTTCCTACCAAAATGAATCACTTCACATTTCTCCACATTGAACTTCATCTGCTCCCTGTCTGTCCATTCCACCAACTTGTCTATGGCCTTTTGAAGTTTTACATTATCCTCCTCACAGTTTACAATGCTCCTCTTTCACCGTTGCCTGGATTGCATCTTCTTCCTTGGTAAAGACAGATGCAAAGTATTCATTTAATACCTCAGCAATGCCCTCTGCCTCCATGCGTAAATTCCCTTTTTGGTCCTTAATCAGCCTTTTACCACCCTTTTAATATATGTCTATAGAAAACTTTGAGATTCTCTTTTATGTTAGCTGCCAGTCTATGTTCATACTCTCACTTTGCTTTTTTTATTTCCTTTTTCACTTTCCTTCTGAACCTTCTATATTCAGCCTGGTTCTCAGTAGTATTTTCTCCTGGCATCTGTTATAAGCACACATTTTCTTCTTTATCTTAGTTTCTATTGCTTTTGTCATCTCGGGAGCTCTGGCTTTGTTGACCCTACCTTTCCCTTTTGAGGGAACATACCTTGACTATGCCTGAAATATCTCTTCTTTGAAAGTAGCCCATTGTTCAGCTACCATTTTTCCTGCCAACCTGTGGTTCCAATATTTTCATCCCAGATCCGTTCTTACCCCATTGAAGTTGGCTTTCCCTCAGTTAATTATTTTTGGATTGTATTTTGTCCTTTCCCATAGTCAGCCTAAATTTCATCACTGTCCCCTAAATGTTCTCCTACTGACACGTGATCTACTTGGCCCACCTCATTCCCAAGAACTAGGTCTAGCTGTGAAGGAGGCCATTCAGCCCATTGAGTACATGCCAGCTCTTCACGGTGCAATCCAGTCAGTCCTACTGCCCACCAACCCCCCCCCCCCCCCCCCCCGGATCCTGTAATCCTGCAAGTTTATTTCCTTCAAGTAGCCATCCAACTTCCTCTTGAAATTATTGATTGTCTCTGCTTCTACCACCCTCATGGGCTGTGAGTTCCAGGTCATTACCACCCGCTGCATAATCAGTGGCATTTTCCTGTTTTGTCTTGTCGCTCTAAATGTTTTCTTCTACATGATATTAACAGTGAACAAGAGCCCAAATGTCCACCCAAAATCACCCTCAATGTCTTAGTCTGGGTGGGTGGGACAGAATTTGCACAGGAGTGGGAACTGGTTCATTTACCTCCACATCCAAATTGACAAGTGTATTCTGATGCCATGCAAATGAGAGAATTACATCATGTGGCATAATTCCCATTATTTATACCCTAGCAGCACTCAGCACAAGGGTTATCTGTGCATTCCTGACCTGTAATATGGGTGCAACAAGGTCCAGCTTGTACTCCATTAAGTCTGTTGCCTTGTGGAAAGTGTATTTTTATTGACAGCAGGTGCTCTGGCTGACATTGAGAGGATGCTGCATCCAGATAGTGTACCTGAGGACATCCTTAGTGAAAGATCAAATGTTCGATATAATCTCTGATGGAAATCAATCTGCAGTGGACTGTTAAGGAGATAATGCTGCTAAGAGGAATATAACTAAATTAGGCAGAAAAAATAGTAATTCAGTATTTAAATTACTTTGACAATTAAATGCAGAGGACAACTTTACACTTGATAAATGAGTTTTGTGCATTGAATATCATTCTCTGCACCTTCTACTCCTTTATTCTATTCACGTAGTACAACAGACAGCAACAGCTACAGTACTGTGATTTATAGAAGCTAGGATATTCTGTCTCACCTATTCAGATAGATCAGTGGGAGCCTGCTGTCCATTTGGCAGACTTCAGCAGGATTTTCAGTAACAGAAAAGAGGAAGGGACCATTAAATTTGTTTAAATTATAGAAAACCAAAAAGAAAAAACTTGCATTTATATAATGCCTTTCACAATCTCAGGGCATCCCAAAGCACTTCCAGCCGATGAAGTGCTTTTGAAGTGTGCTTACTGTTGTAATGTAGGAAAAATTATAAAGAGTAACACATCTTGGAGTATGCTGAAAGAACATTCATAAACCTTTACTTCAATGACAATAGACTGTTCAATATTACTTCTTGCAATTTATGACATTGTCTCAACCCCTCAATGTCATGTAACACACTTACTGAAAAGGAAATCTAACAACTCTGAGATTATCACAGAATTATCCACGTGTTCAGTGATACAAAGTGCTTGCAAGCTTATAATTTCCAGGGACTGAACTTCACTAATATTATGTAGATTTTGTACAATTCATTCTTATTAAAGGATACTAATACTGAGATGGGCAATGCCTGTTTCAACTTCAGATCAGATATTTTAATACTGTATCTGTAACACATAAGCTGGCAATTTACCCTTTGTTTTAATCACTCCCAATCATTAACCTTGTTATCCTCATGTGGTAAAGAAAGTAAATGCCCTTCGACTTATGAAACCAGTGACGCTGATGCTTCTGCGTCACTTTGCTCATCAATGGCACATTTGCTTGTTCAGGCCGTGTTGGGGGGTGGGGGTGGTTGAGCAAGATGTTCCAGGAAGAGAGCTCCATCTAGTGGTTTGTTTAGGTACAGGCAAACCATAAACTGGTCAAAAATTCAAATGCCAAAAAACTTGCATTTATGTAGCACTTTTCATTGCCATAGATGTTCCAAATGCTTCACAGCCAATGACGTGCTATTTGAAGCCCAGTCACTGTTATAATGTGACACACAGTATAATTCCGCAAACAGCAATCGGAGAAATCACAGAATCACAGAATAATACAGTGCAGAAGAGGCATTTCGGCCCATCGAGTCTGCACCGATGCATTAAAGACACCTGACCTGTCTACCTAATCCCATTTGTCAGCGCTTGGCCCATAGCCTTGAATGTTATGATGTGCCAAGTACTCATCCAGGTAGTTTTTCAAGGATGTGAGGCAACCCGCCTCTACCACCCTCCCAGGCAGGGCATTCCAGACCGTCACCACCCTCTGGGTAAAAGAGTTCTTCCTCAAATCCCCCTTAAACCTCCTGCCCCTCACCTTAAACTTGTGTCCCCTCATAACTGACTCTTCAACTAAGGGCTGCTCCCTATCCACCCTGTCCATGCCCCTCATAATCTTGTACACCTCGATCAGGTCACCCCTCAGTCTTCTCTGCTCCAGTGAAAACAACCCAAGCCTACCCAACCTCTCTTCATAGCTTAAATGTTCCATCCCAGGCAATATCCTGGTGAATCGCCTCTGCACCCCCTCCAATGCAATCACATCCTTCCTATAATGTGGCGACCAGAATTGCACACAGTACTCCAGCTGTGGCCTTACCAAAGTTCTATACAACTCCAACATGACCTCCCTGCTTTTGTAATCTATGCCTCAATTGATAAAGGCAAGTGTCCCATATGCCTTTTTCACCACCCTATTAACCTACCCTTCTGCCTTCAGAGATCTATGGACAAACATGCCAAGGTCCCTTTGTTCCTCGGAACTTCCCAGTGTCAGGCCATGCATTGAATACTTCCGTGTCACATTACTCCTTCCAAAGTGTATCACCTCACACTTTACAGCATTAAATTCCATCTGCCACTTTTCTGCCCATTTGACCATTCCGTCTATATCTTCCTGTAACCCAAGACACTCAACCTCACTGTTAACCACTCGGCCAATCTTTGTGTCATCCGTGAATTTACTGATCCGTCCCCCCACATTGTCATCTATGTCGTTTATATAAATGACAAACAATAGGGGACCCAGCACAGATCCCTGTGGTACGCCACTGGACACTGGCTTCCAGTCACTAAAACAGCCGTCTGTCATCACTCTCTGTCTCCTAAAGCTAAGCCAATTTTGAATCCACCTTATCAAGTTACCCTGTATCCCATGTGCGTTTGCTTTCTTGATAAGTCCCCCATGTGAGACCTTGTCAAAGGCTTTGCTGAAATCCAATAATAGCCTAGAAATTTCAGTGTAAAGAGAAAGAAAAACTTAGGCTTTTGAAATTGCAAAATTGCGGAAAAAATATCTGTTTTACGAATCATTAACTGAAAAAAAAATCCAGGAATTCCACCTTGTAAATCCCTTAATGTGGCTTGTGTGAACAGATTCCATGTAGAACCACTGCATCTTGGCTTAATCAGATAGCCAAACGATATCTCCAATTTCTGAGTCCGAATCATTTATGCATATGGTGAACAACAGCAGTCCCAACACAGATCTCTGCAGTACACCATTTCCCACTTTCTACCACACTGAGAAACTTCCTGTAACTCCTATGTGCTGTTTTCGACTTTATAATGAAATTTTAACTCATTCTGATACTTGATCTGACTCCACACTCCTTGACATTCATCATGAGTGTCTTCTGTGACATCTTATTGAAGGCCTTCTGAATGAACATGTGTACCACATCCACTGCATTGCCCTTGTCTACATTTTCTTCTATTGCTTCAAAGAATTCAACAAGGTTGGTTAGTCAAGATCTTTTTAGAAATCCATGCTATTTTAAAATTATATTCTCCATCTCCAAATGTTTCATGTGATCTTTTAACAATACTACTAGGTTTCCAACCACCCAAGTTAAGTGGGCAGCAGCACCTTAAATTAAGTTCCGTCTCCTATTTTGAAGAATGGCATTACATTTGCTGCTTGCCAGTCCCTGGCACTGTTACTTTTACTATTCGATTCAGGATTGTAATCAGCCCAGCACACAATAGGTGCTTTCTGACTGGATTATCAGATACCCTATCCACCAGTGTCTTAGCAAGACTAGGTGCCCAAAATGTGGGTTACTGCAGCCTATGCAGAGCACCCTGAGCATTGCATCATTTACATCTTAATTTCTTAGTATGTATTGGGCAATATCTTGCACAGAAAGCGTAATGTCATTATACTTCTATCAAATTTTATCTAGATAAATACAGTAGGTGGCAGTCTGCAGTCAAATCCAACCAAAGTGCAAACAAACTTGCAGCACAAGATTAAACTGGAGTCACTGCAACTTAAACGAGTCTTTCCTGGACTGAAATGACTAATGATTTATTCCAATAATTTACTTCCTGCATAAAAGTGCAAAATGTCCCTCTCTAAAATCAATTAACAAGGCAATGTGTCACAAGAGTTTTGTTTAAAAAAAAACTAAGAGGGCTGTGTGCCTTTAAGAGCTAATAAAGGGGATTTCTGTGAATATTGAATGCTGACACTGGGTGTTTGAAGTGTGCAGGCTGTAAAACTTGTATTCAAGCAACCAGGAAGATTTATGACTGCCTTGTTACTTGGTTGTTGAAAGCTTTTAATTTCAATTTTGCAGAGTGAAACAGACCAGGGAGCTGGGAGCAGCTAGCAGTGAGCTGTGATTTGCTGATAGACCCGAGAAAAGACTTATTCTCTCTGAAAAATAAGTCTTGCAACTCTTAGAAAGAAATTCCTCATTTGAGGTGTGATTTTGAGCTGTGGTTTTGACCTGCCTGAAGAGAGAGAAAACACCCAGAAAAAGAGAAGTTGCTACACTCTGTGGAGGAACCCTGCTTTGGAGAAAGGAAGTCTCGTGTTTCAGCTGTGGCAGATTGCTGTTGCCTCCAGTATCCGGAATCCCTGCCTCAAGAATGAGTCCTGTTGCCTTTTGTGTTTTTGGGAGATCCTGAAATCTCAAGAAAGTTTTTACTGCTCGACTATTTAAAAATCCAAGTGCACTTGTTGCTACACCTATTTTCTGAAAGATCTGTGTGATGCCTGCTGCAGATGAATTGCCTTGAACACTTACCCATCACAAGACAGGTTTATCAAACTCGCGTGTAGAGACTTTGAGTGGCATCTGACTATTTGACTCTGATACACCTCACCGATATGGAAATATCCTACCAGACTGTGGGAACTAATTATTTTATTATTCCTAAGAAACTGTTGCAACTTAAAACAACCTTTTAAAACCAGTTAACCATTGGTTTTGTGTGTGTGTATGAGGGTTAGGAAGAATAAGAAGTTATAAAATCTTTTCATACATATAGATTTATCTCATTATCATTTAAAACTTAGCTTATTAATGAATAGTTAATTTTGTTGTTGTTTAAAGAAACCTGGTTTGGTGTGCTTTATTCTGGGGGATAAATAAAGTGTTTAATTTGACTACTTTCCAGGAGATGGGAAACTTTACTAATATGCTGTGACCTGTGGAGTAATGGGACTGAATTAACAGTGCATTACTCCTGCCTTGGTCATAACAAATGTCACTAACAGATTGTACATAAACATGATTAGGTACCTCACAAGACAGAGGTGGTGACATTTGGCACAAGGATAAATTTATCCTGTTACTTGTTCATCACGTCTGATGCTGATAATGAGTTGCTTTTATATTAGTTTTGAGCCTCCCAGCTCCTGATCACCCAACGTTCACTTCTTGGTTCCATGATAACCAACATCATCAACTTGTCCCTATCATCTGGCTTTTCCCCACAGCCTTCAAAGCTGCTGTCACACTTCTGCTGTGCCCCAACCCCGTCAATCCTCTGACATCCTGAAATACATCATTGCCTTGCAAATAAGCTCTCACCACTCCATTTGTAAAGCCCTCGAATCAGGCTCCTGCTCCATCCATAGGACTAAGATCCCATCAGTCACAATCATCAACAATTTCCTATCCGAGTGTGACTCACTGTCCCTCTCATTCTTTTTGTTGCCTTTGACACTGTCATCCAACTACATCCTCCTCAAACATCTCCACCTTCAGAGTGCTTTCTTTTTGTTGTGCTGATGCATATCACCTCATGGACATTACATTGCCACCAATGGTTTTTCCTGCCTTGGCTGCATGACCACCTCTGATGTATACCCATGTTCCATTTTTAGCCCCACCATTTTAACACTAATATTCCAGCTTTCAGTGAAAGCATGAGCCAGCCTTTTTAGATACACTGATGACATTCATTTCAACTACCTTCTACTTTGACCAGAAAGCTTTGCTACCATCTCCAGTTGTCTCTCAAACTAAGCCCAGAAATGCAGAACTTTGGTGCACTCGGCTTGATCCTAAGGAGAGCTTTCTTCCTCATGTGATCCATCACCAAGACCACTTTCTATCACATCCATAACATTGCTAATCCCTATTTCTATTGTGCTTCCTTTACTGTTCAAACCCTAATCCATCTTGAGAAACTTCATGGCTGGACTTCTCCAATGCGCTCCTTGCTTATCTCCCTTTTTCCACCTATAAGTCATACAGAATGCTATGGCCTGTGTTATCATCCACATATAGGGGCATTGGGGATGTGGGCCTATCATTGCTAGGCTTCATTAGTTTGCTGCATCCCAAAGAATGAACATCGTTTCCTTCAAGTGTCTCCATGTTTGCAATTGCCCCTATTTTATGTATATACCTCTCTGTACCCTCTGATGCTGGCCTGCCTCTCATTTCCTTCTCTCTCTGCATTTTAGCTAATGGCTCCTCCTTTAAACATATTGAGCTGAATTTTATGAGTGTGCACCTCCCTGAGCCCTCGCTATATTATGTGCGGGGGCTCATTTAAATAGAGGGCTCGGAGCGGCCTCCCCCGATGATATAGAGGGCTTTTTTAGGGGCTTTAAGCCCTTACAAATAAGTTTAATTTTTAAAGGGTACATATCAATGATTTTTAATACATTTACAAAATAAGTGATGGAGGCCCTTCCCCAACCCTCCCAATGGTCATTTCAGGCAATGAAATGACCAACAATTGATTTATCTAATACCTGAACATCCCCCCCAACCTTCAATGTTTTGCCCTCAACCCCTTCCCACCATTCCCACATCCAATAAAAATTGATTTCCAGCTCCTCCATTCCTCCCGCCCTGAAAATTTTAGTACTCCCCCCTCCCCATCAGGTTCTTGCTCGGAACCCTGTACGGAGTTCCGAAGGTGCGCAGAGCACTAACGGCAGCTGTAATATCGGAATGGGATGGCCACCGCCTGCAGGTAAGTTTATTTAAATATTTTAAATATTCATTTACATATGCTGATGAAGGGCCCGCCGCCAGGTTGTAAAATGCAGCGGGCCTTTCCTGACGTCGCAGGTCGCGGCGTGGGGGCCGGTAAAATTCAGCCCATTGTTCCCACTTTCTGGAATTCTCTCACTCAACACCTGTGTGTCGTCAGTGCTAATGAAATAACAAGTTAACCCTTTGTTCCCTTATCTTACAGCTATCCACTCAGTTAACAAGACAAAATCCTTTTGGTCTGATAAATGGCTCAGGCTTTTTGTTATTATATGTACTTTGTTCTGAAAATATTTCAATTTTTCATTAAGTTTTTTTGAGGACTTGGGTTTTAAAACTGAAAAGGATTCCATTGATGCTGGATTTTTCTTTTAAAAAAAGGTCATCAGAAGGTCTTTTGGACTTGGTTTGTAAATAACCCTTACCAGAAATCACCTATCTTCAGATAGGTGCCCAGCGGGGGCTTTTTGACCTGGGGAAGATGTTTACAGAGAAGTGACAGTTCAACATTTATAGGAGTCAGGAGGCTTGACTCTTGAGATATTGTTTTTGGTTTCGCTTTGGACAGTGAGTAGGGGTGTGGACAGGAGTTCAAAAATCAACCTACCAAGGACAAAACCCCATCTCAGCCGTAACCATCTCTTTGAAAAGCCTATCAGCTTTTCCATCTCCTTGAGATGCTCTTAGAAGCGGGTGTAAGAAATAGAGTAATTGATGTTGCATTCCTCCTGAAAGGCCTGCCTGAAACCCCTGTTGCCACATTTCTCCTGGAAAGCCTGCCAAACTGATCTTCAATGTCACCTAAAAAGAACTGTTCCAGAAAGATCCCAGTGACAGCCCTCTATGTGTATTTGGGATGCCAGAATAAAGAGACAACTGACATCTTTCTATATCTTCTCTTGCTTTCTTCAAGAATTAGCCAAAGTATTTTTTCTTGTAACAGAGCTCGAAAGAGAAAATCTCTTTATTTTTCAGTTAACTGGTGTGTGCGTGTGTGAGGGGCTAAGGTAAAAGAGAACTTTCATATTTCAATCTGTGTATTAATGCTTTGCTTTGTTACTGGTTAAGTCTTGTTTTATAATGAACAGATAATTTTGTTGTTTATTAAAGAAACCTGGTTGGTGTATTTTATTCTGGAATAAAAATAGAGTCTATAATTGACCATATAGGTAACTGGGTAAACATTTAAATATATGTTGTGACCTGTGGAGAAGTTGGACTAGAGAAAACAGTGCAATCCTCCCGCCTCAGTCGTAACAATATTAATAAAATCACTACCACTGCTTTTTACAATTATAGTACAAATTTTATTGAAAATTCAGCACAGTTGTAGACAGTCATTAGAATATATTAAATTGTGAACGATTATTGGAAACTGACAAATTTCTGGAGTTTACAAAATGCTGCCATTATACTACACCTACTTTATTCACAGGCTTATATTATGCTTCACACTCAGCTGACCTACAAGAGACCTCTACCCCATGAGTGCTAACCAACAGACAGAGCTGTTGGAAGTTTTCTAATGTTTTGAGAGTGAGTGTAGATTTACATAAAATTGGAAGTATTAAGGCAGCATTTGCAAAGCTGGTTGGACAGAAATGTCAATGCTATATTACTGAAAAAGTTGCAGTGCAAAGTAGTCCAAACTAAATGCTGTACAACAGAATTCTTCTACAGGCTGCACTCAGTAGAGTCAGTGCAAACAGCAGAAATGTGGAACTCAACAACCTATTTGCATAGATACCAGCAATACAAACTTCAGTCTGCTACTATTAACATTCAGTCTCAAGATTTCTGGCTGAATAACTCACAATTATCACACAGTAAAGCTTCATATTTTGAATTAATTGATGTAATACTACAGAGACCTAATGTTGTTTGTATTTGATTGAGTATTTTGCTCTTTAAATGGCACAGGTCAAGACCCAAATAATCTAATTAGTGAAGTTTACTAATTAATCTAGAAGTCTAGAGATTGTTCTATTCTGTTAAGTACAGTGGCTCTAGATGGTTACAAATTATATTACAAAATGTCAATAAGAAGCTTAACAATGGAATAAATTAGTTACTTCATTTCATTTAAATATGTCACCACTGCCAACATTTTCATTGTACTAGTATAAAATACCAAAACCCACAGTGTATCACCAAGACCAAGCAGAGTCCACAACACAACTTTATTTATTTAAATGCAATGAAAGCTGGTCAAAATATATTTCATATTAATATATAGGTTTTTCAAAATTATAGTACAACAAAATAGGTTTAAAAAACACATTAGCCCAGTGCCATTTTGTTTTTTTAAGGAGTTCTCTATTTGCTAATTACAGCAGCATTGGTTGGTAATGGAACGTCTTTGTAAAGTAACATTTTTATCTTGGGACAAAGTTGCTGCTGGTTAAAAATCTGCAGCATTTCCAGTTTAATTTAAATTCTAAAAATGCTTAAAATGTACATATGTAATTCAAAGAGAAAACCACGAATGACTAGTATTGTTCCCTAGTATGGATGTATTATATATACTAGTTCCAGTTAAAGCTCATTATATCACCGTGTTATCCTTCAACTGAAAAGATAATTTTCTTCACAATTTTAAATCTTACCAGGAATACAAAGGAGACCTTTTGTTGATTTAGATTCACTGAAAGTTTTCAATTCCTTAAAAAAAAGTCCTTGTCAACTTCAAAATTCACAATTAAGTTAACTTCAAGATACTACAGCAACGAGGATTGCAATATTGTGTTTTGAATAATGTGTACAAGCAAAGAAATATTCTCTCTTGTTATTTATCTTGTAATTTATTTGCAATCCATAATATATCAGTATTATAGATAAGTGGTCAAACCTTTTCGTAATTGTTAGATGCCTCCATGTACCATGAGAGAAGTTAAAGTGTGTTACGATTATGCTTTAAAAGTGGCTCTCACTTTTTATTTTGTTTGAAATAGAAACTTCAAAAACTGTTTCTTGTTAGGTATTTAAAACATATGGTCACCAAAACTGACCAGCTTTGTACCAGAATATCTGTAATAATCACCTTTAGCAAGGACACACAGTGTAGAGCAAAATGCATACATCATTTCTCCAAAGATAAAATCCAACAGACACAAACAAAACACAATTTTCTGTAACCTTTCTTTGTCCAGTACAATCAAATGAGTCTATTCACTTGATCTGAAGGCATGCGCATTGAGAATATACATATTCTTTCTGAAAAACAAGTCTCCATTTTTCAATATGGAGAAATTAAATCAAGAATACACTTTTGTTTACAGAATCAAAACTGTGTCCATCTTTAATAAATAAACAAAATTTTTACAAAATTACCTCAAACATTCTAGAATATTAAATTTATCAGTAATCTGCAACCACAATCACTTCGAAACTTGTGGATTAGAAATTGAATTTGTATAGCCAAAGCCAGGAATTCTGTGCAGCTGACCTTGATTATAGTTGCCATTTCATAGCTGAATGTTACAAGTGGAATCCTGTACATATTTGTGTAAATATTAGTTGTAACATCCAGTTTTCAGTATGATAGGAGGTGGCAGATTAATTATCAATGATACTAGCAGTAAATATCTTATCAAAGTTGGCCATATCCCTTGCGCTGGTGCCATTAAGCATATAGCAACTATCTTTGCAAGAATCATGCTATTGAATGACAGACAGGTTGGTTTTTTTTGGTAAATTTCCCCTAATAAATTTATAAGAACATAGGAATTGCTAGGCAAAAATAAGACTAAGGTCCATCTAGTTTCCTTTCTACTATTCTGTTAAGTCGCTGAAACAATGATAATGGAGTTGTTGACTAACCATAGCAAACACTCTCTATCAATTAGTCCACAAAAGGCCCAGAAATGACACAAAGGAAATTCCGGGTGGTGGAGCACTTTGGGAATCAGTGGTCTATAGTCACCATCTTCCACCCAACTACACTATACTAACCACGTCACGTCTCAAATTATTCATCAGCTGTATCCCAAAGTCTTATTTGAAAGAAATCTATCTAAATTATATTTGAGTGAATCAATCAATAAATCTGAATTTCTGTGCCACGAGGGATAGCGCTCGTGAACAGAATTGACCAGAGCACAATTATAGTAAGCATGCCAAATATAAGCTTTTGTTTTAACTGGCTTATTCTCACGGCCAAAATCAGCAGCACATCTGGATTTCTACCAGGCTCACTCCTTTTTCCACAGCCTGGCAGTAACCCCGTCCACACGAGAGGTGAAATCGGCAAGTAGGTAAGGCTGTACTTTTTTCCAATACCAGCTGTGGAGTGTTGACAACAAGTGGGCAAACTATATCCCATTTGGAGATAAAAACAGGAAGTGCTGGAAATACACAGCAGGTCTTGCAGCATCTGTGAAGAGAGAAACAGAGTTAAAGTTACAGGTCTGTGACCTTTCATCAGAACTGTAAGCTCACAGACCTGAAACGTTAACTCTATTTCTCTTTCCACAGACCTGCTGAGTATTTCCAGCACTTTCGGTTTTGATTTCAGATTTTGTTCCCATGTGGAGACTTCTGTTTTGGGTGTTTGATACTGTACAATGCAGCTACCTGCGTGCTCAATGCAATGTGCGAAATCCGACGTAAAAACACATTAAGTTTAGATTTGAAATCACTGCTGCCACCCTCCTTCCCTTTCTCAGCAGGATTACATCTAGATACTTTTGCGTCAATTATTCAATAACAGATATGGTCGTCAAAAAAACAACTGTTCCATGAAACTCATGGTTCAAAACTAAATTCACTTTTTAAAAATCTGATTGGTTATGAAAACATTGAAATGAATAATCAGAAAAAAATTTTGATTTTCAAGCATGTTTTAGCCAAATAGAAGCAGCGTGTTTCACTCCTCTCGGCATGTTCCAAAATCAAGCCCAAGTTGCTGTGGTTAGAATGATATCACAATCAATGAGTGAGAGGCAGCTTTGCTTGAACCAAGCGGTGTGGTGACAAGGTGACTTTGTTTGAGTCTGTAGGTGATGGGCACACCTTGCTCAAGTCCGTGGGTTATAGGAGGGCCACTTCTGCCCAAGAGTCCTGAAGAGCTACTGAGACATTCTTGCACTGTATGTTTGTTCGAGACTCAGCAAGTCTAAAGTGAAAACAAAGAATATAATTATTAACTTCTATTTACAAAGAACATGTCTGTGGGTCAATTTACAAATCCACACTGCCATCAGGGAGCCATGCCCACTGCCAGTGCATGTTGGAAATGTGAGATGCCCACAATTTTCCAAGCGTAGAATTAATTAACCCTTATTTGTTATCCTTTAAGACGACAAATTGTATTCTGTAGCCAATTACATAAAACAAATCAATGAAAACATTTTGAACACTGAAATCAAACGTACGTTATACAAATAAAAATAATGAACGAATTTGCATTTATATATCATCTTTCATTAACTCAATTTTTCTTTTTATTCATTCATGGGATGTAGGCGTTGCTGGCCAGGCCAGCATTTATTGCCCATCCCTAATTGCCCTTAGGAAGGTGGTGGTGAGTTGCCTTCTTGAACCGCAGTAGTCCATGTGAGGTAAGGAAACCCACAGTGCTGTTAGGAAGGGAGTTCCAGGATTTTGACCCAGTGACAGTGAAGCAACGGCAATATAGTTCCAAGTAAGGATGGTGTGTGACTTGGAGGGGAACTTGCAGGTGGTGGTGTTCCCATGCATTTGCTATCCTTGTCCTTCTAGTTGGTAGAGGTCGTGGGTTTGGAAGGTGCTGTCTAAGGAGCCTTGGTGCATTGCTGCAGTGCATCTTGTAGATGGTACACACTGCTGCCACAGTGCGTCGGTGGTGGAGGGAGTGAATGTTTGTAGATGGGATGCCAATCAAGTGGGCTGCTTTGTCCTGGATGGTGTCAAGCTTGTTTATGTTTAGAGATACAGCACTGAAACAGGCCCTTCAGCCCACCGAGTCTGTGCCGACCATCAACCGCCCATTTATACTGATCCTACACTAATCCCATATTCCTACCACATCCCCACCCGTCCCCACATTTCCCTACCACCTACCTATACTAGGGGCAATTTATAATGGCCAATTTATCTACCAACCTGCAAGTCTTTTGGCTTGTGGGAGGAAACCGGAGCACCCGGAGAAAACCCACGCAGACACAGGGAGAACTTGCAAACTCCACACAGGCAGTACCCTGAATTGAACCCGGGTCGCTGGAGCTGTGAGGCTGCGGTGCTAACCACTGCGCCACTGTGCCGTCCGAAGCTTCTTGAGTGTTGTTGGATCTGCACCCATCCAGGCAAGTGGAGAGTATTCCATCACACTCCTGACTTCTGCCTTGTAGATGGTGGACAGGCTTTGGGGAGTCAAGAAGTGAGTTACTCACCGCAGGATTCCTAGCCTCAGTATTTATATGGCTACTCCAATTCAGTTTACGCTTACTGGAAACCCCTAGGATGTTGATAGTGGAGCATTCAGCGATCATAATGCCATTGAATGTCAAGGGGAGTTGGCTAGATTCTCTCTTGTTGGAGATGGTCATTGCCTGGCAATTGTGTGGCACGAGTGTTACTTGCCACTTATCAGCCCAAGCCTGGATATTGTCCAGGTCTTGCTGCATTTCTACATGGACTGCTTCAGTATCTGAGGAGTCGCGAATGGTGCTGAACATCGTGCAATCATTAGCGAACATCCGCACTTCTGACCTTATGATTGAAGGAAGGTCATTGATGAAGCAGATGAAGATGGTTGGGCCTAGGACACTACCCTGAGGAGCTCCTGCAGTGATGTCCTGGAGCTCAGATGATTGTCCTCCAACAACCTTTGTGCTAGGTATGACTCCAACCAGCAGAGAGTTTTCCCCCTGATTCCCATTGACTTCAGTTTTGCTAGGGTCCTTGATGCCATACTCGGTCAAATGTTAACTTGATGTCAATGGCAGTAACTCTCACCTCACATCTTGAGTTCAGCTCTTTCGTCCATGTTTGAACCAAGGCTGTAATGAAGTCAGGAGCTGAGTGGCCCTGGCAGAACCTAAACTGAGTGCCACTGAGCAGGTTATTGCTACGCAAGTCTGCTTGATAGCACTGTCGATGACACCTTCCATCACTTTACTGATGATTGAGAGTAGACTGATGGGGCGGTAATTGGCCGGGTTGGACTCGTCCTGCTTTTTGTGCACAGGACATACCTGGGAAAATTTTCACATTGCAGGGTAGATGCCAGTGTTGTAGCTGTACTGGAACAGCTTGGCTAGGTGTGTGGCAAGTTCTGGAGCACAGGTCTTCAGTACTATTGCCAGAGTATTGTCAGGGCCCATAGCCTTTGCAGTATCCAATGTCCCAAAGCACTTTACAACCAAGAAGGTACTTTTGCAATGTAGTCAATGTGGTAATGCAGGAAAAGCAACAACCAATTTTCACACAGCAAAGACCCACAAACCTGACCAGATAATCTGTTTTAGTAATGTTCATTGAGTAATAAATATTGACCAGGACTCCAGTGCTCTTCTTTGAAAAGAGGGATCTTTTTACACCCAACTGAGACAGCAGACAGAACCTCAGCTAAGCATTTCATCTGAAAGATGGCACCTCTGACAGTACAGCACTCCCTCAGTACTACACTGGAGAGTCAACCTAGATTTTGTCAAGTCTCTGGAGGCAAAAGTGTTACCACTGAGCTGCAGCTGACACCAAGTAGAAAGCAGAAATAATTGTTATTTGCCTTAACCTGCTCAAAAAAATTGTCTTACCAAATCCACATAAACAATGCTCTATACTCAGCATGGTTGTTTAAAATTCTGTAACTGATGGTGTGTCTTTTAAACTTGGTTACACCTAACTACTGTCAAATCATCATGTGGGAACAGAACTATTGGGGACATTTAAAGTGAACTAATCAATTAAGTATAGCCTACTAACAAAATAACCTCGGAGCTGCAGAGACAGCTTATCAGAAATGACTTCATAACTTCAGGGCTGCAGAGGCAACTTATCAGCAGAAACAAACTAACAAGCAGAAACTAACGGGACAGCTGCAGATTGCTTATTAGTAGCCTATTGTACAACAATCAGCCTAATGGTTCACAAGGAGATAAGGGGATGGGAAACTGGAGTAAGAAGTTAAAACAAATTGACAAGGCAGTACCCCAATCAGGCCCCAACACCAAGAAACTGCAGAAGTTTGTAGACCAATTGGGAACAAAGAGTAGGTGTTACTGATTTGTATGAATAACTATAATAAGGCTTGATTTTGCACGAAGAGTTCAGTTCGGGGGTTAGTTCAGTGTGTGTGTTGCTTTTAGTTTTATGTTAGTTCAGTGTATGTGTTGATTTTAGTTTTAGTTAGTTCATTGTTAAGTTTTCTGACGATGTAACAATTAAGTACTGCAATAAAGTTTCTTAAGGCTGCAGTCGGACTTCGTTTCTCTTTGTGCAACTAATGGGATCCAACAATTTGGCGTAGTCGGCAGGATCGCTGGAGGATAAAGACCAAAGCACTGGACATCGGACCTTTATTGGGCCCCGGAGGTAAGGACTCCTCTTTGTTTTAAAAAAAAGTCCTTGGCCGTTGCCTAGGCTCGGTACTCCACCACGCAATCCCGAACCTTTCTGTTCCGCAACTCGAGACTCGGGGGAAAACGGAAACCTCCTATCTATATATTCAGGTACCTTATTCGGCGGTATTTGGCGTAATACCGACCCACGGGCTTCGAAGGAAGCCCCCTTGGCTCGAGTCTTTCTGTAAAAATACCCAGTTATACCGACCCTACGGCATTGATAAAATGACCGACAAAGGCAACCGACAGTTATCAACTACCGTCAAAGGGGGGCGGGCCCCACCTGACATTTCCGAAGATGAAATCCTTCGGCAGTTAAAAGAATATATAGAGCAACAGTTTGATTTGGCTAAAACATACACTGAAATTGGGCAAAAAAATGGCACCTCCATGGGACAGTGGTCCCTGGAAGATATAAAGAGAGTTTGGGTAAGGATAAAGAATGGACCCAATGGTCCTTGGCTGCTAAAGGCCAGAGGTCTCCATGACAAAGTTTATGGCAGAGTGACATAAAAGACTATGTTTTAGAGTAAAAACAAGTTACTGTGTCTTTGATTTGAATGTGTGAATGTTGGAAGCTTCCACGAATGAATTGAATGTCCCTGGGATGTACAGCTTGTGTTCTGTACAGCTTGTGTTCCGTAGAACTGACTGTCGTTAACTCTTTGTTGTCTGGCTTTAATGTTGGAAGAATGGGTCTATTAAGTTGTTTGGAATTGAATGGGTGAGAAAAGTGATTGTTGAGTGTATTAATTTCGATTTAAGATTGTGCACCCAGGAATGGGATATAAAATTGAATTATATTTTAAGTTAAAGTTTTATTTTTATTTTAAAAGTTGGTTTTGCAACTGTGAAAAGGCAATGAACAATTTTCTAAGAGATAAGCTTCAGCCTTGAAGGTCTGAAGATGTCTGGCAAAAATCCAATTTGAAGTTTAAAACACTGCTTTAATTGGAAACCCTGCTATTGCTTTATTTTACAGTCTAAACTTGAAGACATGTTTTACTGACTCTGTTTAAGTAGCAAATGTCAGGAATTGGATATTGGTTTAAGGGAGAGAAGGATAAACAAAAGAGATATAGGAAAGAAATCCTGTTTAAAGTTTGTGTAAGGAATCTTTTGTGTTAAATCTGTTAAATCTTTTGTGTTAAGAATGTTAAATAACTTTTCCTTTAGTTTTTGGTTTTATTACAGGCATTTGAAAAGGTGCCTGAAGAAAGAACAAGAAAAATGACGTAATTTACATATCTTTTTTAAAAAAGCACGTGCTGTTCTGTCCTGTGTGTAGTTAATAAGTATTATAAGTTAATAAGTCTGAGTTAAGTTTATACGATTAAGGTTAATTGACCTGTTAAGTGGAAAAACTGGAAATTTCATTTGTGGCCACAATGAACTTTCAAGTTTATTATGTCAAGTTTTGGAGGAGTCTTCAGTTCCGGACACAAAACTTGTTCATATAACATTGGCAGTTTTGGTTTTTAAATATTTATTGCAGTGAATTGGAATTTGGAATCATCTTTGTCCTGGCATTAGGAACTTCTTACAAAAGATGTTAAAAGTTTGGTAACAATTGCAGTTTGATCTAAAATGCTGTCATTCCTGATGGAGATGCTTTCCTTTGAAGTTGATAATGTTACTAATGATTCTGTTTTTAAACCTTAAGGATACCAAAAGGATTGAAAACAGTTTAAAATGGAGAGTAGTTCTTTTCGATCAGAAAAAAAGGTTTCGTAAAGTGATGCAGCTGAGAATGTTTTGCTCCGCCCCCTTGGAGACAAACAAAGAACTTAACCCTGCTGCAGCATTTTGCATTGCTGAGAGTAAAATTTATACATAGTGGACATTGTTAAATTTTAAATTTCTAAATTGACAGATATAAGTGGAAAAATCAACCCATTGGGCTCAAGGGCCACAATGGATTCTTTGTGTTTTTTTTAAGCAGGTGACGGCAGGTTCCAAGGCCATGCGAGAACTGATGCCACAGCAAGAGATCCAGCAGCTTTGAGAATTTAAGAACTGAATTGCAGACATCAAATGTCACAGCATCTTTATCAATTAGGCAAAGTGCTTGAGAAGGAGAGATAGTTGCAAGCACTTCTGTCTTTAACATACAAAAAATACCACCAAGTCTGGGCATAAGAAATTGGAATCAATAAACAAAATTTAATTGATATGAGTGGTCATTTAAAGCACTCAAAGGGAAATTTATCTGATATTTAAGAGGACAATCAAAGTTTTAGAAAATAACAAAACAGTCCAAGTGGTTTACTGTGTTGGACATTAGCAATGGGTTCTGGTCCATACCACTAAAATTGTATATGATAATATAAAGCTTGAGTTGGTACCGGTAATATTGAATATCTCAGATATCCAGCTACCTGGCTGGTGCCCTGAGAAGACCCGAAAGTTGTACAAAGTATTACTGTAACAATTGCTAAGACAATAATTTGGTGATGAGGAAATAATAAAGGGAAAGAGACATAAACGTAGTTTAGTGAATGACGCAGCCACAGTCCTTAATACGGGAACTTCAATTGTCAATACTATAGATTTGGAAAAGGTGGACCAGAAGGTTAGAACTCTTAGTCAGCTCATAAAGGATATTTTGAAAAAGGAACAAAAGGGACAGAGTGGTGTAGCTGAAGTAGGAAAGGATTTGATGAATACAGTGACAGGAAGGGTGATGAGACTGCCAAGGTATGTCGTAGCAGGTAGCAAGGAAGTAGGACCCATGAGAGAAAGGGTTAAAGATTTGTGAAGGAGCTGTGCAGACAACTGTATGAGCTGAGGCAGGAGATTCTATAGAAACAGACATGAAAGAGGAACAGACGAAGGTGACTGTTGTGGGAGACAAAGTAATGGTAAAAGGGAAGGGCCGATGGAAACACTGGTCCCAAATGAAGGTATATAAAGTCAACAGCAAATGACAGACTCCAAAATAAACACTACCTGGTATGCAAAGAGATACCGGGAATGGAAGAAAATGTGATTTGTTACATGCAGAGCAACTGAACGAATTACAGGACTGATGAGAGTACTAGAAGGTCATGCTCATACTATTAATGATATCATTACAAATAATGAAAGTGTTTGCAGTACATACAGTTCGTGAATGTTAGAACAAACGAAGGAAAATTTGAGGCAAATTGATGAGGGACAGGTGCCAGTTGGGATAAATGACACCCAGTCAGAGAACTTAGCTAGTCACACAAGTGATAAAATTACCAGGTGCCAAATCAGAAAATTTAAAGTATGGAAAGGTTAGGAATGTGTAAATACAGGATCTATGAGTATTGGAGTAGTGTTGGGAATACCTGTAATTCTGAGAGATAAGTTAGGGATGCAATTACATGAAGTAGAAAATATAGTGGTGATAAGGGGAAAAGATTACATAAAATACTATGATATATTACCCTATGTTATGGAAATGTTGTGGAAATTGGAAAAGAGGTAATTGGAACAACATTGGCTGAGTGTAGTCTGGAAAACCAGGTGGTCATATGTCCTCATACATAAAACGGCAGTATCAAAATGTGGATTTAACGCCACTGTAAATTGCACCATGGAGACTAGGAAAGCATTGTCAGGGCTAACCCATGTGACCTATATGGGAAAGGGGAGATATTGCTTAACCACCACAGCGAAGGAGTATCAGTATGGACATAAACGGACTTGTCCGGTGAGCAACAGTACATTTTGGTTCAACCCACAAATACCAACCCGAGTAGGGAAGATGGAGCTGGTAGAGATACATAAACAAAAGGCAGAAACGATAACTGTGACAAAGTATTATGGAGGATTTGACAAATTACCTCCGGGAATATGAATATACTATTCAGCCATTGCCCACACGCTTGGGTAAAGAGAGACAGCAGCTAGAAGTCATTGCTGTAGTGTACTACAATCTGGAACAACAGTCGAAGATGCTACAAGATGAGATTGACGAGATAAATGATTCTACCTGGCAGGAGGAGTTATGGAACTGGGGGTCAGACGTGCAGATACACCCCTGGTTTAGAATTATCTCCCATGTCCTGATAGTAGTTTTGGGTATCATGGTGTTATATGTGACCTACGTAATTTGGCAACTTAAGAAATTAATTAGACGATGTAAGAGGATGTATGAATACAGGTTGGACAGCTACCCGAAAAGCAATTAGTGTTCGAACTTGCTCTATAAAAGGAGAGACAATTAGTTATGCCATAAAAGGGTAATTGTATAACCTTTTCATATATACTTAAAATGAGTTAATGAATGATCAATGTACTCTCAGAATGGAATTGTATTATGTTTGTACAATTGATTATGTAACAGTGATGCTTAAATGAAATTGTAATTGTAAAAGTGTACCACCTTTTAAGTTGTAAACAAGTAACTGAAGCCCCTGCAAAACTTATGCCTTTACAGAGTTCCCGCAGGCCCCTCTTGTGGCACAAGCAGGCAACGTATTGAGTGCGACCCCTCCGGGTGTTGAAGGCTGTTTCTAGACAAAGAGAGACCATTAAAGGCACCTAGGTGGGATCAAGGGAATGATTCTTAAAAGTGTTTTGAAGAATCAAAGAGGGGACTGTGGGAACAGAACTACTGGGGACATTTAAAGTGAACTAATCAATTAAGTATAGCCTAATAACAAAATAACCTCGGAGCTGCAGAGACAGCTTATCAGAAATTACTTCAGAACTTCAGGGCTGCAGAGGCAGCTTATCAGCAGAAACAGACTAACAAGCAGAAACTAACGGGACAGCTGCAGATTGCTTATTAGTAGCCTATTGTACAACAATCAGCCTAATGGTTCACAAGGAGATAAGGGAATGGGAAACTGGAGTAAGAAGTTAAAACAAATTGACAAGGCAGTACCCCAATCAGGCCCCAACACCAAGAAATTGCAGAAGTTTGTAGACCAATTGGGAACAAAGAGTAGGTGTTACTGATTTGTATGAATAACTATAATAAGGCTTGATTTGGTGCGAAGAGTTCAGTTCGGGGGGGAGTTAGTTAGGTTAGTTAGTTAGTTAGTTAGTTAGTTAGTTAGTTAGTTAGTTAGTTAGTTAGTTAGTTAGTTAGTTAGTTAGTTAGTTAGTTAGTTAGTTAGTTAGTTAGTTTGTTTGTTTGTTCGGGGGATGGTTCAGTGTGTGTGTTGCTTTTAGTTTTAGGTTAGTTCAGTGTATGTGTTGATTTTAGTTTTAGTTCATTGTTAAGTTTTCTGAAGATGTAACAATTAGGTACTGCAATAAAGTTTCTTAAAGCTAGTCAGACTTCGTTTCTCCTTGTGCAACTAATGGGATCCAACATACCATAAGAACGTTAAAAATGGGCATTTGGCCTATTTTAATCTTTTTTAAAGAGATCTTTGAACCAATTTTGAATTCTTACTCTTTAGATTTCAGTTGGGTTTTTATTAGTTTATATGAATAAAATTAACAATCCTCACTCCCAGCAAGGAGCCATGTTCCAAGGCAGTGTGTCTCAGAGGATCAGTGCTACAGTTTGCAACCATATCCAGCCCTTGCTCCCTTTGGGTGCATCATTTTACACTTAGTTTATACATGTTTCAGTTATTAATCTCCTGATTCAGCAAAAAGAACTTCCTCAAATTCACCTCACCATGTCCTTCATTAGTTTGTAAATTTGTTTTTTATACATTCATGGAATGTTGGCATCACTGGCCAGGCCAGCATTTATTGCCCATCCCTAATTGCCCGTGAGAAGGTGGTGGTGAGCCTCCTTCTTGAACTGCTGCAGTCCATTTGGGGTAGGTATACCCACAGTGCTGCTGGGAAGGGAGTTCCAGGATTTTGACCCAGCGACAGTGAAGGAACAGCAATATAGTTCCAAGTCAGGATGGTGTGTGACTTGGAGGGGAACTTGCAGGTGGTGGTGTTCCCATGCATTTGCTGCCCTTGTCCTTCTAGTTGGTACAGGTCGCAGGTTTGGAAGGTGCTGTCTAAGGAGCCTTGGTGCGTGGCTGCAGTGCATCTTGTAGATGGTACACACTGCTGCCACTGTGCGTCGGTGGTGGAGGGAGTGAATGTTTGTAGATGGGGTGCCAATCAAGCGGGCTTTGTCCCGGATGCTGTCGAGCATCTTGAGTGTTGTTGGAGCTGCACCCATCCAGGCAAGTGGACAGTATTCCATCACACTCCTGCCTTGTGCCTTGTAGATGGTGGACAGGCTTTGGGGAGTCAGGACCTGAGTTACTCGCCGCAGGATTCCTAGCCTCTGACCTGCTCTTGTAGCCACGGTATTTATATGGCTACTCCAGTTCAGTTTCTGGTCAATGGTAGCCCCGAGGATGTTGATAGTGGGGGATTCAGCGAAGGTAATGCCGTTGAATGTCAAGGGGAGATGGTCAGATTCTCTCTTGTTGGAGATGGTCATTGCCTGGCACTTGTGTGGCGCGAATGTTACTTGCCAATTATCAGCTCAAGCCTGGATATTGTCCAGGTCTTGCTGCATTTCTACACGGACTGCTTCAGTATCTGAGGAGTCACGAATGGTGCTGAACATTGTGCAATCATCAGCGAACAGCCCCACTTCTGACCTTTTGATTGAAGGAAGGTCATTGAAGAAGCAGCTGAAGATGGTTGAGCCTAGGACACTACCCTGAGGAACAGTGATGTCCTGGAGCTCAGATGATTGACCTAGAACAACCACAACCATCTTCCTTTGTGCTAGGTATGACTCCAGCCAGCGGAAGGTTTTCCCCGATTCCCATTAACCTCAGTTTTGCTGGGGCTCCTTGATGCCATACTCGGTCAAATGTTGCCTTGATGTCAAGGGCAGTCACTCTCACCTCACCTCGAGTTCAGCTCTTTTGTCCATGTTTGAACCAAGGCTGTAATGAGGTCAGGAGATGAGTGGCCCTGGCAGAACCCAAACTGAGCGTCACTGAGCAGTTTATGGCTAAGCAAGTGCCGCTTGATGGCACTGTTGATGACACCTTCCATCACTTTACTGATGATTGCGAGTAGGCTGATGGGGCGGTAATTGGCTGGGTTGGATTTGTCCTGCTTTTTGTGTACAGGACATACCTGGGCAATTTTCCACATTGCAGGGTAGATGCCACTGTTGTAGCTGTACTGGAACAGCTTGGCTAGGGGCACGGCAAGTTCTGGAGCACAGGTCTTCAGTATTATCGCAGGAATATTGTCAGGGCCCATAGCTTTTGCAGTATCCAGTGCCTTCAATCGTTTCTTGATATCACGTGGAGTGAATCGAATTGACTGAAGTCTGGCATCTGTAATGCTGGGGACTTCAGGAGGAGGCCGAGATGGATCATCAACTCGGCACTTCTGGCTGAAGATTGGTGCAAATGCTTCAGCCTTATCTTTCGCACTGATGTGCTGGGCTCCCCCATCGTTGAGGATGGGGATATTCGTGGAGCTACCTCCTCCAGTTAGTTGTTTAATTGTCCACCACCATTCACAGCTGGATGTGGCAGGACTACAGAGCTTAGATTTGATCCGTTGGTTATGGGATTGCTTAGCTCTGTCTATCGCATGCTGCTTATGCAGTTTGGCACGCAGATAGTCCTGTGTTGTAGCTTCACCAGGTTGACACCTCATTTTGAGGTATGCCTGGTGCTGCTCCTGGCATGCCCTCCTGCACTCTTCATTGAACCAGGGTTGGTCTCCTGGCTTGATGGTAATGGTAGAGTGGGGGATATGCCGGGCCATGAGGTTACAGATTGTGGTTAGGTACAATTCTGCTGCTGCTGATGGCCCACAGTGCCTCATGGATGCCCAGTTTTGCATTGCTAGATCTGTTCGAAATCTATCCCATTTAGCACGGTGGTAGTGCCACACAACACGATGGAGAGTATCCTCAATGTAAAGGCGGGACTTTGTCTCCACGAGGGCTGTGCAGTGGTCACTCCTACCAATACAGTCATGGACAGATACATCTGCGGCAGGCAGATTGGTGAGGATGAGGTCAAGTATGTTTTCCCCTCTTGTTGGTTCCCTCACCACCTGCTGCATACCCAGTCTAGCAGATATTAGATTAGATTAGAGATACAGCACTGAAACAGGTCCTTCGGCCCACCGAGTCTGTGCCGAACATCAACCACCCATTTATACTAATCCTACACTAATCCCATATTCCTACCAAACATCCCCACCTGTCCCTATATTTCCCTACCACCTACCTATACTAGTGACAATTTATATTGGCCAATTTACCTATCAACCTGCAAGTCTTTTGGCTTGTGGGAGGAAACCGGAGCACCTGGAGAAAACCCACGCAGACACAGGGAGAACTTGCAAACTCCACACAGGAGTCTCCTTTAGGACTCGGCCAGTTCGGTCAGTAGTGGTGCTACCGAGCCCCTCTTGGTGATGGACATTGAAGTCCGCCACCCAGAGTACATTTTGTGCCCTCGCCACCCTCAGTGCTTCCTCCAAGTGCTGTTCAACATGGAGGAGTACTAACTCATCAGCTGAGGGAGGGCGGTAGGTGGTAATCAGCAGGAGGTTTCCTTGCCCATGTTTGATCTGATGCCATGAGACTTCATGGGGTCCACAGTCGATGTTGAGGACTCCCAGCGCAACTCCCTCCCTATTGTTTACCACTGTGCCACCACCTCTGATGGGTCTATCCTGCCGGTGGGACAGGACAGACCCGGGGATGGTGATGGCAGTGTCTGGGACATTGTCTGTAAGGTATGATTCTGTGAGTATGACTATGTCAGGCTGTTGCTTGACCAGTCTGTGGGACAGCTCTCCCAACTTTGGCACAAGCCCCCAGATGTTAGTAAGGAGGACTTTGCAGGGTTGACAGGGCTGGGTTTGCAGTTGTCGTTTCCGGTGCCTAGGTCGATGCCGGGTGTTCCGTCCGGTTTCATTCCTTTTTATTGACTTCGTAGCAGTTAGATACAAATGAGTGGCTTGCTAGGCCATTTCAGAGGGCATGTAAGAGTCAACTACATTGCTGTGGATCTGGAGTCACATGTAGGCCAGACCAGGTAAGGACAGCAGATTTCCTTCCCTAAAGGACATTAGTGAACCAGATGGGTTTTTACAACAATCAACAATGGTTTCATGGCCATCATTAGACCAGCTTTTTTAATTCCAGATTTATTAAGTGAATTCAAATTCCACCTTCTGCTGTGGTGGGATTTGAACCCATGACCCCTGGGTCTCTGGGTTACTAGTCCAGTGACAATACCACTATGCCACTGCCTCCCTGGTTTCAATCATTTCAATCATTTTCAATCATTAAAACTCTATTGGGACATAAGCTAGTCTTAGGTCACACTCCGAGGAATTCACCTGCAGTTAAACAAGCAATAAATAGCCATTTTCACTATTCTGAGCACTCCTGTAAACCCTACTCAAAGGGTCACTGCACAAGATTTCTCCTCCCCACTGGGTGAATGAAGTACACCACAGACCAACACTGAAATCCCAACAGTGTGCTCCCACGTATTGCCAGAACTCAGATGCTTTTAAATCTCTTGATAAACGTGAAAATCTTGGGGTCGATATTCCTAGACCTCACTCCCAAGAGCATGTATCCAAAAATTGTGGCATGTTCCTCCTGATTTTCTAATGAACACTTGTGGCAGGTAAGGATCTGGAAAATCTACACTCCAATTTTAAGTCTGATTCACAACTGGAAAATTAATTGCAACTGAATGTGGTTAGAGAGTACTTTTTCTATTGTCATAAGCTACAATAAGCTGGGTAGCACAGTGGCGCAGTGGTTAGCACCGCAGCCTCACAGCTCCAGCGACCTGGGTTCAATTCTGGGTACTGCCTGTGCGGAGTTTGCAAGTTCTCCCTGTGACGGCGTGAGTTTTTGCCGGGTGCTCTGGTTTCCTCCCACAGCCAAAGACTTGCAGGTTGATAGGTAAACTGGCCATTATAAATTGCCCCTAGTATAGGTAGGTGGTAGGGGAATTGAGGGTAGGTGGGGATGTGGTAGAAATATGGGATTAATGTAGGATTAGTATAAATGGATGGTTGATTGTCGGCACAGACTCGGTGGGCCGAAGGGCCTGTTTCAGTGCTGTATCTCTAAATAAATAAATAAATACAAATGGCTGTTTTAATCAGTACCTACTAACATAAGTAATGCTTTCATTCACATATTTTGATTGAAGATTTGGGGCAGACAATGGAGCTCCGTGATAGAATATCAGTCTTGTGCACTGTCGGTGTAGTGCTGGGCTGTGCTGAGTCAGGCAATCTCCTGCAGGGCAGCAACAGGAATGTTAGCAGTTGTCCTCTGCAGCTCTGGGCCGAGGATGGGAAGCTGTGTCACAGTTCCCACTTCTGATCACTATTCAGTGCTGGAAACTGCACCTTTGTGGAAATTAGGCTGGAGAGGGATCAACCTCAGCTGTGATGCATCTAGAGTCTAATAACCTGCTGACACTCACTGTCAATGTTCATACATGAAGATTTATTACTTAAATGAGACAGCAGTGAGTTTCTGGCAGCTTTGGAACCACAGAACAGCATTAGACAGCACTCTGAACAGAGGACGAGACAAAATAGGAAAGAAAAGGAATAGAAATGTTATATTTTGTAAACAGTAAATTGTACCTATCAATAAAAAATACCATCTATTGGAGTGAAGTTAAGCGAACCAAGAAAACAGTATTATGCTTTGTGACTATTTTATCAACTTTCCTTATTTAGCACAATTTCTAAAACACTCAAATTCATTTAAGATGTTGGAGTGAAACAACATGTTTAAGACTGACAGCATAATGGTTTGATGTGCCTTCTCCACAGGCTCAACAAGAGCAAAGTGGTTTGCAGCAAAAGGATCAAACAATGTATAAGAGGAGCAACTGACATGAAACAGACAAGGGTCACGCACCATCACTATGCTACAGGCAAAAAGCTGTTAGTTTTCAACTTGAGACTAGAAATGTAAGGCTTGTGAGAAAGTACAGCAATGCAATCCACTAGGGGACAGCAAACATCAATGTATCACTATTACTGATGTTTTCTTTTTCCATATGTGGTAAGTTTGTGGCTCCAACTTTACATTTCACAGAACCATAGAACGATACAGCACAGAGAAAGACCATTTGGCACATTGTTCCTATATCAACTCTATATCAAATAGTCCCATTCCCCCATTTCACTTCTTTGTAAAATGATCAGTCTGTTTAATCATGATGGTTCCCCCATCATTGTGCCAACTGAGATAGTCACCATAATAGAAAAGTAAGGAAGACTTTAATTCTATTAAAACTGCAAACAATTTTCCAGTAAAACCATCTGGCCCCATCGGAGGTAAGTTTGGGGTTGAAGCACTAAGGTTGGAGGCTGTGGAGGGAAGATTTCCAGAGCAGATGAGGTCAATGACAGTCCTGGAAACACTGGCTTAATGTTCGGTGATAGGGTCATAGTCCAGGGGAAGGTAGGAGGAAGTGTCAGAAAATTGCCATTCAGCCTCCACTAGAGGTTGGTATGCCAGACAACCCTGTCATGTCCTCTAGGTCTAGTGTCCCTATGTTGTGAAATATCGATTCTTCCTCTCATGAGGTGAAGAACACCAACACAACCTCAGTGGCCAGATTAACAGCAGCAATGAGGGTATGAATTCTAATGATTAAACAAATGAAAGCGTACACGTTACTACATAAAATACATTTTGCAGGGGAGCTGCTTAAGGCTGCAATATGCTCTTGGATTCAAACAACTGTGGAAACGTTAAGCTTTACTGTCAGTCTACAATATCAACCAAGTGTGCTACAGGTGTGCCACACGCACACATCTTTATTTAGCTGTCACGGCTGTCATTATTACACCAGGCCAGTCAACAAACCAATCATATACCCTGGCCATTACCTTGTGCCAAAACATAACCATAGTTACATGGGACACTATGTTCATTACATGAGTCATAGGGAATAGCCTGGTTTGATACAAGTTTCTTGTCCTATTACTGCAGAGACATCTCCAGCCCACTGATTTTCATCAGTTGTCATCATTGTCATGACTTCTGGTAACTAAAGAATCCTTGGTTGAGGAAAAAGGAAGACATATCATAAGCGTTGTCATGAAAGGTAGCATCAGAGCAGAAGCGTCGGAGATGGAGAAACTGGGAGAATGGAATGGAGTCCTTGTAGGAGGCAGGGTGTGAAGAAGTGTAGTCGAGGTAGCTGTGGGAGTCGGTGGGCTTATAATGGATATTAGCAGACAACCTATCCCCAGAGATGGAGACAGAGAAATCGAGGAAGGGAAGGGAAGTGTCGGAGATGGACCATGTGAAGGTGAGAGAAGGGTGGAAATTAGAAGCAAAGTTGATAAAGTTTCCTAGTTCCGGGCGGGAGCAGGAAACGGCACTGATACAGGAACGTTCGACATATCCCACAAAAAGACAGGCATAACTCGGACCCATGCAGGTACTCATTGCAACACCTTTTACTTGAAGGAAGTGAGTGGAGTTGAAGGAGAAGTTGTTCAATGTGAGAACAAGTTCAGTCAGGCGGAGGAGGGTGGTGGAGGATGGGGACTAGTTGGGCCTCTGTTCAAGCAAAAAGCGGAGAGCTCATTTAAATAGCTGGGGCAGCCTGCACCCCACCCCCTGCTCCAAACCACGTGGAGGGGGCAGGCTGTCCATCCTCAGCGATGGCATCAGCTACCAGTGTGCATGTCTGATGCCATTTTTAAAGGGCAATCTGCCCTGCTGGGATATTTAAATTTCTAAAGAGATATCCACCCAGAATTACATAAATAAAGTTCCAATGCCCCTTTCCCAACACCCCCCCCAAGAACAATTACATTAACTATTTGCCCTTTCCCCTCCCCAAAAATACTAATCTTTAACATCTGACCTTCCTCCACAAAATTGCACAAAGTTTAAAATACAACCCTTTCCACCATCTCGTACACCCATGACGTTTATTTGGCCCCATCCTTCCCCCTACCGCACTGATAAACTTACCTCCTCCCCCATCCCCACCAGTGTCACGCTTCATTTCCCCGGACGGGGATCCGAAGGCGCAGGAACGCAGGCCATCATGCCGAAGATTGCAGCGGGCCCTCAAGATCTGAGGTAAGTATATGTAAATGCATTAATTTTATTAATTTGAATATGGTGATTGTGGTTCCGTTGCCGAGCGGCGGGGTGCCGCCACGGTGCCTTGCCACCGCTGGGAGGATCGGGTCGGGCCCTGCTGGCGTCGAGGTCCGTAGTGGGCCTCATCCAGAGCCATCTTCAGGCACCACCCCACCACAGATCTGGATGTTGAGGGCGGCTTAAAATCCAGCCCACTGTCTTCAGCCACTAAGTTTGCATACTCACAGGAACAGCACCACTGATATTTACAAAAGGGCATAGGCACACTTATTAATGTAGTGCTTGAACATGGAGGTTCCAAACTGAGGGTATTACTTATGTTTTTAGCCAGCATTTTGAACTCTCAATGCAAGAATGTCTAAAGCTATATACTCAATTCATAGCATATTAAATAAGGAATGCTTCGTATCAGAAATTAAGTTTATTATGCAGGTCAATCTAATTGACAAGCAGGCTTGTTTACAATCTGCTCACTGTCAACTTAACTGGCTGAGGTTGAGATATATTCTTCCCTGTTTATTTCCTTTTGACTGCTGCCTTGCTGACATGAGGGATTGCTTGTGGTCTTCTCTGAATGAAGATTTAACAACAGTGTTATCTACAGTTTTCCAGTTTGTTTTTCCAGCTACACTACTATAGGTCACATTTCAAATGGCTTCTCTACCAAACATTGTGCAACTTGACATTTTGCAAATGGGATGTCTCTGTGTTATGCTTTTGGCATCATGACATAAGCTACATGTTATCACTTTAAATGACAATAGAAGCCAGTGTTCTTTACTGTAAAACAAGGACCAATGGCACTTGAATCTAGTGATTCAAATCTGAGGTCTGTTGTTCACCAAATAGTTTGTTAACTTTCATTTTTATTTTCAGCACTTGCAGTGAAAAACTTTGCACTCCCTTGGCAAAGTTTGTGGATCAGAATGATGGCAAGAGTCAAAACTCCATTCGTGTATGGAATCATAATCTGGCTTTGTAAAAGTCCTTCCTAATTTAGTTTCCAAGGATTTATCCATGGTTCAAATTATTCACTGAATGAAAGTATGAGTTTAAAATATATATACATAAATATATTTATTAAAAATACCTGTGATTGGCTCAACTCCATCCACAATGCTGCTTGTAAAATTGGAAAATAAAAGTCATGCTTCACACAACTTATTAACTTTAGCAGCATCTAATGTTGACTTGGTAAACTTATTTTTGATTGCAACTGAAAGTTGACTGGATATTGCATACCATATTTCCAATCTCTTTTTACAAATCTCTTGCATGAGTGACATTTTCTGAAACATCTTCCCAAATTCCAAACCACATGCATTGGGCAGAACACACATCTAGGCATGTAATGGCTCACAACAGATTTTAGTAAAAATTAAGTTACTTGCTTGGGATAAATACCAAAAAGAAATTCTTACCTGCAGAAGCACAAATAGAAAAATACCAATTCAGAAAGCGAACATTTCTGAAGACACTAAGGTACATTGTTCCATATTTGAATTAATTAAAAACATTTTCAGATACATTAATATCAATCTTGAAAAACTTGCTCCTTGTGTCAGTTCTTTAATCATAATAACATGGTGTGAAAGTGACAGCAAATTTTTAGTGCACTGATTTTTCCATATAATAATCGTTTTATAAGGAGGAAGTTAATGCCCATCAAGCCATTTAACGAGATAATGCCCCAGACAGTGAACTACTGATAAAAGCAATGAACCTTTTCAATACTGGATGCACTCCCTAGTTTTCAAAATACAGGGTTTTCTCCCATACAACATCTGCAGGAATGATTTTGTGCACATCTGGAATGTTGATCAACATAAAATCTATTAGAGGGATGATTAGAATAGACTTTTTAAACCAGCAGTAACCATTTATATAAATTATTAAAATGCTACGATGTACAAAAGATTAATTCCAATGTCAACATTAGAACTGTTTTAGGTTACCAACAGGTTCCTTCGATTTTATTTTTGCCTGTGTTAAAATATTTGGAACCTAGCTAAGTCTGTGCTGAAAATAGTTGCTTGATGCCAGGGCTGGATTTTGGCCAGGTGGAATTCATTATAACGCAATACAGGGGTGCAACATATTAGAGATTCACAAAGCTCCCCTGATGATCTATGAAAAAAGACGCTATAGAACATAGAACATAGAACATACAGCACAGAACAGGCCCTTCGGCCCACAATGTTGTGCCGATCCTTTGTCCTCTGTCAAGGACAATTTAATCTATACCCCATCATTCTCCTTTATTCATATACCTATCCAAAAGCCTTTTGAAAGTCCCTAAAGTTTCTGACTCAACAACTTCCCCGGGCAAGGCATTCCATGCCTCGACCACTCTCTGGGTAAAGAACCTTCCCCTGACATCCCCCTTATATCTCCCACCCTTCACCTTAAATTTATGACCCCTTGTAACGCTTTGCTCCACCCGGGGAAAAAGTTTCTGACTGTCTACCCTATCTATTCCCCTGATCATCTTATAAACCTCTATCATGTCACCCCTCATCCTTCTCCTTTCTAATGAGAAGAGGCCTAGAATGTTCAGCCTTTCCTCGTAAGACTTATTCTCCATTCCAGGCAACATCCTGGTAAATCTCCTCTGCACCCTCTCCAAGGCTTCCACATCCTTCCTAAAATGAGGCGACCAGAACTGCACACAGTACTCCAAATGAGGCCTTACCAAGGTCCTGTACAGCTGCATCATCACCTCACGGCTCTTAAATTCAATCCCTCTGCTAATGAACGCTAACACCCCATATGCCTTCTTCACAGCCCTATCCACTTGAGTTGCAACTTTCAATGATCTATGCACATAGACCCCAAGGTCTCTCTGCTCCTCCACATGCCCAAGAACCCTACCGTTAACCCAGTATTTTGCATTCATGTTTGTCCTTCCAAAATGGACGACCTCACATTTTTCAGGGTTAAACTCCATCTGCCACTTTTCAGCCCAGCACTGCAACCTATCCAAGTCCCTTTGCAGACGACAATAGCCCTCCTCGGTATCCACAACTCCACCAACCTTTGTATCATCTGCAAATTTACTGACCCACCCTTCGACTTCCTCATCCAAGTCGTTAATAAAAATCACAAACAGGAGAGGACCCAGAACTGATCCCTGCGGCACGCCACTGGTAACTGGGCTCCAGGCTGAGTATTTACCATCTAAGACCACTCTCTGCCTTCTATCAGTTAGCCAATTCTTAATCCAACTGGCCACATTCCCCACTATCCCATGCCTCCTGACTTTCTCCATAAGTCTACCATGGGGGACCTTATCAAATGCCTTACTAAAATCCATGTACACCACATCCACTGGTTTACCCTCATCCACTTGCTTGGTCACCTGCTCAAAGAATTCAATCAGGCTTGTGAGGCAAGACCTACCCCTCACAAAACCGTGCTGACTGTCCCGAATCAAGCAGTGTCTTTCCAGATGCTCAGAAATCCTATCCCTCAGCACCTTTTCCATCAACTTGCCTACCACCGAAGTAAGACTAACTGGCCTGTAATTCCCAGGGTTGTTCCTATTCCCTTTCTTGAACAGGGGCACAACATTTGCCACCCTCCAATCACCTGGTACCACCCCCGTCAGCAGAGAAGATGAAAAGATCATTGCCAGCGGCTCTGCAATTTCATCCCTTGCTTCCCATAACATCCTTGGATATACCCCGTCAGGCCCGGGAGACTTGTCTATCTTCAAGTTATTCAAAAACCCCAACACATCTTCCCTCCTAACGAGCACTTCCTCGAGCTATATGCTACAGTGGTAAACTATAAGCCCAGTAAGGTCTCAGGTTTGATCACTCTTCTGTTCCGAAATGGCTCATCTCAGCTACAGTAGCTACAAGTGGCCTCAACATCTTGAGGCTATGAAGATGAAAAATAAGATGGAATTCTTACTTCTGATCATTGTCCAGTGTCCCTGCTGAAACATTGTGCATGTGTGGACACTAGTAAAAGGAAAGGCTTGGACTCAGATATGACACCCTCCGTGCTGAAATCGCCAGCTGACATTCAGTGCCCTCATTCGCACATAGGAACAGGAGTAAGCCATTTAGCCCCTCGAGCCTGTTCTTCCATTCAATAAGATCATGGCTGATCTATCTCCATATATCCATCTTTGGCCCATATCCCTTAAGACCTTTGTTTAATTAAAATCTATCAATCTTAGTTTAAAAATTAATAATTAATGTAGCATCCTGAAAGGTCTAGTTCTAATTTTTAGGCTATGCCCCCAAGTCTTAGACTGCCCAAACTGTGAAAATAGGTCATCTCTATCTACCCTATCTTTTTCTCTTAATATCTTCAAAACATCGATCAAATCACCTCATAATTTTCTACATTCCAGAGAATACAATCCTAGTTTAATTAATCTCTATTTGTAATTTAGCCTTGGACTTCAGGTATCATTCTATTAGAACTACACTGCACTCTTTCCAAGACCAATATATTTTTCCTAAGGTGTAGTGCCCAGAACTGAACACAGTACTCCTGGTGTGGCCAGTTGGCTGAAGTTACCAGTTCCCAAGTAATTGTTTTCTAAAAAATGTCAGCACTATCAAGAGAGTCAGAATTGTGATAAAATAGCAAGTTGAAATAAGATAAAGGATTAGAAAGGAAAGAAATTTGGGATTAGCAATCCCTATTTTACATCTATATTTTACAGTGCCATTTTAATAACAATATTCTCAATCTAAAAACTCCAGCGAGGTATTTATTTTTCCTTCAGTAACCAAAGGCTTCATTTCCAAATTGGGATGTAGAAGGTTTACTATATAACCAAAATATTTTATACAGCAAACCTAGCACATACACTCCAACACTCCTCTCAGTTTAAACTTTGCTTGTGCAGCGATATAGGGCTGGATTTTATAAGCCTGCTGCCGATATCGGACGAGGGCGGGCCGCATGCCAAAGTGCCGTCATGATTCCAAACGCAGCGGCTCATTTAAATAACCCGGGCGGGCCGCACCCCACCCCATCACAACCCCAATGACGTGGAGGGATGGACTGTGTAGCTTCGGCTATGGCATCGGCTACCTGTGTGCAGGTGGTAACGCCATTTTTAAAAGGACTGTCAGCCCTACCGATAAATTTAAATAAAGATAGATTACATGAAATAAAATAAATACATTTCTTTTGCCCCTCTCCCAACCCCCAATAACAATTAAATTAATTATTTGCCCTTTCCCCCCAAAAAACACTTACCTTGACATTCTGACCCCCCCACCCCCACCCCTCCAACAACGGCACAAACTTTAAACTATATCCCTTCCTACCATTCCCGACACCAATATGCTAATTTGACCCTCCACCCCCACCACATTGAGAAACTTACCTCCTCTCCCCTCCCCACTAGTGTCGTGCCTTGTGTCCCCTGATGGGGATCCAACGACGTGGCAGTGCTGGCCGCCAGGGTGAAGATCGTGGCAATACTTCAGGGGGTGATGGGAGACTCATTAATTCAGGTGATTTAATTTATTTAAATATTTAACTGGCAGTCCACAAGGCCTTGCCGCTGGTGGTAATATCGGGCGGGATCCTACTGGCATCGAGGTCCGTGGCGGGCCTCATCCAGGGCAATTTTCATGCCCCCCCGCCACAGATCCTGATGTCGAGGGCTCTATAAAATCCAGCCCATAGTGTTTAGTGCTCCAATAGTGAATAACAAGTGTTAATTGTTATTTCCTCATTGCATTCAATATAGAATTAAATTTATGTAGTTACAGTGAGTACTTTGTAACAGAAACAAATGCACTTGTTAAGCGCATAGCCACTAACAGCAAGAGTAATTAAAACAAAAGGGGCCAGCATTAAAATAACATTTAAACAGAATACAAAATTATGTTTCTCAGAAACACTATCCTCAATGGTAATTACCTCATTACATGCTTAAGATCATCCTTATTACAGAATTAAATTTATCATTGGTTCCGACCTTTAATATACACCTCGATCACAGATGCCAGCACATATCTTGATCACATTTGCACTTTAGGAGTTATTTTATATATCTCCACTTCCAACATCAAAGCTCAGTACTGAGAGTGCAAATTAATAAAATTATACCATTTGTGTCTGTCTAACCATTTTATTTTACTAGGTTTTTTTTAATCTGAAGGCTTGTGAATGCATGACTATCGTTATAAAAATAAAAGCACAATTACTCATAAGAAGTAGCTTTGATATCCTATTCTTTTTCCTTCAGAACCTACTGGATTTGATGCATTTATAGAATGAAGTCCGAGAACAAGAATGCAAATAAAGTGTACTTAATAAAGGCATTTTCACACATTCTGTAACATTACAGAAAACATGATTTCTTCCCCACAAAAATAAAAAAGATTGATCTGTCGTTCTCAAGAGTCATTTATTCAGGTAGGATTAATGTTGAGCACATGAACAAAATGATGCACCCCACTCTCTAAATAAGTTACAAAACATTTCTGGCAAATGCACAAGGCATTACATAAAGGAAATTATATACAATGAAACTTGTATTAAGCATCAGGTCTGGGGTGAAAAATCTGTCTGGGCAAGCAGCACTGGGCAAGTATAACCATAGACATGAATGAGACAAAACGTTTCACAATACAGGAACAAGTAGGATCATGCCACCGTATATTTAAGTGTGAGAAAGATAAATTGCCAGTAATAAAAATATTTTATCAAGAAATTTATTTTGGACTGGATTATTTCTGACCAGTGAGATATTAAAGGGCTCCAGGACACCATACCTTGAAAAGGCATCATCAAGACCATCATCCTCTTCCTGCAAAGAACATCAAGAAATCTTGTTAAACTGTGCTACCATTAAATGATGTCTCATGTAGAATTAACTGATTTGTTACATAAACTTTTCACAGGTATATTTTCCTACCTATCAAGGTGAAATTTAACAGTCCTTTCTTCCATTTTATGCTAAATTACAACATTAAGCACTCCTGACACTCTAAATAACCCCAAAACTAAAACCACACCAGTAGGCAAATCCCAGAGAGGTGTAAAAATATGGTAACAATAGTAGGGGATTTCAACTTCCCCAATATTAACTGGGATAGTCTTAGCGCAAAAGGCTTCAAGGGGACGGAATTCTTAAAGTGCATACAGGAGAGCTTTTTGAGCCAGCACACAGAAAGTCCTACAAGAGAAGGGGCATTACTGGACCTAATCCTAGGGAATGAAGCCGAACAAGTGATAGAAGTGTCAGTGGGGGCCCATGGGATCCAGGGCAATTTGGCAAATTGGATCCAAAATTGGCTTAGTGGCAGGAGGCAGAGGGTAATGGTCAAGGGTTGTTTTTGCGAGTGGAAGCCTGTGACCAGTGGTGTACCACAGGGATCAGTGCTGGGACCCTTGCTGTTTGTAGTGTACATTAATGATTTAGACATGAATATAGGAGGCAAGGTTAGTAAGTTCGCAGATGACACGAAAATTGGTGGTGTTGTAAATAGTGAGGAGGAAAGCCTTAGATTACAGGATGATATAGATGGGCTGGTAAGATAGGCAGAGCAGTGGCAAATGGAGTTTAATCCTGAGAAGTGTGAGGTGATGCATTTTGGGAGGACTAACAAGGCAAGGGAATATACAATGGATGGTACGACCCTAGGAAGTACAGAGGATCAGAGGGATCTTGGTGTACTTGTCCATAGATCACTGAAGGCAGCAGCACAGGTAGATAAGGTGGTTAGGAAGGAATATGGGATACTTGCCTTTATTAGCCGAGGCATAGAATAGAATAGCAGGGAGGTTATGATGGAGCTGTATGAAACGCTAGTTAGGCCACAGCTGGAGTACTGTGTACAGTTCTGGTCACCACACTATAGGAAGGATGTGATAGCACTGGAGAGGGTGCAGAGGAGATTCAGCAGGATGTTGCCTAGGTTGGAGCATTTCAGCTATGAAGAGAGACTGGATAGCCGAGGGTTGTTTTCCTTACAGCAGAGAATGCTGAGGGGGAACCTGATTGAGGTACACAAAATTATGAGGGGCATTGATTGAATAGATAAGAAGAAAATTTTTCCCTTAGTGGAGGGGGCATAGATTTAAGGTAAGGGGAAGGAGGTTTAGAGGGGATTTGAGGAAAAATGTTTTCACCCAGAGGGTGGTTGGAATCTGGAACACACTGCCTGAAAGTGTGGTAGAGGCAGGAACCCTCACAACATTTAAGAAGTATTTTGATGAGCACTTGAAACGCCATAGCGTACAAGGCTACGGGCCAAGTGCTGGAAAATGGGATTAGAACAGTTAGGTACTTGATGGCCGGCACAGACACAATGGGCCGAAGGACCTGTTTCTGTACTGTATCACACTCTATGAATCTATGCCTCTATGACTCTAGTTTCAATTTCCCATCCTATCATCATAGCATTTCTGAATGCAACTGCAAATTAGTATCAACTATATTAAATTTGGAATTACTGTTGTGGTGACAACTCATGCTGCATTTTACTTTACTGAATTTATTCTGTCTACTGGATTCAAAGCTGTATCTATCAAATACGGTGTTTAAACCAGCTTTGTCAACCAGTCCACTGTAGATGTGTCAACTCACAGATCTTATATCCATCTTACAATCTCACTTAAATGTGCTGTCAAGTCATAGCAATATTAGAGCCACACAGCGAGTGAGAGTCTGGGAAATTGAAACTAGGTTGAAATACACACACATGGCTGTTCAGCAATAGTAGTGCATTTACCAAATTAGATTTTGGCTGGTAGTGAAATTGAATGCACATATTGGGCAATCAACCAATCAGAGGCCCTCTTTCTGGAGTTTGGTTTAATTAAGCATGGCATCAGAACATCACATCGACGTGGACAGCAACTGATACAAATCAGAAAAAAAAGCAGGTATAATGAGCCAATATTATAAAAAACTGCATTTTGGGGATTTATGAATAATAATCCTTATGAATAATTAGCTGACATTTGCTATTTCTGATGGTGTAACCATTGTGAATACCAGTACCAATTTGACTACAATATGCTTTAGTTAATTTCCAAATTGTTACCTAAATTTTCAATTTCAATAGAGTATAAATTGGTTAAAAGAAGAAGCATGTCCAGATAGAAAGCTTTGTCCTGTAATAAAATACATTCTTCTGTCTCCAGAAATGCTTAAAATTCAAGAGCAGCCAAGACCTTAACCCCCTGGACCTCCGCCCCTGAACACTGCTGGAGTCCTTAGGCAGGCCTCATGTCCTTGCAAGTATGGGAGATGATATCTCACTGATCTCAATACTTAAACCTTGACATCTCTGCTCTTATCATTTATTATTCTACAATAACAATACAGAAACTGTCTGATTTGTTTAAAACACAAAATCCCAAAAGCAGTTGTAACAAAAATTTTAAATAACCAAAAAGTGACCACTTTGTTTAAAAATGCTACAAAAGTATTACTGATCTCCTCACCTCAAATGTTTGATTGTTTTAACATTTTTAGCAGCTCTTGGATTTAAAGCATTTGGTAAGCACCAAAGAAGAGCCCCAAGAGGCAGTTCCATCCACCAGCTTAAATAAATGAGACAGCCTCTCACTGATCTGTGAACTTTAGAAGACAATGGCAAAATTGATTGCTAAGGGCTTCAGCAACAGTGGGAATAATGCAGGGTCAGAGGTGGATAAAGTTACGAAGATAGAAATAAGTGGTCTCTGAACAGGGCGGGGTGAGGGGGGGGGGGGTGCGATGTGCTGCCGGCAAGTGAGGCACATTTGAAGCTCAATTCTGGCTTAACCTGAACGTAGTGTTGCTCAGCTCAAGTTAGCAGCCATGGAAGGGGATGGAGTCATTGATAAGGGTGTGGAGTTTTTGCTTTGAGTCAAAGATGATCACTTCATTATACCCAATTTTCAACTGGAAGATATGCTGCATTGTCTACTGCCGAATGTCAGACAGGCAGTCTGCCAGCACAGAGATGGTCTGTGAAATGATGGTGAGGTGGACTTGGGTTTTTCAGTATACAAATGGAAGCTGATTCTTTATCCATCATGCTAAGGTCAGTCATGCACTAGATGTGCTCAGGTCTGCTGCTCAGACATTAGGATACAAAATAGGAATTGTATTGAGGATTGGAGAAAAATAGGTAAATCATGAGAGACTTGGATCCGAAAGTAGTGAAATTTAAATGACACCTTGAAATTGGTGCTGTAATTGCTCTGGTTGATTTCACACACAGAAAACTGCACACTGGATGCTTAACACACAGGTCTGAAGAAAATAACCATATTTCTGCTCAGCCATAAGCATCAAGACTGACATATATATGAACAGCTGCATTAACAAGTGGAGTAAGCAATAAAGGAGATAAATGGCTTCTACGCAGTGTACTCATAGACACCCTAAATTTAGGGATATACCATCGTATATACATTGATTCAAAATACACATACAAACATAAGATATAGGGAGCAGGAATAGGCCATATGGCCATCGAGCTTGCTCTACCATTCAATAAGATCATGGATGAACTTCTACATCAACTCTACTTTCCCCATATCCCTTGGTTTCCTTAATTCCCAAAAATCTATCAGTCTTGACTGAGCATCCTTAGCCCCCGGGGTTGGAAATTCCAACAATTCACAACCCTCTGAGTGGAGAAGTTTCTCTTCATCTCAGTCTGAAATGGCCAATATTTATCCTGGGACTACGCCTCCTAGTTCCAGACCCTCCAGCCAGGGGAAACAGCTTCTCAGCATCTATCCTGTCAAGCCCTCTAAGAATTTTATACATTTTGATGAGATCATCTCTTATTCTTCTAAACATCAGAATATTGGTCCAATCTCTCCTCAAGGGTCAGCCCTCTTAACTCAGGAATCAATCTAGTGAACTTTTGCTGCACCCCCCTCTAAGCTAAGGAGACCAAAAATGTACACAGTACTCCAAGTGTGGTCTCAACAAAGTATAACCACAGTAAGACTTCCTTACCCTTATACTTCAACCCTCTTGCAATAAAAACTAACAAACATTTTGCCTTCCTAATTGCTTGCTATACTGGCATGTTAACTTTGTGATTTGTGTACAATGCCCCCAAATCCCTCTGGATGCCAACAGTTACTAGATTCTCACCTTACAAAAAAAATTCTGCTTTTCTATTTCTCCTACCAAACTGGATAATTTCACACTTCATACTCCACCTGCCACCTTCTTACCCAATCACTTAACTGATCTATACTCTTCTGTAGCCTATTTGCATCGTACTCGCAACTTACTTTCCCACCTAGCTTTCAACTGTCAGCAAACTTGGATACATTACACTCAGTCCACACATCCAAACTATTAATACAGATTATAAATAGCTGAGACCCGAGCACTGATCCTTGTGATACTCCACAAGTTATACCCCGCCATGCCAAAAATGATTTGTTTAGTCCTACTCTGTTTGCTGTCCGTTAGCCAATCCACAGTTCATGCTAATATATTACCACCAACCCAATGAGCCCTAATTTCATGCAACAACCTCTTGTGTGGCACCTTATTGAATGCCTTCTGAAAATCCAAGTATATGACATCCACTACTTCCCCTTATCTATCCTGCTAGTTACACCCTCAAAAAACTCAACAGATTTGTCAAACACAATTTCCTATTCCAAAAACCAGTCTGCCTGATCAAGTTGTGGTTTTCAAATGACATCAACATAACTGGCCAATGTTCTTTGGCCTCCTCATCTTGAGAGACAATGGGTAAGCGCCTGGAGGTGGTCAGTGGTGTGTGGAGCAGCGCCTGGAGTGGCTATAAAGGCCAATTCTAGAGTGACAGGCTCTTCCACAGGTGCTGCAGAAAAATTTGTTTGTCGGGGCTGTTACACAGTTGGCTCTCCCCTTGCACTTTTGTCTTTTTTCCTGCCAACTGCTAAGTCTCTTCGACTCGCCACACTTTAGCCCCGCCTTTATGGCTGCCCGACAGCTCTGGCGAACGCTGGCAACTGACTCCCACGACTTGTGATCAATGTCACAGGACTTCATGTCACGTTTGCAGACGTCTTTAAAGCGGAGACATGGACGGCCAGTGGGTCTGATACCAGTGGCGAGCTCGCTGTACAATGTGTCTTTGGGGATCCTCCCATCTTCCATGCGGCTCACATGGCCAAGCCATCTCAAGCGCCGCTGACTCAGTAGGGTGTATATGCTGGGGATGTTGGCTGCCTCGAGGACTTCTGTGTTGGAGATACGGTCCTGCCACCTGATGCCAAGTATTCTCCGGAGGCAGCGAAGATGGAATGAATTGAGACGTCGCTCTTGGCTGACACACGTTGTCCAGGCCTCGCTGCCATAGAGCAAGGTACTGAGGACACAGGCTTGATACACTCGGACTTTTGTGTTCCGTGTCAGTACGCCATTTTTCCACACTCTCTTGGCCAGTCTGGACATAGCAGTGGAAGCCTTTCCCATGCGCTTGTTGATTTCTGCATCGAGAGACAGGTTACTGGTGATAGTTGAGCCTAGGTAGGTGAACTCTTGAACCACTTCCAGAGCGTGGTCGCCAATATTGATGGATGGAGCATTTCTGACGTCCTGCCCCATGATGTTCGTTTTCTTGAGGCTGATGGTTAGGCCAAATTCATTGCAGGCAGCCGCAAACCTGTCGATGAGACTCTGCAGGCACTCTTCAGTGTGAGATGTTAAAGCAGCATCGTCAGCTTTTTCTGTCCTTCCTTCTTGAACAGCAAGGTTACATTTGCTACCTTCTAATGCATGGGGACTGTTCTAGAATCTAGGGAATTCTGAAGTTCAAAATCAATGCACCCACTGGTCGGTGACGAACCCGCTTCTGCAAAGGCTGGGGATCCATCCCATATTTTACGGATCCCGGCCGGGGAGCGGTGGCCACTGCTGGGACTGCAGCTCAGCCAACACCATGGATCCGAGAGAGTGGGTAAGTTTGGGTTGCCTCACCAGGGAGATCGGTCGTGCCCTGGTGAGGCTAGGGTGGTCGTTTGGGGGGAGGGGGCGTCTTGGATCACGGGGTTGGGTTGGGAGGCAGGGGCGGCCCTCAATCGGGCACCCTGTGCCCGACTGCCATGCTCCCCTCCCCCAACCGGGGCATGGAAAGGCCGGCAGCTATCACTGGGTGGCCTTTCATGTCCCCAGAGCAACCGCTTGCCACGGGTAAAATACCTGTGGAGACAGGCGAGGGCCCTTATGTGGCCACTTAAGGGTCTTGATTGGCCTTGGGCCGGACGGCCAATTCCCACTCCCCGCCTCCCCGCCTGACCTCCGTAAACTTGTCTGGAGGCAGAATCGGGGCGGGAAGGCCTCCCAGAGCCTGCCGCTCAACTTTACGCCGCCCCCACGTCACCATCCGACCCGCTGGGGCAGCGTAAAATTCCAACCACTGTCTCTGCAGCCACCTCTTTTAACACCCTAGGACGTAGACCATCAGATTCAGGGATTTGTCAGTTTTTAGTCCCATTAATTTTCCAGTACTTTTTCTTTATCAATATTAATTACTTTAAGTTCCTCACTCTCATTCAACCAATTTCCAAAAGGTTCTTTGTACCCTCTACAGTGAAGACAGTCACAAAATATTCATTCAACGTCTCTGCGATTTCTGTACTCGCTATCATAATTTCTCCTGTCTCTGCCTCTAAGAGACTCACATTTACTTACACTAATTCTTCCTTTGTACATATTTGTAAAAGATATTACAATCATTTTTTGATATTTCTTGTTAGTTTACTCTCATTCTGTTTTCTCCCTCTATCAATCATCCTTTGCTGATGTTTAAAATCCTCTCAATCCTCAAGTTTATTATGCTTTTTTGCAACATTGTAAGTTTCTTCTTTTAATCCAATACTGTCCTTAACTTCTCTAGTCAGCCATAGCTGTACTGCTTTTGCACTGAAGTTTTTATTCCTCAAAGGAGTGTATATTTGTGAGAATAATGAACTATTTCTTTAAATGTTTGCCATTGCTTATCTGTCTTTTTAATCTAATTTCCTAAACTCCTCAGCCAACTCGCCCCTCCAACCGTCGTAATTTGTTTTGTTTAAGTATAAGGCCTTAAGTGCAATATCCAATTAAACAGTACAATAATGATTATTTCATAGAAAGGTTTGTGCAAATAATTTAATTTACTATGTTTACACTGCAAGATCGCATACTCCTGAATTTCTTGGCAACTGGTTTAGTTTATGACTTTTTGTGCATTACCAATAAGACAATGTTAAAGACAGTACCCTCATGCATATATCTGCATTGTAACAGATTGAAATACATAGAAAATAGGAACAGGAGTAGGCCATTCAGCCCTTCAAGCCTGCTCCGCCATTCATTATGATCATGGCTGATCATCCAACTCAGTAACCTGTTCCCGCTTTCTCTCCATACCCTTTGATCCCTTTAGACCCAAAAGCTATATCTAACTCCTTCTTGAAAACATACAATGTTTTGGCCTCAACTGCTTTCTGTGGTAGCGAATTCCACAGGTTCACCACTCTCTGGGTGAAGAAATTTCTCCTCATCTCAGTCCTGAAAGGTTTACCCCATATCCTTAGACGATGACCCCTAGTTCTGAACTCCAGCACCATCGGGAACATCCTTCCTGCATCTACCCTGCAAGTCCTGTTAGAATTTTATAGGTTTCTATGAGATCCCCCCTCACTTTTCTGAACTCCAGCGAATATAATCCTAACCGACTCAATCTCTCCTCATACGTCAGTCCTGCCATCCCAGGAATCAGTATGGTAAACCTTCGCTGCACTCCCTCTATAGCAAGAACATCCTTCCTCAGATAAGGAGACCAAAACTGCATACAATATTCCAGGTGTGGCCTCACCAAGGCCCTGTATAATTGCAGCAAGACATCCCTGCTCCTGTACTCGAATACTCTCGCTATGAAGGCCAACATACCATTTGTCTTTTTTATCGCCTGTTGGACCTGCATGCTTACCTTCAGCGACTGGTGTACAAGAACACCCAGGTCTCGCTGTATATTCCCCTCTCTCAGTTTATAGCCGTTCAGATAATTATCTGCCTTCCTGTTTTTGCTACCAAAGTGGATAACCCCACATTATACTGCATCTGCCATGCATTAACCCACTCACTCACCTTGTCCAAATCACCCTGAAGCTTCTCTGCATCCTCCTCACAACTCACCTTCCCACCCAGTTTTGTGTCATCTGCAAATTTGGAGATATTACATTAAGGCCCCTCATCTAAATCATTAATATATATTGTGAATAGCTGGGGTCCTAGCACCGATCCCTGCAGTACCCCACTAGTCACAGCCTGCCATTTGGAAAAAGACCCATTTATCCCTACTCTTTGTTTCCTGTCTGCCAACCAATTTTCTATCCATCGCAATACACTAGCCCCAATCCCATGCACTTTAATTTTACATGCTAATCTCTCATGTGGGACTTTGTCGAAAGCCTTCTGAAAGTCTAAATAAACCACATCCACTGGCTCCCTCTCATCAACTCTAATAGTTACATCCTCAAAGAGTTCTAGTAGATCTGTCAAGTATGATTTCCCTTTCGTAAATCCATGCTGACTCTGCCTGATTCTACCACTGTTCTCTAGGTGCTCTGCGATAAAATTTTTGATAATGGACTCTAGAATTTTCCCCACCACCGACGTCAGGCTGACTGGTCTATAATTCCCGACTTTCTCTCTACCTCCTTTTTTAAATAGTTGGGTTACATTAGCTACCCTCCAATCTGTAGGAACTGTTCCAGAGTCTATAGAATCTTGGAAGATGACCACCAATGCATCCACTATTTCCAGGGCCACTTCCTTAAATACTCTGGGATGCATACCATCAGGCCCTGGGGATAGATCTGGATAGATGGTTCCTCAAGACTACACTGGAAGGTACAGCAACTTCTATTCTCACTTAATTTGACATCAGCACAGTGTGACTCTGACCTGATAAGGCCTCATCCTGCTTCAGAGCTTTCAAATAAAAAAACTGCACAGGAATCTGCAGCTTATCCAGATGACCATCTGGCTGTCTGAGGCCAATGTGAGCGAAATCCTAAATGCCTGTTAATCCTTTTTGCAGTCAGATAAATAAGAGATTTCTAACATAAGCCAATCCTCATGCTAAACAGATTGTTTTCCATGCACTCAAAAAAGGCATCAATGTGATTTCTATTCCAGTGTCTAATCCAGTGAAGTCAACAAGAAGAACAGATTACAAACCGGCCTATGCTGTTTAGATAAACACGTACAGATGACAAAATTGTACCTACATCAGATACACTATCCCTAAACACAGACCCCATTTTGGTTGAAGTAACCTGTGTCATGAGAGTGCTTCTATCTTATAGTTGAATTCGAGACATTGATTCATCTGGAAGCTTGAAGAGATGCTGAGCTTCGTGGGCTTTTTTTAAAAAAGAGGTCACCAGAAGGTTCCTGCACTTGGCTTGTCAAATATCTGAAAAACTTTCTTTGGGGATTTGGATAATCCAAAGGAAATATTTAATAAGTCTTTTCTGATCATGGCTCAGCAAGCTTGTCCAGAGTTAAATAAAGTGGCACTATCAGCTCTAACAGAAGATGAGGCAAAAGGAGTTCCAGAAGGCTGTTATATTTAAAATGGGATTCTGACGAGAAGTGGCGACCTCCTCACAGACGTGTGGATGAAGAATGGACGGTAGTTTGTCAGATAGTGGTACCGCCAAGTAGCACCAGGACCGATTAAAAATAACGCATGAAATTCCTATAGTGGGACATGTGGGATCCAGAAGACCCAATCACGTATAAGGTGAAATTTTTACTGGCCAGATCTTCACAAGGATGTGGCGCAGTTTTGTAAAATGTGCCATACTTGCCAGATTGTGGGAAAACCGCAACCTGCAATAAAACTGGCACCTCTAATTCCCATACCAGTTATTGGGGAACCATTTAGTAAGGTTAGACTGTTAGGACCTTTACCGTAAACAAAAGCAACACACCAATATATACTCACTCTCATGGATATGGCTACTCGTTTCCCAGAGGCCATTCCCTTGAGAACAGTTTCTGCTAAGGTAGTGGTAGAGAAGTTAACCCTGTTCTTCACTCAATATGGATTACCGATGGAGATTCAGTCAGATCAAGGTTCCAATTTTATGTCTAAAATTTTTCAGGAAGTTATGGGTAATTTGGGTATAATACAGTTAAAGTCTTCAGCATACCACCCACAGACACAGGGAGCTTTAGAACGGTACCATTAGACCCTGAAAACAATGATCAGGGCACACTGTCATGAATATCCCCATGATTGGGATAAAGGGCTAGAATTTCTTTTGTTTGCCACTAGGGATTCACCTAATGAATCTACAGGTTTCAGTCCTTTGAATTAGTTTACAGACAGGAGATAAGAGGTCCTCTAAAACTAATTAAAGAAAGGTTTTTAGAACAGAGGGATGAATCTTCTGATGTAGAAAGTGGGCTTAAGTTTACTGGCCCCTCAACCTCTGCGCTAGCAGCCTGACTGGAGGCAGGCAGTGGCGCCGTAGTGCTTTTGTCACGGGACTAGTAACCCAGAGATCCAGACTATTGCTCTGGGGACATGGGTTCGGATCCCACCACAGCAGAAGGTGGAATTTGAATTCAGTTAATAAATCTGGAATTTAAAGCTAGTCTAATGATGGCCATGAAACCAGTCGATTGTTGGAAAAACCCATCTGATTCACTAATCCCCTTTTAGGGAAGAAAATCTGCTGTCTTTATCTGGTCTGGCCTACATGTGACTCCAGACAATGTGGTTAACTCTTACATGCCCTCTGAAATGGCCTAGCAAGCCACTCAGTTGTATCTAACCGCTATGAAGTTGATAAAAAAGAATGCAACCGGATGGACCACCCGGCATCGACCGAGGCACTGGAAATGACAATGGCAAACCCAGCCCTGTAGACCCTGCAAAGTCCTCCTTACTAACATTTGGGGGCTTGTGCCAAAGTTGGGAGAGCTGTCCCACAGACTAGTCAAACAACAGCCAGACATAGTCTTACTCACGGAATCATACCTTACAATGTCCCAGACACTGCCATCACCATCTCCCAGTATGTCCTGTCTCACCGGCAAGACAGAACCAGCAGAGGTGTGGGCACAGTGGTATACAGTCGGGAGGGAGTTGCCCTTGGAGTCCTCAACATCAACTCCAGAGCCCATGAAGTCTCATGGCACCAGGTCAAACTTGGACAAGGAAACTTCTTGCTGATTAGCAACTACTGCCCTCCCTCAGCTGATGAGTCAGTACTCCTCCATGTTGAACACCACTTTCAGAAAGCACGGAGGGTGGCAAGGGCGCAGAATGTACTCTGGGTGGGGGACTTCAATGTGCATCACCAAGAATAGCTCGGTAGCACCACTACTGACCGAGCTGGCTTAGTCCAAAAGGACATAGCTTCTAGACTGTGTATGCAGCAGGTGGTGAGGGAACCAACAAGAGGGAAAAACATACCTGACCTCGTCCTCACCAATCTGCCTGCCACAGATGCATCTGCCCATGACTGTATTGTTAGGAGTGACCAGCACACAGCCCTTGTGGAGACAAAGTCCCGCCTTCACATTGAGGATACCCTCCATCGTGTTGTGCGGCATTACCACTGTGCTAAATGGGATACACTTCGAACAGATCTAGCAATGCAAAACTGGGCATCCATGAGGCGCCGTGGGCCATCAGCAGCAGCAGAATTGTATTCAACCACAATCTGTAACCTCATGGCCCGGCATATCCCCCACTCTAACATTACCATCAAGCCAGGAGACCAACCCTGGTTCAATGAAGAGTGCAGGAGGGCATGCCAGCAGCAGCACCAGGCATACCTCAAAATGAGGTGTCAACCTGTTGAAGCTACAACACAGGACTACTTGTGTGCCAAACAGTGTAAGCAGCATGCAACAGACAGAGCTCAGCAGTCCCATAACCAATGGATCAGATCTAAGCTCTGCAGTCCTGCCACATCCAGCTGTGAATGGTGGTGGACAATTAAGCAACTAACTGGAAATGATGGCTCCACAAATATCCCCATCCTCAATGATGGTGGAGCCCAGCGCATCAGTGCAAAAGATAAGGCTGAAGCATTTGCAACCATCTAAAGCCAGAAGTGCCGTGTGGATAATCCATCTCGGCCTCCTCCTGAAGTCCCCAGCATCACAGATGCCAGACTTCAGCCAATTCGATTCACTCTGTGTGATATCAAGAAACGACTGAAGGCACTGGATACTGCAAAGGCTATGGGCCCTGACGACATTCTGGCAATAGTACTGAAGACCTGTGCTCCAGAACTTGCTGCACCCCTAGCTAAGCTGTTCCAATACAGCTACAACAGTGGCATCTACCCGACAAAATTGCCCAAGTATGCCCTGTCCACAAAAAGCAGGACAAGTCCAACCCGGCCAATTACCGCCCCATCAGTCTAGTCTCAATCATCAGTAAAGTGATGAAAGGTATCAACAGTGCCATCAAGTGGCACTTGCTTAGCAATAACCTGCTGTGACGTTCAGTTTGGGTTCCGCCAGGGCCACTCAGCCACACTACCAGAAGGATGTGGAGGCTTTGGAGAGGGTACAGAAGAGGTTTACCAGGATGTGGCCTGGTCTGAAGGGCATTAGCTATGAGGAGAGGTTGGATAAACTTGGATAGTTTTCACTGGAACGACGGAGGTGGAGGGGAGACATGATAGAGGTTTATAAAGTAATGAGTGGCATGGACAGAGTGGATAGTCAGAAGCTTTTTCCCAGAGTGGAAGAGTCAGTTACTAGGGGACATAGGTTTAAGGTGCGAGGGGGCAAAGTTTAGAGGGGATGTGCGAAGCAAGTTCTTTACACAGAGGGTGGTTAGTGCCTGGAACTTGCTGCCGAGGGAGGTGGTGGAAGCAGGTACGATAGCAACTTTTAAGAGGCATCTTGACAAATACATGAATTGGATGGCAATAGAGGGATACGGTCCCCGGATGTGCAGAAGGTTTTAGTTTAGGCAGGCATCACGATGCAGGCGCAGGCTTGGAGGGCCGAATGGCTTGTTCCTGTGCTGAACTGTTCTTTGTTCTTCTCATTACAGCCTTGGTTCAAACATGGACAAAAGAGCTGAACTCAAGAGGTGAGGTGAGTGTGACTGCCCTTAACATCAAGGTAGAATTTGACTGAGTATGGCATCAAGGAGCCCTAGCAAAACTGAAGTCAATGGGAATCAGGGAGAAAACTCTCCGCTGGCTGGAGTCATACCTAACGCAAAGGAAGATGGTTGTGGTTGTTGGAGGTCAATCATCTGAGCTCCAGGACATCACTGCAGGAGTTCCTCAGGGTAGTGTCCTAGGCCCAACCATCTTCAGCTGCTTCATCAATGACCTTCCTTCAATCATAAGGTCAGAAGTGGGGATGTTCACTGATGATTGCACAATGTTCAGCAACATTCGCGACTCCTCAGATTCTGAAGCAGTCTGTGGAGAAATGCAGCAAGACCTGGACAATATCCAGGCTTGGGCTGATAAATGGCAAGTAACATTCGCGCCACACAAGTGCCAGGCAATGACCATCTCCAACAAGAGAGAATCTAACCATCTCCCCTTGACATTCTATGGTATTACAATCGCAGAATCCCCCACTATCAACATCCTAGGGGCTACCATTGACCAGAAACTGAACTGGAGTAGCCATATATATATAACGTGGCTACAAGAGCAGGTCAGAGGCTAGGAATCCTGCGATGAGTAACTCACCTCCTGACTCCCCAAAGCCTGTCCACCATCTACAAGGCGCAAGTCAGGAGTGTGATGGAATACTCTCCACTTGCCTGGATGGATGCAGCTCCAACAACACTCAAGAAGCTCGACACCATCCAGGCCAAATCAGCCCGCTTGATTGGCACACCATCCACAAACATTCACTCCCTCCACCACCGACGCACAGTGGCAGCAGTGTGTACCATCTACAAGATGCACTGCAGCAACGCACCAAGACTCCTTAGACAACACCTTCCAAACCCACAACCTCTACCAACTAGAAGGGCAAGGGCAGCAAAAGTACCACTACCTGTAAGTTCCCCTCCATGTCACACACCATCCTGACTTTGACCTATATCGACGTTCCTTCACTGTCACTGGGTCAAATTCCTGGAACTCCTCTTCCTAACAGCACTGTAGGTGTACTTACCTCACATGGACTGCAGAGGTTCAAGAAGGCAGCTCACCACTTCTCAAGGGCAATTAGGGATGGGCAATAACTGCTGGCCTAGCCAGCCATACCCACATCCCATGAATGAATAAAAGAAAATGATTGCCCTTTGGCTGTGGATGACTTTAACACTCATACCCTGTGCACACGAGGCCTAGCGGGCCTCGGCTGGCTGGAGGAGTGCTCATTCATCCCCTTCCAGCATTGGACCCTTTGGCGGTGGATGGCCCCGTGGCTACTCAACTCCTCTACCATCTCCATTCAGACTGCCTTGTTCAGGAGGGAGGGCCTCTTCTTACCGTCGCTGGTAAAAAGGACCTCCCACCTTGCCTGCACAGCCTGGAGGAGTGTGAGCAGGGAGGCATCGCTGAACTGTGGGGCCACCCTAGAAAACTGCCATCCTCGACTTTTGGTGTGGTCCTTTAAATGCAAAGGTGACTCCACCGTGTAACAGCTCTAACTTCTGGCTGCAAGATTTGTCTTGCACATGTTTGAAAACCAATGCAGGACTGCAGAGGAATTCTGTGCTGTTGTCATGGTTTTTCAACTATTGCACAGCGACACACGTTCACGAAGACTTTGCTTCTGCAGCAGCTGATCATATTTATTGGTATAATATTCCTAGTTGGCAATGCAGCTAGAATATGAACATATTCTCCTTTTTTTAAACAAAGATCATATAATTGCAGTTACATGTATTTTCACATAACAGTTAGCAGAGAAATGAATACAGATTTCAAATGCATATTAGTCTGCGGCTGTTCACAGTCAAATGATTAGATGCTCATAGTAGGTAATTATTCTTCAATTATGGTTTTATTTCTGTTGTGTAATTGCCTTTTATGGTATATTTAAGTCTCACATCCTGGAATGTGCAAAATTAAGATTATTCACCCAGGTGCGGCACGCCTACAAGAAGGAATGTTACACTTGAGTGGAAGAAGAGGATTGCAACTTCACAGGACACTGGGACACAGCAGGGTAAGTATGTGGCAGCAAAGCGGAAAGTGCTGGGGTAACTCAACAGGTCAGGCAGCATCTGTGGAGAGAGAAGCAGAGTTAACTTTCAGGTCTGTGAACTTGGTCAAGTTAATTCTGCTTCTCTCTCCACAGATGCTGCCTGACCTGCTGAGTTCTCCAGCACTTTCTGCTTTGCTGCCAGATTGACAGCAGCCCCACTCTTCAGCAGTCAGGTAAGTATTTCTTTGACAGCTGTCAGGAAGCAGGTGCTGGGGCGCTTTAAATAGGGCCCCAGCACCTGCTGCACAGCTGTCAAAATGTCTCTCACTGCGCCGAATGTCCCGCTTCTTCCCACATATAATGGGGAGGGACGGCTCACCATAGTGATGCTAATGAGCCCCCGCACAAAATATCGCAGGGGCTCTGCGGTGGCCGCTAAATGCAGGTGCGCCGCTGAGTTTAAAGGGCGCCACCGCACAGTGCAGCGCCCAAATAAAATTCAGCCCTATTTTTTTTTTAGAATTTAGAACATTACAGCGCAGTACAGGCCCTTCGGCCCTCGATGTTGCGCCGACCTGTGAAACCATCTGACCTACACTATTCCATTTTCATCCATATGTCTATCCAACGACCACTTAAATGCCCTTAAAGTTGGCGAGTCTACTACTGTTGCAGGCAGGGCGTTCCATGCCCCACTACTGTCTGAGTAAAGAAACTACCTCTAACATCTGTCCTATATCTATCACCCCTCAACTTAAAGCTATGTCCCCTCGTGTTTGCCATCACCATCCGAGGAAAAAGACTCTCACTATCCACCCTATCTAACCCTCTGATTATCTTATATGTCTCTATTAAGTCACCTCTCCTCCTCCTTCTCTCCAACGAAAACAACCTCAAGTCCCTCAGCCTTTCCTCGTAAGACCTTCCCTCCATACCAGGCAACATCCTAGTAAATCTCCTCTGCACCCTTTCCAAAGCTTCCACATCCTTCCTATAATGCGGTGACCAGAACTGCACGCAATACTCCAGGTGCGGTCTCACCAGAGTTTTGTACAGCTGCAGCATGACCTCGTGGCTCCGAAACTCGATCCCCCTACTAATAAAAGCTAACACACCATATGCCTTCTTAACAGCCCTATTAACCTGGGTAGCAACTTTCAGGGATTTATGTACCTGGACACCAAGATCTCTCTGTTCATCTACACTACCAAGAATCTTCCCATTAGCCCAGTACTCTGCATTCCTGTTACTCCTTCCAAAGTGAATCACCTCACACTTTTCCGCATTAAACTCCATTTGCCATCTCTCAGCCCAGCTCTGCAGCCTATCTATGTCCCTTTGTACCCTACAACATCCTTCGGCACTATCCACAACTCCACCGACCTTAGTGTCATCCGCAAATTTACTAACCCACCCTTCTACACCCTCTTCCAGGTCATTTATAAAAATGACAAACAGCAGTGGCCCCAAAACAGATCCTTGCGGTACACCACTAGTAACTAAACTCCAGGATGAACATTTGCCATCAACCACCACCCTCTGTCTTCTTTCAGCTAGCCAATTTCTGATCCAAAGCTCTAAATCACCTTCAACCCCATACTTCCGTATTTTCTGCAATGGCCTACCGTGGGGAACCTTATCAAACGCCTTACTGAAATCCATATACACCACATCCACTGCTTTACCCTCATCCACCTGTTTGGTCACCTTCTCGATAAACTCAATAAGGTTTGTGAGGCACGACCTACACTTCACAAAACCGTGCTGACTATCGCTAATGAACTTATTCTTTTCAAGGTGATTATAAATCCTGTCTCTTATAACCTTTTCCAACATTTTACCCACAACCGAAGTAAGGCTCGTGTTTTGGGAACGGCTCATGTGAGCTTGCAAAGTGGCTCAGGAACACATTAAAACTTCTCAAACAACTATGAAGAAATGGGCAGACAAGCATGCTAAGACCTGAACATTTCAACCAGGGGATGAGGTGTTAGTATTACTGCCTTTACAGGGTGAACCACTGAAAGCATGATTCAGTGGTCCATACAAAGTGGTCAAGAGAATTGGTCATGTAAATTATTTAACTGACACCCCAGATCACTGGAAAAAGAACTGGCTGTGTCATATTAATATGTTCAAACAATATCATCGCTGGGAGGAGGATGAGCAAGCACAGGTATGAGAGGTAGTAAGGACAGTGAAGGATGAAAGAGATAGTGAGGATGAGGCAGGAGATCTAGACAATTGTCAAATTGAACCTCCTACTATCCGGTTAGCTAATACTGAATTGTTAGGGAGATTGGACACTATGCTTTCATATTTAGAGGCAGAATAATGAGAGGACCGAACAAGGCTACTCACAGCATTTAAAAGAGTCTGTAGGGATAAACCAGGATGTACAACCTTAGCCGTACATGATGCGAATGTAGGGGAATCCTTTCCTATAAAACAGCATCCTTATCACTTAAGTCCAGAGAAACAGGCCCAGGTAAAAGCAGAAATCCAATACATGCTGGTCAACCACCTAATAGAACCCAGTCAAAGCAGCTGGAGTTTGCCAGTAATGCCTAAACCTGATGGTTCAACGAGACTTTGCATAGACTACAGAAACGTTAATTCAGTAACAAAGGCAGACTCCTACCCAATATCTCGCTTGGAAGACTGTATTGACAGAGTGGGCTGTGCCAAGTTTCTTACAAAGATATGTTTGTTAAAGGGATCCTGGCAAGGTCCCTTAACACCCCGAGCTAAAGAAATAATGGCCTTTGTCACAGCAGACAATCTTTTCCAATGCCGAGTGATGTCATTCAGGTTAAAAAATTCACCAGCAACCTTTCAGAGACTCATGAACCAGTGTTCCTAACTGGGTAGTTTACCTTGATGATGTACAGTGATACTTGGAAGGACCACTTGAAACAACTAGAAGCTCTGCTTAAAAAATTACAACCAGCTGATTTAGTAATAAACCTTGCCAAAAGTGAATTTGCGAAAGTGAGAGTGACCTACCTCGGGCATATAGTAGACAAGTGTTGCCAAGAACAGCAAAAGTACAAGCATTGGTGGAGTTCCCTACCCGTAAAACTAAGCAAAAAATCATGAAGTTTTTGGAGATGTGTGGTTTCTACCGTAAGTTTGTACCAAACTTTAGTACTACTTTTTTTTATTTAGAGATACAGCACTGAAACAGGGCCTTTGGCCCACCGAGTCTGTGCCGACCACCAACCACCCATTTATACTAATTCGACACTAATTCCATATTCCTACCACATCCCCACCTGTCCCTATATTTCACTATCACCTACCGAAACTAGGGGCAATTTATAATGGCCAATTTACCTATCAACCTGCAAGTCTTTGGCATGTGGGAGGAAACCGGAGCACCTGGAGAAAACCAATGCAGACACAGGGAGAACTTGCAAACTCCACACAGGCAGTACCCAGAATTGAACCCGGGTCGCTGGAGCTATGAGGCTGCGGTGCTAACCACTGCGCTACTGTGCTGCCCCTACTCTACTGATAAATTTACTGCAGAAAAATAAAACTAAGGTAGTGTGATCAGGGGAGTGCCAAGCATCTTTTGAGAGGCTGAAAGCCATTTTGATTAATGAACCAGTGTTGGCTGCTCCAAATTTTGCTAAGCCCTTCAAGGTAGCAATTGATGTGAGTGGCCTGGGGGTCGGTGCAGTCCTGTTACAAGACGATGAATCAGGCATAGAAAGGTCAGTGGGATACTTTTCCAAAAAGTTAAATCGACACCAAAAAAGATATTCAACAGTGGAAAAAGAAACCCTAGGTTTATTATTGGCTCTTAAGCATTTTGAAATCTATGTCTGCCACGACTACAGACAGACACTGGTATATACTGATCAGGGCGGCACAGTGGCGCAGTGGATAGCACCGCGGCCTCACAGCTCCAGTGACCCGGGTTCAATTCTGGGTACTGCCTGTGTGGAGTTTGCAAGTTCTCCCCGTGCCTGCGTGGGTTTCCTCCGGGTGCTCCGGTTTCCTCCCACAGCCGAAAGACTTGCAGGTTGATAGGTAAATTGGCCATTATAAATTGCCCCTAGTATCGGTAGGTGGTAGGGTAATATAGGGACAGGTGAGGATGTGGTAGGAATATGGGATTAGTGTAGGATTAGTGTAAATGGGTGGTTAATGGTCGGCACGGACTCGGTGGGCCGAAGGGCCTGTTTCAGTGCTGTATCTCTAAATCTAAATCTAAAAAAAATAACCCCCTAACCTTTGTGGAAGAATTCAATAACCAGAATGCCAGATTATTCTGATGGAGTTTACTATTTCAACCTTATCACTTAAAAATTATCCACATTGCGGGCAAAAATAATGTAATTGCAGATGCTTTATCTAGAATCTAACTTTGTTTTGAGTTATCTGAATGCAAGGATGGTACAAAGCAGAACTGTATTAACTACAGGTAAACAGTGAATGTATGAGTGTGAAAATGTGTTTTAAAAGGTTTCCATTTTTTTTACACTTTATAATGAAATGCATTTAAAAATGGTGTTTCATTTATCCAAGGGTGGAGGTGTTACAAGAGTGCTTCTATTTTTTGCAAAATATGTTTAAGGACTTATAGTTGAATTATGGACATTGATTCATCTGGAAGGTTGAAGAGATGCTGAACTTTGTGTTTTTTTTAAAAGATGTCACCTGAAGGTTCCGGGACTTGGCTTATAAACAAGCCCTTACTGGAAGGCACCTGTTGCAGATAATTAGCCAGCTTGTTGTTTTGACTTGGAGAAGATGTTTACGGAGAAGTGACAGGTCAAGATTTATAGAGCCAGGAGGTTTGATTCTTGTGACATTGTTTTGGTTTCACTTCGGACAATGAATTGGAGTGTAAATTTCATGGAAGACAGTTGGTTTTTGCCTGCCAAGGAAATCCAACTCTTCTCTTTCTCGGTCTTGGAAAGATACCCTGCATATCCAATGTGTGAGTCTCCTCTTTCCTCCTGTATTTGAAGAAACCCTTCGTATTGAATGCGTGGGAACTGAAACCCCTGTTGTATCATTTTTGCTGTAAGGCCTATTTGAAACCTCTGTTGCTGCATTTGTTGGAAAGCCTACCCAAACTGATCTTCAACATCACCTGGAAAGAACTGTTCTAGGAAGGTCCCCGGTGATAGCCGTCTATATGCATTTGGGATGCTAAACCAAAACAAAGGGCATCTTTCCATATCTTCTCTTTTTTTCCTTCAAGAATTAGCAAGTATTTAACCCAAGTGTTTTTTTTGTCTTTTTTTTCTAACAGAGCTCTAAAACAAAACTCCCTTTTATTTTTCCAGTTAACCGGTGTATTTATGTATGTGTGTATGTGAGGGGCTAAGGTAAAAAGGAAACTTCTATATGTCAATCTGTATATTTATGCTTTACTTCATTACTGGTTAAGACTTACTTTCTAATCAACTGATAATTTTGTTGTTTATTAAAGAAATTTGATTGGTGAGTTTTATTCTGGGATAAAAATAGAGTCTATGATTGATCGTATTGGTAAGTTAGAAAAAAACTTAAAATATATGTTATGATCCCTGGAATAATGAAACTAGAATAAATAGTGCACTCCTCCTGCCTCGGTCGTAACACCTGGAAGATCATTAATGGTGTCTATTTTTCTCTCATATGTAGCATTTTAGCCTGATATATTTAGAAATGGAAAGAACATTATCAAGCTCATGTGGTGCAATGAATTTCACTAAAAACAAATAATTATAAATACAACTGTCAAAAGAACCATTTTACAACATACCCAAGAGAGTGCATGTAAAGGGGACCCACAAGATGGACTGCTTTGCCTTGTAATACCTAGATGGATATCAGTGGGTGAGATAATTGGATTCTGGACGTGATGTACTGTGCAATCTTTTGCTTTGGCTGCATCTGAAAAATACGAAACATAATGAAAAAATCATTTTTTGAAAAGTTTAACATTAAAACTCCCTTTGCATTACAACAACAATAACCCATTAATACAAATGAGAAGAACTGTGATTACTTAAAGAAAGGATGTCGTACTCTACCTTGCTCTACATGTCCTGTTGCTCCATTAAGAGCTGCAGTTTCAGGGCTATTACAGTGTTCACGAGTCTTTTTACATTTTTCTGGAAATACAAAGACATGTATGGTAAGTTATCAATGTCCTATGATAGAGGTCATTATATTTTGCCATAATTACAATCTGCTGATTACATTTTATGCCCAATCCACACCCTCAAAGAAAACAACTTCCCAAAATAGGAAAGGGAGTAGTAATCTTGCACAGACACCCAAGTGACTGTCCAAAAATGCTGTAAGCTGATGATGTTTTGCTGTATATCTCTCATTTACACTTCTCGCGACAATCAATTATCCAGAATTGGAGGCCCTGGCCATGGCCCCACTCTTGGACTGAAAAGAAACCAATTTCAAATGTTGCTACTTTTCAATTCTGGTCATTGAGTCAGATGCCATTCGATAGATGCTCAAGAGTAGACAGAAGTGATGGAATGATTTGCCACTTCTGCATTTCACTGCATCAGGAATACAGTTAGTTTGCTCGCTGTCTTTTTTGCTGGCTGATCTACACAATGTATACCTGACCTAATGTATTTTAAGGAGTCAAGATCAGGAACCAGCTGATGATACATTCACACGATATTTTCCTTTTGGCTTTGACTGTAAACCATGTAAATCCCAAGTAAAACATTTCCAACTAGAAAATTCTAATTAAGTACATACAATTTTTTATTAATCTGTCTTGACTCTTGAACCACAGAGTATATAATCCTATATCTGTACCAGGATGATATGCCTAGTTTAGTAGTTAATCAGGAAGAGTACAAAATCTTACTATATTATTAAATTGTTTAGAATTTGCATGAAAATCTGCAGGTAAGTATTCCAGTTTACTTTCCCATTAGTTATGTGACTTATTTGACAGCAGTCATGTACTTAGCAGGGATCAATTTGAACTGAGAATTATATTCAATGAGAAATACAAAAATGTTTCCATTAAGCTTCAACAACACCTTTAATGTAGAAAGTATCAAGGTGCTTCACTGAGGCATATTCAGATGAATAATGGTATACAATTCCTGCCAATGTAGAAAATAAATCACATGCTAGAAAGTGCACCTCGATGTTCTTGATGCTCAGCTCCTGGGACATTAGATCAGCATGGCGTGGATTTTGCAATAATGATAATGGTGAGGGTATCAGCGTTCACCGTTATCAAAAAGTAAATTAGACAGCAACTTCCAGCAACCGCACATGCGTGGTTAAATGCGGAAATCGTGTAGTTGCTGTTTGAGTTGCCCTGCCCTTCCAAAAACTTTGCTACACTCGTATCACACTGACAGACTCCTCATTGAAACCCATGGAGAGGCATGTTGTTATGGTTCTTACCCAATATCCACTAAACACAGCAGCAAAATGTTTGGGCTTGTCCATTCCAATGTAAGTACATTTTTAAGCAATTAATTACTGCCAAACAAACTCTAAGGCACTGAAATTACAACTGTGGGGTCTCATTCTTTCAGATTTTAATTATTGTTGGAAATTTTAAAAAGTAGAAAATGTATCTTTTAAAAAAGTTTTCTTTCTGTCTCTTTATCCCATCCTTCTTTCCCCCTCAATTTTGCTTTCTGTAAATGATTTGGCATTGAATTAACGATTGTAACTTACACTTCCTGGTTCAGACTGTGTGTCTCATTAAGAATTCTTCAGTCTAATTGATTAAGGAGATACACAGTTGCTTGCCCAATTCTCACAGGTCCCAGATACCCAATAGAGGGTGCCACAATGAAATAAGACTTTTACTCAAGTTCCAGTGCAAAAGCCCATGGAAAGTGTGTAGGAACATGTAAGTTTAATGAATGGCTGATGCCATTCGTTTGCATCTCACCGCAAAATCCAGGTCAATATGTTTCAGAAGCTGGTGTAGATTTTACCATTGCCTGCCAGACAGAAAACTGGCAGCAGCATATTTGCTTCCCACTACATGCCCTGTTTGATTTTTCTTTCCATTAAATGTTGCAGGATTTTAAAGGAGCTTAATATATTAACCTGGAATTAGAATCAGTGTCTCACCAATGTTGAGGAGCATGGATAAAAACCAATATTAGCACAAATGAATTATTACAAAAATGGCCATGAAGTTGCCTAACATCCTTCCCACTGGGTTGCCAGTAATCAAAAGGACGCAGCAGCACTATTTGGCTGCCTGGTTGTCTTGTAGAGAGAGTGAAAAGATCACATGGACGCAGTATTACCATGAACCTACTATCCATCCTCCCTGAGATTACCATCAATTGCATGGATGCAGTACTACAATGACGTTTCATGTCACCTTCTGCAATAAAACAAGGGACCAGACCGATGGATGACTACCACAATGCTGCCTACCAGAGATTACAAGCTCATTACTGATCCAATGCTTCCAATTATTCCGCTATTCAACCAGCAAGAGATTTGACAGAAAGTGTTGCCGTCAAAATTAGATGCAGAGTTGCATTCCCCACCAATAAATAAAGCACACACTTTAGGAAGTGAATACATTACTAAATTAGACTGTCAGCCATTACATCAGTTCTAAATTTTAATGCAGTTTTTTGTTGGAGAGTTTTCCAATAAAAGATAAATTTATAAGAATAAAGGGCAGCACAGTGGCGCAGTGGTTAGGGCAGCACAGTGGCGCAGTGGTTAGCACCGCAGCCTCACAGCTCCAGCGACCTGGGTTCAATTCTGGGTACTGCCTGTGCGAGTTTGCAAGTTCTCCCTGTGACCGTGTGGGTTTTCGCCGGGTGCTCCGGTTTCCTCCCACAGCCAAAGACTTGCCGGTTGATAGGTAAATTGACGAATGTAAATTGCCCCTAGTATAGGTCGGTGGTAGGGGAAGGTGGGGATGTGGTAGGAATATGGGATTAAATGTAGGATTAGTATAAATGGGTGGTTGATGGTCGGCACAGACTTGGTGGGCCAAAGGGCCTGTTTCAGTGCTGTATCTCTAAATATAATAAAAATATAAATATAATATAAATCAACTATTAGTATAGTACCATGACTGTATCAAATTTGATATTACACAATGATTGAATAGTACTGCACATTCACAATGTCACCCATTATTTGACCACAGCTGTCTGAAACTTATTCTGATCTAATGTACCAAGAGCTGAGCTACATAAAGAAACCCTTCAAAAACATTGCGGGTGAACTTTCAAGCATGTGGTTTATTTTCAGAATTAGCAGAAAATGTGTATCAGGAAGTGAAAGTCTTCAGAAAATAATTTTAGGTGAAAAGGAGCTAGTGACAATGCAAGCAGATGAGTGATGACCCAAAGGTGATGCATGGAATCTCCTGCCAAGAAGCAGTTCTGTTAATTGCTCAACTCGACACTGAGGGATCGAATGTTCCTTTCAGATATCCTCGCTTTACGACCCTTGTTTCCCCACACCTGCTGCAAACAACAGGCAAGTAACATTCCGAGCCCTCCACAAATCCAGATATGTAATTACCATTATCAAGAACTGCCCTCATCTGATCTACCTGAGGGCCAGCGGCAGTGAGATAGATGGCCCAATTTGGATATCCCCAAACTGGTGAGCTGCAAAGTCCAGCGGGGTGTAAAACAGGCCTTGATGAGCAAGAGATCAGTTTGTCACTGGGAGTGTTAGATTAAAATTACCACCTATGTGCAGAAGCCTGCTACCATGTCTCTCCTCAATAAAACAGTGATAGGAAGGTGAACTACTCTCTCATAACTACTCAGAAAGTTGTATTTTGCTCAATCAACAATTGATACAAGCTGCTACCCAATGGTTTTAAAAATGCACTTTGCAAAGCTTATGCATCATTTCAGGAGTTTCTTCTGTACTTACCAGTATTGGTATAATTGCATTTAGCTAATTTCTAAAAAAATGTTCTTCATCATGTTCTTTGCAGGGTTTTTTGAAACATAGTTAATTGACTTTAACCTCAATCTTTAGGAGGGCAGCAGTTTTATGATGAGCATTCTGAACACGAGCTGATTCCCTAATGCACATCACTCTTGCTCTCTCCACAACAGCTGTAATGACAGGTATAGTAAGTAATGAGATGGCAGTTGTGTATTTCACCATATCACACATTGCCAAAGAATCAGACCACAGGTGAAACATGCAGCTTTAGACTATCCATGTACAAGAAATGCTGCTCAGTGTTTGTGGTGAAATTTTCAATATTAGATATTCTGCCAAATGAATTTGTAGCAAATTATCACCCAAGGAGCTGTACAATGTATCCTTTCAAAACTATCACAAGAAGTAATGCAAAGTCTTTTAAAAATTTGGTTCAATTATTTTTGTTCTTACCCTCTTGTGCTACTTCCCAAAGGTCAAATGCAACTCTGAAGGCCTGAGCAACTGTTAAGGTCACAGCTTGTGCCTGTGGTAGACAAAAAATAGTATTCATTAATTAAGCAACAGCAGCAGATCAAAATTATTTGTGTCTTAAAAATTATGATTTATATCAAAATATCAAAATTAGATGACCAAAAATATAATTTTTTCTAAAACTCTCAAAAACTTCTGTGAACAATAATAAGCTAATGTGAGAATGATGTGCCATACAATATTTTTGGGATACAAGGGCTGATATAGATTAGAAGATATGCAATATAATAATTAGTTCACCAAGTGTCACTGGTAAACAAATTGGTCTGTTCCAGTAGCAAATAAAAGTCATGTTTTAGCAAGTACTGTAAATATTATACGGCTAATATGATTACCCTTCCTTAACTGCCATTTATAGTTCTTTTGTAAAGAATTGGAGGCAGACGAGATCGCATAACAAAGATGCTACAGTTCTGTTTTTGCTCATATGAGAGAAAAAAAGAATGACTAAAGGATCTTGATCCCTTTTTGTCAGTCTAAAGTAAGCTTTTGTTAACTCTTTTGATGTGCATTCTTCTCCAGGAATAAGACTAAAGGATACTGTGGGTAAACTGGAATGGAGCACAGCCAGTTAATTACATGATGCTGAAACTATGGGAATCTGATCCGTACACTGACCAGATTTGAATGCGAGTCAGTAATGTAAGGATGCAAATACACAATACAGGAATCAGCACTGGGAACCTGCTCCACCTATATATTGTTCTGTGGGTGGGGGTGCAATTGTTCTGGTCTCACATGAGGCGCAGGTTAAATTTATACCAATGTTCCGAAATAGTTAAATAGTCTCCTTTTAATCTGCAACTGAACTTGTCTCAGATTCTCTCTCGAGGTCAACATCTCCAATCCTATAATCGTATTACTCAGGTTTGACAGAATATTGGTCCCTCTCATTTCACCTCTTGTCAGCTTATCACACAGTGCCAGTTCCATTGGCCATTAGACTGAGAATACATTTAGAAATGAGGGAAAAAAGACAAAGATTTGATGGAAATTAGAATAAAGATTATCAAATGTGAATGAATGAATGGTGCAAAATTACAATACAAAAGTGTCTTGCTGCAAATGACTGCTAAATGTAGTGAATTAAATCTGGTATCATTCAATTCCTTGCTCAATTACCTTGCATATTGACAGGTTTGCACTGCAGCTCTGTCACTTTACTTAACAAAGAGATCACTTGCCATTACTTTGAAATAAGATTTACTTCAAATATCATTAATTATTTTACAAAATGAGCAGATTGCTGATTACCCTGAAATAATATTTCAACATAAGATTGTGAAACTTACAATTTTTTTCTTCGGACAAAGAAATGCATGGCATTCCAAAGTCTCATTTAGCTGGCTCTGAGCAACATATGCAAAGACCTTGTCCTGAGTCTTGTCTGCAGTGCAGTATGATATTCTGTTGGAAGAAAATAGCATTAAGTACATACGCTACTCATACTAATCTGAACATGTTTTAATGTCAATAACATTTTTCTCAGTTATATCTTTCATCATTACAGAAATTTGGCAGATTTTTCTTTTGCACAATATAAATACATAATTCAATTTAAAGGACTCTTCAATAGGACATTATTCTCATTGCAAGAATTTGCACTATCACAACATTTCAGTGATAGCTGGGATAAAATTGATCAGAAAATTTGTAACCAAAACAAAAAGATCTGACTCCACTATTTTTCTGAGATGTTCAGGAGTATGAATGCATTCAAATAACATGGGCTATGAGAAAGGCATTTAATTTATAAGTCTTATTTCCAAAATAGATATTTGTAATGATAATGCTATTCTTGATGATGAAGAGTATTTTCTTTCCGTTTTATTCACAACTTGGCAAGAAGGGAAATACAGCTCAGAGATGAAACCTCAACACTAATTATGTTGCATGTTATGCTGAAAATCAGATTGATCACTCATTTCCCAGTGACTTTCATGGGCTGTTCTAACTTCTTATGATGCTAAAATTGAATTAGCTATCACAGGGTCCAACGTAAGATGGTTTATCATACAGATTATGAGCATGAAGAATAGTCCTTCTACATTCCTACACTTTGATTTTCAAGCTTTGTTCTTTACATTAGCATTTTACTGCTCACTTGAAAGTTTCATAATTTTCTACATATTGTCAGGGTACCAATACACCTTTTAATGATCTCAAACTGTAACTTATTTGTAATTCCCTGAACAAGTATTCTGAAAATCAACAAAACATTTTGTGAATGATCCAATGTAAAGCAGAACTGCTTTGCTTCCACTCATTTAAATGTATTTATACAGAGGCTGTTATGAACTCAGCATATCTCAAAGAACCTTACGGCCAATTGAGTACTTCTGAAGTGTAGTTACGTTGTAATGTAGAAAATATGCTAGCCAATTTGCAGGTAGCAAGTCCCACAAAGGCAATAAAATAAATGAACAGACTGCCTACTTTAGGGGTTGATTGAGAGCCAGGACATTGGGAGAACTCTGAAATAGTGCCCTGGGATCTTTTACATTCATCCACGAACAGAGACAGAGCCTCATTTGAACATCTCATCCAAAATAACATACCTCCAATATTGAGCACAAAGCAGCAGACTTCAGGATGAAATAGTCAGACTAGTGAAATGGGCAGACATGTGGCAGATGCAATTTAATGTGGATATGTGTGAAGTGATGCACTTTGGAAGAAACAACATGGAGAGGCAGCATAATTTTATTGGTACTATTTTGAAGGCATGCTAGAACAGAGGGACCTAGGGGTTTATATTCATAAATCTTTGAAAGTGACAGGGCAAGTTGAGAAAACAATTAACAATGCAAATGGGGGACTTGACTTTGTAAATAGGGGCACGGAATACAAATACAAGAAAGTCATGCTACACCTTTATAAATCTCTGGTTAGATCTCAGCCATTTTATTGCATACAATTCTGGACACCACACCTTAGAAAGGATGTCAAGGTCCTGGAGAAGGGTCAGAGAGGTTTACCAGGATGATACCAGGGGTGAGGAACTTCAGTCATGTGGAGAGATTGGAGAAGCTGGAATTACTCTCCTTAGAGCAGAGACTGTTAAGAGGAAACCCAATAAAGGTATTCAAAATTGTGAGCGATTCTGATAGAGCAAGGAGGGAGAAATTATTTCCTCTGGCAACAGTGTTGGGAATCAAAGGTCGTAGAATTAAAATAATTGGTACAACAACTACAGGAGAAATAAGGAGAAGTTTCTACACACAAAGAGCCATTAAGATCAAGAATACACTACCTTAAAAGGGTGGCGGAATCAGATTTTATGGAAACTTTTAAAAGGCGATTAGACATGTACATGAAGAGATCGAATTTATGGGGTTACAGGGGGAAAATCTGGGTTTGGGACTAAATTGGACAGCTCTTTTAAAGAACCGGCACAGGTATGAAAGGCCAAATGGCCTCCACTGCACTGTAGCATTACAAATTTCTATTTATGAATATCAACATAAATAAGTAAAAATTGCTTTGCTAAAAAATATGTTGTGATTAAACAGAAGGAAAAGTTAGTTGTTCATTAAGAACATTAGAAATAGGAGGAGTAGGCCATACCGTCCCTCAAGCCTGCTTTGCCATTCAATAAGATCACAGAATCACAGAATAATACAGTGCAGAAGAGGCCCTTCGGCCCATCGAGTCTGCACCGATGCATTAAAACACCTGACCTGTCTACCTAATCCCATTTGCCAGCACTTGGCCCATAGCCTTGAATGTTATGATGTGCCAAGTGCTCATCCAGGTACTTTTTAAAGGATGTGAGGCAACCTGCCTCTACCACCCTCCCAGGCAGGGCATTCCAGACCGTCACCACCCTCTGGGTAAAAAAGTTCTTCCTCAAATCCCTCTTAAACCTCCCGCCCCTCACCTTAAACTTGTGACGCCTCATAACTGACCCTTCAACTAAGGGGAACAGCTTCTCCCTATCCACCCTGTCCATGCCCCTCATAATCTTGTACACCTCGATCAGGTCACCCCTAAGTCTTTTCTGCTCCAGTGAAAACAACCCAAGCCTATCCAACCTCTCTTCACAGCTTAAATGTTCCATCCCAGGCAACATCCTGGTGAATCGCCTCTGCACCCCCTCCAATGCAATCACATCCTTCCTATAATGTGGCGACCAGAATTGCACACAGTACTCCAGCTGTGGCCTTTCCAAAGTTCTATACAACTCCAACATGACCTCCCTGCTTTTGTAATCTATACCTCGATTGATAAAGGCAAGTGTCCCATATGCCTTTTTCACCACCCTATTAACCTGCCCTTCTGCCTTCAGAGATCTATGGACAAACACGCCAAGGTCCCTTTGTTCCTCGGAACTTCCCAGTGTCAGGCCATTCATTGAATACTTCCGTGTCCCAATGTCCTTGGGGGTGCTTTTGCTAACGCTGTTGGGGAGGGTTTAAACTAATGTGGCAGGGGGATGGGAACCAAATGAGGTCAGTGGAGAGTAAGGATGTAATAACTAAAGCCTGTAAGGAACTAGATAATGAAGTCAACGTGACTAAGGGAAAGAGTAGGCAGGGAGCAGATGATGAAAGCAAAGGGACTGGTGGTCTGAGGTGTATTTGTTTTAATGCAAGAAGTGTAATAGGTAAGGCAGATGAACTTAGGGCTTGGATTAGTACCTGGGAGTATGATGTTATTGCTATTACTGAGACTTGGTTGAGGGAAGGGCATGATTGGCAACTAAATATCCCAAGATACCGATGCTTCAGGCGGGATAGAAAGGGAGGTAAAAGGGGTGGAGGAGTTGCATTACTGGTCAAAGAGGATATCACAGCTGTGCTGAAGGAAGGCACTATGGGGGACTCGAGCTGTGAGGCAATATGGGCAGAACTCAGAAATAGGAAGGGTGCGGTAACAATGTTGGGGCTGTACTACAGGCCTCCCAACAGCGAGCGTGAGATAGAGGTACAAATATGTAAACAGATTATGGAAAGATGTAGGAGCAACAGGGTGGTGGTGATAGGAGATTTTAATTTTCCCAACATTGACTGGGATTCACTTAGTGTTAGAGGTCTAGATGGAGCAGAATTTGTAGGGAGCATCCAGGAGGGTTTTCTAGAGCAGTATGTAAACAGTCCAACTCGGGAAGGGGCCATACTGGACCTGGTGTTGGGGAATGAGCCCGGCCAGGTGGTTGACGTTTCAGTAGGGGACTACTTTGGGAATAGTGATCACAATTCCGTAAGTTTTAGAATACTCATGGACAAAGACGAGAGTGGTCCTAAAGGAAGAGTGCTAAATTGGGGGAAGGCCAACTACACCAGAATTCGGCAGGAGCTGGGGAATGTAGATTGGGAGCAGCTGTTTGAAGGTAAATCCACCTTTGATATGTGGGAGGCTTTTAAAGAGAGGTTGATTAGCGTGCAGGAGAGACATATTCCTGTGAAAATGAGGGGTAGAAATGGCAAGATTAGGGAACCATGGATGACAGGTGAAATTGTGAGACTAGCTAAGAGGAAAAAGGAAGCATACATAAGGTCTAGGCGGCTGAAGAAAGACGAAGCTTTGAAAGAATATCGGGATTGTAGGCGCAATCTGAAACGAGGAATTAAGAGGGCTAAAAGGGGTCATGAAATATCTTTAGCAAACAGGGTTAAGGAAAATCCCAAAGCCTTTTATTCATATATAAGGAGCAAGAGGGTAACTAGAGAAAGGATTGGCCCACTCAAGGACACAGGAGGAAATTTATGCGTGGAGTCAGAGAAAATGGGTGAGATTCTAAACGGGTACTTTGCATCGGTATTCACCGAGGAGAGGGACATGACGGATGTTGAGGTTAGGGGCAGATGTTTGATTACTCTAGGTCAAGTCGGCATAAGGAGGGAGGAAGTGTTGGGTATTCTAAAAGGCATTAAGGTGGACAAGTCCCCAGGTCCGGATGGGATCTATCCCAGGTTACTGTGGGAAGCGAGAGAGGAAATAGTTGGGGCCTTAACAGATATCTTTGCAACATCCTTAAACACGGGTGAGGTCCCGGAGGACTGGAGAATTGCTAATGTTGTCCCCTTGTTTAAGAAGGGTAGCAGGGATAATCCAGGTAATTATAGACTGGTGAGCCTGACGTCAGTGGTAGGGAAGCTGCTGGAGAAGATACTGAGGGATAGGATCTATTCCCATCTGGAAGAAAATGGGCTTATCAGTGATAAGCAACATGGTTTTGTGCAGGGAAGGTCATGTCTTACCAACTTAATAGAATTCTTTGAGGAAGTGACAAAGTTGATTGATGAGGGAAGGGCTGTAGATGTCGTATACATGGACTTCAGTAAGGCGTTTGATAAGGTTCCCCATGGTAGGCTGATGGAGAAAGTGAAGGCGCATGGGGTCCAAGGTGTACTAGCTAGATGGATAAAGAACTGGCTGGGCAACAGGAGACAGAGGGTAGCAGTGGAAGGGAGTTTCTCAAAATGGAGACGTGTGACCAGTGGTGTTCCACAGGGATCCGTACTGGGACCACTGTTGTTTGTGATATACATAAATGATTTGGAGGAAAGTATAGGTGGTCTGATTAGCAAGTTTGCAGACGAGACTAAGATTGGTGGAGTAGCAGATAGTGAAGGGGACTGTCAGAGAATACAGCAGAATATAGATAGACTGGAGAGTTGGGCAGAGAAATGGCAGATGGAGTTCAATCAGGGCAAATGCGAGGTGATGCATTTTGGAAGATCCAATTCAAGAGTGAACTATACAGTAAATGGAAAAGTCCTGGGGAAAATTGATGTACAGAGAGATTTGGGTGTTCAGGTCCATTGTTCCCTGAAGGTGGCAACGCAGGTCAATAGAGTGGTCAAGAAGGCATACGGCATGCTTTCCTTCATCGGATGGGGTATTGAGTACAAGGGTTGGCAGGTCATGTTACAGTTGTATAGGACTTTGGTTCGGCCACATTTGGAATACTGCGTGCAGTTCTGGTCGCCACATTACCAAAAGGATGTGGATGCTTTGGAGAGGGTGCAGAGGAGGTTCACCAGGATGTTGCCTGGTATGGAGGGCGCTAGCTATGAAGAGAGGTTGAGTAGATTAGGATTATTTTCATTAGAAAGACGGAGGTTGAGGGGGGACCTGATTTGAGGTGTACAAAATCATGAGAGGTATAGACAGGGTGGATAGCAAGAAGCTTTTTCCCAGAGTGGGGGATTCAATTACAAGGGGACACGAGTTCAAAGTGAAAGGGGAAAAGTTTAGGGGGGATATGCGTGGAAAGTTCTTTACGCAGAGGGTGGTGGGTGCATGGAACGCATTGCCAGCGGAGGTGGTAGACGCGGGCACGATAGCGTCTTTTAAGATGTATCTAGACAGATACATGAATGGGCAGGAAGTAAAGAGATACAGACCCTTCGAAAATAGGCGACAGGTTTAGATAGAGGATTTGGAGCGGCGTAGGCTTGGAGGGCCGAAGGGCCTGTTCCTGTGCTGTAATTTTCTTTGTTCTTTGTGTCACATTGCTCCTTCCAAAGTGTATCACCTCAAACTTTTCAGCGTTAAATTCCATCTGCCACTTTTCTGCCCATTTGACCATCCCGTCTATATCTTCCTGTAACCCAAAACACTCCACCTCACTGTTAACCACTCGGCCAATCTTTGTGTCATCCGCAAACTTACTGATCCTACCCCCGACATAGTCATCTATGTCGTTTATGTAAATGACAAACAATAGGGGACCCAACACAGATTCCTGTGGTACGCCACTGGACACTGGCTTCCAGTCACTAAAACAGCCATCTGTCATCACTCTCTGTCTCCTACAGCTAAGCCAATTTTGAATCCACCTTATCAAGTTACCTTGTATCCCATGTGCATTTGCTTTCTTGATAAGTCTCCCATGCGGGACCTTGTCAAAGGCTTTGCTGAAATCCATGTAAACTACATCAACTGCACTAACCTCATCTACACACCAGGTCACATGCTCAAAAAATTCAATCAAATTTGTTTGGCATGACCTCCCTCTGACAAAGCCATGCTGACTATTCCTAATCAAATTTTGCCTCTCCAAGTGGTGATAGATTCTCTCCTTCAGAATTTTCTCCAATAGTTTCCCTACCACCACGTGAGACTCACTGGTCTGTAGTTCCCTGGCTTATCTCTACAACCTTTCTTAAATAGTGGGACCACATTAGCTGTTCTCCAGTCCTCTGGCACCTCCCCCGTGGCCAGAGAGGAATTAAAAATTAGGGTCAGAGTCCTTGCAATCTCCACCCTCGCCTCCCACAGCATCCTGGGACACAAATCGTCTGGACCTGGAGATTTGTCCACTTTTAAGCCTTCCAAAACCTCCAATACCTTGTCACTCCCTATGACAATTTGCTCAAGAACCTCACAGTCTCTCTCTCTAAGTTCCATATTTACATCCTCATTCTCTTGGGTGAAGACAGATGTGAAGTATTCGTTCAACACCCTACCAATGTCCTCTGGCTCCACCCACAAATTTCCCCCTTGGTCCCTAATGGGTCCTACTCTTTCCCTGGTTATCCTCTTCCCATTGATATACTTATAGAATATCTTGGGATTTTCCCTACTTTTACCAGCCAGAGCTTTCTCATATCCCCGCTTTGCTCTCCTAATTGCTTTCTTAAGCTCCATCCTACACTTTCTGTACTCCACTAATGCTTCCATTGATTTGCTCTCCTTGTATTTGCTAAAAGCTTCTCTTTTCCTTCTCATCGTACCCTGAATATTTCTGGTCATCCATGGTTCTCTGGGCTTGTTGCTCCTACATATTACCCTGGAGGGAACATGTTGGGCCTGTACCCTCCCCATTTCCTTTTTGAATGCCCCCTACTGCGCTTCTGTAGATTTCCCGACAAGTAACTCTTTCCAGTCTACCTTGGCCAGATCCTGCCTTATTTTACTAAAATTCGCTCTCCCCCAATCCAAAACCTTTTTTTTGCAACTTGTCTATTTCTTTCTCCATAACAAGATTAAATTGTACCATGTTGTGGTCGCTATCACCAAAATGCTCCCCCACCAACACATCAACTACCTGTCCGGCTTCATTCCCCAGAATTCAGTCCAGCACTGCACCCTCCCTTGTTGGATCCTCTACATATTGAGCTAAAAAGTTCTCCTGTATACATTTTAAGAACTCCACTCCATCTAAGCCCTTAACACGATGACTATCCCAATTAATGTTGGGAAAGTTGAAATTACCTAATATAATTACCCTATTATTTTTACACACCTCTGCAAATTGCGCACATATTTGCTCCTCAATTCCCCGCTGACTATCTGGGGGTCTATAATAAACACCTAGCAATGTGGCTGTTCCTTTTTTATTCCTAAACTCTACCCATAAAGCTTCATTTGATGCCCCCTCCAAGAAATCATCTCTCCTTACTGCAGTAACTGACTCCTTAACTAATATTGCAATGCCCCCTCCTCTTTTACCCCCTCCTCTGTCTCACCTGAAGATTCTATATCCTGGGATATTGAGCTGCCAATCCTGCCCCTCCCTCAACTATGTCTCTCCGTAATGGCTACTATGTCACAATTCCACGTGTCAATCATTGCCCTTAACTCATCCGTTTTACCTGCAATACTTCTGGCATTAAAGTAGAGGCCTTCCATCCTGGTCTTACTCCCTTGAAACTTACTTCCGCTGTATTCCCTCTGACTTGTTCGCTTTCCTGTGTTTAGCTGTGTCCCTATTCCGCTAGGAGTCTGCATCCCCTCCCTCTACCAAATTAGTTTAAACTCCTCCCAACAGCACTGGCAAATCCACCAGCAAGGATGTTAGTCCCCCTCTGGTTCAGATGTAGACCGTCCCGCTTGTACAGGTCCCACCTTCCCCAGAAATGGTCCTGTGGTCCAGGAATCTAAAACCCTCCCTCCTGCACCAACTCTTAAGCCACACATTCATCTGTGCTATTCTCCTATTTCTATACTCACTGGCACGTGGCACTGGGAGTAATCCAGAGATTACAACCCGAGAGGTCCTGCTTTTTAGTCTACTGCCTAACTGCTTGAATTCTTGATGCAAGACCTCATCCCTCTTTCTACCTATGTCATTGGTACCAACATGTACCATGACCTCTGCCTTATCACCCTCCCCTCTCAGGATGCACTGCAGCCGTTCAGTGACATTCGGACCCTGGCACCAGGGAGGCAACACACCATCCTGGAGTCACGTTGACGGCCACAGTAGCGCCGATCTGTTCCCCTGATTATAGAATCCCCTATTACTATTGCTCTTCGTCTCTTTCCCCCTTCCTGTGCAGACAGGCTGCTTGCGGTACCAGAAGCTTGGCTCTGTCCGCAATGCCTGGAGGAACCAGCCTCATCAGTCTCCAAAATGGAATACCGATTTGCAAGCGGGACCCCAGGGGACTCCTGAACTACCTGTCTGATTCTCTTGGACTGCCTGGTGGTCACCCATTCCCTGCCTTCCTCAAGTCCCTTCAGCTGCAGTGTGACCACCTCTCTATACGTGCTATCCACAATGCTCTCAGACTCCCGGATGCTCCACAGTGTTTCCAAACGCCATTCCAGCTCTGAAACCCGAGCTTCCAGGAGCTGCAGCTGGACACACTTCCTGCACACATGCTGATCCCGGGGACTGGAAATGTTCCCGGATTCCCACATGCAGCAAGAGGAGCAAACCACGGCTTCAAGCTCTCCTGCCATGACTAAACCCTTTAAATTTAAAACTTTAGAAGATTATAATTTTAAAAAACAACTAAGTCTTGCTAAAACAATGACTTACAATTCAATCCACTTTGAAAAATACCCACCAGGACTTACTCACCAGTCAGCTGTGCTCTTTGGAGACTCTCAGCTCTCCTCACTCTGAGGACAGGTAGGAAATGAAAGGAGCTCCTCGCTCCCTCCTCACCGAACTTCCTCAGTCACCAAACTTCCACTTTAACACTCTAATGCAACCCAAGTCAGCACTCTAGTGCAAACAAGGTCAGCACTGTAAGATGGCCCACTTTTATACTGACTGACTCTAGCCTCTGAAAACTGGTTTAAGCCAATTCTCTAATTAACAAGGTGTAGCTGCAAGCAGAGCCTGAGTGAACTCTGTTTAAAGCTGGTCTAAAACTCACCTTCTCCAACTCAAACAGCAACTGTTAAGTTAATCTGCTAAATAAAAGACAGACTAGACTTAAGATAAAATTAACCCTTAATTATCCTCAGTCACCAAACTTCCACTTTAACACTCTAATGCAACCCAAGTCAGCACTCCAGTGCAAAGATGATGCCAAAATTTCTACATCAACTCTACTTTCCTGCCATATCCCTTGATTCTCTTAGTGCCCAAAAATCTATCGATCTCAATCTTGAATACACTCAATGACTGAGCATTCACAGCTCTCTGGGGTAGAGAATTCCAAAGACCCACAACCCTCTGAGTGAAGAAATTTCTCCTCATCTCAATCCTAAATGGTTGACCCTTTATCCTGAGACTATGACCCCCTGGTTCGAGATCCTCCAGCCAGGGGACGAAGACTCTCAGCATTTATCTTGTCAAGCCCTCGAAGAATTTTATACATTTCAATGAGATAATCTCTCATTATTTTAAACATTCAGAGAATATAGGCCCATTCTACTCTATCTCTCCTCATAGGACAACCCTTTCATCCTAAGAATCCATCTAGTGAACCGTCAATGCACCCAATTCAAGGCAGGTATATATCCTTCTTTAACGTAACATATTCAAAATTTAAAAGGTAAACTGCAAAAAGCAATCAATAAGCTGATATAAATAAACATCATGTGGTAGAATTTCCACTGAGCTTTCTCTGACCTCCCACTGCATCTTTAGCAGAATAGCGACAAAACCGCTGGAAAAACAGCAACATATGAAGAGAATGTATCCTTATGCATCCTGGGACGATTTCATAAAAAATGGCAGATAGCTTTCCCAATAAATTTTGGAATTGTTCCAACCTCAATTTCCAAATTTATCCATGTTCTATCAGTGACCAATGTTAGCAAAATCTGAGATGTAGTTTTTATTTTATTTATTCATTCACAGGATATGGGTCCAAATGGCAGAGCCAGTATTTATTTCCAATGCCTATTGCCCTTGAGAAGATGGTGAGCTGCCTTCTTGAACCACTGCAGTCCAGCTGGTGCAGGTAAACCCACAGTGCTGGGTCGGGGTGAGTTCCAGACTTTTGACCCAGTGGCGGTGAAGAACAGCAATGTATTTCTAAATGAGGATGGTATGTGACTTGCAGGGAACTTTGGAGATGGTGGTGTTTCCATGTGCCTGCTTCTTTTGCCTTTACATGTGGTAGAAATCGCAGGTTTGTGAGATGCTGTCAAAGAAGCCTTGATGAGTAGCTGCAGTGCTTCTTGTAGCTGGTACACACTGCGGCAGCGGCGGAGGGAGTGAAATGCTTAATATGATGTATAGAGCACTGATCAAGCAGGATGCTTCTCCTGGAGAACGACAAGCTTCTTGGGTGTTGTGGGAGCTGCACTGATCTAGGCAAGCAGAGAATCCCATCGCACTCCTGATTTGTGCCTTGTCGATGGTGGACAGGTTTTAGGGATTCTGGACATAAGATACTCACTGCAGAATTCCCAGCTTCAGACCTGCTCTTTATTTTCATTCGTTCAGGGGATGTGGGCGTCGCCGGCTATGCTAGCATTTATTACCTATCCCTAATTGCCCTTGAGAAGGAGGTGGTGAGCTGCCTTCTTGAACCGCTGCAGTCCTTGGGGTGCAGGCACACCAACAGGAAGGGAGTTCCAGGATTTTGACCCAGTGACAGTGAAGGAACGGCGATATAGTTCTAAGTCAGAATAGTGTGTGGTTTGGAGGGGAACTTGCAGGTGGTGATGTTCCCATGCACTTCCTGCCGTTGTCCTTCTAGGTGGGAGAGGTCACGGGTTTGAAAGGTGCTGTCAAAAGAGCCTTTGTGAGTTGCTGCAGTGCAGCTTGTAGATGGTACACACTGCTGCCACTGTGCGTTGGTGGTGGAAGGAGTGAATGTTGAAGGTGGTGGATGGAATGCCAGTCAAGTGGGCTGCTTTGTCCTGGATGGTGTCGAGCTTCTTGAGTGTTGTTGGAGCTGTGCTCATCCAGGCAAGTGGAGAGTATTCCATCACACTCCTGACTTGTGCCTTGTAGATGGTGGACAGGCTTTGGAGAGGCAGGAGGTCAATTACTCACTGCAGAATTCCCAGTCTCTGACCTGCTCTTGTAGCCACAGTATTTAGGTAGTTGGCTCAATTCAGTTTCTGGTCAATGCTGACCCCCAGGATGTTGATAGTGGAGGATTCAGTGATGGTCATGCCATTGAATGTTAAGGGAGATGGTTAGATTCTCTCTTGTTGAAGGTGATCATTGTCTGTCTGGCACTCGTATGACACAAATGTTGCTTGCCACATATCAGCTCAACCCTGATTGGTGACCAGGTCTTGCTGGATGTGGACATGCTTCATTATCTGAAGAACTGTAAATGGAACTAAACACTATAATATCAAGTAACATCCTTACTTCTGACCTTATCTTATTGTTTCATTATTGGGTTATGTTATTATACAAATAGATATAGGGCAGTGGGATGTATGTAAGAAAGATGCTCAGACTGCTTTGGAGAGCATCTAAGGCCACTGGATCCAATAAGATACCTAAGGCAGACCTGAATTTATAACAGCCTCTTATTAACTGGGCTTGTTATGTAAGTTCGCATTTACATTCAAGAAGTGTCTACATTCCAGGAACAGCACTTCCCAATTTCACAAAACCAACACGGGTGGTTACTTTAGTCAAGTCAAATATAAATAAACAAGAAAAAGATATTTCTGAAACAACACAGAGTTAGCACAAAATCAAGGCATCAGTGAAACAATACATTTCACCATAATCCATCCTTCCATTATTGGAGGCCTAATTGGACAGCCCCCGAAAACGGACCTGGGGATCGCAATGCACGATTAACCTGCACCTGTTGCTTCCAATGCAGTGAGCATGCCAACTTTATGCTGGCTGTTAATTTGCACAATCGCTGCACATCTCTGCATGGGGGCCAAGTCTGAGCAAGGCTAGCACCACTTAAATCTAGCCTGCACTATGGCTGTAACTATTCTGGCTGGAGCAGGTGTTCGAACTGTTTACGGAAGACAGAGCAGGAAGAAGTGTGAATTATGGTACAACTCGGGAGAGAGCATGCACCAAGGAGTTAGGCACTGAGGACCTGGATGCAGTGCCACAAAATGTTCAATTACCTCACATGAATGGTGAAGGTCAGTGAGGTAAGTTCAAACTGGGTTTGAGGTAACTTCCACCAACTGTACTACTAGCCTCACACAGTGCTCAATGCATCAATATCCCTATCACTCAACCACTTACAATCTTTATCAATCACAACTTACACCTAACATTCATAGTTTCACCTCACCCTCAAACACTTAGCACAGCTGCAAGCCTCACATTCGCATCGCACAGCTTACATGCACGACCATGATAGCCACATCACCCAAACACAAATCAGCACACTCACGGATACTCACCCACTCTCTTGGAGGGCGAGGTGGCATATAACTGCAGGCAGCATGTCCTTACCCCCGTGGAGGAGACGGTGGTCAGCAGCATTGGAGTGGCCATGGCAGAAGTTGTGGCCATGCAGCAAGACTCAAACCAAAGATGACAGTATGCTCATACCTCATCCTCCTTCCTACATCCCACAATCTCTTTTGATTTATATTAGGTGCAGATGGTGTAAGCATGTAGCTCTTGGTTTCCCTTATCCCCTCACCACAACCCTACCATTGTGCCTTTCTCCTTTCAGATACCCAAGAACTGCAACCTGACCAGGCAGTGGTAGAAGAGAAAGAGATGGAAGAGCAGAAAGACAGTGAAGAAAAGTACTGTCACTCGCTCTCAGACTCAGCTACCAGCTCAGATACTGATACTGCACGTGCTTTAAAGGATAGCTTAGAGGCAGGATCTGCACATAGTGAGACACGGGCAAGAATGACCTGCAGCAAGGGCAAGGGACAAGAATAGCACAGGTGCCAGCTCACCAGAGGATGAGGTCACACCCGAGTTCTGCTGCAGATGAGCACTTTACTCCGATGAGCACTTTAATGGGAAGTCCTTCAGGAGAAAGCTGATGGATGTGAATAATAAAATGTCTGGTGCATTGGCAGACCTGCTGGAAAGCCAGTATGCAATGTCAAGGAGCAAGAAGGAATCCGGCACCAACATGGCACAGGGTTTTGCATACAGCTTGGAGCCCTTCTTTTCCAGCATGGAAGTGGTGACCAACGCAGTTAACATACTTGCAGACCCAACCATGATGCAGCATCTGATGGCTGATGTCTCAGCTTTCATTGCAGCACAAGCAGAAGTCACACAAAGGCTGGGTTCTGCAGTGGATGCTCAGACTTCTGTAATGCACTTGCTGCCATGCAAGCTCGGACTGCTCTCATGCAAGCTCAGAGTGCTGCCCTCAAGGCTATGGATACCAGTGTTCACAGGGGTTTGTAGAGTGTCACAGTTGTCCAGCAATCTGCCCTCCAAAATATTACTAGGATTGCTGAGGCACTGCCCCGGGGAGCCATGGTGGTAGCTCTGTGGAGCACAAACTTACTGTCCTCTCCCAAGATGGCAGCATCCTTCCTCCCACCACTGCCACTCTGCCCTTGCTGTGGCCCATCAGCCAGTCAACCCAGATTGCTGCTGCCCATGCCGAGATGCTGCAGTCCAAAGCCATGCATTCTAGGACCAGAGCTAGTCAAGGTGGTCCTGCAAGGCCAGCTGCAGTCTCATCACTGGAAGCCAACAGTCTTCCACCAGCCTTGCTGCAGTGACTGAGTTAGCACTGCATAGCAGCACAGCAGCACTAGGACAGGCAAAGGCACAACGAAGGCAGGCACGAAGGGAATGCACAAGGGCTATTTGTTGATGTTTGGATACAATACAGAATGGTTTGATGTAGAAATTTGGTTTGGAATGTTTATTTTGCGGTGGCTTTTATTTTTGTATTGTGGCCAAGAGATCGCTGTGATGGTCAGTGACAAAGGGATGGTGAGGAATGGGACTGTTGGTGAATGGGGAACGGTGGTTGTGTTTCCTGGTATCGCAGTCAGACAGTCAATCATTGTCAGCCTGGCCAGAAAGGGGCTATGTTGGTTGCCTCTTCCCTTCCTCTTCCTACTCCTCAGCTGATTGCTGTATCGCCGGTGGCAAGGACTGTCTCTCATGATGGTGAGGTTGTGCAACAGACCACCACAAATCTTGACACATGCTCTGCTGAGTACTGTAGGGCTCCTCAAGAGTGGTCCAGGCAGCAGCAGTATTGTTTCAGCACCCCAATGATCTGCTCTATCACATTTCACGTGGCAGCATGGCTGTTTCTGTATGCATGCTGCCCTTTTGTGTGTGGGTTAAGCACAAGACTCATAAACTATGTCGTCCAAGGATGGCGTTTGTCACCTAGTAGCCACCCTCTAGTTTGTCATGGTAGTTCAAATGTAGATAGTACAGCGAACTGTACTACTATCATGACTACTGCCAGGACATCAGTTATTGACCTGCATGATAGACTGCCATTGGTCACACACCAGCTGAATGTTGAGGGAGTGGAATCCCTTTCAGTTACAGTACATCTCAGAGTTGACATGCAGCACCCACAAAGTGACATGCGTGCAGTCAATGGCACCCTGCACCTTCGGGAAGCCTGCAATGATCACGCTCACTCTGTTTGCTTCCTCTGGTATTCAGTTTTCATGGAATACTGAGCCTTTATCCAACAGTGGAGGGCGATCTGAGAGATGTTGCAAATATCACCTGCTCCAGCCTGGAAGGAGCAAGATGCATAAATGCTCCTCAACACAGTCACCTTCACAACCACTGGCAATGCCGTTCTCACCCTGTTCTGAGGTTGCATTTTTGACTCCAGAAGTGGCAGATTTCAGTAAGGACGTCATTACCAAATGTCTGGCACATTGACCTTGCCGAGGTTACAAGGGGCTACCATTGACCAGAAACTGACCTCGAGTAGCCATATAAATACCGTGGCTACAAGAGCAGGTCAGAGGCTAGGAATCCTGAGGCCAGTAACTCACCTCCTGACTCCCCAAAGCCTGTCCACCATTTACAAGGCACAAGTCAGGAGTGTGATGGAATACTCTCCACTTGCCTGGATGGGTGCAGCTCCAATACTCAAGAAGCTCGACACCATCCAGGACAAAGCAGCCCACTTGATTGGCAACCCATCCACAAACATTCACTCCCTCCACCACCGACGCACAGTGGCAGCAGTATGTACCATTTACAAGATGCACTGCAGCAATGCACCAAGGCTCCTTAGACAGCAGCTTCCAAACCCACGACCTCTACCAACTAGAAGGACAAGGGCAGCAAATACATGGGAACACCACCATCTGCAAGTTCCCCTCCAAGTCACACACCATCCTGATTTGGAACTATATCGCCCGTTCCTTCACTGTCGCTGGGTCAAAATCCTGGAACTCCCTTCCTAACAGCACTGTGGGTATACCTACCCCAAATGGACTGCAGCGGTTCAAGAAGGCAGCTCACCACCACCTTCTCAAGGGCAATTAGGGATGGGAAATAAATGCTGGCCTGGCCAGTGACGCCCACATCCCATGAATGAATAAAAAAAAGGTTCATGTAGGAGAACTGCTCCCTAAATACTCTGGGTGGATATGGCCTCCTGAGACCCTTTCTCCTCCTCCTCCCTCTTCCAGCAGCTTGTTCTGCTCTTAGCTGTCTCTATTCACTCTCCCAGTCATGTTGCAATCCAAGGGGAATGCATACTACTCCCAGACATGGGTGAAGTGGTTTGTATAAAATCCTTGAAGTCAAGACCAATCCTTCAGCACATGCCACACCACTCCCTGTAGACTTTGCCAACATTTAAAGAAATCTGGAAATCAAACGCTTCGACAACTACAATCACAGCAAGAGCCAGCAGAAATCAATCAGCAACTAACCTGAAGGTAGTTGGTGATGCTTTTAAATAGCGCTGGTGGGTGGGCTGGGGAGGGGGTCCTTCCTGCTGCTGAATGCATGTTTAAGAGATGGCATTAACTAGAATATTGAAATCCAAAATGGCAGCGCTCACGACAAATTAGTGATACACACTGAGTGACGTCACGATCTACATTCTACTGGTGGATGCACCCGGCGCTATGCCCTCATCAAAATGGTGTTTAGCCTGCCTCGAATCTGAAGTGCACATGCACACCGTGGATGCAGTATTGGAGTCAAAACAGCATTCGGAGAACCGAAAACTGGGCGCTAAGGAACCAGGTTGTGTGTCCATTGTTTTTACCTGGTAAAAATGCCCAAGCCTTGTCTTCTAACTGTCAACATCATCTTGTGGATTCATTAGCTTTAGCACAGTATTCTACCTGAATGTGAAAGTCTGAAATGGCAAAATTGAATTCTTCACCTTTTCACCTTCTACAGAACCTCAATTGTCTATCAGACCTCTGACAATCTTAGTACATCAATTTAGATCCATCAGAGACAAGGAATGGCACATTACTTTTCTTTTATGTGAGCCTTCTCCTTACTGCTGTGACTGTCTCTTTGTAGTTTAAGATTTCATTTGCTGACATTATAAAAATAAAGATCTTCATTGTACTTCATCTTTCAATTGCAATGTATATATTTTGAAAGTCTTGTGTATGCATGTACTTCTTGTTCTGATATCTTAATTGCTCCATCTCTCTCAAACTTTTATGATCATGCTTATCTGTCATGCCAAAACTTTCTATACTTACCTCTGAGTACTCCAAGCTCATGATTTACATTTGCAACTTTTGTGGCTTATTAAAGTCAGGTTCCTTGTTTCTGCTAGCTTCCTCTGGAATCTTCTCTGCTTTTTAAGATTTCTATACACCTATCTGTATAAGCTATCACAAATCTAATGTTTGTGTATTTTTCTCCATTGCACTATTTGACTTCATATTCCTGTCACTTGTTTCCTCATTATAAATTCCCATACCCACATTTAAAACAGGTTTAAACTTATCAGGAAGTAATTTGGTTATTGTAGGTAGCTCTGAATTGCTACTGCTGGCAGTCTGGATGCAATCTTAGTTGTTCTGAAAGTTATTTCTATTGTCAGGTAAGTTTGTTTGAAATTTTATATTTATGACTTTTAATCACAGCAAAAATAGAAAAGAAAAATTTGCAAGCACCCTCCGCTCCCCTAATACATAGTGTACTGTTCCCACCATTGCCCATTCTTGGTTACCATCACCACTTAGATTGGTTGCGTCTCATTCTGGCTGCCAACACACTCTTCATCGGTCCTCATCCCATCTGTAAGCTGCTTCAACTTCATTCATCCACAATGCACTTCACCTTTAAAAGGTGGAGACTGCCTTTAAGTAGCAGTAGCCACTTGCTATATCGGGCCCCTTGCTGATGCATGCAGACAATGAACAGCACAGGCAGTACTGGCTGCACGCAGCAATGCTGTAAAAGAGGCAGCACCAATTCAACGTGCTGCCTGCAAGCAATGAACGACGTAGGTTAATCATGTACCACGATCATTATGCCTGTTTTTGGGGATTAGCTCATTTCTACAGTGGTATACACTAGCGAAGCCCCATCGCAAGCATCAACTTGTTTCTTTCCCCTGTCTATGAGCAATGCAAGTTCAATAAATAATAAGAACAATCAGTTCATCAAAATATCTTAACACAAAACAGATAAATAATTTAATAATAATTTTAAAATAAAGTAAGATGTAAAGCAGAAAAAAATAAATTATAAAAACAATGAATGATGCAGCATGGTCTGCAAGATACCTGTAGATAGAGACATTTTCTACGAGTTCATTGGTTATTGTGTCTTGTAACATTATCCCCCGAGGTGAAACAGTTAAGGTAACTTTGAGGAATTTCTTTCCACTTGCTTTGGCCTAAAAACAATCAAGTTAAAAATGGCAATTACTTTAAGACAAGTAACTAGGCATTCCAGTTAATATGCTCCATAATATACATATCTCCAGTTAAAATTTTGCATATTATTTGAAATCTATATTTTTGTACAAAAGCACACAGTAGGTGTGAGAAATTGTTGTCTTATATGTAGTTGTGATGTACTGCAATGGAATATAACACTATGAGGTGGCCAAAATCTTGATCAAAGAGGTAGGTTTTAAGGAGCGTCTTAAAGGAGGAGAAGCAGAGATGTGGAAAGGTTTAGGGAGGGAATTCCAGAGCTTAGAGCCTGGACAACTGAAGACACAGCTACCAATGGTGGAGTCATTAACATCGGGGATGCACAAGAAACCAGAATCAGAGGCAAACAGGTATCTCCGAGGGTTGTTGGGCTGGAGGAGATTTGAAGTAGGGACGGGTGAAACCATGGAGGGGGTTTGAAAACAAGGAAGTGTTGAGCACAACAATTAAGACTTGACAACAAAAATTGGCAAATATGGTGCTAGATGGACCCCGATTTTCATTAGCTAACACAATGCAGTTGTCAAGTACAGCATTATACATTGATAGTAATAATGACCTACAATGGGAAAGAATATATAAATGTAAGTAATAAACATCATTTCCAAATGGAAGGCAAACATCACATTACACTTTGAAAAGTTATTGTAGTTTGTTCAGAAACTCATGTCTAACCTTTCAAACCTATGGTCATAACTGGTTCCCAATAGTACATTAACTGCTCTAAAATGTGATTTAAAAAAAAAAGTAGTAATTAATGAGACATTAACTTGCTATGGGCGATTCCATCAACACCAGATGCAGTTGCTCTTTGGTACCTTGTCCAAGTATCCATTTTTCACACAAGCCTAAAGTGATTGCTGGCTAGCTATTGGAACACAGATGGAATCACATGATACCAGACTGGTCATCCCCTATGTTCACACATATATTTTCCAGTTGCTATAAACTATTTTCCAGTGGGTATAACTGTGTAGCACTCAGTATTGGAGACCATGTCTGTTTCATTCCTCCTTAATGGGGTACCCCAAGTGTTACTGTGCCATACCAATTGCTGCCCTACTATTAAGCAGCACTGATACTATGACTTTCTGGTCAACATGGGATCATACTAGGGCTGCCAAACAATTGCACTGGGTGCTTATGTGCCCATCCAGGTGAGGTGTGCTCCTGGTCCAGCAACATCTCAAACTCAAAATTCTCATCCTTGTGCTCATATCTCCTCGGTGTCCTTACCTCTCTATATCTTACAGCCTCCTACAACCCTCTGCCTGCCTCTAATTCTTGTTTCTTGCTCACCCCCAATTTTAATTGCTCCACCATTAGCAGCCATGCCTTCAGCTGCCTGTATTGCAAGTTTTGGAATTCCCTTCCTAAATCTCTCGACCGTTGCCCTCCTTTAAGACGCTCTTTAAAAATCAACCTCTTTGACCATGTTTTTGGTCACCTATCTGAATATCTCCTTCTGTGACGTTGTCACATTTTGTCTGATAATGCTCTGTGAAATGTCTTGAGATGTTTAAAAAAAATTTTAAGGGCTATACAAATGCATATTGTTGTTGCTATTGCTAGGGAATAGAATACTTTTCATTTTATCATCACTCACTCAGGTGAGGCATAACGTCCCCTCAAATTCATTTCACATAGGACCCTCATTCAACAGAGAAAACTTCATCCCATCCAACGGGGTGGATTTGGACCCATATTCCAGAGGTGGAAGGCCAATGTCTATGGCCAATGCAGCATGAAATGTTTTAACTTATCAGTAAGAACAAAAGTTAAGTCCAGTTGGCCAACATAGAGTGTTGTGAAATTTATTAGCATCATAAGCATCCAATTCAGATTTTGGTAGTGATGTTGACAATTATGCTTTGCAAATACAACGCATAAACAGGAACATTTAAGAAACAAACAGTGAAACAGACAAGCTTACCGACACAGGTAATCGGACTATATACATGCATATTAATAAAATCATCAGTGTGAAAGTTACTGTGAGCTTTATTAGCATATATCTTAAGGCATTTGTATCAAATTCCTCTCTGCTATTTTAACAAAGGCATTAATCAATTTACCTGGTTGTGCTAGCAACTAGTAGTCCCTGCAAAATTGGACAGCAATAGGGAAAAGTATTCCAAACTAATACTTTTCTTATTTTTCCTCACAAGCAACACCACATGAAATCAACTGGTACAAGTTGTGTGTAAGGCATGAAATGCGTTTTTCTAGCAATTAAAATGAACCTACAATAGAAAAATTGTTTGCAAAAATAGAAATAGGTAATCCTCTATTAAATGTGCTTATTGTGAACTCAGATTTGGACAATTTTCATTTTTTATTATATTAATCAGAATGACTTATTAAACTTAACACATAACTGAATAGGATAATACTCATGTTATTCCTTGGTCTTGATAATGACTATCTGGCCAGCATTCAATAGTTTAATCATTTATGTTCTGCAAAAGATTCAACACATCAATCTGTATTTATAAAGCACCTTTAACATAATAAACATCCCAAAGCACTTCACAAGAGTATTATTAAACCAAATTTGGCACATTAGGCGATATTAGTGCAGATGGTCGAAAGCTTGATCAAAGAGGTAGGTGTTTAGGAGCATCTTAAAGGAGGAATTCCAGAGCTTAGGGCCCAGACAGTTGAAGGCATAGCCATTAATTGTACAGCAATTAAAATTGGGGATGCTCAAGAGGTCAGAATTAGATAAGTGCAGATATTTTGGACGGTTTATGGGCTGGGAGGAGATTACAGAGTTCGGGAGGAGTGAGGCCATAGTGGGATGTGAAAACAAGGATGAAAATTTTAAAAATCGAGGAGTTGCTTTACCAGGAGTCAAATGGAGGTCAGCAGGCACAGGGATGATGGGTGAAGTAAGGACATGGGCAGCAGAGTTTTGGAAGTTTAGAGTGTAGAATGTGGGAAGCCAGGTGTGCATTGCCAGGCATGCATTGGAATAGTAAGTCTAGAGGTAACAAAGGCATGGATGAGGATCTTAGCAGCAGATGAGCTGGGTCAGGGCAAATTCTGGTGATGTTATGGAGATGGAAATAGGCGGCCTTAGTGACGGCATGGATATGTGGTCAGAAGCTCTTTTCAGGGTCAGATATGACAGCAGGGTTGAACAGTCTGGTTCAGCCCCAGACAGTTGCCAGGGAGAAGGATGGAGTCTTAGCTAGCCAATAGAATTTAGAGCAGGGAGTGAAGACGATGGCTTGATCTTCCCATATTTAATTGGGAGGAAATTTCTGCTCATCCAGATGTTGGACAAGTAGTCTGATAATTTAGCAACAGTCAAGAGAGGCAGTGGTGAGGTTGAGGTGGGCGTCATCAGCGTACGTGTAAAAACTAATGCTGTGTTTTCAGGTCATGTCGGCGAGGGACAGCATGTAGATGGGAAATAAAAGGGGACCAAGCATACAGCCTCAGAGGCACTAGAGGTAACAGTGCAGGAGTGGGAAGAGAAGCCATTGCGAGTGATTCTCAGGTTGTAATTAGATAGATAAGAATGGAATCAGGCATTTGCAGTCCTACCTAGCTGGACGATGGTGGAGAAGCATTGGAGAACGATGGTGTGGTCAACTTTGTCAAATGCGGTAGACAGGGCAAAAAGGATGAGGAGGGATCGTTTACCTTTGTCACAGTCGTATAGGATGTCTTTTTTAATAAGAGCCGTTTTGGTATTGTGGCAAGGGTGAAAACCTTACTGGAGGGATTCAAACGTGGAGTTCCAGGAAAAGATGGGCTCAGATTTGGGAGGCAACAACATGTTCGGGGACTTTGGAGAGGAAAGGGAGATTGTAGATGGGGCGGTAGTTTGCAAGGACAGTGGGGTCAAAGGTTGTTTCTTTTTTTGAAGAAAGCAGTGATGTCTGCAGTTTTGAATGAAAGAGGAACAGTACCTGAAGAAAGAGAACCACTAACAATATCAGCTAACATGTAAACCAAGAAGAGAAGTTGGATGGTCTGCAGTTTAGTGGGAATCGAGTGGGTCGCATGGACAAGATGAGCTCTGACGGGCATGAGGGAAGATAGGAGGGAAACTAGAGAAAGATCCAAGGGACCAGGGGTTTTGTCCTCTCTAAGTTTGATTAGTTTAGCAATTATCTCCCTCCCGTCTATCTTAAGATTCAAGAGATATAATAAACACTGGCTATTAAATTAAAGTTTAAAATTTCACATAGAAAACCACCTGACATATACAGTCTCAAATCTATTTGTAGCAACAGTTGAAAACTCCAAAAATTTAAAATTCCAGATCTCAAGCCAACGTGGAATGCAATCTTATATTACAACAACTTGTATTCATAAAGTTTCTTTGATATACAAAATGCCCAAAGGTGCTTTACAGAGAAACAATGAGGGAAATGAAATATCGAGCCATGGGAATGGTTGGAAGAAGTGAGAGAAAAGGGAGCAGAAAAAGACAGTAATGAGGGTTGACATACTGTGTGCCACTTCCGTAAACCTAACATAGGTTACACCTGTAATAAAAAAAGTTAAAAACACAAAAATTCCTAAACACAACACTAATTAAAATGAGTACTTCATCACAGCATCACAGAATCGTTACAGCACAGAAGGAGGCCATTCGGCCCATCGTGTCCACACTGGCTCTCTGAAAGAGCAACTCCCTCAGTTCCATTCCCCTGCCTTCTCCCCATAACCCTGTACATTCTTCCTTTTCCTATAACTGTCTAATTCCCTTTTGAATGCTTCAGTTGAACCTGCCTCCACCACATCCTTAGGCAGCGCATTCCAAACTTTAACCACTCGTTGCGTGAAAACGTTGTTCCTCATGTTCATGGCGTGCCAAGATTCCCTCCTTAAAAAGACCTCTGGCCAGCATATTAAGCAATATTTGGAATGGGAAAAGAGCCAAATTGAAAGGTAGCTCAAAGGTACTTCGCGTGACTCCACCAGATTTTAGACTTGTCACAATGCAAACCTTTTCAATTTGATTTCCTAGTAATCTACAATGCACAATTCCCATGGCTATACTATCCTTTGTATAATGTGCGCTCTAAACTGCATCCTAACCAATGTATGTTACAGATTTAACATCACCTCCTTGCTTTTTACATTTAATATCCTTGTACATAAAGCTTAAAATCTCATTTGTATGGCATCTTTTATCTGCATTCCCAAAGATTTGTAGATCGGTATCCACAGATGTCGCTATTTCACTGCTTCATTAAGAACTATTTCATGTAGCTCTATTCATTTTGCTTTAAATGTATTATCTGTATTGAAATGCATTTGTCATATCTCTGCCCACTTACCCCAACTTGTTCATTTTCACCTGTAGTCTTAATCACTGTTGAGGGTTATACAATGACAATGTGCATTCATATAGTGCCTTTAATGTAATAAACATCCCAAGGCACTTCACAGGAGCATTATCAAATAAATTTTGACAACAAGCCACAAGATATTAGGGCAGGTGAGCAAAAGCTTGATCAGAGAGGTAGGGTATAAGGGGCATCTCAAATGAGGAGAGAGAGAGGCAGAGGAGAGGTTTAGGGAGGGAATTCCAGAGTTAGGGCCTAGACAGCTGAAGGCATGGGAGCCAATAGCGGAGCGATTAGAATTAGGGAAGTGCAAATGGCCATAATTGGAAGAATGCAGATATCCTGGAGGGCCGTAGGGCTGGAGAAGGTTACGGATCTAGGGATGGGAGAGGCCATGGAGAAAACTGAAAACAAGGATGACAATTTAAAAATGGAACCAGACTGGGAATCAATGTAGGTCAGCAAGCACAAGGATGATTGGTGAACAGGGGTTGTTGCGAGTTAGGACATGGGTAGCAGAGTTTTGGATGAGCCCATGTTTATGAAGGGTGGAAGATGGGAGGCTGGCCAGCAGAGTATTACAACAGTCAAGTCTAGAGGTAAAAAAAATGCATGGATGAGGGTTCCAGCAGTTAACGAGTGGAAGCAGAGCAGAAACTGGTGATGTTATGAAGGGAAAGCGAGCGATGTTGGTGATGAAACAGATATGGAGTTGAAAGCTCATCTCTGGGTCAAATAGGATGCCAAGGTTGGAAACAGTCTGGTTCAGCCTCAGACAGTGGCCAGGGAAAGGTATGGAGCCTGTGTCTAGTGAATGGTGTTTGTGGCAGGGGCCACAGACAATGGCATCCGTCTTCCCAAAATTTAGTTGGAGGAAAATTCTGCTCATCCAACACCGGTGGCAAGACAAGTAGCGTGATGAGTCAGAAGCAATGGAGGGGCCGAGAGAGGTGGTGGTGAAGCAGTGCTGGGTATCATCAGCGTACACATGGAACCCTATGTGTTTCTGGATGTTGTCGCCAAGATGCAGCATGTAGTTGTGAAACAAACAGATGGTTTGGGCAAAAAACTAGACAAAAAAAGTACAGGTATGGCTGTAATTTAAACCATCATGAAATAATAGCTCTGAATCTTGAGAATGTGCAATAATAAACATCAGATTTTATTTCATATCTACTTAGACTATAAATGAAAACCTTCCCAAATACACACTTGCATCATCTACAGACAAACAAGTAAACTTACCAAAAACTTAGGGCTGGATTTTATTTCAGCAGCAGGGATCCAGGGAACCTTGCCTCAGACCTTTATCGGACCCCCGGCCAAATTCAATGGCAGGCAGGCAGCTAACTGCCCGCTGTCGGAGATGCCATCCCCTTTAAGGGATGAGATCCTGCCCCAAGAGCTGCCGGCTAATCAAAGGGCTGGCAGCTCAGCAGTACCAGCAGCACCACTGGGAGCGGTGGCCACTGCCAGTACTACAGGAGGCCCAGAGCGGCAAAGATGGAGGAGGCCCTGGGACCAAGGTAACTGGAGTCGGGGTCGTCGGGGCCTGCCTGACTGGCCCTGGTGAGGGGATTGGGAGGGGCTCCTCCCATGGGGGAAACTACTGCTGCCAGGGTGGAGGAGGCTTCATGGGAGAAAAAGAAAGACTTGCATTTATATAGTGCCTGTTACAACCACCAGACTTCTCAAAGCACTTTACAGCCAATGAAGTACTTTTGAAGTGTTGTAATGCAGGAAACGTAGCAGTCAGTATGCGCACACAAACTTCCACAAACAACAATGTGATAAAGACCAGATAATCTGTCTTTGTGATGTTGATTGAGGGATAAATAGGCCAGGATACTGGGGATAACTCCCTTGCTCTTCTTTGAAATAGTACCATGAGATCTTTTACATCCGCCTGAGCAAGCAGACGGAGCCGCGGTTTAACATCTCATCCAAAAGACAGCACCTGCGACAGTGGGCTTATGAATTGCCCCTCGGAGGAGGGACCCCGCCCACCCCCGCACTTTTGGCCTGCAAGCCTGCTAGGAGGCCACCAGGTCTCACCTAGAGGTGCCCCCACACAGCAGCGAGCCCCTCAGATGTTGACTAAGTGCCAGTGGAAGCGGGAGGCAGCCCTTAAGTGCTTAATTGGCCTCCCAGCAGACTTCCTGTAGAGCTTTCTTTGGGCAGGGGGAGAAACAGAATGCTATCCAGGCAAGCAGGTCTTCAGAAAAGAAAGCTGGGGGCAGACAAGAAAAGAAATGTCTATTTAGTTAACACAGTATCTTGACAAAAGCTGTGAAAATTTGAACTGTTAATACTTCTAGATAAATTTTTTTAAATTTAAAAACAAAATTTAACCGATTTCACCATTTAGAATTCTGCAATTCTGCACCACACTCATTTGAAGTGGCAGTATACTTTGTGGTTCTTGGATCCATTCATGTCACTTCTGGATGGTACATCCTTCAAAATCATTATTCACAAAGAAACGAATGAAGAAGTGGTGAAAGAACAAAAGGTGGTAGTTGGCAAATGTGGCTTTTTGACTCAACTAGGGGCAATTGGCCAACAGCCCAAAAAATAAATTTCCTAATATAATCATTTAACCTTTGAACATGACTGAAGGAAAACTTTATCTAGTAAAGTCAAAAGCAACCCTGGGGCATCTTTACAAGTTTAAACTATGTGCTGTTTTTTGTCAGCAAACAGTATTCAGAAATGCTGGTGTCAGAATGATTACAACTAGAGTCAATACAGTTTTAGCATACCAGCATTCCAAAAGGTCCAATATGACCAATTGCCTTAAAGTTTCACATTACTATCACATTAGGCTTGTGCCAATACTAAAATTATGAAAAGTATAGTTGCATTGCACCTTCTGGTTTGAATGAAGTACAATCTGAGAGCAGTTTGAGTGGTCAGCACAAAGAACATAAGAACTAGGAGCCACATGACCCCTCAAGCCTGCTCCGCCATTCAATAAGATCATGGCTGATTGTGGCCTCAACTCCGCATTCCTGCCTGTCCCCCATAACATTTGACACCCTTGTAGATCAAACATCTGTCTATAACTCAGCCTTGAATATATTCAATGACCCAGCCTCCACTGCTCTCTGGGGATGGAGAAGTGCAAAGATTAACAACCCTATCAGAGAATTCTTCCTCATCTCCATCTTAAATGGAAGACCCCTCATGTTGAAACTGTGCCCCCTAGTTCTAGATTCCCCCACAAGGGGAAATATCCTCTCAGCATCTACCCCACCAAGCCCACTCAGAATCTTAAATATTTCAATAAGATCACCTCATTCTTCTAAATTCCAATAAGTATTGGCCCAACCTGCTCAAGCTTTTCTCATAAGACAACCTCTTCATCCCAGGAGTTAACCTAGTGAACCTTCTCTGAACTGTCTCCAATGCAAGTATATCCCTCCTTAAATAAGGTGGCCAAAATGTGGTCTCACCAATGCCCTGTACAGTTGTAGCAAGTATTCCCTATTTTTATATTCCAACCCCCTTGCAATGAAAGGATAAAATTCTAGTTGCTTTCCTAATTACTTCCTGTACCTGCACTACAAGGACACCCAGATCCTTCTGTACTGCAGCATTCTGTAATATCTCTCCATTTAAATAATATTTTACTTTTCCATTCTTCCTACCAAAGTGGATAACCTTGCCTTTTCCCATATTATGTTTTATTATACTATGTTGTTTGTACTTCTCTATTGTTCTGTATTCAAGCAATCAGGGATGTGTGCACATACACATCAACATTTGGGGAGGCGGTAGCATAGTGGTATTGTCACGAGACCCAAAGTATTGATCTGGGGACATGGGTTCGAATCCCACCATGCTAGAAAGTGGAATTTGAATTCAATTAATAAATCTGGAATTTAAAAAAAAAGCTAGTCTAATGATTGCCACGAAACCATTGTCGATTGTCGTAAAAACCCATCTGGTTCACTGATGTCCTTTACGGAAGGAAAATCATCTGGCCTACATGTGACTCAAGAGCCACAGCAATGAGGTTGACTCTTAAAGTGCCCTCTGAAATGGCCTAGCAAGCCACTCAGTTGTATCAAACCACTACAAAGTCAATAAGGAATGAAACCAGACAGACCACTCGGCATCGACCTCGGCACCGGAAACGACAACAACAAGTACAGCACAGTCAACCCTGCAAAGTCCTCCTTACTAACATCTGGGGGCTTGTGCCAAAGTTGGCAGAGCTGTCCCACAGACTAGTCAAGCAGCAGCCTGACAGTCATACTCACCGAATTATACCTTATAGACAATGTCCCAGACACCACCATCACCATCCCCGGGAATATCCTGTCCCACTGGCAGGACAGACCCACCAGAGGTAGCGGCACTGTGGTATACTCCTGTGTTGCCCCAGGTGTCTTCAACATTGACTCCAGACCCTATGAAGTCACATAGCATCAGGTCAAACATGGGGAAGGAAACCTCCTGCTGATTACCAACTACCGCTCTCCCTCAGCTAATGAATCAGTACTCCTCCATGTTGAACACCATATGGAAGAATCACTGAGGGTAGCAAGAGAACAAAATGTACTCTGGGTGGGGAACTTCAATGTCCACCACCAAGAGTGGCTCGGTATCATCATTGCTGACTGAGTTGGCTGAGTCATCGAGGACTAAAAGGTCGTAAAAGACATCAATCCACCTGTCACAGATGCATCTGTCCATGACAATATTGGTAGGAGTAACCACCGCACAGTCCTTATGGAGACGAAGTCCCGTCTTCACACTGAGGGTGCCCTCCATCGTGTCGTGTGGCACTACCACCATGCTAAATGGGATAGATTTTGAACAGATCTAACAATGCACAACTGGGCATCCATGAGGCGCTGTGGACCATCAGCAGCAGAATTGTACTCAACCACAATCTGTAACCTCATGGCCCAGCATATCCCCCACTCTACCATTACCATCTAGCCGGGGGATCAACCCTGGTTCAATGAAGAGTGCAGGAGGGCATGCCAGGTGTAGCACCAGGCATACCTCAAATTGAGGTGCCAGCCTGGTGAAGCTACAACACGGGACTACTTGCATGCCAATCAGTGTAAGCAGTGTGCAATAGATAGAGCTAAGATCCTATAACCACAGGATCAGATCTAAGCTCTGCAGTCCTGCCACATCCAGATGTGAATGGTGGTGGACAACTAAACAACTAATTGGAGGAGATGGCTCCACAAATATCCCCATCCTCAAGGATGGGGTATCCCAGCACATCAGTGCGAAAGATAACGCTGAAGCATTTGCAACAATCTTCAGCCAGAAGTGCCGAGTGGATGATCCATCTTGCCCTCCTCCTCAATTCCCCAGCATCACAGATGCCAGTCTTCAGCCAATTTGATTCACTCCGCATGATATTAGGCAACGACTGAAGGCACTTCAGGTATACCTACCCCAAATGGACTGCAGCGGTTCAAGAAGGCAGCTCACCACCACCTTCTCAAGGACAATTAGGGATGGGCAATAAATGCTGGCCTGGCCAGCGTCACCCACATCCCATAAATGAATTTTTTTTTAAACTTGATACTGCAAAAGCTATGGGCCCTGACAACATTCCGGCAATAGTACTGAAGACCTATGCTCCAGAACTTGCCACGCCCCTAACCAAGCTGTTTCAGTACAGCTACAACACTGGCATCTACCTGGCAATATGGAAAATTGCCCAGGTATGTCCTGTACACAAAAAGCAGGACAAATCTAACCTGGCCAATTACCACCCCATCAGTCTACTCTCGATCATCAGTAAAGTGACGGAAGGGTTCGTCGTCAGTGTCATCAAGCGGCACTTGCTTAGCAATAACTTGCTCAGTGACGCTCAGTTTGGGTTCTGCCAAGGCCACTCAGCTCCTGACCTCATTACAGCCTTGGTTCAAACATGGACAAAAGAGCTGAACTCAAGAGGTGAGGTGAGAGTGACTGCCCTTGACATCAAGGCAGCATTTGACCGGGTATGGCATCAAAGAGCCCCAGGAAAACTGGAGTCAATGGAAATCAGGGGGGAAACTCGCTGCTGGTTGGAGTCATACATAACAAAAAGGAAGATGACTGTAGTTCTTGGAGGTCAATCATCTCAGCTCCAGGACATCACTGCAGGAGTTCCTCAGGGTAGCGTCCTAGGCCCAACCATTTTCAGCTGTCTCATCAATAACCTTCCTTCAATAATGTCAGAAGTGGGGGATGTTCACTGATGAATGCACAATGTTCAGCACATTCGTGACTCCTCAGATACTGAAGCAGTCAGTGTAGAAATGCAGCAAGACTTGGACAATATCCAGGCTTGGGCTGACAAGTGGCAAGTAACATTCGTGCCATACAAATGCCAGGCAATGACCATCTCCAACAAGAGAGAATCTAGCCATCTCCCCTTGACATTCAATGGCATTACTATCGCTGAAACCCCACTATCAACATCCTGGGGGTTACCATTGACCAGAAACTGAACTGGAGTAGCCATATAAATACCGTGGCTACAACAGCATGTCAGAGGCTAGGAATCCTGCAGCAGTAACTCACCTCCTGACTCCCCAAAACCTGTCCATCATCTACAAGGCAGAGGTCAGGAGTGTGATGGAATACTCTCCACTTACCTGGATGGGTGCAGCTCCAACAACACTCAAGATGCTCGACACCATTCAGGACAAAGCAGCCTGCTTGATTGGCACACCATCCACAAACATCCATTCCCTCCACCACTGATGCGCAGTGGCAACAGTGTGTACCATCTACAAGATGCACTGCAGCAAATACCAAGGCTCCTTAGACAGCACCTTTCAAACCAGTGACCTCTACCACCTAGAAGGACAAGGGCAGCAAATTCATGGGAACATCACCACCTGCAAGTTCCCCTCCAAGCCAAACACCATCCTGACTTAGTACTATATCACCATTCCTTCACTGGGTCAAAATCCTGGAACTCCCTTCCTCACAGCACTGTGTATACCTACCCCACATGGACTGCAGCAGTTCAAGAAGGCAACTCATCACCACATTCTCAAGGGTAATTAGGGATGGGCAAAAAATGCTGGCATAGCCAGCGACACCCACATCCCATGAACGAATTTTTTAAAAAACAGAAGGGCAGAGCTCTGCTAATCAGATGACTCAGTGAAATTCTAATGTTAAGAGAACTGAGAGAATAATCAATTATTTTTGCATATTATAAACACTTAAAAGTTTTGTCCTTGGTTCTGTTTGAACTTTAATTCTAAAAATTATTTTAAAAAGTTTATTTTATGCTTAATACGGTATGATTTGCATTGGATAGTAGAGCCAGTTCCATACGTGCAGCTTTAAAAATGTAACCGAGCATTTATTAAAATGCTTAAGTTGCTTCAATGAGGCAAGAATTAATATAACTGCAATGTTACACAATTGATGTGTGTGTCACTACAAAATAGTCTACCAGGTTGCAGGCAAATAGCATTCACCAAAATTCATAAAATAAAACAGTTACCATGATAATTATCCGTCTAATGGCTGCAGATGCCATCCCTTCTCCTTTTGGCTGGTCTACGACAGTCACACCAAGATATTTAAGGTGAAAGACCATCCCTTCCTGTAAGGTTTCTTTTGTGTCAGTCCAGTTTTCTGGCAGCTCTAGAAGGTAAGAGAAGGAAAAAAGTTATTTTATGAAAGAAAGATAGGCTTTGCCTCATGACAATTCTCAAATGTCCCAATGTACTTCATATACAATAAACGACTTTGAAGGAAATAGCACACGTAAGAGCTCATTTACACACAGCAAGATTCACAAAATAGCAACGGGATGAATGATTTTTTTTTTTACTTCAGTCTTGGTATATGAGAATCATTGGAGAAACCTACATTATTTATTGCCGGTTCCTTATTGCCCTACAGAAGATAATGCTGGGCTTTCTTGAACGGCTGTCGTGCTCATCATGAAAGTACTCCTTCAACCTTGTTAAGTGGGGAGTTCCAGGATTTTGAGTCAGCCACAATTAATTTTTTTCCCAAGCTGGGATGGTTTGTGATTTGGAGGGGAACTTTAAGGTGATGGTGTTCCTATGCATCTCCTGCCCTTGTCCTTTGCTGGCATGAATGACATGAATGTTGGCCAAGATATTAGGAGATCTCTCTTTTCTTTGATTAATGTATTGTCCACCTGAAAAGGACAGCATTCTCTCAGTACTGCATTGAATTGGGAGCCTAGAAAATGTGCACCAAGTTCTGGAGCAGGGCTTCTTGATCATCTGACTCACAGCCAAGAGTTCTACAAAACTGACCTAACACTAATATATTCCTGACTGTTAGCTCAGCAGCAACAATAGGGCCAAATGAATTCAATCCATTGCTGTCGGTTCTGAACTAGCATGGTTGCTTCAGCGACTCTTGACACTGTCTATCTAGCACATTCTTGCTCTTCCTCAATTTTTGATTTCTCATGCCCCTGTACGCAAGGCAGTGAAAGATATTCCAGCTGCTTCTATTCTTGAAGCACGCCTAAACCATCACTCTCATCTTTCTTGGATCTTCTGTATAAGCACTGTTCTTCTCCGAGGCATGTTCTTATATCATTCTTGATTCTTTGCATACTCCTACTATTCCTTGCAACCGACTCATGTCTGCTGTTAGTATATTTTGCTCATCAACTTTTCTCATGTTCCGACACTCAGATCCATATAATAATATGCATGAACCATTGCATCATAAACTCTTATGAAATAGACCAAGCTAACATGACAGGAAAAGAAATCTTGCAGGAACAGATGGTATTCAGCCTTGTAGAAATATTTTGCAGCGATGTGCAAATTACTGTCTAACTATGGTAACTTGTAATACTGTAGTAATAACATACATCCTACATAAGAGGCATTCGAAGTTATACACAAATTCAACCGTCAACATGGGAATAAGCCCCTACTCTTCATTATTCAACACCATAACTAGATACAGATTAGAATGAATAGGAAGATGGGCAAAACAGAGCTCCACTTTGAAACATAGAAAATAGGAGCAGGAGTAGGCCATTCAGCCCTTCAGGCCTGCTCCACCATTCAAAAAAGATCAGGGCTGATCGTCTAATTCAGTACCCTGTTCCCACTTTCTCCCCATATCCCTTGATCCCTTTGGCATTAAGAAATATATCTATCTCCATCTTGAATAGATTAAAAGACTTGGCCTCCACTGCACTCTGCTGTAGATAATTCCACAGGTTCACCGCCCTCTGAGTGAAGAAATTTCTCCTCATCTTGGTTCTAAATGGCATACCACATACCCTGAGATTGTAACCCCTGGTTCTGGACTCCCCAGCCATCAGGAACATCCTCCCTGCATCTAGCCTGTCTAGTCCTGTTAGAATTTTTTAGATTTCTATGAGATCACCTCTTATTCTGCTAAACTCTAGTGAATATAGGCCTAGTCAACCCAATCTCTCCTCATACGTCAATCCTGCCATCCCAGGAATCAGCCTAGTAAATCTTCTTTGCATTCCCTCCATGGCAAGAATATCCTTCCTCAGATAAGGAGACCAAAACTGCACACAATACTCCAGATGTGGTCTCACCAAGGCCCTGTATAACTGCAGTAAGACATCCTTGCTCCTGTACTCAAATCCTCTTGCAATGAAGGCCAACATACCATTCGCCTTCCTACGGCTTGCTGCACCTGAATGCTCGCTTTCAGCGACTGGTGTGCAAGAACACCCAGGTCTCGATGCACCTCCCCTTTCCCAATCTATCACCATTCAGATAATAACCTGCCTTTCTGTTTTTACAAACAAAGTGGATAACCTCACATTTACCCATGTTATACTGCAGCTGCCATGCATTTGCCCACTCACCCAACTTGTCCAAATCACACTGGAGCCTCCTTGCATCCTCCTCACAGCTCATATCCCCCCCGCCCCCCTCCCCCAGCTTTGTGTCACCTGCAAACTTGGAAATGTTACATTTAGTTCCCTCACCCAATATATATTGTGAATAGCTGGGGCCCAAGCACTGATCCCTGCGGTACCCCACTAGCCAATGCCTGCCACCTGGAAAAAGACCCGTTTATTCCAACTCTCTGTTTCCTGTCTGTCAACCAATTCTCAATCCATGCCAGTATATTACCCCCAATCCCATATGCTTTAATTTTGCACACTAACCTCTTATGTGGGACCTTATCAAATGCCTTCTGAAAATCCAAATACACCACATCCACTGGTTGTCCCTTATCTATTCTACTAGTTACATCCTCAAAAAACCATAGTAGATTTGTTAAGCATGATTTCCCTTTCATAAACCCATGCTGACTTTGTCCAATCCTGTTTATGCTTTCCAGGTGTTCTGCTATCACATCCTTTATAACAGACTCTAGCATTTTCCCCACTACTGATGTAAGGCTTAACTGGTCTGTAATTCCCTGTTTTTTCTCTCCCTCCTTTTTTAAATAGTGGGGTTACATTTGCCACTCTCCAATCAGTAGGAACTGCTCCAGAGTCTATAGAATTTTGGAAGATAACCACCAATGCATCCACTATTTCTCTCTATGTTGTGGTATTACATTGCAGCCTGTCCATGCCACAGAAAACTAGATTTGGTCAATTGTTAACTTCTGCAATGTTAGATTTTGGACTTTTAACCTGAATTCTTTAAATCAAATTTGTATTTTTTCACATGTTCATTTCAATATATATTGCAAGGCTCAGTGTAATCCTGTTTCCTGTATAAGAAGTACCTCTCTAAAATGCCACTCTGAGGTCTGATTTCTTCACTGTTCCCCATCCTATGACTTTGATCCCATCTAAAATTCAACAACAAAACTCTCTTGCCCTTCCTTCAAGGGTCCACATCAGACAAAATCCCATGTCTGCTTAATGCATTTCAGTACCTTATTTTTAAGAGGGCTTTCATTGTCAGTTTTCCACTATATTTTATACTCGTTTTTATAATCTCTGATCCTACTATTCTATTCTCCCTTCGATGTAGAAAGCTGACCTCTACAAACAGCAAATGAATGAATGATCAGTTTTTTTTTTAATGGTGTTAGTTGAGGGAGGAATGTCGAGCAGTAGTACACAGTAAGAAATCTATTTCTCTTCCAATCGTGCCCTGGAATTTTCTTATGCTCATCTGAATAGGCATATGGGGCCTCAATTTAACATCTCATCTGAAGACCATCAACTCTGGCAAGGTGGCAGTCCATTAGTACCCACTGCAGTGGGACTTGAACCCACAATCAACTACTTCAGAAACAAGATGGTATTTAGCAGACATTTGGCATAACGTAAGACTACATCGACTCTAGCAAACAGATGACTGAAACTGGAATAATTGTTCGTCCTTTGTATATGGACCTCCATGAGGATAGAATACAAAAAAATTGACATGAAAATTCAAATGTTGCAGGCAAAATGCTGCAGCACCAGCAACAATGTGTGCAGTCACTGGAAATAGTCTGCTCCGATCTAGCTTGCCCCATTCTTTCATAAAGTTAAACACTTCAAATCATTCCCGCTTCAATCTGTATTGCTGTAACAAAAAAAAACTCCAAGTCTTCAGATCTGTATTTCTTCATGGCAGGCAGCATTCTAGCAAATCTGTGCTGCACCCTTTTTAAAGCATTTATCGGCAATAAATTTACTAGAAGGAACTAATATTCCTCTAAATTTTAGGAGGAACTTTGAATACCGTGATCTAAATTTCCCAATCGCACATGTCATCGATCATAAAAAGAGCTAGAAATCCATAACACTGGATCTCTACCCATTTCTAGGGTTCATTTCTAGCTCTGGTTCAAAAGACACAAGAAGCTGAAGAAGGCAACATATTAAAACTAAAATCCTTAGGGCATCATTTAGACATGCATGCTATTTACCAATGATCCTACCCAGATAGCAGTAATTCACTTTCATGTCTGGAACAAGTGGGCATCTTGGTTGCTAGAAGAGTTCAATACAACTGGATTTCAAGAGTCCTACTAAATGATTGTTCGTATTTTCAGACCATTTCTGAATCTCTTCTGTTGCATTTTTTAAAATTGCTGCTTTCTCAGATAATCAATGGCACAACCTTTTTCTGCCAACAATGATGATACATGGCTTTATCTATTTAATTCTATTCCCTCCATAAAACAATGCTACTTCCATGAATTCAAAATTGTTCCAATTTCTAAATATCCTATTCATTTACAATCATCAGTACTTGATTATGTGAGTTATGTGTTTTCTTCCACAGTCACAGTGTGAGATTTTTGTGCTCTTTAAATTTATTCTTGCAATTCATCTAGCGACTACGTAAGTGGCAGGATTATGTGAAATGGCTGTCTGTTCTGTGCACAAGAACTTCTGGCAGGTGAGTCTTGCTGTAAGCACCATCATTTGATACTCAAGTATGAATATACAGCCCAGAGTGGGGATGATTACATTAACACGAGTTATGTAGCTACATTAGATGGAATGACTGCTTTCACTTGAACGCACAAGGATGTGAGTGAGAAACTTTTCCAGGGGAAGTCTAACAGCACAAAATGGAACTTGTATATAACGGGTGTTCATGACCAACACTGAAAGACCGATGAAAGGGAAAACAACTATATTGTAGGCTCTTGGTATACTTAATTAATGAAAGGTATAATAGATTCTATCATATCTAACTTGATAAGATATTAAACTTCTTCCCATATTACCTCCAGGGGCACAGTATGTTGCTCATGGCATGGATGCTGGTTGCTGCTTCCTGACATTCTTGTTAGACAGCTTATCTGGAGGGTCCTGCAATGTTATGCCTGAGAGTAGCCCCACCGCTCCCCCCCCCCCCACCCCCACCCAACCCCGTCCTCCAACAACAATGGTGCTGTCTTACAAACCATTATACAGATCACTATAAAAATAAGCTGCTGTGGGCCTTTAATTCCTGCAGCACCAACACAATTTCCCATCTAGAAACAGATGAGTTTCTAATACAAACTGCTCACTGATTTGACGTGTCAGCGCACAAATCAGGTGGTTGCTCTTCATGTATGGCCTTCATTCTGATTAGGCTTACATCCAAATCAGAAAATCTAGGCCACCAAATTGAAATGAATGGAAATCTGCAAAAACCAGTCAACATAAAGTTCGAGCACTTAGACTTACATTATGAAACAAAGAACAACTTCGAGGCTTGGCTTGAAGCTATATCTTCTATAGGAAGTCCTGCCTCCAGGAACTGTCAGCCAATCAGGGGGCCGGCAGGTCCTCAGTCCCAGCAGCGCCACCAAAAGCAAAGGCCACTGTTGGGACTGCTCCCAGCTTCAGGAGGATTGTGGGCGCCGGCGCCAAAAAAAGGTAAGTGGGGTTTTGGAACTTGCTGGAGACAACCGGCAAGGCTGGGGGTGGGGGGGGCGGTGGTGGAGAAGGGTGCGAAGGAAGTGCAGTGGGGGCAGCTTGTGTCGTGGGGAAGGCCTTCCATGGGGCCCTATCAGGAGGGCCCCCACCCCACCCTGCCGCAGCCCGCAAGGAGGCTGCCAGGTTTTACTGAGCAGTCTCCTGGGGGCCTAAGCTGCCCGCCTGCCGCTGGTAATCTACCAACAATGGCAGGCAGAGGCCCTTAAGTGGCAGTTAATTGGCCACTGCTTGTGGGCCAGAAACAGCAGGAGTGCTTCCCCCCAGTCCCCCAAGTTTACCACCTTCTCTGCTATCAGAGCACCCCCTCCACCACCACCGCACCCCACCCCCCACCCCCAGGATCATGGATCAGACCATCCTGGTATTCAGCCACCACCCCGCCATGTTCCCATTAACACAACAGCAGGCTCGCTACCTGCTCCTATGGCCTCTTCCAGAGTGTTGCCCATATGACAGGGAGCCAAGCCTGTCAATCAGGCTGGCTTCCGGGCAGGAATTCTGCTTAAAAAAGACATGCCATGGAGTTAAAACTTCACTGCATGTGGGGAAACTCAGGCGTCCAGGTTTCCCAACCAAATCGCCTTCCCTCCGCTTATGCAACCAGCCCCAGGCAACATCGTCGAGAATTAAAAGCATTCTTGTAATTTATATTAATAGAAACCATTTGTGGCAACATTTAAACTGTGAAGAGCATTTAGTTCTCAAAAGAAACAATATTACACCACACATTCCCACATTCGCTAATGTAATCAAAAGAGGTGACCACTGTAGTTGAAGTTCTTAAGTGTTTGACTTCCAATTAAGTTATGATGAGGATGGGGGAGGGGTATCAAATTAATTTACCCAATTTAGGTTTAACTTTGCTAGTTCACTGCTATAAAGTTCACTGTTATAAAGAATAACCACTGAGAATCTTCTAAACAAGGCATTTATCCAATCAAGTTGATAATGATAGTAAATTTATATCACATTTATGCAGCAGCTTTCATGTAGCAAGGCATTTTACACGGGAACACTGCCACTGCCAAGGAGTGACAGAAAGCTAGGGCAGGTATCTGGTCAGAGTGCGAGGTTTTGAAGATGTGAGGAGTAATAGAAAAGCATTACATTTTAGGATGAGAATTTTAGATAGCAGGAATATGGCATCAATACCATCATGGGTGGAACAAAGTGGGAGATAGAAGAAACACACACAGTGGGAAATCAGGAGGATACAAGGAGGGATGTAATGCTGGAGAAGACTGCGGGAGGTTGAGGGGTGATGCATTGAGGGATGTGAAATGAGGGCAAAGAATTCTAGGGGTACAGGAAGCTGGTGAAGGTCAGCAGTGGTTCTGGACATGCATGAGCTTGTGGATAATATAGAATATTAACTACAGAGCTCTATATGAGTTAAGGTTTGCGTGAGGTGTGGCAAGAAGTTTGCTGTAGAGAAGGCTGCAAAAAGGCTACTTGGGTGAGATAATCAGACAGCACCTGCCATTTATGGAAGCAAATACCAGAAAGCAGCCATGGCTTCAGGAGAAACAGAATGGAAAAAAACTTGCAAGATTTTTTAAAACTGAAAGATTGCCATTGAAGGAATGGAAATCATAAGGAAAAGTATCATCATCAACTTTAGACTCAACCAAACTGAAAATCTAAAATTAAACAACAGTGGCTCTCAAGGATTTGCAAAGATGAGTACTGAATTATTTTTGCTGCATTGAATATCACAAATTGAACTGTAAACAAGAATTCTTAATTCACAATATTTTCAGTAACCATTTATATTTTGATTGCAAACCGGATAATTTCATATGGGCTGGAGAATAGATAGTGTCGGAAAATTCATGTAAATTTGGATTTCAGGATTAGGTTCAACTTCCAAGATTCAGAATTCAGGTATTGAAATTTGAAACCCAAAATCCAGCCTTAAATATGGCACATGCCTTGTTTACTTAATTAAAAGTAATAAATTGTTTTCCAATGCTAATTTTAATCATTTATTATTCACCCCTTCATTCCAAGGGACTTGTACAGACACCAATGACTTTATGGTTAGGTGTGGGGGTGGGGGAGGTCGGAGAGGGGTGAGCAGGCAGGTGTGGTGAGGAGTTATGGATGGGAAACCCAGAAGTGCAGGTTTCCCAAATGACACTTTTCAACATTTTTCCCCCCATGTTTCCCACTCGACAGCTAGCCTGGTTGACAAGCTGACTACCTGTGGGGCGGGAAAGCAAATACAGATGAGCAGGGAGGGAGAGATCACTGTCCCTATTAGGGAGGTGGGAGAAATCACAGAGGGGAGATTATAGGGTAGCTTGTTGGGCCTGGTTATAACACTACTGTTTCTCCTGACCTACAAGCAGTGCTATAAAGACACTAACATTATGGATCTGGCCCTCCTCGCCTCCTTTTATCAGCCAGGTTTCCCGAGGGTAGAGAAACTCGGGGACATGGAATTAAAAGTGAAATGTTTGCTAAAATGGAGGCAGGCAGCCTCCTTAAAAGGGATTTTTTTTTTAAACCAACTGACCCGCCTCCTGAGAACCAATTGGTCACCCCTTGTCCCATGCCAGTTTCAACCGCAAGTCGGTGGGTTTGAAGCAGTTTGGAGTCAGGTTTGAAATTTTTTAAAATTTTATCTTCTTACTTGCCGAAACCCACCCGTTTTTGGATTAAAATTACCCCCTTGATATCAAATCTGAATGGCAGTATTTAGATGCTTAGCAATAGCAAAATGATATAAAATCATAAAGGGGTTGATCTACAGTAAAGAACATAGCTAAGAACATCTATCTAGTTGAACTTTGGAACATATGCTTAAAACACAGGAAGTACTGTTCTGAATGGTTCACAAATTAAGGAGTATGGAGCATTTGAATTTGGCCAAATTTACAACTTTTTGAATTCATTGAGAGGGCTGATTAAGTCAGATGAATATATACGTTTTTGATCCATTGTTTTATGCCAACTTACGTCAAAACCCTCCGTTAAAGCAGTTGTGTGGTGTAGCTAAAAGCCAAGGATAATCCATTCCACTAAAACAAATTTGAATGCAACTTTTATTCCTCGCTTCAGACCTAAAGGAAATATATTCATGAAATAACAAGTGCAGTTATGGTCCCAGGAAGAAACTCCAATGTTCACAATTTGCAAGGTTGGCATGATTTCAACTTACATTCTACAGTGAAAAATTTACCAGAGAACATGTTTTGATTTTTAATGAGCACTGTTAAAACCACAGTTTCACATACACTTATTTAGTTCTCATGTGATACAGATGATTTTTGAAACATTAACAGAAAATCATTTGACAGAAAATCCTAAAGCAAAAAGTGACAGGTTAACAATAGTAAAATTAAAAATTAAAAAAAACTTATAAGCAGGACTCCAGAAAATCCTTCAGCAATGGACTGGATTTTCCCACAGGCTTCGGGACCCTGACATTGGGAAAAACATGGGGGTCCCGAGCCCGCGCTTGCCTGCAGTGAGACCGGCTCAACAGTCTTCCTGGAGGTGGCCTCCTAATTGGCTGCCTCTGAGCTTGCAGTCCAATTAAGGATGGCAGGACGGGCTCTCAGCCGGCAAGTCTGGAGCCTCAACAACCCCATTAGAAGAGATGGGTGTTGTGAGGCAGGTTGGGGACCGCGAGGACATCTCAACATGGCGGCGCCCTCAGAGGCATTCAGGTAAGTGGAAAAATTCAGATGGGTGAAGGCAGTAGGCCCCTCTAAGCAGAGGGGAAATATCTCCGGGTGGATCGTTGAGCTACGGGTGCGGCCTTTCATGCCAGTGGCCCCATCATTGGGGCGTGGAGCCTCCCGTTCTGCCCCAGGAAGGCTGCCTGCATTAAGCTGGCGGCCTCTAAATGTGGTGGGGGTGGGGGTCGGCTTTGCAGCTGACAAAATGGCACCGAGGCCCCAAAATTACCCCTAGTTGGGGCCTTCACTATGCAAACTGGCTGCCTGCCTCCATGGAGCAAGCAGCCGATCTGCTTCCCAGCCCACACTTGGGAAAGTTCCTTGGCAGCAGGAATGCCTCAGGGAGCCATCCTGATTCGACTCCCCTTTATTATCCCACCTGCCAAACCTGCTACCATAGGGCTGGGAAAATGCAGTCCAATGAATCAGCAAAAGAGACACAAGCCTGAAATTCAAGGTAGCAGTGCAAACTAGAGGAGAAGTAAATGCCCTTTACTGCACACTCTGTCCCTATGTAAGGGGTAAATATTACTGCACTTAGAAATGATAGAAATCATAAAAGGTTTAAGGCACAGGAAGAGGCCACTTGGCCCATTGTGTCTGTGCCGGCCGAAAAACTTGCTCTCTCTATCTCTCAGATTTTTCCTATTTGATCCATTTACAGTTTTCTTCTCTGGAGAATTTGACAATCTCGTAAAATAATTACTTTTTGTATGAAAGAAAATGTTTCAATTTGATCTATTTCTCGAACAGAACACATTTACACTGCCTTTGATACAGAAATAGAAATCAAAACATTAAGAAAAAGTCAGGAGACAATTTCTTACATTCACTGCTAACATAATTATGACATTTATGCTTGAAATTTTCTACTGTGCTTTTTTAACGTGGTGGAGAATATAATTAAAGAAAACAAAGAACTCTGGATAAATCAAAGACTTTTACCATCGACTGAACCTCTTAAAACTGGTAATCAAAATCCCATTAGATCAAACACATGGGTTGGAAGAAGCTCTCCCAATACATGTCTAAGAGTTGTGAATTATGAAGAACAGCTTGAACACATTTTATGCACTAAAAGCACACTCAGCTAGCATTGGGAATTTTCAGTCACTGGAGAAAGACCAAAATACTGTTCCCAGGGTGAAGTTGGCAGCCAGCAACTGGGACAGGTGCCCCTTCTACCTTCCCATTAAATATCTTGAAGATTGCTTTCATAGCTGTGCCTGGCCGTAGTATTTGACAGCACCAAACAATGTATCTGATATGGATCAAAGTGCCTTAGATCCTTAGGAAAGAACACCAACAATAAAAATGCAAAAGGAGAACTGCAAGGCATTTTGAAATGCCCAGAACAGACATTTTGTGGTTCTCCCAAATTATTCTGTTCAACACATCACACTTTTCCATGACAGTTAACTAACAGTCATCTATCTCAGTAAGGAATGTGAAGCGTATCCACATCTATATATAGATGCAGCCTCTAAGTAAGTGGTCTAACTTCTGTTTGTGTGGATTGGGAGACATGAAATATATCCAAGTAATAGAAACAATAAAAACAGAAAGTGCTGGAAATATTCAGCAGGTCAGGCAGCAGGTCAGGAGAGAGAAGCAGAGTTAACGTTTCAAGTCTGTGGCCTTTTATCAGAAACAATTAATATTGTGTCATGCAGGCCCCCACCTGCCAAGAATGAGGCACATTAATTTCACCACATGGACATTAAACTTCAAATTGTTGTTGGGAAGAAAAGAGGGCCTAGCACATGGAATTAGAGATCACAAGTTTGGAAGGTGCTATCTAAGGAGCCTTGGTGCGTTGCTGCAGTGCATCTTGTAGATGGTACACACTGCTGCCACTGTGCATTCGTGGTGGAGGGAGCAAACGTTGGTGGTTGGGGTGCCAATCAAGCGGGCTGCTTTGGCTTGGCTGGCATCGAGCTTCCTGAGTGTTGTTGGAGATGCACCCATCCAGGCAAGTGGAGAGTATTCCATCACACTCCTGACGTCCGCCTTGTAGATGGTGGACAGGCTTTGGGGAGTCAGAAACAAAAACAAGAAATGCTGGAATCACTCAGCAGGTCTGGCAGCATCTGTGGAAAGAGAAGCAGAGTTAACGTTTCGGGTCAGTGACCCTTCTTCGGGTTCCGAAGAAGGGTCACTGACCCGAAACGTTAACTCTGCTTCTCTTTCCACAGATGCTGCCAAACCTGCTGAGTGATTCCAGCATTTCTTGTTTTTGTTTCAGATTTCCAGCATCCGCAGTATTTTGCTTTTATTTTGGGGAGTCAGAAGGTCACTTACTTGCCTCAGGATTCCTAGTCTCTGACCTGCTCTTGCAGCCACGGTATTTATATGGCTACTCCAGTTCAGTTTCTGGTCAATAGTAACCCCCACAATATTAATAGTGCAGGATTCAGCAATCATAATGACATTGAATGTCAAGGGGAGATTCTCTCTTGTTGGAGATAGTCATTGCCTGGCACTTGTGTGGCACGAATGTTACTTGCCACTAATCAGCCCAAACCAGAATGTTGTCCAGGTCTTCCTGCATTTCTACACGGACTGATTCAGTATCTAAGGAGTTACGAATGGTGCTGAACATTGGGCAATCAACAGCAAAGATCCCCGTTTCTGAGCTTATGATTGAAGGAAGGCTATTGATGAAGCAACTGAAGATGGTTGGGCCTAGGACACTACCCTGAGGAACTCCTGCACTGATGTCCTGGAGCTCAGATGATTGACCTCCAACAATCACCAACCATCTTCCTTTGCGCTAGGTATGACTCCAACCAGCGGCGGGTTTTCCCCCTGATTCCCATTGACCTTGGTTTTGCTAGTGCTCCTTAATGCCATACTTGGTCAAATGCTGCCTTGCTGTTAAGGGCAGTCACTCTCACCTCACCTCTGGAGTTCAGCTCTTCTGTCCATGTTTGAACCAAGGCTGTAATGAGGTCAGGAGCTGAGTGGCCCTGGCGGAACCCAAACTGAGCATCACTGAGCAAGTTATTGCTAAGCAAGTGCTGCTTGATAGCACTGTCGACGACACCTTCCATCACTTTACTGATGATCGAGAGTAGACCGATGAGGCGGTAATTGGCCGGGTTGGATTTATCCTGCTTTTTGTGTGCAGGACATACCTGGGCAATTTTCCACATTGCCAGGTAGATGCCAGTGTTGTAGCTGTACTGGAACAGCTTGGCTAGGGGTGTGACAAGTTCTGGAGCACAGGTCTTCTGGACTATTGCCGGAATATTGTCAGGGCCCATAGCCTTTGCAGTATCAAGTGCCTTCAGTCCTTTCTTGATATCAGATGGAGTGAATCAAATTGGCTGAAGTCTAGCATCTGTGATGCTACGGACTTCTGGAGGAGGCCGAGATGGATCATCAACTCAGCACTTCTGGCTGAAGATTGTTGCAAATGCTTCAGCCTTATCTTTCGCACTGATGTTCTGGGCTCCCCCATCATTGGGGATGGGGATATTTGTGGAGCCTGCTCCTCCAGTTAGTTGTTTAATTGTCCACCATCATCACGACTGGATGTGGCAGGACTGCAGAGCTTAGATCTGATCCATTGTTTGCGGATCGCTTAGCTCTGTCTATTGCATGCTGCTTACGTTGTTTGACACGCAAGTAGTCCTGTGTTGTAGCTTCACCAGGTTGACACCTCATTTTTAGGTATGCCTGGTGCTGCTCCTGGCATGCCCTCCTGCACTCTTCATTAAACCAGGGTTGATCCCCTGGCTTGATGATAATGGCAGAGTGGGGGATATGCCGGGCCATGAGGTTACAGATTGTGGTTGAGTGCAATTCTGCTGCTGCTGATGGTCCACAGTGAATGCCCAGTTTTGTATTGCTAGATCTGTTCGAAATTTATCCCATTTTGCATGGTGGTAGTGCCACACAACACGATGGAGGGTATCCTCAATGTGAAGTCGGTACTTTGTCTCCACAAGGACTGTGCAGTGGTAACTCCTACCAGTACTGTCATGGACAGATGCATCTGCGGCAGGCAGATTGGTGAGGTCAAAGTCAATTACGTTTTTCCCTCTTGTTGATTCTGTCACCACCTGATGCAGACCAAGTCTAGCAGCTATGTCCTCTAGGTCAGTAGTGGTGCTACCGAGACACTCTTGCTGATGGACATTGAAGCCCCCCACCCAGAGTACATTCTGCACCCTTGCCACCCTGAGTGCCTCCTCCAAGTGGCATTCAACATGGAGGATTACTGATTCATCAGCTCGGGAGGTGGGGGGGCATGGTAGGTGGTAGTCAGCAGGAGGTTTCCTTGCCCATGTTTGACCTGATGCCATGACACTTCATGGGGTCCAGAAGTGCTGAGGACTCCCAGGGCAACTCCCTCCCAACAGTATAGCACTATGCTGCCACGTCTATCTGGTGGTGGGACAGTCTTTGGATCATTGTCTTTAAGGTATGTTTCAGTGAGTATGACTATGTCAGGCTGTCGCTTGACTACTCTCTGTGACAACTCTCCCAATTTTGGCACAAACCCCCAGATGTTAGTAAGGAGGAATTTGCAGGGTTGACAGGGCTGGGTTTGCCATTGTCGCTACCAGTGCCTAGGCCAATGCTGGGTTATTGACTTTGTAGCAGTTGGATACTATTGAGTGGCTTGCTAGGCCATTTCAGAGGGCATTTTAAGAGTAAACCACATTGCTGTGGGTCTGGACTGCAGATTTCTTCCCTAAAGGACATTAGTGAACCAGATGGGATTCTACAACAATTGAGAATGGTTTCATGACCATCATTAGACTAGCTTTTAATTTCACATTTATTAATTGAATTCAAATTCCACCTTCTGCCGTGGTGGGATTCGAACCCATATACCCAGATCAATGCCCTGCATCCCTGGGTTACAAGTCTAGTGACAATACCACTACACCACTGCCTCCCCTCATGAGTGGTACATTTTGCCAGAAAGAATGAGGAAAGCAATACAATCTAAACGGTACAGGAACAGAGACACCTGGGAGTATAGATGCACAAATCATTGAAGGTGGCAGGGCAGGTTGAGAAAGTGGTTGAAAAGGCATATGGGATCTTGGGCTTTTTAAATAGAGACAGAGTATGCAAGCAAAAAAGGTATGATGAATTGTTATAAAACACTGGTTTGACCTCAACTTTTTTTTTTAAAAGCAGGTTAGGTGTGCAGTTCTGGGCACTGCACTTTTGAAAGGATGTGAAGGCTTTAGTGAGGGTGCAAAAAGGATTTATGAGAATGGTTCTAGGGATGGGAGACTTCAGTTATGTGGATAGATTGGAGAAGCTGGAGTTGTTCTCTTTAAAGAAGAGGAGGTTGAGAGGAGATTGGAGAGTGATGTTCAAAATCATGAGGGGTCTAGACAGATAGGTAGGTAGAAACTGTTCCCGTTGGCGGAAGGGTTGAGAACTAGAGGACCCTGACGTAAGGTGATTGGCAAAAGAAGCAACAGTGACATGACGAAAAACTTTTTTTTTTTAAAAGCAGGTTAGGATGTGGAATGCACTGCTTGACAGCATGGTGGAGGCAGATTCAATTGTGTTTTTGCAAAGGGAAATGGATAAGTACCTGAAGAGAAAAAAAATATCTGGGCCACAGGGCTACAGCAGGGGAGCGGGACTAGCCGACTTGCTCTCGCAGAGAGCAGGCTTGGACATGATAGGCTAATTAGCCTCCTTCTGTGCTGTAATCATTATGATTCTAAGAACTAATATTTCAGTTCCCTTATTTAACCATTTGTGTTATGGTACAAGTGTGGCATGAAAATTCAGACTCATTATAAACATGATCCAAATTTAAAATGTTACTGTGAAGAACTGCTAAGACTTTCTTCATGTGCTATTGAGTTTAATGCAATGTTATTGCTCCCACAATTACAAATAAGAGGTTTTAGTCCATAATGTATTTTCTTTGTAAATTTGTGGGGTCTTTACCCACATTTCACAATCAGATGATTAACACCATAGTGTATTTTAATTAGACATAGCTTAATGCTTATATTATGCACACCAAAAATCGATATGGCAAAAGTATCCAACCTCTGACCATATTTAATGCCCATGCACTAGCAAGCAGTTCCTTGAATCCCAGTTAGCTCAGTCTCATTTGTGTTGATATGCCTTATTTGCTGGTTTATCACACTTCAATTTTGTGGGTCTTAAGGTTCGGAAAGTTTTTTTTTCAGTATTTTTGCCTCAGTTTTGGATATTTGCCAAATCAGTACACAAATCAGCTTGAGATCTATGCAACTTAGTGGAAATATTTATTTAAACTTTATATGTGGCCCTGAAACTCCATGGTATGTATCAATGTGACCCAGAAAGAAACAAAGCTTTGAAGCTAGGTTAATTCTACAGTGTGTTAGGAACATAGGAGCAGGAGTAGGCCATTCAGCCCATCGAGTCTACTCCACCATTCAATAAGATCATGGCAGATCATCGACTGCAATGCCTTTTTCCCACACTATCTCCATATCCCTTTATGTCATTGGCATTTAGAAATCTGTCAATCTCTACTTTAAACATACTCAAAGACTAAGCTTCCACAGCCCTCTGGGGTACAGAGATTCACAACCCTCTGAGTAAAGAAATTTCTCCTCATCTCTGTCCCAAGTGGCTTCCCTCTTATTTGAAATTGCGTCCCCTGGTTCTAGATTCCCTAACAGGGTAAACATCTTACCTGCATCTACCCTGTCTATCCCTTTAAGTATTTTGTAGGTTTCAATGAGTTCACCTCTCATTCTTGAAACTCTATTCTCTCTTCATAGGACAGTCCCGCCATCCCGGGAACAAGTCTGGTGAACCTTCGTTGCACTCCCTCTATGGCAATAATATCCTTCCTAAAGATAAGGGGACCAAAACTGCACACAGTACTCCAGGTGCGGTCTAACCAAGGTTCTATACAATTGAAGCACGACTTCACTACTCCTGTACTCAAATCCTCTAGGGATAAAGGATAACATACCATTAGCCTTCTTAATTGCTTGCTGCACTTGCATGTTAACTTTCAGTGACTTATTGACAAGGATGCCCAGGTCCCTTTGTACATCTACACTTTCTAATCTCTCACCATTTAAGAAATACTCTGCACATCTATTCCTCCTACCAAAATGGATAACCTCACATTTTTCCACATTATATTCCATCGGCCACATTCTTGCCCACCACTAAGTCTGTCCTCTTGAAGCCGCTTCACATCTTCCTCACAACACACATTCCCCCCTAGTTTTGTGTCATCTGCAAACTTGGAAATATTACATTTGGTCCCCACATCCAAATCATGGATATATATTGTGAACAGCTGGGCCCCAAGCACTGACCCTTCCCGTACCCCATTAGTCACAGCCTGCCAACAAGAGAAATACCCATTTATTCCTACTCTCCGGTTTCTGCCTGTTAACCAATCCTTAATCCATGCTAGCATATTATCTCCTATCCCATGTGCTTTAATTTTGCTAACCAACCTCCTGTGGGGGAATTTATCAAAAGCCCTCTGAAAATCTAAGTATACTATTCCACCTACTCCCCTTTATCAATTCTGTTAGTAACATCCTCAAAAAACGCCAACAGGTTCGTCAAACATGATTTCCCATTCATAAATCCATGTTGACTATGCCCAATCAGATCATTATTTTCCAAGTGTCTATCTATTACATCCTTTAGAATAGATGCTAGTATTTTCCCTACAACTGATGTATAGCTAACAGATCTGTAGTTCCTTGTTTTCTCTCTCCCTCCCTTCCTAAAGAGTGGGGTGACATTTGCTACCTTCCAATCTGCAGCAACCGTTCCAGAATCTATAGAATTTTGGAAGATGATCACCAATGCACCAATATCTCCATAGCTACCTCTTTCAACACTCTGGGATGTAGAATATCAGGTCCCGGGGACTTATCAACCTTCAGCCCCATTAATCTCTCCAACACAACCTTCTTACCAATACTAATTTCTTTCAGTTCCTCATTCTCCCTAGTCCCTTGGATCTCTAATTCTGGGAGATTTCTTATATCTTCCTCAGTGAACACAGGCACAAAGTAATCATTTAGCTTCTCTGCCATTTCTATATTCCCTATTATTAATTCTCCTGACTCTGCCTGTAATGGACCCACATTTGTCTTAGCCAAACGTTTCCTTTTTACGTACCTATAGAAGCTTTTACAGCCCAGTTTTATGTTTTTTGCTGCTTACATTCATATTCTGTTCTCCCTTTCTTTATCAGTTTCTTAGTCCTCCTTTGCTGTATTCCAAAATCCTCCCAATCCTCAAGTTTACGACTATTTCTGGCAACTTTATAGGCCTTTTAATTTAATCTTATACCATCCTTAACTTCCTTTGTTAGCCACAGTTGACTGCCTTTACTTTTGGGGGTTTTGTGCCTTGAAGGAATGTACGGTTGCTGTAAACTATGTAAGAATTCTTTGAAGACTATCCATTGTCGATGCACTGTCATACCTTTTAATGTATTTTTCCAATCCACCTCAACCAATTTGCCCCTCATAACTTCATAATTTCCTTTGTTCAAATTTAACCTGCTGGCTTCAGATTGAACTACCTCACTTTCAAACATAATGTAAAATTCTAGCATATTATGGGCACTCATTCCTAAAGGTTCTTTTACAACAATATTATTAATTAACCCTTTCTCAATACATATTTCTAGATCTAAAATAGCCTGTTCTCTAGTCGGTTCCTCAACATACTGCTCTAGAAAACCATCCTAACACACTCCAGAAACTCGTCCTCCACAACATTAGTTTGCAGTAGGTTTACCCAATTAGATTAGATTAGATTAGAGATACAGCACTGAAACAGGCCCTTCGGCCCACCGAGTCTGTGCCGAACATCAACCACCCATTTATACTAATCCTATACTAATCCCAATGTGCAGATTGAAGTCACCCATAATTACCCATGCTACATGCTTCTCTAATCTCCTGATTAATATCATGCCCCACATTACCATTACTGTTTGGTAGCCTATCAACAACTCCTACCAATGTTTGCTGCCCCTTGCTGTTTCTTAGCTCCACCCAGATTCCACATTTTGTTCTTCCGATCTGAGATCCTCCTTTACTAATGTACTGTTCCCATCCCTTATTATCAGTGAAACACCACCTCCTTTTCCTTTTTTCCTGTCCTTCCGAAATGTCGAATATCCTTGAATATTCCGTTTCCAGTCTTGGACACCCTATAGCCACGTTTCCATAATGGCAATTAGATCATACCCATTTACCTCTATTTGTGCCTTTAAATCATCTACCTTGTTGCGAATGCTGCGTGCATTCAGGTAGAGTGCCCTTAACCTGGTCTTCTTGACATTATTCTGCAAATCGCTTGATGTCATTAGTATCCAGATATCTATCGATTTCTGTCTTGAACATGCTCAATAATTGAGCTTCCATAGCCCTCTGGGGTAGAGAATTCCAAAGATTCACCACCCTCTGAATGAAGAAATTCCTCATCTCTGTCTTAAATGGTCTACCCCTTATTCTGAGACTATGTCCCCTGGTTCTAGACTCCCCAGCCAGGGGAAACATCCTATCTACATCCACCCTGTCACGTCCTGTAAGAATTTTGTACGTTTCAATGAGATCACCTCTCATTCTTTGAAACTCTAGAAAATATTGGCCCAGTTTCCTCAATCTCCCATAAGACAATCCTGCCATCCCAAGGATTAGTCTGGTGAACTTCTATTGCACTCCTGCTATTCCAAGTATATCCTTCCTCAGATGAGGAGACCAAACCTGTACACAATACTCCAGGTGCAGTCTCACCAAGGCTCTATACAATTGCAGCAAGACATCTTTATTCCTGTATTCAAAGCCCCTTGCAATGAAGCCCAACATATTATTTGCCTTCCTAATTGCTTGCTGCACCTGCAAGCTAGCTTTTAGTGACTCATGAACAAGAACATTAGGTCCCTTTGGAAATCAACACTTCCCAACCTCTCACCATTTAAGAAATACTCTGTCTTTCTGTTGTTTCTACCAAAGTGGATAACCTCACACTTATTTACATTATATTCCATCTGCCATGTTCTTGCCCATTCACGTAGCCAGTCCAGGTCCCCTTGAAGCCTCCTTGTATCCTCCTCACAACTTCCAAAACTAGCTGGGAATGTGTCATCAGCAAATTTGGAAATACTACATTTGGTCCCCACATCCAAATTATTTATATAGATTGTGAACAACTGTGGTCCGTGAGTAACTGCCTGCCATGAAAATGACCTGTTTATTCCTACTCTGTTTTCTGTCTGTTAACCAATTGTCAATCCATACCAGCATATTACCCCCAATCCCATGTACTCTAATTTTGTTTACTAACCTTCAGTGTGGGTCCTTATCAAAAGCCTTCTGAAAATCCAAATACACCACATCCACTGGTTCTCCTTTATCTATGCAACAAGCAATATTCTCAAAAAATCCAGTAGGTTTGTCAAACATCATTTCCCTTTCATAAATCCATGTTGACTGCCCAATCATATTTTCTCGTTATCACATCCTCTGTAATAGACTGTAACATTTTCCCTACTACTGACGTCAACCTAACAGGTCTGTAGTTTCCTGTTTTCTCTCTCCCTCCTTTCTTAAATAGTGGCATTACATTTGCTACTTTTCAGTCTATAGAACTTTGAACGATAACCGCCAATGCATCCACTATCTCTACAGCCACCTCCTTCAACACTGAGAAATCTGGAAAAACAAATTAAGCACAAAACATTTCCCTTATCTCATATAACTCCAAACAGAAGAACAAGAACAATTATAATAGCTTGCATGTTGAAGAACATCCAAAATGTTTCACAGATGAATGAGGAAAAAAGTGAGACCAAACCAAAGGGAGTAGATATTAAAAATAATGACCAAAAGCTTGTTCAAAAAGATAGACTTTAATAAGCTTCTTGATGACAGAGAGGTGGAAAGGAGGAACTCCACAGTGTAGGGCTTAGCTGAAAAAGTGGCTGTCATTAAGGCCAGAGTCAGAGCAACTGAGATGTTTGGGGAGATTTTAACGGTGGTGAAGGTGGAAGAGGTGAAGGCATGGAAATATTTAAAGGCAAAGATAAGAATTTGAAAGCAGGCTTTCAAAGGAAAGGGAGCCAATGTAGGCCAATGAGGACAGGATGATAGATGAGCTGAACTTGCTGCACGATTGGATACAGGCAGCAGTTTCGGATGAGGTGCAGTTTATAGAGGGTAGAGAATGGAAGCTGGCCAGGAGAGTAATGGAATAGTCGAATCTTGAAGTAAGAAAGCTATGGATGAGGGTTTCAGTAGTAGATGGGCTGAGACAGACGCAGTTAGGAGGTAGACAACGTTATGGAAGTGAAAGTATGTTGTTTTTCTAAGAGAGGTGATATGGAATCAGAAGATCAGTTAAGGTTAAGTAGGATGCCAAGGTGTGAATATTGTAATTCATCCACAGGAAGTGGGAAAGGGGAACTGAGATGTTGGCAAGAGTACAGCATTTGTGAAGAGGGGCCAAAGGGAATGGTTTTTGTCTTCCCAATATTTAACTGGAAGAAATTGTGGCTCATGCAAAACTAAATGTCAAACAAGTAGTTCGATAACACAAACAGTGGAGAAATTGAAAGAGGTAGTGAAGGTAGGCCATGTGTCTACAGATGATGTCAACTATGGGACAGGATATAGCTGAGAGAAAGATGGGGGCCAAGGATGGATTCTTAGGGAATATGGTGGTGTGGAGTTGAGAACAAAAATCATTGGTACAGAGGTTCTGGCTCCAATAAGATAGTTAAAAGTGGAACCAAACAAGTGCAGTCCAGCCATATCGGAGGAGACACATTTGAGGAATTGATATGGTCCACCATGTCAAAGATTAGAGAAACCAAGAATGGATAATGTACCAGCGTCCTAGTCACAGAGTCATTTGTAATTTGGTAGGGACAGAAACTGGATTGGAGGGATCCAAACAGGGAGCAGTAGCAGAGTGTGGTAGAGATTTATGAGGAAACAACACAAAGACATAAGAGAGGAAAGGGCATTAAGTTTACAAGGATTGAGAGATAATGGGTTGGTATTTTTGAGGGATGGAGTGATGCCTATGGTTTTGAAAGTGAGAAGGACAGCACCAGAGGAAAGGGAATTCTATGCAATTGCAGGGGGGCTGACAGAAGTTAGGTCAGCAGTTTAGATGGAATAGGCTCAAGAGCAGAAGGTGGGTTTCATGGGCAAGATGAGCTCAGAGAGGATATGGGAGAAGATAGAAGAGAAACTATAGAGAAATGCTGTGTTAGTCTCAGGAACATTTCAAAATTCAGGAACACTGCTCCAATCAGACAGGATTGAAATTTTAGACGAAGTCAAGTGATTGAACGCAGGATTCTGAAAGGCTGAGCTGATCAAAGGGCAGAAAGGCCTCATTCAACACACAAGAGTCACCCCTTACCCCTTCCCCACTCCAATATTCTGATTGTGCACAGGAAAATATTGTAAGCTTCCTAGAATGTTTCCCTGCTAACATTTTGCACTGAACATGAATACAGTGGTCTAGTGGCTATGGTCCTGGTCTAGCAAGGCAGAGGTTTTGTGTCCAAATCCCACCTTGGCAAGTCATGAAATTAAATTTAGTAAATCTAATACTCAATAGGCTGGCGCCAGAAAACAAAGTGACCACAAAAGTTGATAATTTGTTGTCGAAACCAAATTGGTTCACGAATGGTCTTCAGGGAGGAGAACCTGCTAACCTTACCCAGTCTGGCCTACATGGGACTCCAGTCCCACATGTAATGCCTTAAGGTCAGCTAGGAATGGGAAACAAATACTACCTTGTATTACAAAAATAAAATTTAAAAAGAGTCAGTAGCCAAGCCATTTAGACCAGGAAAGGCCCTGGTCTGTGCCAGGTTATCAGGGAGACTTCAAAAAATATTGGCTAGAGTACATACTTCTGTTTGCTATTTGTTTGCTGGAATTACATGTGTAAGCATAGTAACCTCTCTCCCCATTTTCCAACCCCCAATGTGCTTTGTTGAATGATAATTTTCTTTAATCCACTGACTGGAGATTTAAATTTTTTTTTTAAAGTCCAGCTAAAAATGATTTTGCTGGCAGCTTAAGTCGGCGACCTAATTTGCAACACTGTATCCTACACTGCAATGTTAATGAGGAGGGAGACAAAGGTCTATTAATTCCCCAGCAAGAACCAAGACCCAGAAAGTTTAAGGAAACTGTTCGTTCTCTTTCCTTTAACAAGAAGAAGAAATACTGCTAACTGCTATGCTTGAATCACTGAGTGACTGTCATGTGACAAGCCCCTCCCCATCTGTGATTTTGAGCTGGTGTTTTCTCTGCAGCAGAGGAGAAGCAACTGGACTCTGACATGAGACGCCCCTAAGTGGGGGTCCCTCTCTCTCTCCATTCCAGCTTGAAAGCTTTCAAATCCTGCTTGTTGACTGACCACCTTTGCATACTCCGGATACAATCCAAAACCCCATTGGAAAAAATCATCCGCATCATTATCTCCAAGAGACTCACTGTACTGGTCATCTATCTCTTCAAACCAAAAGCCTCAGGACTACCGAATTCAGCTGGAAGCCAGCCGAATTACCAAACTCCATAGACTGTATAATTTTTTTTGGACACTAACTCAATCAATCTACCTTTCCCTGCTCTGTAATCTATTTGTTTGTGCATAAACCTCTAGTGTGTGTGTGAGAGTGAAAGTTGGTGCCTTGTTTGTTATTTTATTAGTTCGGTTTAGGTACAATAAAGTTAACCTCCTTCATTGTTAACTCAAGAAAACCTGTCCGATTGATTACTTACTTGCTATGATCATAGCAAGTAAGTAATCAAACACCTACTGAATTGGCCAGTACATGCACTTTAAGAATTAAACCTGTTGTGGTCAAACAAGTAGAGGGAAAAGAGGGAAGCCCTTCGACCCCTCCTCACTTGACCGTAACGAAACATTTAATAAGACAAATCAATTGGTAGGTTTTCTGGACAATTGCCAGTGAACTGATTTTAGAAACATTTTTCTCCCTTTAGTGACCTTGGATCAAATCCAGCACAGATGCTACAATCAGATATGTTTTTGTGAACGGAAGGCAATTTTCAGTGGCGTTCCACAGGGCTCGGTGTTGGGTCCCTTGCTGTTTGTAGTATACATTAATGATTTGGACCTTAATGTGAGAGGCATGATTGGGAAATTTGCTGATGACACAAAAATTTGCCGTGTAGTTGATAGTGAAGAGGATTGCTGTAGACTCCAGAATGATATCAATGGCTTGGTTGAGTGGGTGGAAAAGTGGCAAATGGAATTCAATCTGGAGAAGTGTGAGGTAATGCATTTGGGGACAGCAAACAAAGCAAGGGAATACACAATAAAACGGGAGGATATTGAGAGGGGTAGAAGAAGTGAGAGACCTTGGAGTGCATGTCCACAGGTCCCTGAAGGTGGCAGGACAGGTAGATAAAGTGATGAAGAAGGCATATGGAATGTTTTCCTTAATTGGTTGAGGTATAGAATACAAAAGCAGGGATGTAATGCTGGAACTGTATAAGACGCTGGTGAGGCCACAGCTGGAGTATTGCGTACAGTTCTGGTCACCACATTACAGGAAGGACATAATTGGTTTGGAGAGATTTACAAGAATGTTGCCAGGGCTTGAAAATTGCAGCTATGAGGAAAGATTGGATAGGCTGGGGTTGTTTTCCTTAGAACAGAGGAGGATAAGGGGTGACTTAATTGAGGTGTACAAAATTATGAAGGTCCTATATAGAGTAGACAGGAAGGACCTGTTTCCCCTAGCAGAGGGGTCAGTTACCAGGGGGCACAGATTTAAGGTGATTGGTAGAAGGATTAGTGGGGACATGAGGAAAAACTTTTTCACTGGCTGGTGGGTGACTGGAATTCACTGCTCGGATTGGTGGTGGAGGCAGAAACCTGCAACTCATTTAAAAGGTACCTGGACCTGCATCTGAAATGCTGTAACCTGCAAGGCCACGGACCAGGTGCTGGAAGGTGGGATTAGATTGGGTGACTAGTTTTTCGGCTGGTTCAGACACGATGGGCTGAATGGCCTTTTTCTGTGCTGTAACTTTTTTATGGTTCTATGGTTCCATGTCAGGCAAAACACATTAACTTCTTACCCAATATGGTTTAAATTGTTACTTTGTATTGTCTTTACCGCCTCCCTTTACCATGTGGTTTCCAAGCACAACTATGTTTTTGTTGAAATCATTATTTTTATTGGCAGAGAAAAGGACCAAAATAATTGCACTTCATTTTTATTAATGACATCTTTCAACACATAGTATTACATGGAAAAATATTTACAAGTACTTTTCCAAATGAAGAATTCAAAAGGTATACTCCTATCTAATAGTACAGCCTCGTACAGCCTGATCCTCTTAATTCAAAGTTGTTTAATTCAAGTTAAGCAATAATTTGATTTTCTTACCCGAATTCCTTATTCATAGTGTTATTTACATTGCGTAATTTAAATGATTTGACAGTTCAATTTTTAGGGCAAAAACCGACAGTCTGTAACTGTCCAATGCTAATACTCAGGTCTTCAAGTTTTGAAAGCATTGTCTTTGAAGATTACAAGAAGAGCAGTTGTACAAATTATTAGCACTAGCGTTGCAATTGGTATTTAGAAAAAGAGTCATGTAGCACCTCAAAAACGGATGCTACACATCCCAAATTAATGGTATTTATTTTTGGGCAATGCTATGCACTCATGCCACATTATTAATTTGGCACTGTGTTGCATGAACTTTACAAGTTAAACTGCTAAGACACTTTTACATTCCACCAACAGAACATTGTTAACACATGAGGTAAACCATTGGCACCAGGGACCTGACTACTCAAGGGTGCCAAGGTGACAGGTCAGGAGTATGGAAACAAATGCTTCTTTCCCATTAGCCCTCCAAAGCTGGCAGCACACATGTGCACAGGAGAGTGAGGTTGTGACTCGCCCCGGGTCTCAAAATTTATAATAAACTGCTTTTCTGATTCTTCACACAGCAAGTCCCTGACTTCAGCTGAATTCTTATCGAAATACGTTGGACGCAAAGCAGTGTCTGGGTGATGGAGAGAAAAGCTGGAGGCACACGCTAACAACTTAGCTACAGAATGCCTGTAATGGGACTCATACCAGGTACCTGCATGTCCTCTTGGTCAAGGGTAGGTAATGGCAAGAAGTCTTAAGTAGGAAAAATATATTTTGCCAACATAGAAGAAAAATAATTAAGATATCAACTCCAAAGTCAACATCAATGGGAAGAATAGGGACTCCTACACAGTACAGCACTATATCAGTACTAAGTATTTTATGTGGATAAGACATAGAAAGCATATAGTAAGGTCTCAAATGTTTCAAGTTGACCGGCCAAATGAATGCATCATCAGTACCAAGGATGAAAGCATAGGGTTGAAAGAAAGCAGCCATTCACTATCACGTTCCCTCCCACCAGAGGCCCTTAGCAAACATGTATTACTAGACATCTGTTCACAACTACCACATCTGTCTAATTAATATTCCCAGAGAGAACTATTAAAAAGCAGGCCACTGGTAACATGCAATAACAGGCAGTCATAAATGGAGACAGAATAGATCTGGAAAGCAAGTGTAAACAAAGATACAAAAGAATAAAGAAAATGAGGAGAGAAGAAGAATATTGCATACTGACTATGAAAGGGCGATTCAAACCAGGGCAGTATTTGATGGCACAGAAAACTGCAATGTTTCAAAATTTTGGAATGTTTAGTCTGAGAATATGAAAATCTCTAGTCTTCAGAAATTTACATACATAGTATAAGGGCGGAAAAAGGTCATTTGGCTCAACTGGTCCAGGCTGGTGATTATGCTCCATGAAACTTGTGGCAAAAGTAACTTCCGCAAATGTGGCAAAAACAACTCAGTAAAATTAAAAATAATTTGGATAAGTAGTGTTTGTGGTTTCAAAGCTGTAGGAAAAAAAAGTAATTTTTTCACAGATTCTACTAACTAGCAAAATTTCCAGTTTTGTGCTCCCCATATGCATTAAAACCAATATTCAAGACAATGTTAGGTGTTAAAACAGTGCACACATTCAAACCACAAGATAATCAATAATAATCTTCAATACAAGGAGATTATAATGGTTATAAATTGTCATAATTGTAAAAATGTTACAATTCAGGTCTAAAAACGGTCAATTGTGGATTATGCATAATACACAAGTAGAAAGAATGATTTAAGCTTTTAAATTGGCAACAAATTAAGGTATCATCTCGTATGGCTGTGCACATGTTGCCTTCCACTCTTTCCAATAAGAGTGCCAATAAATTAGAATATCCTAATATGTCTAGCACCTTACCCTAGGGAATCCGGGTTCATTAGGCAATTGTATTTGTTATGCACAGAATAATGGATGGGTAGGATATGTAATTGGCCAATAGAATACAGGCTTACAGTGGGGTGAGCCAACTGCGTTCATCTTCATTCTCATCCCCACCCCCATACTATAATGAAGTCCTTGAATAGCATCTACCATAGACAACTGCTGTGGGAATCAGGTGCATATTTGTTGTCTCTTATTTTTTCAGCATTCTGTTCTTTCAATGTCTTCACCGTATCTTTTCAATTGCTTTAAATGAAATGCAAAGACCTGTTTGAACAATTTCAATAAAACATGAGAAAGCATCGAATGAGTAAAAGCTATTTGACAGACATGACTGTCTTTTGACAGACCAATTTACAATTTACAATGTACAATTTACCCTGAAAGTTTGTACCCACGGAATCACAGAATTGTTACAGCACAGAAGGAGGCTATTCGGTCCATCGTGTCTGCTCGCTGAATGAGCAATTAACTTATTGCCATTCCTCTGCCTTCTCCCCGTAACCCTGCACATTCTTCCTTTTCAGATAACTGTCTAATTCCCTTCCGAATGCCTCAATTGAACCTGACTCCACCACACTCTCTGGCAGTGCATTCCAGATCCTAACCATTCACTGCTTGAAAAAGTTTTTCCTCATGACGCCATTGTTTCTTTTGCCAATTATCTTAAATCTGTGCCCTCTTGTTCTCGATCCTTTCATGAGTGGGAACAGATTTTCCCTATTTACTCTGTCCAGACGCCTCCTGATTTTGAACATCTTTGTCAAATCTCCACTCAGCCTTCTCTACTCTAAGGAAAACAGACCTAACATCTCCAACCTATCTTCGTAAATGAAGTTCCTCATCCCTGTGAATCTTTTCTGCACTCTCTCCAATGTCTTCACATCTTTCCTAAAGTGTGGTGCCCAGAACTGGACACAATACTCCAGCTGAGACTGAACTAGTGTTTTATACAAGTTTAAAATAACCTCCTTGCTCTTGTACTCTATGTCCCTATTAATAAAGCCTAGGATACTGTATGCTTTATTAGCCACTCTCTCAACCTGTCCTGCCACCTTCAATGACTTATGCACATATACATCCAGGTCCCTCTGTTCCTTCATCTCCTTCAGAGTTGAACCCTTTATTTCATATTGTCTCTCCTTGTTCTTACTACCAAAATGAATCACCTCACACTTCCCCTCATTGAACTTTATCTGCCACTTGCCCACCCATTCCAACGATGTGTCTATGTCCTTCTGAAGTTCTACACTATCCTCCTCAGTTCACAATGCTTCTAAGTTTTGCATCATCTGCAAATTTTGTAATTGTGACCTGCACACCAAAGTCTAGGTCATTAATATATATCAGGAAGAGCAGCAATCCCAACACTGATCCCTGGGGAACTCCACTACAAACCTTCCTCCAATCCAAAAAACATCTATTAACCACTACTCTGTTTCCTCACTCAGCCAATTTCGTATCCATGTTGCTACTGTCCCTTTTATTCCATGAGCTATAACTTTGCTCACAAGTCTGCTGTGTAGCACTGTATCAAATACCTTTTGGAAGATCATATACACCACATCAACAACATTGCCCTCATCTGTTACCTCTTTGCAAAACTCCAGCAAATTAGTTAAACACAATTTTCCCTTAACAAATCCTCGCTGGTTTTCCTTAATTAACTCACATTTGTCCAAGTTACTATTAACTTTGTTACAAATTATTGTTTCTAGAAGTTACCCCACCACCAAAGTTAAACTGACTGGCCTGTAGTTGCTGGGTTTACCTTTAAGCCCTTTTTTGAACAAGGGTGTAACATTTGCAATTCTCCATTCCTCTGACACCACTCGAGTCCAAGGAAGACAGTTGCAAGTTCTCCCTGTGTCTGCGTGGGTTTCCTCCGGGTGCTCCGGTTTCCTCCCACAGCCAAAAGACTTGCAGGTTGATAGGTAAATTGGCCATTATAAATTGCCCCTAGTATAGGTAGGAGGTAGGGGAATATAGGGAAGGTGGGGATGTGGTAGGAATATGGGATTAGTGTAGGATTAGTATAAATGGGTGGTTGATGGTCGGCATAGACTCAGTGGGCCGAAGGGCCTGTTTCAGTGCTGTATCTCTAAATAAAAATAAAAATGCCCAAGACCCTCCATGGCTTTGCCCATCCCTACTTCCATCTCCATACTTGCATTCATCATCTGCTCTTCCAATTCTAATCTTCTCTGCACTGTCCTCTATGCCACCTTTGATGGCAGATATTTCAGTTGGCTTGGCTCCACACTTGGATTCATCCTAGACCCCTTCACCTTGCTATCTCTTTGTCCTTTAAAAACCTACTCATTTGAGTTATATCCATCAGGAAAGACTGAACAAGATGGGGCTCTTTCTTCTAGAACAGAGAAGGCTAAGGGGTGATCTAATAAAGGTCTTTCAGGTTATGAAAGGGTTTGATAGGGTAGATGTACAGAGGATGTTTCCACTTGCAGGAAAGACCAGAACTCATGGCTATAAATACAAGAAAATAAATAATAAATCCAATAGGGAATTCAGAAGAAACTTCTTTACCCAAAGGCCAGTTACAATGTCGAGCTTGCTACCAGAAGGAGTTCTTCTTCTTCTTTGTCCTCCTTGTCTCGAGAGACAATGGGTAAGCGCCTGGAGGTGGTCAGTGGTTTGTGAAGCGGCGCCTGGAGTGGCTATAAAGGACAATTCTAGAGTGACAGACTCTTCCACAGGTGCTGCAGATAAAACTGGTTGTCGGGGCTGTTACACAGTTGGCTCTCCCCTTGTGCTTCTGTCTTTTTTCCTGCCAACTGCTAAGTCGCTTCGACTCGCCACTCTTTAGCCCCGCCTTTATGGCTGCCCACCAGCTCTGCTACCATTGGCAACTGACTCCCACGACTTATGGTCAATGTCACAGGACTTCATGTCGTGTTTGCAGACATCTTTAAAGACATGGACGGCCGGTGGGTCTGATACCAGTGACGAGCTCACTGTACAATGTGTCCTTGGGGATCCTGCCAGCTTCCATGCGGCTCACATGGCCAAGCCCTCTCAAGCGCAGCTGGCTCAGTAGGGTGTATAAGCCGGGGATGTTGCCCGCCTCGAGGACGTCTGCGTTGGAGATACGGTCCTGCCACCAGATGCCAAGGATTCTCTGGAGGCAGCTAAGATGGAATTAATTGAGACGTCGCTCTTGTCTGACATACGTTGTCCAGGCCTCGCTGCCATACAGCAAGGTACTGAGGACACAGGCTTGATACACTCAGACTTTTGTGTTCCGTGTCAGTGCGCCATTTTCCCACACTCTCTTGGCCAGTCTAGTCATAGCAGCGGACGCCTTTCCCATGCGTTCGTTGATTTCTGCATCGAGAGACAGGTTACTGGTGATAGTTGAGCCTAGGTAGGTGACCTCTTGAACCACTTCCAGAGCGTGGTCGCCGATATTGATGGATGGAGCATTTCTGACGTCCTGTCCCATGATGTTCGTTTTCTTGAGGCTGATGGTTAGGCCAAATTCGTTGCAGGCAGCCGCAATCCTGTCGATGAGTCTCTGCAGACACTCTTCAGTGTGGGATGTTAATGCAGCATCGTCAGCAAAGAGGAGTTCCCTGATGAGGACCTTCCGTACTTTGGTCTTTGCTCGTAGATGGGCAAGGTTGAACAACCTGCCACCTGATCTTGTGTGGAGGAAAATTCCTTCTTCTGAAGACTTGAATGCACATGAGAGCAGCAGGGAGAAGATCATCCCAAACAGTGTAGGTGTGAGAACACAGCCCTGTTTCACGCCACTCAGGATAGGAAAGGAGTCTGCTGAGGCACCGCTATATTGAATTGTGCCTTTCATATTGTCATGGATTGAGATGATGATACTTAGTAGCTTTGGTGGACATTCGACCTTTGCTCGTAGTCTGAAGAGACCACATCTGCTGATGAGGCCAAAAGCTTTGGTGAGATCTATGAAAGCAATCTGTTGTTCACGGCATTTCTCCTCTGGCTGGCAACATTTTCCCTGGAGTACAGTTCTAGGTAGTGCTTCACCCAGCGGTCCATTTACTTGCGTTGGTCAGTGATCATGTCCCCTGATTTAGACTTCAGGGGGGCGATCTTCTTGATGGTTGGCCCAAAAGCTCTCTTAATGCCATCATACATTCCTCTGATGTTTCCGGTGTCGGAGGCCAGCTGAATACGGCTGCATAGGTGTTGTCATTTGCACAGCGCCTGGCTGTTCTTTGTGCAGCGCTACTCGCTGGGTGCTTTCTTGTAGTTCAACAGTGCAATGCGCTTAGCGGCTATCACAGGTTCCAGCTCTTCAAAGTGAGATTGAAACCAGTCTGCATTCTGCTTCTCACATTTGCCATTGGTGGGCATTACTGAGTCAGAGATAGTGTCTCTGATGTGGGCCCACTTGGTCTCTGCATCCCCTGTAGGAACGTTATGAAGGAATTTTTCAAGTGAATTTAGTGTAACAGCTGTGGATAAGAAATTCTGTTAGTGTTGATGCGCGGGCGGCCCTTCTGCTTGGCATGATGTAGCTTCTTTGGTTTGAGTCTAACTTTGCTGCACACCAAGGAGTGGTTGATATCGCAGTACGCACTGTGGAAGCTGCATGTGATTTGGACACTGTTTATAGAGGCTCGCCTTGTGAAGATGAGGTCCAGCTGGTGCCAACAACGTGATCTTGGGTGCCTCCTTAAAACCTGATGACAGGGTTTATTGTGAAAGAACGAGTTGGTGATGCAGAGGTTGTGATAGGTACACAACTCCAGCTGTCTCTGTCCATTCTCATTCATCAAATAGCAAATGGATGCATTTAAGGGGAAGATAGATAAAACACATGAAGGAGAATGGTATAGAAATATATGCAGATAGGGTTAGATGAAGAAGGGTGGCATGAGGCATGTGTGGAGCGTAAATACCGGCACGGACTTGTTAGGCCAAATGGCCTGTTTCTGTGCTGTAAATACTATGTAAGGCCTGCTCTAGAATTTGAGCACATACTTTTCACTCAGACTTCACCCAACACTCCTTTAATCACATTGGATTGGCCTGCTCAGGGCAAACATGATTATTCCATTTAGTCACATGATAAATAAATTGCGACACTGAACCTTTTTCCAATAAAAAATGTATTTGCTATCTGCAAATTCCACCATAAGCAATGATATCTTTTTATGACTGGATTAATTGTAACCAAATACAGGAAAGCACTAGATTTTATATATTTTATAAACTCAACTTATGTTCAAAATTTCATATTCTTTTTAAAGCACTTAAAAAGCAAACACTAAAATAGCTTACAATAAAGCAGCACAAAACTGCCATAATCCCAATGAAAACTATACAAATTTCTCGACATTTGGATTCAAATAAGATAATCATACCACCAGCAACTTCCTGGTACCATGACTAGAATAAAGCTTAATTAGGGTCTTGGTTGTACAATAATTTGGAAGATTCTTCTTTCATCTTTGACTTACGTTGAAAGCAAACCAGCCTATATGAACAGGACGAAAGCCGCCTTCTCAGAGATAGCTTAATAAGACCCGACAATGACAATCCTGTTCGCTGCAGAAGAATCAAACAACCACATTCAACAGGCCAAGATCATAACCAGTGGTGGCAATTTAAAATGTCATATTGACACAGAAAGGAGTGTTCTTCAAACTTAAAGGACAAAGATCATGACTTAGACAGTGATGGCTAATCAGAGGAGAATTCACTACCACCCAAAACTCCATGTGGTAGAAAATAAAATTTAAACTCAGTGATTTTACAAGGAGCAGTCAAGATCAGATGACTCCAAAAGGTGAAATTTTCAGTCTTCCGCCATATGTCTAAAGCAAACATGGCTAAAATAAAAGCAAGCAGTTTCTCTCAAATCGGGCACATAAAAGCCATGTGGCTCTAATATATTCTCTTTTTTAGAGTAAAAACAGTGATCTGTAAAATCCATAATAGGCTCAAGACAAAAATGCATACTCCTTTTCTGCTTATACTTTAACATTGTTCTCCTTGGGTGTTCTAATAGTGATTAGAAGATTGAAAAGATACTACCAGTAAATTACTGTGTTCCTGAGGTAATAATGGTCCCTCTATTTTGATCCCAAAGCATGGTTTTGGGCAGAATTAAGGCTGATGTCAAAAATTTGTTGGGTCTGGGAAACATGTTAAACATACAGTTCTGAAAACCAGGGGCCAAGAAGGTAAACAATGAGATTTTTTTTCTGATCAATAACGCACAGGAAAGGAATTGCTAACTGTGCAGGAGACTCTTGCAACAACTTCCTATTGTGATAAATTACTTAGAAATGTTTATCAATTTACATGCTTTAATGTAGTTTAACTGAAGTTTGAGGTATGACAAGTAAACCTGTGGAACTGCTCATGAACAAATGGATTACAAAAGCCCGCAGAATATAGTAGAATTTCTGTCCTATGATCGAAGTCAGTGCAAGTCCAAAGGTGACCTTTTCCAGAACAACTAGTCCCAATCCACGCAGACTTAAGTATCTGTAAGCATTAGTATGTTACATTAGCAAATGTTGGCAAAGTTCGGCAGCAATGAATCATGAAATTGCATAAATAATAATCAAGTTTAATGGCTCCCTCTGTTCTTGAGATCAAACTAATTGAGCATTGGATATTCGCAGGGCTGACACTTCGTCATTGGTGCCTTATGGATTGGATAATATTTGAAAAAAGAAATTACCTTTACTGCTTTACAGACTTTTGTGCTGCGGGTCTCAAATCCCTCTACAAGTTAAAATAGTGAGACTAGCAGTAGTGAGGAGATCCTAGATTTAGATCTTTTGGGGTGGATGGTCCTGGGTTTGTTAAGACTTGGGTGGTGTTGCTGGGTTTGGTAACAGTGGGGAGGTGGTCCTGGAACTTCACCGACCTGTGGTGTGGAAGGATAAATGTTCAGGATGGCAAGAGCAAAATGTGATAGAAGATCTTTCTCTTCTTTATCCATTTCCCTCCCAACTCTCCATTCCCCTCAAATTTCTTTCATCCCCCAATCTCTTTCTGGTCTGATGTCTGTCTGCCCACTCTGTCTCCACCCAAACTCACTCTCTGTCATTGGTTCATTCCTACTGAGGTCCATCATTTTGCTGGCTTGTCTATTTCCAGTCCCATCCTGCTCCTGGCAGGCTCCTCTCCATCACTTTCCCAAAGCCTGCCCATGCATACCTTAAAACAGTGTTCTCACAGGCAAAACAGCAATTTATTAGTTTCAGTACTCTGGGGGAGGGAGGGAGGGGCAGGAAGCATAGCAGATATGAGACCAGGAAAAGGGCAGTGGCCAGCATTACTGAAGACACACAATTAGTGTGACAAATGTTGACTTAGGGTTTAACTATTATAAATGTTGACTAGAAATAATTCAAAAATCATGACAAAGGAAGCAAGTTTATATGGACAGGAGGCACATGCCATATGCAAGACTTTTTTATGTTATATTTTGAGCAATGATTCCGGTTGAGAGTAACTGGCTAGTTACTGAGGAGGGAAAACAGGGGCAAGAAAATACACAATAAATGGTAGGATACGGAGAAGTGTAGAGGAACAGAAGGACGTTGGAGTGCATGTCCATAGATCCCTGAAGGTAGCAGGACAGGTAGATAAGGGGATAAAGAAGGTATATGGTATACTTTCCTTTATTAACTGAGGCAAAGAATATAAGAGCAGGGAGGTTATGTGAGAACTGTACAAAACATTAGTTAGGGCACAGCTAGAGTACTGTGCACAGTTCTAGTCACTGCATCATAGGGAGAATGTGATCGCATTAGATAGGGTACAGAGAAGATTTACAAGAATGTTGCCAGGAATGGAGTATTCTTACAAGAGGAAAGATTGGCGTTGCCTTCATTAGAACTGAGGAGGCTAAGGGGAGCTTTAATTGGACATGTATAAAATTATGAGGAGCCTATTTCCATTAGTAGAGAGGTCAATAAACCTGGGGCATAGATTTAAAGTAACTGGCAGAAGGATTGGAGGGGATTTGAGGAGCAATTCTTTCATCCAAAGGGCGGTGAGAGTCTGGAATTAACTTCCTGACAAGTTGGTAGAAGCAGAAACCCACATTACATTTGAAATATACTTGGATGTGTACTCGAAGTGCCGTAACCTACAAAGCTATGGACCAAAAGCTGGAAAGTGGGATTAGGCTAGATAATTCATTTTTGGCTGGCATAGACATGGGCCATATGGCCTCCTTCTGTGCTGTAAATTTTCTATGTTTCCAGGTTATTTTATCACAGCTGGGCAGCCCACTTCTAGTATTAGGAAATAGTGGCTTTGATTGGGAAGCCTACCACCAGTAGAGAAACCTTGTTGCTCCACAACAAAAAAGAAAACTTGAGATTAGTCTCAATTATAAATCATCCTGGAACATTCCTAATTTCTCTTTAAATAAATGTCAGGTATTGTGACGGCAACTTAATTCCCCAAACCATTTAGTTCCCTTTGAACTCCAACATATCTGTAGGTGTTATAAAAAATGCAAAATACCTTTCTTTCAAAGTAATGCCAATCACATTTTCTTGTACCTATTGTGATCTACAGACACATTAATTGGACTCAATGACTGAATCTTTTCTTTTCCCACATCACTCACTCAATTCATGAAAATATGAGATAAATTTTGGCTGAAGTTATTTTGCTGTCTAATATTACAGTGACACTGAAGGTGTTAAGAGCAGTACCTATTGTCAGAATAGTGGGAGCAACAAGTTACTGTGGAGAAAGCAGAGCACTGCATTTTTGTGCACTTAAATGAATGCACAGAGCTTTGCCAAACCACCTCCAAATGCTAGTGACATTGTATATTAGAAAAAGCCCATTCCTATCAACTCTTCATTGACATTACAAATGTAAAGATGGTCCAAACTTCCTACATTTAAAAAATGAAGTCTAAAAAGTTCACTTTCTATCATTTACAGTTCCTCCATCCCAAACTCACTTCAGCTGCACAACCCCATGAAGGTGAAATCAGTTTGCTGCAACACAAATATGCATAACTGCTTGGCAACACTAACATCTTGTCAGCATAACTACTGTTGATGAAGCAAGAAAACAAAAAAGAAAGACACAATGAACAAAAGTAAGCTGAATCAAAATTATTGGTGTCAAACTTACAGACTTGATGTCTGCAAGATAAAGCAAGTCATGCAATCAAAGGGATTATAGTTTGTAAGACAAAGGAGGCATTATTCTCCATTTTGCCCATTTTGTATTGTCATGTCAAGTGATTATTTAAAATTGGAGCTTCTGCAAAAATAAGTTTTGTTTTTTTGTATTTTCCAACCACTAGTACCAAAGCAGCCAGCCTGTTAGTTTGCAAGTAGCCATACAGACATGTCATGCCTTCATTATGCTGTCACATGGTATGTGCTGCCAATTAATCAAACACCATCTCACAGCGATCAGCACTCCAAAAAGACATAATACTTCAAAACCTTTGGAAAAAAACTGCACAACGGCTCTCTGGTTACATATAAACAATTTTCCACAACCAGGAGATTTACATTAAAAAAATACACATTGGAAATTTGGGCCAGAATTTTACATTGGGCGGGAGGTCCTGCCCACCAGCCAAAAAGCCAGGGGCAAGCCCGCCAGGATTTAACGCTCCCCAGGCCCTTAACTGGCCTTGGACAGGACTACCACCTCTCTGGGGCAGGAAGCCATGAATAGAGCTGCCGGCCAATCAGCGGCTCGGGAGCTCTCAGTCCCAGCAGCGCCACCGGGACTTCATTTCAGTGGGGGTGTTTGGGGTTTCAGGGGGGGGCCCTCCATGGCCACAGGGTGCCCGATCAGGAAGGCACCACCTCCAGCCCGCAAGGACCTAGCGGTGTTCTTGGGGCCTTTGCTGCCTGCCCGCGCTGGCAAAATACCAGTGTCAGCAAGAGGAGGCCCTTAAGTGGCAGTTAATTGGCCACTTAAGAGCCTTGATTGGCCTGGAGCGGGTGGGCGTCTCTCACCACCGCCGCCCTCGTAAAATTGCAGCGGGGGCAGGAAGGCGTTGGGAATGGCACCCCTGCCTCCCACTCAATTTTATACCCCCAACCACAATCCCCACCCGATGCCAGCCAGCTCCTGTGGGAGCCTATAAAATTCCAGCCTTGTACAAGTTTTAGCAGTTTAATTACACTTGAAAGGAAATCTGACAAAAAATTCATAGGAACATTTAGGCCCTCAAGCCTGTTCTGCCATTCAATGAGATCATGGCTGATCTGCAAGCCAACTTCATGTATCTGCCTTTGCCCCATATTCTTGAATACCTCTGACTAACAAAAATCTATCAATCTCAGTTTTAGAATTAACAACTGAACTAGTGTGAAAATGTGTTTCCCAATTTCGCTTTTGAAAGATTTGGCTATAGTTTTTAAGACGATACTCCCTAGTCCCAGACTCCCCAACCAGCAGAAATAGTTTCTATCTACCCCAGCTGCTCCCCTTAGTATCTTGAAAACTTTGATCAAATCACCCCTTAACCTTCTAAATTCCAGGGAATACAACCCTAGTTGATTAATCTCTTTGTAGTTTAACCCTTGGAGTCCAGGTATCATAGTAAATTTGCACTGCACCCCCTCCAAGGCCAATATATCCTTCTTAAGGTGTGCTTTCCAGAACCACCTCGCAGTATTCCAGGTGTGATCTAACCAGGGGTTTGTAAAGCTGAAAGATGACTTCTACTCCTTGTATTCTATTCCACTAGATATAAAGGCCAGCATTCCATTAGCCTACCTAAAGCTGCTATAATCACTTCATCCTAATAGGTCTGGAGGTGAAATCAAAGATAGGGTTAAATATGCAATAGCAAGTGATATGAATGCTGGACTCTGTAGTAGGATTAGGTTTTAAAAACTGAGATTTTTCATGCAGTGTAAAAAGGATTCCGAGGAGACCTCACACCAAGACTGCCCAGGGACAAGCCGGGGTCTTGGTTACCATGAACACAAGAAATCCAGATCAAAGACCCTTTCAAAAGCAGAGTGCTGGGTTGTAATTTCTGAAGAATAATGGGTTTTGCTCTCTCAGACTCTCAGATTGTAAGCAGGGAGCCAGGGGCTCTAAAAATACAAATTAGAGTTCCAATTTCTAAGCCTGGAAATAAAGGAAGGCCCAGATAGTTTTGCTATGGCCAAACTTATGGACTCTGAATATTGTAAAGAAAAGGACTATTGAATTTTGATTCTGGATAAATTCAGCAGGCTTTCCTAGATCTATAGGTAGCAAGGAAGACCTGAAGCCAGCAGCGGCAGCCTCAGAAGAGAGAGAGAAAACAACTGCTCTCAGAACATTGATACAGCAAAAAGCTGCTAAGATTTGAACCCAGTTCAAAGGCTCAAGTTTTGCGGAGAAGAACAGACCAAATGGGTCACTAGAGATTACCTTATTGACAGAGGACCAGTCGAGTGTGCTCAAAAGAAGCAAGCAAAGAGGACATTGGCTTTGTTAAGGACACTGGGAGATCCAACCTATTGCAACTGGGAGGAGTTTGGGACTTTTAACTGCAAGGATACCTTTTTGCTGAGAACACTAACATATAAATGCTGTGTGGAGTTTTCGAGTGGGTTAATAAGTTAATTAGAAATAACTTTCTCTGTAATTTATTGTATTAGCTACCTAATTACTGTTTAGTTAATGATGCTTTTTAGTTGAGCTGTTAGAGTAAAAGTCTTAAAATGTGAAATCTTGCTGTGTAATTCTTTAAAATCGGTCTGGGGAGTTCATATCTCTTGTTTTAAAGTTAATGGTCTCAACTGAGGTCGTAACACGATTGTCATTCCTTCTGAATTCTGAAGTAGCAATACAAAAATGTAGCATTAATCCCTTCACCCTACGATTTCATTGACTATGTTTTCAGCTGCCAAAGCCCAAAGGTCTGGAATTTCCTCCTTAAATCGTTCCATATTTCTCTCCTCCTTTAAGGCCCTCCTTAAAACTTACCTTTTTGACAATGCTTTTAATCATTCCTGATCTCCTTCTTTGGCTCTGTCAATTTTTGTTTGATTATGCTCCTGCGAAGTGGCTTGGGAAGTTTTCCTACATTAAATGCGCTATATAAATGCAAGTTACTGGTTAACTAAATCAAAGAGTCATTCCATTTTGTAGTTCTTTAAGCACGATGCTGTGCAAGCTAACCAAATTAATTTAGACTTTTTTCGTGGGGTACACCATAATAAAAGAAAGGGGGGGGGAAAGAGGGGAAATATACGAACAGGAAGGCGGCAAACTCTTCATAGCAACATTCTTAACTGTCACATGGTACTGCAAGAAAAAAATACAAATTTAAACAAAACTTTTACAATTAAAATAAATCCATTGATAATTCTGTAACTTTGCAATTATAATATGTTGCTGAAGTATAATGCAACAGCAATATAAAATTAATCAGGCTCAGCAACGAAAGTGGAAGGTCAAAAAAAGAAAACCAACCAAAAGCAGGCGATCACAAAGATAATTGATAAGGAAGAAAAAGTGCACTACCATGGTACATGTTTAGGAAGATGCCCCTTCCAAACCTGCAACCTCTACCACCTAGAAGGACAAGGGCAGCAAATGCATGGCAATACCACCACCTGCAAGTTCCCCTCCAAGCCACACACCATCCTAACTTGGAACTATATCGCCGTTCCTGCACTGTCGCTGGGTCAAAATCCTGGAACTCCCTTCCTAACAGCACTGTATGGACTGCAGCGATTCAAGAAGGCAGCTCACCACCACCTTCTCAAGAGCAATTAGGGATGGGCAATAAATGCTGGTGAAGTCAGCGATGCCCACATCCCAGGAACAAATAAATAAAAAATGGAACTAGAAGGCCTGTATTTGTATTTACACCACAACTGTTCGCAGATTGGACCAACACAATGAACTTGTTAAATAAAAATCAACTGTAATTTTGATTGAAGATCATGGGGGCTCCTTCAGCCACCAAACTGCCTATGATTGGCCAAGTTGGGGTCTTGAGCTGAAATGCCTGTTTTGCGCAAGGCTCCGACCTGGTAAAGTTGTAAAAGCCTGCACTAGGATAAGTCAGCCAGAGGATCATTAATGGGCTGACAGCCACTTAAAATGCCTGCTAGCAGTCATCAGGGAGGTTGAAAAGCATTTTGGTGGACACAATGCCCTCTCCTAATGGTGACCAGCTGACTGGGAGTAAACAAGTCGTTGCTGAAGAATTTGAGCACTACTTAAAAGATACATCACCTTTTACTGTCCACTTACTAGAGCAGGTTTGTAGAGGGCTTTCAAAACATATCAGGAAACTTTCGAGGACATGTTGTCAAGACTTCACCAACACTATTAACATCTATTCTAGAAATTCTCTGAGGACTTCACCTAAAAAGAATGAGAACTGTGCTAGTCTACCTATAGGAGTCACCAAGAGAAAGAAAGTGATTGGTCATGGACATGTTGCTCGGGGTTCCTCTTGGTCTGGTCAAGGAATGGGAGGAGGACATGAAGCCAGGCAGAGCAGCACTAGCTGCTGGAGAGAATAATAGGAGGGACAAGGGGGCGAGGTGGGCTCCTTCCCCCACTGTGAGTAGATGACATCCCTTCTCCTCTGGACCTGCTCCACCAGGGCCTCCAGTACCATGTCCAAGAGCTTCTGAGCCCTCTCACTCAGTTCCCGAACCATCGTGAAACCTGCCGCTATGTCAACCAGCACACTCCATACCTTCAGTGGAAGTAGGCACTAAACCTGCAGGTGTCTACCTGGAGGTGCTAAAACAAGTTCAAATTATGGTGATCAGCAATTAGGACCAAAATTGTGGGCTAAAACTCAAACAAGCGTGTCTTATTAGCACAACACCCATTTAGCACCTGATTTTATCCTTTCACCAAAATAACCCCCTTTAAATTTAAAAAGCTAATGCACTTTATGTAGGCAGTCAAACGTTATCACACAATTTACTAGTACTGTGCATGAACCTCTGAAAAGTCAAGTTTGACATTAGAATTAGAGGATTGTTATCAAGAATTTTAGTATGCATGCCACAAATGTCTGATATGAACCAACCGCCTACTTGGTAGAATCAATGGCAATCTTTTCAGTAGAAATATTTGAGAAGTTTAAAGGTTGTAACCTTCATAAAGCTGCTTTAAAGAAAATTCAGTATGTTTTGCAGCTATAAAGCTATTTGAAGGTGCAGGACAGGTTGAGAGTAGTTAATAGAGCACGCAGGCTTCATTAATAGAGGGATAGGAGTACAAAAGCACGGAAGTTACATTAAACTTGTATAGAATACTGGTTCAGCCTCAACTGCAGTATGTACCCAGTTCTGGGCGCCACACTTTAGGAAAGATGTGAAGGTGGTACGAAAGATGGGAAGTGGTGTGGGCGACTTCCACTTTTCACCGTTCAACTAACCACAGATAGTGCCTTTAAAATAGTGTTTTAGGCCCTAAGTGTTGTAAAGGTCAAATAAATAGACAAGCGACACATTTTCTCATTAGTTAAAAAAGATAAAATATTTACTTTTAGCCAATATCCAAAAAATATTTATGACGTCACCCACTCACACAATCACACACACACACACAAGAAAAGATAGAGTGTAGTGTAGTGGCATGCAATTAGAGTCCATTGTTGGAAAAGAGTTAGTTGCTTTAAGAAAACCTTTAGAAACTTTTCTGCAGTGCAGGCCTGAATGTTCTTTCTCTTAAAAAGGATGAAGTGTCACAGGTTCCTTGTGGTTAATCCTCAATCCGGTCAATGGTGGAAATCCTGGTTCACTTTTGCAGACAGGGAGTTCCAAAGTCATCTTGTAATTTCTCTGCTGCAGTGGTTAAAAGATGTTATCAGCAAGGCTCCTGCTTAGCTTGAACTACCACAGCTGTTCTGGAAAAGACCTTCTCTGGCTGTTCTGCCTCTCTCTCTCCCCACCGAAGGATAATTTTCAAGGTAGAAACTGATCAGGTTGGGGTGGCAGGTCAAGTAACTAAGGGCTCTCTCCCCTGGGGTGATTCATATAATGTTCCACGATATGGAAACCATTGTTATATGATGGCTTCTGAATGTGGTCTATTCTGATAAATAGTTGTTATTTCACACCTATTAGTTTGGCCTTGACTTCAGAGTCAGTCTGTCTGCAAACGTCTTTGTTAGCTCCATTCCTGCAGATAGGAGTTATTTGCACGGACTGGGCGGTTTTCCATTTCAATGTGTTTTCCCCAAAGCTAATTCAGACGTGGACAATGTCTTCAACAGACAAACATGTTTATTGACAGTACAGGATGGGTCACCTGACCTCTACTCCATTTTGTCTGTGACACAAATGTGTCCTTTTTTTGTAGTTCAGTTCAACAGTTGACTTTTATTTCATAATTCCTCCAGTTCATCTTATATTTCATCACTGTTCCCTTCATGAACATAACAAAAGGATTAGAGAGGGTGCAGAAAAAGGTTTAAGGGATGAGGAACTTCAGTTACGTAGATAGATCGGACAAGTTTTCCTTGAAGAGAGGTTGACAGGAGATTTGATAGAGGTTTTCAAAGTCTGGACAGAGTAGATAGGGAAAATCCATTCCCATTGATAGAAGGATCGAGAACAAGAGAGCACAGAATCACAGAATAATGATTGAAGAGGCTGCCCCGATGCATTAAAACACCTGACCTGTCTACCTAATCCCATTTGCCAGCACTTGGCCCATAGCCTTGAATGTTATGACGTGCCAAGTGCTCATCCAGGTACTTTTTAAAGGATGTGAGGCAACCTGCCTCCACCACCCTCCCAGGCAGGGCATTGGACAGTCACCACCCTCTGGGTAAAAAAGTTCTTCCTCAAATCCCCCTTAAACCTCCCGCCCCTCACCTTAAACTTGTGACCCCTCATAACTGACCCTTCAACTAAGGGGAACAGCTGCTCCCTATCCACCCTGTCCATGCCCCTCATAATCTTGTACACCTCGATCAGGTCACCCCTCAGTCTTCTCTGCTCCAGCGAAAACAACCCAAGCCTATCCAACCTCTCTTCACAGCTTAAATGTTCCATCCCAGGCAACATCCTGGTGAATCGCCTCTGCACCCCCTCCAATGCAATCACATCCTTCCGATAATGTGGCGACCAGAATTGCACACAGTACTCCAGCTGTGGCCTTACCAAAGTTCTGTACAACTCCAACATGACCTCCCTGCTTTTGTAATCTATACCTCGATTGATAAAGGCAAGTGTCCCATATGCCTTTTTCACCACCCTATTAACCTGCCCTTCTGCCTTCAGAGATCTATGGACAAACACGCCAAGGTCCCTTTGTTCCTCTGAACTTCCCAGTGTCAGGCCATTCACTGAATACTTCCGTGTCACATTACTCATTCCAAAGTGTATTACCTCACCCTTTTCAGCGTTAAATTCCATCTGCCACTTTTCTGCCCATTTGACCATCCCGTCTATATCTTCCTGTAACATAAGACACTCAACCTCACTGTTAACCACTCGGCCAATCTTTGTGTCATCCGCGAACTTACTGATCCTACCCCCCACATAGTCATCTATGTCGTTTATATAAATGACAAACAATAGGGGATTTAAGGTATTTGGTAAAAGAAGCAATGGTGACATGAGGAAAATCTTTTTCACACAGCAAGTGGTAAGGATCTGGATTGCATTACCTGAGTGTGGTGGAGGCAGGTTCAATCAGGGCATTCAAGAAGGAATTGGATGGTTATCTCAAAAGGAAGAATGCGCAGGGCTACGGAGAGAAGGCGGAGGAGTGGCACTTGTTAAACTTCTCTTTCAGAGTGCCAGTGCGGAACGACAAGCTGAATGGCCTCCACCTGTGCTGTTAAAATTCTGTTATTCTGTGACTGTGAAAAACTCACAGTTGATAACATTAAAATAGCGCAGGCACTAATTATAGAAACTCAGGAACAGGGGTAGGCCATTCAGCCTCTTGAGTTTATTCCACAATTCAATTAGATCATGGCTAATCTGTACCTCAACTCCACTTATCCATCTTTACTCCATATCCCTTGATACCCTCACTTAATAAAAGCCGGTCAATCTCAGCCTTGAAAATTTCATCTGACCCAGCATCCACAGCCTTTTCGGGGGGAAAATTCCAAATGTTTCCTACATTTTATGTGAAAAAGTGCTTTCTGATTTGCTTGGCTCTAGTTCTAAAATTATGCCCCATTGTTCTGGATTTCCCTATTAGGGTAAACATCATCTCCATATGAATCCTTTCATAGTTTCAAAAACCTCAAAATAGATCACCCCTCAAGCTTCTAAATTTATAAGAATACAAGTTACGTTAAAGCAACCCGTCTTCATAATTTAACCCTTTAAGCAATGGTATAATTCTGGTGAATCTGCACTGCAACCCCTCCAAGGATAATATATCTTTCTTGAGGTGCAGTACCCAAAATTGAACACAGCACTCCAGATGGGACATGATCAAAACTCTAAATAAAAAACATAAATCATCAATACTTGCCCATAGTATTCACCAGAACATTGTTCCTTTGGTACTGGTAGATCTGCAGCAACATAACTGAATATAAATGAAGTTTCAATAATAAAGAGCAAACAAGGTAAATCCAGAATTAATTAAGTGACATAAAGCTTAATCACTAATTAAATGGGAAATGAGTCAGGCAGGTGGCAGGGAGCAAGGATTTCCCTACTTCGAAGATCCTGGAAAAAGGATTGTTGGAGGAGGCCACAGTAAAGCATAAAAAAGATACCAAAGCATAAGTACAGCAGGTTGAACAAAGAAACATTAAGTGACAGCCATTCGCTGGTTTTTTCCTCAGGGCAATGTCTTGACCAATCAGAGTCAAGCTGCCTCGTTTAAATTTCAAACAAAGCTTGGCAGTTATCTGTCAGTCACCATAACCTGGTACATTCTCCATGGCAACGCCTCTACCAATCAGAGTCCACTTACCAACCAATCAGCACTCTCTTCTCATAGTATAAGTTTGTTGCTTTCCCTTACATTGGTACCCTTGCAGATTGTCCTGATGAGTGCAAGATGAAAAGCTTCAACAACATGTCTCTATTTTCAGCAATACTAGAGAAACATTTATAGATAGTTATAACAATTAACTTATCTGCAGAACCTCTTGCAGTAGGTAAAGATGTTGGTTGGTCAAAGATAAGTTTTTGCAATTGAATTATGACTCATGCTTCAATTATGACTCAATGTCCCAAGACAAGCAGCATTTAACAGCTTTCATTTAATATAATAACTGTCCTAAGGCACCGCACAGACATGAAACAAGGACAAAGGTTTTGAATTCAACACTGCAGCGGACAGGGAAATGAAAAAGGAACAGAATGGAGGTGGGAGACTAACAGGAAGGTTTAAGCTGTACCCAATATGCACAATGAACAGAAAAATTGAGCTTTAGTTTACAAAAACAAAAGACAGGAGTAATCTCCATTAAAAACCATGAGTAAGAAAGTAATTATCTTAAGAAACAGAGGTAAAAGCCAGAGCAATGATCAAAAATCCAGGCCCATTATGTGATTAAGCTCCAGGATCTGTTTGATGTTCATGGGCCAAGGGGAATGTGGCGAACAGCGCTTGGGCTGCCTGACACTAACACACTATGTAGCAAAAATGGTAACAGCAATGAGCACAGACAAGCAACCAGTAACTGGAACAGGAAGCAGGAGCAGATGCCGGAGCAAAGTCAAAGCACAAGTGGACAACACAAGTCCAAAAAAATCTAAGGCCTGTCACAGGAAGTAAGGTCGAAAGAAAGTGCAAACAGGTGGCCCAAAGACCTGAGAAAGGAGCAGCAACTCAACCAAGTGTCAGGTAAAACAAAGCTAGAAATGGAATTTGGATAAGTCACAGAACAACCCTACGTCAGGAAGACTGAAAAGGTAAGTACAAGGTAATTTTAAATTAACAGCAAGGAATGACACCAAAGTATGTGACTGATGTAGGCATGACACAAAATTGTGACATTAGATCTGAAGTGTGAAGTGGACAATTAGTATGTAAAACTTATATTATATATAACCTTTCAGGATTTAGATGCACATCTATTTTTATTAAACCATTGGTGATCAAAGACTTTGTCTTATCTCCATTGTGTCATGCACCGTTTATCATGCAAATCATTGCAATGGGTTGTAAAATGAAATGCTCAATTCACAAGGACTATGTTCTAATCAGAAGGAAAAAGAAAAAATATGGAAGTATAACATTTCTTGACTTTTTGGTACTTTTCTCCAATTAGTAGTCCTCACTTCTAGTTAAAAGCCCATCAACGAAGGCACTTCAGGTGACTTGTATGAAGAATTTGAATTACACGAGGCCTCCTCCACTCATATGGATAGAGACTGTCAAGCAGTGGTGTAACGTGATTTATACAATTCATGCGGCTGAGAACAGCATGAGATACATGGCTGTAGCCCCACGAAATCCAGACTTATCCGATCTACATGAAGCAACAAGCAGAAAGGAGCACAGACAGTTTTAAATAATCTATATCAAACAGCAGTGGCTAGGCTTGCTATCACCTAGCAAGAGCCGTAACCATGGAAACTCAGTTAACATGGCTGTCTCTAAGCAGCAGTCTGAAAATTCAACGTTACAAAATTGGATTAAAATTCCACTTAATTTGAAAGTTTCTTTAAACAAAAAGCAAATACCACATTGATCACTCTCACTCTTTTGAGCAAAACCTTCTTCCTGATATTTTGTAAACGTTGACAGCTCTGCATCTACACAAAATAGTGGATATTAAATCATTTGTGTGCTCCACTATGAAGGAAACCTTTATTTCTTATCTTGTTCCTCATTAATTAACAGAATGTGGTCTTCTTACTCATGGAATGTACATGCTTGGAAATTCGTCGCAGCTGCTTATGCTCCACTGTGATGGTTTTCGCTGCATTTATGGACAACCTTTTTGGAAACCTGGTTTACATTTTGCCACACTCACAGCAAAGTTATGGTAGGGATACAGGAACAGCTCTTAGAAAATGAGATATAAAATGGGCTCTTTTGTGAGCACATTAAATAATTATGTTTAACCAATTCATTGGAGTTCTTTGAAGAAGTAACATTTGCTGTGGATAAAGGGGAACTGGTGGATGTATTGTACTTAGATTTCCAGAAGGCATTTGATAAGGTGCCACATCAAAAGTTATTGTGGAAAATAAAAGCTCATGGTGTAGGGGGTAACATTTTGTAATGAGTGCTGTGCCACAAGGATCAGTGCTGGGGCCTCAACCTTTTACAATTTATATAAATTACTTGGATGAAGGGACCCAAGATATGGTTGCTAAATTTGCTGATGACACAAAGATAGATAGGAAAGTACGTTGTGAAGAGGACATAAGGAGGCTACAAAAGGTATATAGATAGGTTAAGTGAGTGGGCAACGGTCTGGCAAATGGAGTATAATGTGGGAAAATGTGAAATTGTCCATTTTGGCAGAAAGAATAAAAAGAAGCATATTATCTAAATGGTGAGAGATTGCAGAGCTCTGAGATACAGAGGGATCTGGGTGTCCTAGTGCAGGAATCGCAAAAGGTTACTATGCAGGTACAGTAAGTAATTAGGAAAGCTAATAGAATGTTATCATTTATTGTGAGGGGAATGAATACAAAAGTGGGCAGGTCACAAGTTAAAAGGTCACAGACCCAAAACGTAGGCCGGACTTTAATGCCCCCCAAAAGAGCCTGCTGCCACGGGGATTTTGTTTGGCTGGTAGGCAGCAGAGGTCTCAGAAAACCCGCCTGATTAAACTAGGGGGCCTTCTGGCGGGCTGCGGGCGGGGGTGGGGGGGCGGCCCTCTTGATTGGGCGTGTGTGCCCCATGGAGGGCTTCCCCCAATGCACAACATACCCTCCATCCCCTAACCGACCTCCCTTGCCTCACCAGGGCTCGACCGACTGTCCCCGGCGAGGCCCTAATAACTTACCTCTTTTCCGGGCCTGGCCATCATCTTCCCCCTGCAACTGGGTGTCGTCCCACCGTAAAATCCAGCTCGTTAACTCTGCTTCTCCCTCCACAGAAGCTGCCCGTCCTGCTGAGTATATCCAGAACTTTCTGTTTTTATTACAGAAGTAGCAAGGTAATGCTTCAGTTATTCAGGGCATTGGTAAGACCACATCTGGAGTAATGTGTACAGTACTGGTCTCCTTATTTAAGGAAGAATATAAATGCATTGGAAGCAGTTCAGAGAAGGTTTATTAGACTAATATCTGGAATGAGTGGGTTGTCTTATGAGGAAAGGTTGGACAGGCTAGGCTTGTATCTGCTGGAGTTTAGAAGAGCAAGAGGCGACTTGATAGAAACATATAAGATCCTGAGGGGTCTTGACAGGGTAGATGTGGAAAGGATGTTTCCTCTTGTGGGAGAATCTAGAACTAGGAGTCACTGTTCAAAAAAAGGGGTCGACCATTTAAGACAGAGATGAGGAGAAATATTTTCTCTCAGAGGGTCGTGAGTCTTTGGAACTCTCTTCCTCAAAAGGCTTTGGAAACAGAATCTTTAAATATTTTTAAGGCAGAGGTGGATATATTCTTGATAAGCAAGCAGGTGAAAGGTTATCAAGGGTAGGTGAGAATGTGGAATTGAGGTTACAATCAGATCAGCCATGCTCGAGTAGCCGAGTAGTATAAACCTGCTCCTAATTCGTATGCTCGTATGTTCGTATATATGTTTATTTAGAATAAAATATAAAATTGCTGAACTCAATGTTCAATTATCCATTGTCCTCTGAACATACTTAATTCTCTACATTCAATGACATTCAAACAGAGAAATCTCAGAACTTTGCCCCTTTTTGGAATTTATGTTCTCACAATATTCTGTTTCTTTGCCTCTCTGGTGTGTGTACCAAAGGTAAACAAAGTAAAAAATACCATGAAATAAATAACTGAAGTATCATATTAAGTAGGCTTTGCTCTCACTAGCAGCGTAAAACGGACGTTATCAAATCAGTAGCCAACTTTGTAGTGTTGTAGTGTTTTGAAATTGCAATTGCATTATGCATTGTGTACTCTAGAAGCTGCTGTAGAACATGTTAGCAAAGGGAAAGTGAAACTAAAACAGAATAAAAAAAGAAGCCTTTATGTTCAACAGCCAGCTGCTCTGTCTTATCTTGTTGTCTCAGTCTAAACCTCACATCTTATACTAAACTCGGTCAAACCTCACTCCACTCTTGAGAGACATCACAGATTTCGCCATGCCAGTTTTTATTTTCTATTGGCATGGAAAATGCCGTCAAGATTTTAAAAATTGCAAAGCAACTCACAAGTGACAGTGAGACTAGGAAAAGAAGTCTCCAAAAAGAGTTGATACTATAGTCCTGTGAACCTCAAATGGAAAGAAGATCAAGCACGGTGAAAAATCAGCTGCCGTTTTACTACAAGCCTGTCTCACGCTGCTGGCATAGGCCAATTTCACCCCCAATGAATCTAATTCTTTGGAAGAAAGCAACCTTAGCTGATTGCGGAGAAGTAAAGGATAATAATCAAGTCTACAAGGGTGTCCTATTCAGACATCATCCCCAAACCAACAGTTTAGGCCAACAGACAGCACCTCAGGAGCCAACACACAGATAAAAGACACATTTACCCCATTTGGATGACAGTCTGTTCTTTATTCATTTGTCATCCACAAAAAAAAGTATCAATAGCCAATTACTGTACTGAAAATAAACAACATGCATAAAACTGGCTGTAGATGATGAGTATCGATCAGTATTCTTAACAACTGGAATTTGGGTTCAAATTCAATCCTGACTGATGGGATGACACTCCAATATTGACCACACAAACAATAGTCTTCATCCCACATCCTTTAAGCACCTATATATGCTTATAACCTAAGTTAATTGTATATGAATCATTTTGAGGCATTTCTACAAGGCACAACTATAAATGCTAGTCCACACAATCCAGAAGTTTACAGGTTTGGATTTCTGGTCACTGTTGAGCTCTATGAAGCAGTTGGGGTACTATAATTGGCCTTAGCACTACTAAGCCAAGGAGAGAGAAAACAAATTAGTTAAGGTTCCTGCTCCCAATTACTATTCAACAACTTCTGCTAGAAAAAGTGCACATGTGAGTGATGGGAGAGAACAGGGGGCCAAAGGATATATACATATAGCTAGGGTGTGGGTAATCTCCCTCCCCCCATAGCAGGCATGCACCATTATTTTCCAGCTGTGTTTGGGGGAGGGGGCTGGGGAAAGAGCAGGAGAGATAGGGGAAAAAATGGAGTCAAGGAGGCAAAGAGACGAGACAGCAGTGGCACAGACATCCACCTGCCCCACAAAAATTAGTGCCCTCCCACTGACCTCGGAAATTCCGATCAGACGAGCACTGGAAGGCACCGTCAGGAGAATGTTAGTGGTTAAATTGGGATTGTGGTCTGGCTACATGAATGTGTGCCTGCACCTCTCTCACCATTTTATTATTCATGCATGGGATGTGGGCGTCGCTGGCCAGGCCAGCATTTATTGCCCATCCCTAATTGCCCTTGTGAAGGTGGTGATGCGCTGCCTTCTTGAACCGCTGCAGTCCATGTTGGGTAGGTATACCCACAGTGCTGTTAGGAAGGAAGTTCCAGGATTTTGACCCAGCGACAGTGAAGGAACAGCGATACATTTCCAAGTCAGGATGGTGTGTGACTTGCAGCAGAACTTGCAGGTGGTGGTGTTCCCATGCATTTGCTGCCCTTGTCCTTCTAGTTGGTAAAGGTCGCGGGTTTGGAAGGTGCTGTCTAAGGAGCCTTGGTGCATTGCTGCAGTGCATCTTGTAGATGGTACACACTGCTGCCATTGTGCGACGGTGGTGGAGGGAGTGAATGTTTGTAGATGGGGTGCCAATCAAGCGGGCTGCTTTGTCCTAGATGCTGTTGAGCTTCTTGAGTGTTGTTGGAGCTGCACCCATCCAGGCAAGTGGAGAGTATTCCATCACACTCCTGACTTGTGCCTTGTAGATGGTGGACAGGCTTTGGGGAGTCAGGAGGTGAGTTACTCATCGCAGGATTCCTAGCCTCTGACCTGCTCTTGTAGCCACGGTATTTATATGGCTACTCCAGTTCAGTTTCTGGTCAATGGAAGCCCCTAGGATGTTGATAGTGGAGCATTCAGCGATCATAATGCCATTGAATGTCATGGGGAGATGGCTAGATTCTCTCTTGTTGGAGATGGTCATTGCCTGGCACTTGTGTGGCGCGAATGTTACTTGCCAATTATCAGCCCAAGCCTGGATACTGTTCAAGTCTTGCTGCATTTCTACATGGACTGCTTCAGTATCTGAGGTGTCACGAATGGTGCTGAACATTGTGCAATCATCAGCGAACATCCCCATTTCTGACCTTATGATTGAAGGAAGGTCATTGATGAAGCAGCTGAAGATAGTTGGGCCTAGGACACTACCCTGAGGAACTCCTGCACTGATGTCCTGGAGCTCAGATGATTGACCTCCAACAACCACAACCATCTTCCTTTGCGCTAGGTATGACTCCAGCCAGCGGAGGGTTTTCCCCGATTCCCATTGACCCCAGTTTTGCTAGGGCTCCTTGTTGCCATACTCGGTCAAATGCTGCCTTGATGTCAAGGGCAGTCACTCTCACCTCACCTCTTGAGTTCAGCTCTTTTGTCCATGTTTGAACCAAGGCTGGAATGAGGTAAGGAGCTGAGTGGCCCTGGCAGAACCCAAACTGAGCGTCAATGAGCAGGTTATTGCTAAGCAAGTGCGGCTTGATAGCACTGTTGATGACATCTTCCATCATTTTACTAATGATTGAGAGTAGGCTGATGGGGCAGTAATTGGCTGGGTTGGACTTATCCTGCTTTTTGTGTACAGGACATAACTGGGCAATTTTCCACATTGCAGGGTAGATGTCAGTGTTGTAGCTGTACTGGAATAGCTTGGCTAGGGGCGCGGCAAGTTCTGGAGCACAGGTCTTCAGTACTATTGCTGGAATATTGTCAGGGCCCATAGCCTTTGCAGTATCCAGTGCCTTCAGCCGATTCTTGATATCACACGGAGTGAATCGAATTGGCTGAAGTCTGGCATCTGTGATGCTGCGGACTTCAGGAGGAGGCCGAGATGGATCATCAACTCAGCACTTCTGGCTGAAGATTGTTGCAAATGCTTCAGCCTTATCTTGCGCACTGATGTGCTGGGCTCCCCATCATTGAGGATGGGGATATTTGTGGAGCCACCTCCTCCAGTTAGTTGTTTAATTGTCCACTACCATTCACGGCTGGATGTGGCAGGACTGCAGAGCTTAGATCTGATCCATTGGTTATGGGATCGCTTAGCTCTGTCTATCGCATGCTGCTTACGCAGTCTGGCACGCAGACAGTCCTGTGTTGTAGCTTCACCAGGTTGACACCTCATTTTGAGGTATGCCTGGTGCTGCTCCTGGCATGCCCTCCTGCACTCTTCATTGAACGAGGGTTGGTCTCCTGGCTTGATGGTAATGGTAGAGTGGGGGATACGCCAGGCCATGAGGTTACAGATTGTGGTTGAGTACAATTCTGCTGGTGCAGATGGCCCACAGTGCCTTATGGATGGCCAGTTTTGCAATACTAGATCTATTCGAAATCTATCCCATTTAGCACGGTGGTAGTGCCACACAACACGAAGGAGGGTATCCTTAATGTGAAGGCAGGACTTCGTCTCCACAAGGACCGTGCGGTGGTCACTCCTACCAATACTGTCATGGACAGATGCATCTGCGGCAGGCAGACTGGTGAGGACGAAGTATGTTTTCCCCTCTTGTTGGTTCCCTCACCACCTGCCGCATACTCAGTCTAACAGATATGTCCTTGTCACCCTCAGTGCTTCCTCCAAGTGCTGTTCAACATGGAGGAGTACTAACTCATCAGCTGAAGGAGGGCGGTAGGTGGTAATCAGCAGGAGGTTTCCTTGTCCATGTTTGACCTGATGCCATGAGACGTCACGGGGTCCAGATTCGATTTTGAGTACTCCCAGGGCAACTCCCTCCCTACTGTATACCACTGTGCCGCCACCTCGGCTGGGTCTCTCCTGCCGGTGGGACAGGACATACCGGAGATGGTGATGGCAGTGTCTGGAACATTGTCTGTAAGGTATGATTCCGTGAGTATGACTATGTCAGGCTGTTGCTTGACTAGTCTGTGGGACAGCTCTCCCAACTTTGGCACAAGCCCCCAGATGTTAGTAAGGAGGACTTTGCAGGGTCGACAGGGCTGGGTTTGCCATTGTCGTTTCCGGTGCCTAGGTCGATGCCGGGTGGTCTGTCCGGTTTCATTCTTTTTTATTGACTTTGTAGCGATTGGATACAACTGAGTGGCTTGCTAGGCCATTGCAGAGGGCATGTAAGAGTCAACCACATTGCTATGGGTCTGGAGTCACATGCAGGCTCGACCAGGTAAGGGCAGCAGATTTCCTAAAGGACATTAGTGAACCAGATGAGTTTTTACAACAATCAACAATGGTTTCATGACCATCATTAGACTAGCTTTTTAAGTCCAGATTTATTAATTGAATTCAAATTCCACCTTCTGCTGTGATGGGATTCGAACCCATGTCCCCAGAGCAATACCCTGGGTCTCTGGGTTACTAGTCCAGTGACATTACCACTACGCCACCTCCTCCCCATGGCATCTCTCAGTTTGTGTCAGCTCTTACTGATCAAGATGCTTATATTTTCTAAACGCGAGCGTAACAGGTGCTAATGAGGGAGGTCACAGATCAGCAGCCAGAACAATACTGATGCATCCTGGAAAGTTAGGTACATTGTACAATCCAACTTCAATTCACAGTCACAGTTTTGCACAAAAATATCCACTCCAAGGCCAAGCTTTTAGGAAAGACTGAAAGCTTCAAGCAAAAACTGTTTGAAGGCATTAAAATAAATAAGACAATTCAATGGATAAAATTAATCACGTATTTATGACAAATTCCTTGAAGAGGCAAATTGGGAGGTGGGAAACACAAGCAAAAGAATAGGTAGTTTATGCAAGACAGGTATACATGATGGAAATAGTGTGATCAAAGGGATTACGGGTTATTAAAGAAGCATTTTCCAAAACTTTTACTCTACAGATAAAATAAAGTACAACTGAATCTTTCAGCTAAACTTTCTAGATGGATCTGGTGAACATCTATCAAACTTTTTCTTTTTGAGGGCACAGCAACCTAATTTATTTTATCCTAGATCCTGTATATAGAAGCAAAAGAGAGGTGAAAGCTACCACTTCAGGGGAATTATAAAAAATATTCTCACTTTTCAGAATACTGCCAAATAAAATTGAGGTAATAACATTTAATGGTGTCTCTGATACTAGTTTTGCCTTCAAAAGAACCCCTAGTGTGTGCTTTTAAATAGTTGTTTATTCACACTCAAAGACCTCTACATTTAACCATATACAACATAAACCCAACACCACCAAAAGCAGTATCATATATTAATCCAGGATTTGATGAGCAGGGAGCAAACTAATATCATAATACATTACACAAACAAAATATTGTACTATTTTCTTTGCATTCTACGACTGATGACTGGTTCCAAAGGAATAAATCTAACTTAACTCTGGGAAGGTTAAGAGATCCACATCAGTCTTACTTTCATGACAATGGTTCCCATCTATATTGGCTCCCAGTCAACCAACATCCCAATTTTAAAATTCTTACTCCTGTTTTCAAATCTCTCCCCGGCCCTGGCGCTCCCTATCTCTGTAATCCCCTCCTGCCTCACAGCTCAGAGATATCTGTGCTCCTCGAACTCCAGCCTCTTGAGAATCCTCAATTTAATTGCTCCACCATTCGTGGCCATGACTTCAGCTGCCAAAACCCTAATTTCTGGGATTCCCTCCCTCAACCTCTCCACCTCTCTTTACTCCTTCAAGATGCTCCTAAAATCCTACCTCTTTGATCAAGTTTTTCGAGTCATTTGCTCCAATATCTCCTTATGTAGTTTGGTGTCAAATTTTGCCTTGTAATGCTCCTGTGAAATGCCTTGGTACATTTTGTCATGTTAAAGACAGTATATAAAACAAGTTGTTGTTGCTATCATCTTAGATTTAAACAATCAATATTCCTTCAGATTACATGAATACAAGTAATTACCTTATGTTAACACCTTCTGTTATGTTCACAAACTGAATTCAGTTTTTGGGTCACATTTAAGCTATAAGTTTGTGACATGCTAGAAATGCTCCTCCGTGTCTTAACAATAAAAACTTATACTTATATAGTGGCATTGTCATTCGTGATGAACTGCCATGCAGATGCAGTTAACATTGAAAGCATTTCTTAAAAAGTAACCAACCCAATTTGGGAACGAAAAATTTAAAAATACTGAAAATCTGAAATTAAAAAAAAATTCAGATAAAGTTGGAAACACAAAGCAGTTCTATTAGTATTTGTAAATAAAACTGATATTAGGACGAGGTTCTTTTCCTAGCAAATAGTAGATCTTTGGAACAGGTGCTGCCGTTTTGTGCAGTGAACGCCGATTGACTGAATTCCTTCAAGCAAGAACTGGGCCTGTTTCTGGGTGCAGCAGACTGCGCCTCTTACAATAGGTAGATATTGTAGGGTCAGAGTGATCTCCTGGACTAGTCTTACCTACATGGGTAAGAGAGGAATTTTCCAGATTCTTTTCCCCCCAATTTGACCCCAGTTTTTTTAATCTAATGTTTTGCCTGCTTCAGGAGATCACATGGTTGTGGGTGGGGTGGAGAGTATTGTGATATACAAGATATCACAATTGTGTAGGACTGGCTGAATGGATGAGAGGGTTTTTAACCTATTGTATATTTGTGCTGTATAAAAACATTTCCAAATTAAAGCTTTTGTTCATACCCAAAACCTATCTTACTTTTGCTGATGCTGCAGGAACTGATGTGCATTTTCTGAGAAATTTTGTATATAATCCCCAAGATTAAAAATCTTGAAGACTGTCAGTAAATTAAAGCAAAACTTGCATTTATATAGCACCTTCCACAACCTCAGGATGTCCCAAAGCACTTGACAGCCAATGAAGTACTTTTGAATTGTCGTCACTGCAGTAATGTAGGAAAGGTGAAAGCCAATTCACACAACGAGGGCCCACAAACAACAATCCGATAATGATCAGATAATAGTGATGTTGGTTAAAGGAGAAATATTAGCCAGGGTACCAGGGAAACCCCTCTACTCTTCTTCAAAATAATGACATTGAAGCTTTTATGTGCACCCGAGAGGGAAGGCTGGATTTCACGTCTCAACCGGAAGCTAGCATCTACGACAGTGTATCTCTCTCTCAGCCAAGATTAAGTAAAAAGAACGTTTCACTACATTAACATGGTGTTACATAAATACAAGTTGTTGTTATATTTTGCACAAGTCTTGGAGTGAAACTTAAACCCAGAGTCTTCTGACTGAGGCAAGAGTGCTACCACTGAACCACAGTTGACACTGATACTAATCAGAGTACAAACCTAACCCATGCAGAGCAGTTTCAGACAATGAAGTATAAAGGAAAGTCTTAAAAGAAATAGAAACAGATTTAGCCTCTCAATTTGTTTTCCTTTCAGTTTCTTGTTACGACCAGGTGAGGAAGGGATCTAGGGCTCCCTTCTCGGCCTTTTCCTGGTTTGGCCGTAACAGGGTTTAACTTTTAAAAACACAGTATTTTAGCTTCCCCTCAGTAAGTCCTTGCTCACTGCTTTCTAATTGTAATTGTAAAGAAATCAACCAGACAGGTTTTCTCAGATTTAAACAAGAAAGGTGTAATTTTATTAACCTTGAGACTCTAACTTAGTTAAAACTACTAAAAATATGCGACGCGACGGTGCTAGCATGCATACGCGATAAACACACACACACAAATAGATACAGCGGGGGAGAAAGAATTAAAGGGGGGAGGTTTGAAGCTGGAATTCAGTTACTCGTTTTGGGTTGGATGAAAAGTCTTTGATTGAAGCTAAGTCTTGTAGTTCTCTTGGGGCCCAGTGCACACTTTCAAACTTGTTTCGCTGGTACGAGAAGGTTGCAGGGGTCTTCTGTCTTGAGGCTTGAGTTACTTCTGTGTGTACCTGGAACTTTGTGTGAGAGAGAGACAGAGAGAGGGAGACCTTCCTCCTTGATTCTCAACTTGCAGTCTGTCTCAAAGCTTTTCTGTGAGCACAATTCAATTAACTCCAGGTTGGCCAGCAGGTTAGTCATGTGACTAGCTCCTTGCTTGAAACAGCCTCGCCTGCAAGGTACGTAGATTCCTCAGAGCTTACCAGACACTCTCAGTTGGGGGTTGGGGGGGGGGGTGGGGGTGGTGGAATGCAGGCTCTTACACATTCAATGACTCTCAATGTCTCTTGATCATCACTATTGACAGGAATCATCTGGCTAATTAAATCCGGGAGTACTTCCATTGTCTCTCTGGGCAACTGTCTCTCGGAATGTAAATTGCAGCCATGTTTTCAGCCACTCAGTCCTGTGGTCTTTTTAAACAAGTTTGTTCAAGGTTCAGTACCAGTTCAGATAGTGTTCCATATGACGAAATTAATATGTTTCCATTTGGCAGGTGTGGTTTCCTTCACATTATCTGGAATGAATATACTGCACTTTTTCCCGAACAAAATAATTTAACCGGACTAAAATTAACTAGCATCCATGAACTTTTTTCTTCACTATTGTCTAAAATTTGTTTGAATAGTAAATGTGTATCCATAAATTATCTTCTCCAGCAAGCTCGATCTCCACCACAGCTGGTGCATATTTACAGCATGGGTGTAAATGGATATTCATGGGGGCATTACAACCGACATTGATCCTGTCCTCATTTAGCATCCACTTCCAAAGGAGATGCTAGTTAGAAAATCAGGGAGAGAAAGCATGCCAATTTTCCCATTTCTAACCCAAGCACCTTTATTACTACCCTGGTTGAAAGTAGCTTAATAGCACAGACTAGAGATTGAACTTGGAACCTTCCTGGTTTGTACTGTTTCAAATATTTACTGCAAAATCCTGCTGAGCCATCAGGGAAATCTAAAAAAAAATGTTTCTGAAACAAATTTCAGAACATATCAAGTGGGTCAATGAAAACACACACAATATCCTGTCAGAATCTGAAATAATGCCAAGAGGCTTTTTCCAGGTGCTACTACTCACTTAGTGAAAATATTTCTAGAATGCCTGCAAGCACAATTTTAATGATAAAACACTAGCACAGAAATATTTATTGAATATCTGTGCAAAATCAAGTTTTACAAATATAAAATCAATAAAGGTCACTCTCCTATTTGAGAAAACACCCTGTGATAGACTCAAAGCTACTCCCCTATACTACAAAGGAAATAGTATGCATAAGGCTGTAATATCTGGACCAGATTTTAGTCATAGAGTTACACAGCACAGAAACAGGCCCTTCAGCCCATCGTGTCTGTGCCGGCCATCAATCACCTAACTATTCTAATCCCATTTTCCAGCACTTGGCCTGTAGCTTGTATGCTATGATATTTCAAGTGCTCATCTAAGTACTTCTTAAATGTCGTGAGGGTTCCTGCCTCTACCACCCCTTCAGGCATTGTGTTCCAAAATCCAACCACCCTCTGGGTGAAAAATGTTTTCCTCAAATCCCCTCTAAACCTCCTTCCCTTACCTTAAATCTTTGCCCCCTGGTTATTGACCCCTCTGCTGAGGGAAAATGTTTCTTCCTATCTATCCGATCAATGCCCCTCATAATTTTGTATGCCTCAATCATGTCCCCCCTCAGCTTCTCTGCTCTAAGGAAAACAACCCTAGCCTTTTCAATCTCTCTTCATAGCTGAAATGCTCCATCCCAGGCAACATCCTGGTGAATCTCCTCTGCATCCTCTCCAGTGCTATCACGTCCTTCCTACAGTGTGGTGCCCAGAACTGTACACAGTACTCCAGCTGTGGCCTAACTAGCATTTTATACAACTAGTTTTATTGTTTTAATATAAACATTTCTTTGCTTCTAGCCCCAAAGCAGGTTCCCCACTCTCCTGAATGTTCCGAAGAAGGGTCACTGACCCGAAACGATAACTCTGCTTCTCTTTCCACAGATGCTGCCAGATCTGCTGAGTGATTCCAGCATTTCTTGTTTTTACTCCTGAATGTTTAGTTGGTTGATTGCAGTTGCCAAGAGACTCCTAAAACAGAGGGCTGGATTTTACCAAGCTCTCGACTTCGGACTCCATGGCGGGGGGGGGGGGGGGGGGCCCGAAAGATGGGGCTGGCAGCAGTCTGAAGCAGAGCCCGACGTCGAGAGGGCATGGCCCAATCCTCTCGGCGGTGACAAGGCCCCGTGGCGGCCTCCACAACCGCTGGGCGATGGGGCCTGGATTCCAATACTTAAATTAATTACATGCATAAATTTAAATGGACTTACCTTCAACCGTCCGGGCCCGCCGCGGCTGGCAGTCCCGAGTCTCTAGTTCCCCATCCAGGGAAAGCTGGCGTGACATTGCTGGGGAGGAGTTAAGATTTTTAGTGCAGGGGGCATGAACATAATGGGTGTAGGGGATGGTGGGAAGAGATGAACTCCAAACTTTGTGGAGTCTTGGTGGGGTGGTGGACAAATGTCAGATTTGTCATCCCAAGCAGCTCCGTAACGCAGGACTCTGCTCTACGGTCTGTTCCCAGGGACGCACACCGAGATAAACATCAACTGCTGCTCAAGGATCATCAGCTCGGTGAAAGGCGCTCTTTGGCCTGCCCGAAACTTGCTGGGCTTCTAGTGCAAAGAGTTCTCCACGACTGAGTGTTGCAGACTGGCACATTCCAAGGTCCAGGGGTACGTGCTGAGGGATGCAATAAAGCTTGGGGCAGCCGCCGCAATGGCTTAATGGGGAAAGGCCACTGTGTCAGGTCCTCCCGCCATTAGTACACCGAGGAGCTGGAACCCATGTAAAACCTCTCGGGCTGTGTACACCAAAAATGTTTTTGCTATGTAATGCAAATGTACATTGCAGATGAAATGGAATGGCATGAGTTGTGAGGCACCTCATGTTCTATATTGAAGGAATCTGATCTCTATTGTACTTTCCGAAATGTCAAATTTGAACTATTTTGTAATGTACTTCTTAATTCATAAAAATTTGTAAGTATATTTTTGGAAATAAGGTTTTTTGGGAGTCTGATGAAAACCCCACGTGCCAAATGGAAAATATTAATTTCGAGTAGAACTTTGCCTCAGATTTTTACTGGAAATTGTTACAAATAACTTTTTTTAAGCAGAAAAGCCAGCAGCCAAGATGGCCACAGCAATTTGCAAATGAATCAGCAACAGAGCAGACTGGAGGCAAACCTGATTGATTCAGCCTAGCCAGAAAATGGGCTCTCTGATTCAATTATCTGAGATAGCCTTGTCAATGTGGTCATCAAAAGCCATCAACACCCATTGACTTTGAAAAAGCCAAACACCTCCCCCCCCACCCCCACCCCCTCACCCACCAAGTATGTCTGGGCAGCCTGAGGCGAGAACCTTGAAATTCAGAAGAAATTCCAGACGAACCACATTAAAACACAAAGAGGTGGTCATGTCCTATGACCGCTTGTGTAACTCTGAGAGATTGTGCATTGTGGCTCAGAAGGCAGACGGTAACTGAGATCCAGCCAGGGAACAGCTCTCTCTCTCTTCCTCCAGTAAAGACCCAGGGAAGCCTTGACTGCAACTAATAAGCCTCAAACCTACAGCCCATCACAGCCAGCAACTCGGGGACAAGGATAAAGCCTCTTTTCTGCCTTCCAGAACCTGAGAAGCAAGCCCGAACCAGGCACTTGGCCCAGTGAGGACTTCAGGACTACAATTTCAACTAAGAACTCTGGGACTGAGATTCAGTATTTAAATTCAATTTATTACAGATCCTACTCCAATCACCCAACTCTGTTTTTGCCTCTAATCTATTTGTGTGTGAGTGTGTGGCTTTTGTGTGAATGTGGGCATGGATGCATAGCGTATTTTAGTAATTTTAACTAGTTTAGAGTGATAAGGATAATAAACTTACATCTTGTTTAAACTCAAGAAAACCTGTCTGATTAGATCATTTACAATTACATTAGAGGAACAGGAGCAAATGCTCACTGAGGTGCTCAGTTCAATCACTGTGTTAAAAAAGGATAAACCCTGTTGCAGTCAAACCAGAGAAGGTGCGAAAAGGGAGCCTGAGACCCCTTCCTCACCTGATTGTAACAGAAAGGAAGGGCAAATAGTTAATATAATTGTTATTGGAGGGGTGGGAAAAGGTTGTTAGAAAGTGTATTTTTAAAAACTGAAATTGACCAGCAGGGTTGGGTGCCCTTTAAAAATGGCACCAGCGCCTGCGCACAGGCAGCTAACGTCCATTGTCGGGGACGGACAGCCTGCCCCTTCACATGATTGGGTGGGGGGGGGGGGGAGGGGGGACGGCAGGCCACTCCAGCTATTTAAATGAGCCAGCACGCATGAGATTGCAGCGGCTCTTTGGCATGCGGACCACCATTTTTTGAGCTCGCCGCAGAGATCAGCGGCAGGCTCTTAAAATCCAGACCAGACTTTCCAATGACAGGGTTGTTCACCTTTTTCTTAAATATATAAAACCATACAGTCCTGCGACCATTAATAATGTTTGGAGTTTTTCTTGGAAGAAGTGACAATGGCTGGTAGCCAGTTATCACAGAAACTCTCACATTTTTAAAGCAATGTGAAACTCTGCCAATGGCTTATTGAGTTTATCCAATGAGTAGCTGAGCCACATAGACTAGGAAGGTCCAAGACTTGATTACCAGTTTGTGGCAAGTTCACTGAACACAAATGAGGCATTAACAGCAGGATGACAACTAGCCTGAGCAGCCCTAAGCTAGGAAGAAAAAAAATGAACCAAGAACTTTGGCTATCATTTTCAGATTCTTCATCAATGCCCTTCATTCCATCATAACTTCAAAAGAAGTGAAATTGTTCATTGATTGTTCCATTGTTTTCAGCTCCTTGCACAACAAGTCAAAGCAGGAGCTGGAAAACATCCAGATTTGGGTTGACAACAGGCAACTTGTAGAATGCTGTGGACATTCATGCTACATAAGGACCATCTTGAAAAAGCTATCCATCCATGAATTTCATCTGGTACCAATATCACCCAGATCCCCACGATCAACAGCTGGGGGTTACTACTAGCCAGAAGCTGACTGGACCAGCCATATCAATATTGTGGTTATAAAAGCTGGGCAGAGGAACAAAAAGTAATCAGAAAGACAAGTGGAATATTGGCCTTTATCTAAAGTAGGCTGGAATACAAAAAGGAGGAATTGATGCTTTAGTTGTACAGAGGTTTAGACAGATTCCATCTGCAGTACAGCATTCAGTATTCCGCACCGAACCAAACAAAAGATATATTGCACTTAGAATGATACCAGAGCTTAGAGTTAAATTAGGAGGAAAGGCTGCATAAACTTTGCTTGTATTCTTAAATTATGGAGTGACAACTGCAATTTTCACACCCAAAAGGCACAATTCCTGAATCTATAAAGCTTTGGGAAATTATGACTAATGCATCTGCAATTTCCATACCTATTTCTTTTAATAACTTAGGGTAGTGGGTGAAAACAGACACAAAGTACTCATTTAACATATCTGCCTATAGCCATTATAGACATGCCTGCAATGAAAACAGAAAGTGCTGGAAATACTCAGCAGGTCTGGCAGCATCTGTAGAGAGAGAAATGGAGTTAACGTTTTAAGTCCGTGACCTTTCATCAGATAGTCTTGCCTGCACCCATCTATAATGAGCCTGCATTCTCCTTCTCAATACATTTATTTAATAATTGCTGTTAGCATTAATTTTCCTTGTTAAAAGAAATCAGATTCCTTTTCACCTGTACTTTCTTTATATCCCGTTGCAACCAAGGACAAGGCTCACCAGCACCTTCTCATGGTAACTAGCAATAAAACCTGTCTTGTCAGCATCACCTACTTTCCGAAAACAAAATTCAAAGCTGAAGTGCCTGTTTCGGAGTGCCCATGATGGAAATACGCAAGCAGACAGGCATAGGCTCACGTGTGATGCTATACAGAATTCAGAGTCTGCCAACACTCATTACCACACAAGCAAATAACGACTTGCACAAGGTACCTGAAGGCACTGGCACCTGTACAATATATGACCAAATATGTCAATATCTTCATGAGAGGGTGAGGAGGGGCAAAAAGGGGCATGAAAAAGCAGTGGCAGGAAATGCAAATAATCAGTATATGCTGGAAGAACCTGCTAAGTCTTGCAGCAATAACATGCATGTCAGAAGCATTAAGTCCAGACCACCGGCATTGGAGCATTCAAACCACTACACTGGAGATGCACGGATTTTTTTTTAAAAAAGCAAATGTGATGGATAGGTTAAAGCCTAGCAATTACATTTTAATGAAAAATGCTTTACTATTCTACTACAAGAATTAAGGGGTAGTAAACTTATTTTTTACTTAATGGGAATGTTTAACACGATAGCTTAGTAAAATAGTTTACAGAACAAAGCATAAACATTTAGTCAACAAGAGAGGGCGCAGTGTTGGACTTAGTCAACAAGAGAGGGCGCAGTGTTGGACTTAGTCAACAAGAGAGGGCGCAGTGTTGGACTTAGTCAACAAGAGAGGGTGCAGTGTTGGACTTAGTCAACAAGAGAGGGCGCAGTGTTGGACTTAGTCAACAAGAGAGGGTGCAGTGTTGGACTTAGTCAACAAGAGAGGGTGCAGTGTTGGACTTAGTCAACAAGAGAGGGCGCAGTGTTGGACTTAGTCAACAGGAGAGGGCGCAGTGTTGGACTTAGTCAACAAGAGAGGGTGCAATGTTGGACTTAGTCAACAAGAGAGGGCGCAGTGTTGGACTTAGTCAACAAGAGAGGGTGCAGTGTTGGACTTAGTCAACAAGAGAGGGCGCAGTGTTGGACTTAGTCAACAAGAGAGGGTGCAGTGTTGGACTTAGTCAACAAGAGAGGGCGCAGTGTTGGACTTAGTCAACAAGAGAGGGCGCAATGTTGGACTTATTTTAAGGAAATGAAACTAGGCAGGTGGAAGGAGGGGCAGTCGGAGAGCATTTTGGTGGTAGTGATCATAATTCAGTTTGTTTTAACATAATTATGGAAAAGGACAAGGATAGAATAGGAGTTAGAGTTCTCAAATAGGGCAAGGCCAATTTTACTAAGCTGAAGAGTGATTTAGCGAAAGTGGACTGGAAACAGCTACTTGAAGATAAATCAGTGTCAAAGCAGTGGGAGGCATTCAAAGGGGAGATTCAAGGGGTTCAGAGTAAACATATTCCCACAAAGAAAAAGGGTGGGACGGTCAAATCTAGAGCCCCCTGGATGTCAAGGAGCTTACAGGGTAAGATCAGGCAGAAAAGGAAAGCTTATGTCTGACACAGAGAACTCAATACTACAGAAAGCAGAGAGGAGTGTAGAAAGTGGAGGTGTGAAATCAAAAAGGATATGAGGAAAGCAAAGAGAGACCACGAAAGAATGTTGGCAAGCAAAATTAAGGTGAACCCAAAGATGTTTTATCAACACATTAAGAGTAAGAGGATAACTAAGGAGACAGTAGGTAAAAAAAAGTAACCGATGCGTAGGGGCAGAAGATGTTGGTATGATTCTAAATGAATACTTTGCATCTATCTTCACAAAAGAGGGGGACGATGCAGCTATTTTGGTTAACGAGGAGGAGTGTGAAGTATTGGATGTGATAAACATAGTGAGAGAGGAAGTATTGAGGGGATTAGCATCCTTGAAAGTGGATAAATCACCAGGGCCGGATGAAATGTACCCCAGGCTGTTGAAAGAAGCAAGGGAAGAAATAGCAGAAGGTCTGACCATCATTTTCCAATCCTCACTGGGTACAGGTGTGGTGCCGGAGGATAGGAGAACATCTTTGTTCAAAAAGAGACCGAATAACTACAGGCCAGTCAGTCTAACCTCAGTAGTGGACAAATTAGTGCAATCAATTCTGAGACACAGGATAAACCGTCACTTAGAAAGGCACAAATTAATCAAAATAGTCAGCATTGATTTGTTAAGGTAAGATCTTGTCTGACTAACTTGATTGAATTTTTTGAAGAAGTAACAAGGAGATTTGATGAGGGTAGTGCAGTTGATGTGGTCTACATGAATTTTAACAAGGTCCCACATGGCTGACTGATTTTTTTTAAAAGCCCATGGGATCCAGGGGAAGGGAGCAAGCTGGTTACAAAATTGGCTCAGTGGTAGGAAACAAAGGGTAATTGTTGACGGGTGTTTTTGCAACTGGAGGGCTGTTTCCAGTGGCGTTCCGCAGAGCTCAGTACTTGGTCCCCTGCTTTTTGCGGTATATATTAACAATTTGGACATAAATGTAGGGGGCGTGATCAAGAAGTTTGCAGACGCCATGAAAACTGGCTGTCTGGTAGATAGTGAGGAGGATAGCTGTAGACTGCAGAAGATATCACTGGACGGGTCAAGTGGGCAGTAAAGTGTCAAATGGAATTCAACTCAGAAGTGTGAGGTGATGCGTTTCGGGAGGTCAAACAAGGCAAAGGAATACACAATTAATGGGAGAATACGGAGAGGTGTAGAAGTAGTGAGGGACGTTGGAGTGAATGTCCACAGATCCCTGACGGTAGCAGGACAGCTCGATAAGCTGGTTGAAAAGGCATATGGAATCCTTTCCTTTATTAGCTGAGGTATAGAATATAAGAGCAAGGAGGTTATGCTGGAACTGTATAAATCATTAGTTAAGCCACAACTTGAGTACTGTGTGCAATTCTGGTCACCTCATTACAGAAAGGATGTAATTGCACTGGAGAGAGTAGAGGAGACTTACGAGAATGTTGCCAGAACTGGAAAAATGCAGCTATGAGGAAAGATTGGATCGGCTGGGGTTGTTCTCCTTGGAATAGAGGAGGCAGAAGGGAGATTTGATTGAGATGTTCAAAATTGTGAGGGGCCTGGATGGAGTGGATAGGAAGGGCCTATTTACCTTAGCAGAGAGGTCAGTGACTAGGGAGCATAGATTTAAAGTAATTGGTAGAAAGATTAGAGGGAAGATGAGGAAACTTTTTTTCACCCAAAGAGTGGTAGGGTCTGGAACTCACTGCTTGAAAGGGTAGTTGAAGCAGAAACCCTCAACTCATTCAAAAGGTGTCTGGATATGCATTTCAAAAGCCGTAATCTGCAGGACTATGGACCAAATGCTGGAAAGTGGGATGAGGCTGGATGGTTTGTTTTTCAGCCAGCGCAGACACAATGAACTATGTGGCTTCTTCTGAGCCATAAACTTTCTATGATTGATTCTATGATTTAAATCTTGCAACAGCAACCCTTCTCTTTCCCCCTCCCAAAAATATACTGTGTGCTGCACACAGATAGGCATGTCTCCGACTATCCATTTTCGACGAGGATTGAAAAACTCAATTTTTGACACCATTGACAACCTGAGACCTTTTATCTTTGTATTAGAACAATGTATGAACAAGAAAATGCCATTCAGCTAACTACACATTGATTAGGTTCACTTATAGGGCTGCCTAAGCATTTTCAAGTCCCTCCTCCCTGCAGCCAAGTCTCTAACCAATGCTGAAATAACATTGTGCTCACTTTTAACTCTTATTTTGTGCACCACTGCAATCCATCAGCTAACTATGAAAGAAATATTTGAGTTTAAAATGATCTTAAAATCATGAACCCTGATCCAGCTGGTTAAAGAACAGCCTGACTATAGAGAAACATACAAGAAATTTAAGTCATGGCAGATCCCAGTAGCTAAAGACTGGTACAAATAGCAATTTTAGTAGAGGCTCTTCAATTAAATCTAAAGACAAAGCTTTTGTAATACATAAAGCTTGGAGGATACAGAGTGATAAAATGATCTTTCTAACATCACACAATTTTAATAACAAACTAACACTAGGACATTTGGCTCATCTCATGCGACCAAGCCTTTAACAAGATTGATAGGGTGGTCACAAGTGTCCTATTTTTGAAAGCAGTATGTACACTTTTTGAATTAATTACTGATCCAGACTACCTCAATTATGCACACCAGGGACAAAAAAACCCTGGCCAAAATGTTGGAAAAAACTCTTAAAAAAGGAATACATTTTTTTAATTACTGAAATTTTTTCATGATGCAATATAATTTATTCTAAACTAAACTAAAAATCGGAACATTTCCAGAGTTTCTGGAAATACACAGATCAGTCAAGATCCAAAAGAGATTAAGGGTTAATGCTTTGGGTGGGATACTTTATCAGAAACTTAAAATAAAACAAACACTCACCCAAAGAATCTATAAAAGACATATTTTAGTAAGTGTTTGAATATGGTATCAACTTAGATAGTTTTATGGAGCTCTAACACTCCGAGATATTATAAATATACAACATGTTATGTTTGCAATTCCCAAGTTATAAGACAAAAATAATCACAAAGTAAGCATTTTAGCCCACAGATAAACATTAACATCACACATTCAGTGTCTGTGAACAAGAACAGCAAACAATGAGGGAAACTACATACAGTGACACTGCCAATCATACCTCAATTGACCAAGAGTAGCTTTGAAGCCAACAAGTTAATACTTAAAACAATCATCTTGGGCGTTTACTTCAGGTGGACTCCAAGCATCAACATGAACCTAGATCATTAATCCTTTTAGTACTGAATTGCTCAAAAATTAACACAGAACTATTTTCATGTATTTCTTAAAAATTATAGAATCTTTAACAAAACAAACTATACATTTGATATGTGCACTTTACACATGTTTATTGTTCTTGGACAGTCTCTCTAAATACATGGCCTTTCTGCATTGTCGTCTTCATAAAAGTAATTTATTTTTCTAATCACATACACAACACATCCTTTTGTATTTAGATATGAAATGGTAGTTGCTTGAAAAACGTAAGCCACACAAACTCATGAAGTAAGAAAAGCCATTCATGTCCATCAAGCCCACACTGCGCTCAGTTTGTAGTTAGATTCTCCCTGACATAGATGTAAGAAAGGCAAACAACCAGACAACAGCTGAGTGATACTGAAATTTCTACAAATGCAATTCAGTGAAAAAGCTCCAGCGCATTTCAATCCAGAATCACAATCTACATCATTCAATACAGAACAGTTGAAATCCACACTATTCGATTGCACTAACTTTACTCTTACTAAAACAATCACCTTGAGCTGTGTACAAGCACAGAGTTTTGCATGAAGAGGCTGAGACAGTACAGATGACCACTGTATTATGAAGGAATACTTACACCACACAAAATAAAAAGTCTACTGCTGAATTGGGCGGGCACAAGGACCCAGAGAAATCTGCTCTCCTTTAATTGTACGAAAGAAAGGCCCGAATGATACAAATCAGCGACTTTAATGTGCATTTTACAAACAAAATATAAACATTGCAGCGTAAATTAAGTCTCCAAATTAAGCTTGTTTTTTTTTAATGGACAGCCTCGGCTCCCCCGCCCCCTGTAGCTGCGAGCAGATGCTGCCCGACAGCCCAGCCGCCTTCTCATCCAGCGGAGACTTTGGCATTGTAGAGCAAGAGCCGGCAATTAGCAGCACAAAAACTTACTCTGGTGTCTGGCCAACCCCCAGCTCTGCCTGCTGATACTGGGGCTCCGAATCAGCGCCCGACCAGCCGACTTTAAAGCATCCATAGTTAGCGAGTGCAAAGTAGTTGGAGCGGGTGTGCAGCGCGCTCGGCTCGCTGTCCCTGAGTGACTGGAAGGATTTGATGGACAGGCGACGGTGACAGCTCGCGCGGGACCGCAGCCACTCGGAGTGCAGGCAGCAAGCGCCGCGCGACGCTCCAGGGCAGCATTCGAGGGGCGCGGCTCAGCTCACATTAGCATTCTGATGAAAGGTCACAGATATGAAATGCCAGCTCTTGTTTTATTTCTCTCTCTACAGATGCTGCCTGATATGCTGAGTATGTACGCAATCTTATTAGCTCGGCTCGATGGAGTCAGTGCCTGTGCATGCCACAAGAGCCGAGTCGTCTGTGGAGGCAGCAATCTCTCTCGATTGTGGGTAAGAAAATGGTCATCAGGTGCGAGGCGCTCACGTTGTTGCTGTACGTGGCGCAGGTCTGGCCCATACCCTACTCCTGCGCTGTGGCGGTCACCTGAGCCATTTTCTGCTTCATCTGGGGATCTAAAATGAACCGGGTCCGGAGGGACACGATGTTCAAACCTCTGGATAAGGGCAGAAAAAACGTACCCAACGTTGCCCTAATCCTGATGACCACCTTCGTGTGTGGCTGCATCAAGCTGTGCGTAGACCTCCAGTACGCAAACTCCAAGTGTCACTACGTGCTAAGGTTCTATCTGTCCCCGGTGTTGCGAAGGATGGGCCTGGTCACATTGCCACGGGACGCTCCATGCAGTTGGACCGTGCCGTACCACCTATCCTTCGTGGAGCAGTTTCTGCAGGATCCTTTCAGATGGTTCCCCGAGCAGACTGCCAAAGTCATTTGGCGGAATGCCTCATCACCAGAACTTTCAAACAAGCACCAAGATGTAGCTTGGCTGGTGGTGAGAAGGGCCCTCCCCGTCAGATCCTTCCTGCACGCCCGAAGTCTCGCCCCCTCCGCGCAATGCCCCCGCGGTGGTTGTGGTGGGGAAGAGATGGTTGCCCACCACCTCCTGGAATGTGTCTTTGCAAAGCAGGTGTGGAAAGAGTTGAAGTGGTTTTTGCCGAGGTTCATCCCAAGCAGCTCTGTAACACAGGAGTCTGTGCTCTATGGGCTGTTCCCAGGGACGCACACCGAGACAAATATCAACTGCTGCTGGAGGACTATCAATTCGGTGAAAGACGCCCTTTGGTCTGCCCGAAACTTGCTGGTCTTCCAAAGAGTTGTCCACGACTGAATGTTGCAGACTGGCACATTCCAAGGTCCAGGACTACGTGCTGAGGAACGCACTAAAGCTTGGGGCAGCCGCAGCAAAGGCTCAATGGGGAAAGACCACAGTGTATGGTCCCCCCACCAAGCTGAACGGAGGGGCTGGATCCATGGGAAACCCCTCGAACTGTATCGGGAAAATTTTCATTTGCTGTAAAATGTTAAAATGTAATTGGCATGCCAAATGTGAAATGGAAGGGTTGTGAGGCAACTCATGAGTGTAATAAAGCAAACGGACCTCCTTTGCACTATTTGTATTTTTTGACTTGGTGCTGTTTGAAACTGGTAATGTAATTTTTACAGATTTTTATGAATAAAGTATATTTTGGAAATAAAAAAAAAAGGAGCCGAGTAGCTTCAAGGCACTGGCTGCCATTGGCTTTGAACATGCTCTGCTGCTGCACTGGACTGACATTCAGCAGCAGTTCCCGTTGAATGCCTTTGAATGGGGGAAGAGGGATCGGGGCTAAGTGGAACTTTCGGGCAGGCGATGAATTGCGTGCGGAGATCATTTCTTCTGGTTTTACATCCTGTACCCTGCTGCTGCTTTGGGATCTGCCCTGCCAACTTGGAGTGGTGCGATCACTTAGTTTGGCTTAAACACAATGTTTCACACTCTTGCTTGCAGTTAATTGCCTATAGATCTGCTGGTTAGCCTGACCATGATAGCCTGTTGAGAAGGTCAGTTCATACCCTTTAAATACCATTGCTTCATGTGCTACCAGTGTGTTCAGCTGGAATTGGGATAAATTGTGTTTCAACAGAAGCTTATGGGAACATGGAAAACAACAAATTGGCATTCTAGCATTTGGACCCATCCAAGACTGACGTTTCTTCTCTCTGCTAAATATGTGTTGTGTGTGAATGATGTTTGATCACTCTCAAGCCAATTCTTAGAGAGCATAAATCCACAGCATAATTTAATAATAATGATGGAAATTCAAATATATCTGCTAATAAACGAAAATGAAATTCAGGCAGGTTCAATTGCAGGTTATCCCTCCATCAGCTTACTGCCGACCAATAACAACTTGCATTTATGTAGCACCTTTAACATAGTGAAACATCCCAAACCCAAAGGAGCATACACAGGAAAAATATTAGAAAGGTGACTTAAAAACTTCATCAGAGAAGTAGGCTTTAAGGAGCACTTGAAAGGAGGAGGGAGCAGAGGCAAGACTTAGAGAGGGAATTCCAGAGTCTAATGCTGGATAACCAAAGGCACGACGCCAATAATGGAGCAAAGGAGTGGGAGAAGCTAGAGTTGGAGGAACACAGATATCTCAGTAGGTTGGAGGCTGGAGGAATTTACAGTGATAGGGAGAGGTGAGGCAATGGAAAGATTTGAACGCAAGGATGAGAATTTTAAAATCAAGGGATTGGATGACCAGCAGATACAATGTAGGTGGGCGAGCACATAAAGCAGGGGTGAATGGGATTTGCAGCAAGGTGTGATACTGGAAGTAGAATTTTGGATAAGCTCAAGTTTATGGAGGACGGAAGACAGGAGGCTCACCAGGAGAGCATTGGAATAGTTGAGCCGAGAGATAAGAAAAGAATGAATGAGTCTAAGTAGTGAATGTGAATATTGCTCTCATCGAGTCCTTGAAACACTGCAGCCTGAATTGTGTGGCATACACATAAAGGTGCAGTTTGGATGGGGTGGTGGAAGCAGTTTTATTCCATGTTTTGGAATTTGTTTTATGTGCAATCAAATGATTATGTGATGAACAGGAAGTATTACTATACTGTGTAATTTGTAAAGTCATATTAGGGTTTATGCCACTAACCATTACAGAGGGCCAGCATACTCACTAGGTATTGTAATCCAGTAATGTAACTTAAATATACAGAATATCTGCTGGAACCTCAAAGGCATTAGGCCAATTTTCCTTCTTTCTTCTCCCACATATATGTAGCCTAAATCAGATTTCTGCCATAAGCATCGAAGGTTTACAAGATTCCACTTAAGCTTCTTCTGGACTGCCTTACAATAAAGTCCAGAATAATTTAATCATTACACTCAAGCCAATTAACATTGATATACAATAGAACCTGCATGCAAACAGGTTAATTCCTTCCTGCTAAAGTCATCAAAAACAGTCAGACACAGATGTAATGTTGCTTTTTAAGTGTACATCTATACATACAATAATAATTGATATTACCACAGGCATTCAAAAATGTCATTGAATGTTTAGATTACAGCAAGTTTTGTATTAGAAATTTAACTTAGTCGGCAGTATAGTTACAGAACTAGTTGGCATCCACAATTGTATCAGATGTTTTAAAGAGAGGTTATTAAACCAACAAAGCACTTAGTACTCTCCAGTGTTCTTTTACTTAAAGCATCAGCTCCCTTTTGTTGATTAAAATCTTGCCTCTGAGTTAGAAGATTTGGGGTTCAAGTCAGGGAAAGATAGTAAACAATGGAATGTTTTACCAATGTTTGTTTTCTTGTCACAGAGATAGCTTAAAATTGGGCATAAGATGTGAATACAAATTAATTTTGACATTGTGACTTTACCAGTAAATGCTGCTCACAAAGATTAACATTTCCTTTCTATAATCAGTGGGTCAAGTAAAGGCAATAAATGAGAAATAAAGCAGATAGTAGATTCCTTTTAAAATTTTATTAATCCAAATATATATAGATGAATGACAGCTTAAAATATAAATCAATTTAAAAATATAAATCAGTCACATAATATGGTTGGTGGTGTAGTGTTTGGAATACCTTTTAAAATGTATTTTAATTTAAGAACCAGGGAGAAGAAAAGGGCATTCATCCCATTGATGCTCTTCCTGCCACTCTCTCCCATCATGGCATCTAATTATATTTTGTGTGTTTTTGCTGCTGTTATTTTGCTTGGTAGGTTATTCCTCAAGCTTTAAACTTTTACTTTTGGGAAAAATTCCCAAGAAATTTTAAGTGATTCTTTTGAACTTTTCTTTAACAATGTAGACACTTAGCAACAGGAATAGGTCATTCAGCCGCTCAAGCCTGTTCTGCCATTCCATCAGATCATGATTAACTGATGGTACAAGGACTAGGGGACACAGATTTTTTTTTAATTCATTCATGGGATGGAGGCATCACTGGCCAGGCCAGCATTTATTGCCTATCCCTAATTGCCCTTGAGAAGGTGGTGGTGAGCTGCCTCCTTGAACCGCTGCAGTCCATGTGGGGTAGGTACACCTACTGCTGTTTGGAAGGGAGTTCCAGGATTTTGACCCAGCGACAGTGAAGGAACGGCGATATAGTTCCAAGTCAGGACAGTGTGTGACTTGGAAGGGAACTTGCAGGTGGTGGTGTTCCCATGTATTTGCTGCCCTTGTCCTTCTAGTTGGTAGAGGTCGCGGGTTTGGAAGGTGCTGTCTAAGGAGCCTTGGTGCATTGCTGCAGTGCATCTTGTAGATGGTACACAGTGCTGCCACTGTGCGTCGGTGGTGGGAGTGAATATTTGTAGATGGGGTGCCAATCAAGCAGGCTGCTTTGTCCTGGATGCTGTCGAGCTTCTTGAGTGTTGTTGGAGCTGCACCCATCCAGGCAAGTGGAGAGTATTCCATCACACTCCTGACTTGTGCCTTGTAGATGGTGGACAGGCTTTGGGGAGTCAGGAGGTGAGTTACTGGCCTCAGGATTCCTAGCCTCTGACCTGCTCTTGTAGCCACGGTATTTATATGGCTACTCCAGTTCAGTTTCTGGTCAATGGTAGCCTCTAGGATGTTGATAGTGGGAGATTCAGCGATGGTAATGCCGTTGAATGTCAAGGGGAGATGGTTAGATTCTCTCTTGTTGGAGATGGCCATTGCCTGGCACTTGTGTGGCGCGAATGTTACTTGCCACTTATCAGCCCAAGCCTGGATGTTGTCCAGGTCTTGCTGCATTTCTAATGGACTGCTTCAGTATCTGAGGAGTCACGAATGGTGCTGAACATTGTGCAATCATCAGCGAACATCCCCACTTCTGACCTTATGATTGAAGGAAGGTCATTAATGAAGCAGCTGAAGATGGTTGGGCCTAGGACACTACCCTGAGGAACTCCTGCAGTGATGTTCTGAAGCTCAGATGGTTGACCTCCAACAACACAACCATCTTCCTTTGTGCTAGGTATGACTCCAGCCAGCGGGCGGTTTTCCCCCTGATTCCCATTGACCTCAGTTTTGCTAGGGCTCCTTGATGCCATACTCGGTCAAATGCTGCCTTGCTGTCAAGCGCAGTCACTCTCACCTCACCTCTTGAGTTCAGCTCTTTTGCCCATGTTTGAACCAAGGCTGTAATGACGTCAGGAGCTGAGTGGCCCTGGCAGAACCCAAACTGAGCGTCACTGAGCAGGTTATTGCTAAGCAAGTGCCGCTTGATGGCACTGTTGATGACACCTTCCATCACTTTACTGATGATTGAGAGTAGACTGACGGGGCAGTAATTGGCCAGGTTGGACCTATCCTGCTTTTTGTGTACAGGACATAACTGGGCAATTTTCCACATTGCAGGGTAGATGTCAGTGTTGTAGCTGTACTGGAACAGCTTGGCTAGGGGCGCGGCAAGTTCTGGAGCACAGGTCTTCAGTACTATTGCTGGAATATTGTCAGGGTCCATAACCTTTGCAGTATCCAGTGCCTTCAGTCGTTTCTTGATATCACGCGGAATGAATCGAATTGGCTGAAGTCTGGCATCTGTGATGCTGGGGACTTCTGGAGGAGGCCGAGATGGATCATCAACTCGGCACGTCTGGCTGAAGATTGTTGCAAATGCTTCAGCCTTATCTTTCGCACTGAAGTGCTGGGCTCCCCCATCATTGAGGATGGGATATTTGTGGAGCCACCTCCTCCAGTTAGTTGTTTAATTGTCCACCACCATTCACGGCTGGATGCGGCAGGACTGCAGAGCTTAGATCTGATCCGTTGGTTATGGGATCGCTTAGCTCTGTCTATTGCATGCTGCTTATGCAGTTTGGCATGCAAGTAGTCCTGTGTTGTAGCTTCACCAGGTTGACACCTCATTTTGAGGTATGCCTGGTGCTGCTCCTGGCATGCCCTCCTGCACTCTTCATTGAACCAGGGTTGGTCTCCTGGCTTGATGGTAATGGTAGAGTGGGGGATATGCCGGGCGATGAGGTTACAGATTGTGGTTGAGTACAATTCTGCTGCTGCTGATGGCCCACAGCGCCTCATGAATGCCCAGCTTTGCATTGCTAGATCTGTTCGAAATCTATCCCATTTAGCACATAGTGCCACACAACACGATGGACGGTATCCTTAATGTGAAGTCGGTACTTTGTCTCCACAAGGACTGTGCGGTGGTCACTCCTACCAATACTGTCATGGACAGAAGCATCTGCGGCAGGCAGATTGGTGAGGACGAGGTCAAGGATGTTTTTCCCTCGTGTTGGTTCCCCCACCACCTGCTGCAGACCCAGTCTAGCAGCTGTGTCCTTTAGGACTCGGCCAGCTCAGTCAGTAGTGGTGCTACCGAGCCACTCTGGTGATGGACATTGAAGTCCCCCACCCAGAGTACATTTTGTGCCCTTGCCACCCTCAGTGCTTCCTCCAAGTGGTGTTCAACATGGAGGAGTACTGATTCATCAGCTGAGGGAGGGCGGTAGGTGGTAATCAGTAGGAGGTTACCTTGCCCATGTTTGACCTGAAGCCATGAGACTTCATGGGGTCCGGAGTCGATGTTGGGACTTCCAGGGCAACTCCCTCCCTACTGTATACCACTGTGCCACCACCTCTGGTGGGTCTGTCCTGTCGGTGGGACAGGACATACCCGGGGATGGTGATGGCAGTGTCTGGGACATTGTCTGTCAGGTATGATTCCGTGAGTATGACTATGTCAGGCTGTTGCTTGACTAGTCTGTGGGACAGCTCTCCCAACTTTGGCACAAGCCCCCAGATGTTAGTAAGGAGGACTTTGCAGGGTCGACAGGGCTGGGTTTGCCATTGTCGTTTCCGGTGCCTAGGACGATGCTGGGTGATCCGTCCGGTTTCATTCCTTTTTATTGACTTCGTAGCAGTTTGGTACAACTGAGTGGCTTGCTAGGCCATTTCAGAGGGCATGTAAGACTTAACCACATTGCTGTGGGTCTGGAGTCACATGTAGGCCAAACCAGGTAAGGACAGCAGATTTCCTTCCCTAAAGGACATTCGTCAACCAGATGGGTTTTTACAACAATCGACAATGGTTTCATGGCCATCATTAGACTTGCTTTTAATTCCAGATTAATTGAATTCAAAGTCCAGCTTCTGCTGTGGTGGGATTCGAACCCATGTCCCCAGAGAAATACCCTGGGTCTCTGGGTTACTAGTCCAGTGATAATACCACTACGCCATCGCCTACCCCAGGTTTTGGGCAAGAGATGCAGGGAGAATGTGAGGAAGAACTTTTTTATGCAATGAGTGGTAATGACCTGGAACTCGCTGCTCATGGAAGTGATGCAAGCGGAGACAATCAATGATTTCAAAGGAAAATTGGATGCGCACTTGAAGGAAATAAACTTGCAGGTCTACTGGGATTGAGCAGGGGAGTGGGACTGACTGGATTGCTCTGTGGAGAGCTGGCATGGACTTGATGGGCCGAATGGCCTTCTGTGCTGTAAATGACTCTATGACTGATCTGTACCTCAGTTCCATTGCCCTGTCGATCTCTGTCCTGAAAATTTCAATTGACCCAACATCCACAGCCTTTTGGGAGAAAGAATTCTAGATTTCCACTGTCCTTGTGTGAATTATTTTTTCCTAATTTCACACCTGAATGACCTAGCTTTTAATTTTGAGATTGTTCTCTCTTGTTCTGGATTCTCCCACCAAAGGCAATAGCTTCTCTGTATCTACCCTGTTGAATCTTCTTTCATTTTAAATATCTCAAATAGACCTCCCCGGTCTTCCTAACTTAAAGGAATACAAGCCAACCTGTCTTTATAATTTAATTCTTTAAAACTTGGTATAATTTTGGTGAATCTACATTGTATCCCTCTAATATATCCTTCCTGAAGTGGGGTGCCCAAAACTGAACTGACGTTTGTATAACATCTTTATTTTAGTAAAACAGTGCAAAGCATCTCACAGTTGGTGGCCAGACCTGGGCAGGAGTATGAAGGGGGCTAGATGGTGCAAGGGTGTGTCAAAAGGGTAGCTTTAATGAAGGCTTTTGGAAGTGAGAGGAGATATAGAAGGGCAGAGAGGTTTAAGGAGAGTCCAAAACATGGGGTCAAGATGACGGAAGACTTTGCCACTGACCATGCAGTGAAGGGAGTAGCAAAGCAATTGGAAGAGGATAGATCGTGAGCAGTGTCATCGCAAGCCCCCCAACTGTCAAGAATGAGGAAAATTAATTTCATCACATGAACTTTGATTTTGGACTGTTGTTGGTGAAGAAAGAACTTGCTTTAAAAAACAATTGGAGACTTTGGCTGGAAAGAGACATTAGCATATCAACAGACAGTACTTCAAAGGACAAAGGGGCTATTTCCTGCTCCAATTTAATCTACAATGGACTTTTGATTACCAGACATTGAAGGTGGAAAGGCTGGCATTCCAGGTTAACTGCAAGATGGTCGAATACACAAACAGACATGGTCGGACCAGTTTGGGTCACATGACTAACTGACTGTTGGAGTTTTTTGAATTTGATCTTCCAACAGGGAATTTGAACTGAGAAAGCTGTTTGCTCATGGACTGGAAAAGGCCTCTCTCCTTTCTGCTCTCATCTCATTCTCACCAGCTTCGGAAACCATTGAAGACATATGAACCCCAAGAGAGAAAAGTCTCCTACAGTGAAAAAGGTTTAAGAAGAATACTAGACCCCAACGGAAAGCAAGACTATCTACAATCAAGGACCCTACAGCGAGCTCGAAGCAGGGTTAAAAAAAAAACCCTCTTCAGAGATTACCTCAAACTTCTCCATTTTATTTTTCTTCTCTTTTCTATCCCTATTTGCATGTATATATCACGTGTGCATGCTAGCGTGAGCACGTTGTATATCCGTAGGCGTTAACTGAATTAGACTTTAAGTTTAAGGTTTAATAAATTTCACTTTTCTTCTTTAAACTTAAGAAAACCTGGTGTGCTCATTTCTTTGCCTTATAATTGGAAAGCTGTGAACAAGGATTCACAAAAGTGGAGCTCAAAACACAGTGCGTTTAAAATTAAACCCTGTTACAATAAGACCAGGTGAAAACAGTAAAAGACTTCTAGACACCTTTCTCACCTGGTCATACAGCAGAGGTATAGGACTGGAGAAGGTTGCAGCGCAAAAGTGGGGCAAAAGCATGAAGTGATTTGTAGGCTAAGATGCGAATTTTCAAGTTGATGTAATGAAGAACAAGGAGCTAATGACTTTCCAGGAAGAATGAGAGTGGATTCTATGAGGGAATGAAATAACTGGTAGTTCTTAAGAGGAAAACAGGAGATTGCTAAATGGCTGAAGTAATAGTAGCATGAGAAAACAGAAACTTAATGAAGGCATTTACAAGACACTGAGCAGTAAGAAGGTGTCTGGTAAGGCACATAGCAATGGAAGTGGGGAAAATTGTAAAACAGAGAAGGCTCTAATGGCCAAAAAGCCTGGGACCTTATAAAAGCAGATTGACACCACTGGTGCAGCCTGCCCCATCAGCATAGTGTTCTGATGCAGTGTTGCCATACCAAACACTAACCTGTCCCTCAATTGCTCCAAAATACCAATGCACCTATGCCACCCCACCTTCATCCCATGCTGAAGAGAAATGGGAGCTGTAGTTAAAGTCTGAAGTTATTAAAGTCAATAGTGAGGTCAAAGTGCTGAATAGATAAATGCCAAGAATTTCCTCTCAGTTTCTCATGTTCTATTGCCATAATTATGGCGTAAATGGGATATCTGCCAAGGTTACGGTGGCAGAGCAAGTAAAGCCTTGAGGAAATTCTCAAAAAAGATGCTGTTCCTTTAACTTTCATTGAGATACATTGCAACATTGTTTAAGGACAAGGATAGAGGAATCAGAGTGAGAAGAAGCAAGCAACAGGAAGACTGAGGGTATACTTGTGGACAGAACAAACATATTCAGCAAACCAATTACCTAATCTACATTTGGTCTCTCCATTGTAGAGGAGACCGCACTGTGAGCACTTTACAGCTTATTCTATTGTTTCTTTTGTGTGTCTGTATGTGCGTCTGTGTGTGTGTACTTCTCTCCCTCTTCACTTTGTGCTGTTCCTTTTTAAATGCTGTTCTTCTCGAATTTCTGCAGTTCTGACAAAGGATCTATAACTGCAACATTAACCCTTAAAACTTCTTAAAGGTTGCTTTATACTGAAAAGGCCACTAGCTGCAGAATCAATTCCAATCTGACAGCACTTTGTTTTTAATGCCTATACTTATATGGATGTTTAGAGCTGTGATCCCAGCAATTAAATTTAAAATGCATTAAGAGTGCAGATGAGAGAAATCGCATTCTCAAAACAGCTCTACTTACGTTGGGGTTAAGATTAACTCAAGGTATCCTCTGAACACTTTCGAAACCAAGTTTGACACCATACTGGATTTGCATGTGCTGCCAAACCCAAGTGGGGTAAGACAACCTCCTCTTGGATGGTGGTATATTGAAGCACTCCTTTCTGGATTCAGGTCAAGACCCTAAAGGTATGCCCACATTTTTGCAGTAATTGCTTTGCAACAAAGCAGAATTGCTCTTGGAAGATTTTCCTCTGATATTGCAGATTATCCAATTCTGTAAGAAGCTAGCATCACATTTGAAGAATGAAGAAGCTTCTATCTACAGTATGTGGTTTAACAGTCCTCAACATACCTTACATCAGCATCAGAACAGCCCTCATATAAGCAAAACAAACTCTAATGGCATATAATGACAGACGTCTACAAACTAGCAGTTTAAAATAAAATCTGTGAAACTTTAATAAAACAAAAGCAAAATACTGCGGATGCTGAAAATCTGAAATAATAACAGGAAGTGCTGAAAATACTCAGCAGGTCTGGCAGCATCTGTGGAGAGACAAGCAGAGTTAACATTTCAGGTTGACAACCTTTCATCAGAACTGCAAAAAGTTAAAAATGTAATAGGTTTTAAGCAAGTAAAGCAGGGGTGGGGGGTAGAGAAAAAAAGGGAAAGTGTGTGATAGGACAGAGGGCCGGAGAGATGAATTGACAAGGAGGTCATGGGGCAAAGGCAAAGAGAGTGTGCTAATAGTGTGGTGAAAGACAAAGCATTAGTGCAGAGAGAGTGTTAATGATAGAATAATGAACAGCCCCAGCCAAAAGCACAAACATGAAAAAAAACAGTAGGCAGGCACATGGTAAAAAATGATGAAATAAAATAAAAATAAAAAAGGGTCAAGTCATGCTCTGAAATTATTTAATTCAATGTTAAATCCAGTAGGTTGTAGTGTGCCTAATTGGAAAATGAGGTGCTGTTCCTCGAGCTTGTGTTGATGTGCACTGGAACACTGCAGCAGAACCAGGACAGAGATGAGGGCAGGAGAGCAGAGGGTGTGTTGAAATGGCAAGTGACCAGAAGCTTGGGACCATGTTTTCGGAGTATTTCTAGCACTTTCTGTGAAACTTTAATGTCTATCTTAATGTGTCTGCGTGCACACATTATTGCTATGTAATGTGAGGAAAACTACACCTTCCAAGAATGTGGCATATTCATATCATCATATGGAACATTAATTTTAAATTCTTACTGGACTGAAAACGTGGCTGCACCTGCATTGCAACAGGACAGCAGCTGGAAACATTTGCATTCTAAGAGACAGTTGCCTGGAGAACACAATGGAACTGCTCCCTGATTCAATTAACCCAAATGGATTTTGATCACCAGACATTGAATGCGTGAAAGTCAGCATTCCATCCCCCGACTGAGGATGTCTACTAAGATTGAAAGAATCCACAAAACCTCGCCAGACAGGTTGTCCTGAAAAAAAGAGCTAGTCACATGACTGGCATGCTGGCCCCGGTTTGGTTTGAATTGTGTTCACACATCGGTTTGAGGTCAGACTGCAACTGAACTTGAAGAGAGAGCGTCTCCCTCTCTCACGAAAAGAAGAATTTGCAACTGGATTTCAAGAAGACAGAAAACCATCGAAACAAGTTTGAAACTGTGTACTGTGCCCCAATGAGTTGCCAAGACCGAACTGCAATCAAATACTTTACATCAAATGCAAAAGACAGTAAATGAACTCCAGCTATTGCTTCAAACCTTTCCCCTTGATTCTTTCTCCTTTTCTGTTTCTATCTGCATGTGTGTTTATCGCGTATGCATGCTAGCGTGGTCGCGTTGTGTATTTTTAGTAGTTTTAACCAAATTACAGTTTTAATGTTAATAAACTTACACTTTTCTTGTTTAAATCTAAGAAAACCTGTCTGGTGGATTTCTTTGCCATTACAATTGGAGAGCAGTGAACAAGGATTCACTGAGGGGAAGCTAAAAATATGATGTTCTAAAAATTAAACCCTGTTACAGCCAAACCAGGAAAAAGCTGCGAGGGAACCCCTAGACTCCTTTCTCACCTGGTTGTAACAGTACAGTACAACAAACAGAGACTTAAAAGAAAACAGGGTATAGCAGAACTGTCAAGTATCGTTAACGAGCAGTGACATTCATTCATTTTACTTTAAAAACATGACCTACTTCAATGTATGTCACTCTTAAATATAATTCAGTTAGATTGAAAGCTGTGTCACTGCTACAGATCAAATAATGTGTTCCAATGTTGACAGTGCTGCATGTACAGCATACAGAAATATGCATTTTCCCTGCATTGACCAAGAAGGAAAAATGCACATATGCATATAGGCAAACAAATCAATGTGATTTGTGCTTAATACTGTGCCTAATTTTACCTTTGCCTGCAGGCAGGTAAACAGAGCCGAAAGTATGTCATGCTAAAATGGATTGAGGTCACAAAGTATGGAACAGACAGTTCAAGTGTTTTGATTAGGAGCTGGTGAGTTTATTCCTGTCTGTCCTGCAGAAATGCAAGCCACTGGATTCAGCTAGTAGTTTTAACCTAATTTCAATAATTTAGGGAGGCTGAGGTCAAGTTAGTTTTTAGACGTTGTTTTCAACATTACAGAGCAAAGTAGAAAGCCGAGTACTTAATGAAACCAGAAATAAGTACAAAATTCTATCAACAATAACAAAACTTGCATTTATAATGACATCTTTAACATAAGTTGCACCGAAGTGCTTCAATGAGGGATTGAAAGGATCACAATTTCACGACAAACATGTAAAATAATCATTTAATAACATGTTTTGGTGTAAGTTATTTTAATTTCAATGAAATCTTTTCTGATTCAAATGTTTTAAAGATGTACATCTCCTCATTGTCTTATTACCACAAAAGGAGATTATGTATGGGAAATGTTTCACAGTCATTACGTATGAAAATTCAATTGTACATTAATAACAAATATCCTTAAGCCCATAAATGAAGCTGAAATTTGGTAATCAATTTATATTGAAAATAATGGAAATTCTTAAAAGCATTGCCAGTGGAGAAATTCTGTTTCTGCCTTTATCATTTTCCCTTTGAGTATCATATGTTTAGGTCTTTATTGGGCCTCTTCTATTCTAATGAGTTTGTAGCTGCTGCCTGACCATGCACTGAATGAAAATATTTTTAAATATTAAGGGAACTAAATGTTAGCATGGACTTATAATTGGAAACTAATGTAATACCATAGATTATAGAACATAGAACAGTACAGCACAGTACAGGCCCTTCGGCCCACGATGTTGTGCCGAACCTTTAACCTACTCTAAGATCAAACTAACTACCAACACTTCATTCTACTATCATCCATGTACCTATCCAAGAGTCGCTTAAATGCCCCTAATGTATCTGCTTCTACTACCACCGCTGGTAGCGCATTCCATGCACCCACCACTCTCTGTGTAAAGAACCTACCTCTGACATCTCCCCGAACCCTTCCTCCAATCACCTTAAAATTATGCCCCCTGGTGATAGCCCTTTCCACCCTGGGAAAAAGTCTCTGACTATTCACTCTATCTATGCCTCTCATCATCTTGTACCCCTCTATCAAGTCACCTCTCATCCTTCTTCGCTCCAATGAGAAAAGCCCTAGCTCTCTCAATCTTTCTTCATAGGACATGCCCTCCAGTCCAGGCAGCATCCTGGTAAATCTCCTCTGCACCCTCTCTAAAGCTTCCACATCCTTCCTATAATGAGGCGACCAGAACTGAACACAATATTCCAAGTGTGGTCGAACCAGGGCCTTATAGAGCTGCAGCATAACCTCGCAGCTCTTAAACTCAATCCCCCTGTTAATGAAAGCCAACACACCATACGCCTTCTTAACAACCCTATCAACTTGGGTGGCAACTTTGAGCGATCTATGGACATGGACCCCAAGATCCCTCTGTTCCTCCACACTACCAAGAATCCTGTCTTTAAGCCTGTAATCCGCATTCAAATTCGACCTTCCAAAATGAATCACTTCACACTTTTCCAGGTTGAACTCCATCTGCCACTTCTCAGCCCAGCTCTGCATCCTGTCAATGTCCCGTTGCAACCTACAACAGCCTTCCACACTATCCACAACTCCAGCAACCTTCGTGTCATCGGCAAACTTGCTAACCCAGCCTTCCACTTCCTCATCCAAGTCATTTATAAAAATCACAAAGAGCAGAGGTCCCAGAACAGATCCTTGTGGAACACCACTGGTCACTGAGCTCCATGCTGAATACTTTCCATCTACTACCACCCTCTGACTTCTATGGGCCAGCCAATTTTGTATCCAGACAGCCAACTTTCCCTGAATCCCATGTCTCCTTACTTTCTGAATGAGCCTACCATGGGGAACCTTATCAAACGCCTTGCTAAAATCCATATACACCACATCCACTGCTCTTCCTTCATCAATGTGTTTTGTCACATCTTCAAAGAATTCAATAAGGCTTGTGAGGCATGACCAGCCCCTTACAAAGCCATGCTGACTGTCTCTAATCAAACCATGCTTTTCCAAATAATCATAAATCCTGTCTCTCAGAATCCTCTCCAATAATTTGCCCACTACCGACGTAAGACTAACTGGTCTATAATTCCCAGAGCTATCCCTATTCCCTTTCTTGAACATGGGAACAACATTTGCCACCCTCCAATCATCCGGTACTACTCCAGTGGACAGTGAAGACGCAAAGACCATCACCAAAGGCGCAGCAATCTCTTCCCTCGCTTCCCGTAATATCCTTGGGTATATTCCGTCTGGCCCCAGGGACTTATCTGTCCTCATATCATTCAAAATTTCCAGCACATCCTCCCTCTTAACCTCAACCTGTTCGAGCATATCAGCCTGTTCCACGCTGTCCTCACAAACGACCAGGTCCCTCTCACTAGTGAATACTGAAGCAAAGTATTCATTTAGGACCTCCCCTACCTCCTCCGACTCCAGGCACAAGTTCCCTCCACTATCCCTGATCGGCCCTACCCTCACTCTGGCCATCCTTTGTTCCTCACATAAGTGTAGAACGCCTTGGGATTTTCCTTAATCCTACCCGCCAAGACTTTTTCATGTCCCCTTCTAGCTCTCCTAAGTCCATTCTTCAGTTCCTTCCTGGCTACCTTGTAACCCTCTAGAGCCCTATCTGATCCTCGCTTCCTCAACCTTAAGTACGCTTCCTTCTTCCTCTTGACTAGCTGTTCCACATCTCTTGTCATCCAAGGTTCCTTCACCCTACCATCCCTTCCCTGCCTCATCGGGACAAACCTATCCAGCAGTCGCAGCAAGTGCTCCCGAAACAACCTCCGCATTTCTGTTATCCATTTCCCTGAGAACATCTGTTCCCAATTTATGCTCCCCAGTTCCTGCCTAATAGCATTGTAATTCCCCCTCCCCCAATTAAATATTTTCCCATCCCGTCTGCTCCTGTCCCTCTCCATGACTATAGTAAAGGTCAGGGAGTTGTGATCACTATCACCAAAATGCTCTCCCACTGAGAGATCTGCCACCTGGCATAGTTCGTTGCCAAGCACCAAGTCCAACATAGTCTCCCCTCTAGTCGGCCTATCTACATATTGAGTCAGGAAACCTTCCTGGACACACCTGACAAAAACTGCTCCATCCAAACTATTTGCACTAAGGAGGTTCCAGTCAATATTAGGGAAGTTGAAGTCACCCATGACAACAACCCTGTTACTTCTGCACCTTTCCAAAATCTGCCTCCCAATCTGTTCCTCCATGTCTCTGTTGCTATTTGGGGGTCTATAGAAAACTCCCAACAAAGTGACTGCTCCTTTCCTGTTTCTGACTTCCACCCATAATGACTCAGTAGACAAACCCTCCTCGACGACCTCCCTTTCTGTAGCTGTGATACTATCCCTGATTAACAATGCCACTCCGCCATCTCTTTTACCTCCCTCCCTATTCCTTTTGAAACATCTAAACCCCGGAACATCCAACATCCATTCCTGCCCCTGTGATATCCACGTCTCCGTAATGGCCACAACATCGTAGCTCCAAGTACTCATCCATGCTCTAAGTTCATCACCCTTATTCCTGACACTTCTTGCGTTAAAATAGACACACTTCAACCCATCATACTGGCTGCAACTTTGCCCTGTCAACTGTCTACCTTCCTCACAGACTCTCTGCACTTGGTATCTGCCTGTTCAACAGCTACCCCATCCACTGATCCGTGGCTCCGGTTCCCATCCCCCTGCCAAACTAGTTTAAACCCTCCCGAAGAGCTCTAGCAAACCTCCCGCCCAGGATATTGGTGCCCCTCCAGTTCAGATGCAACCCGTCCTTCTTGTACAGGTCCCACCTTCCCCAGAAGGTATCCCAATGATCCACATTTCTGAATCCCTCCCTCCTACACCAGTTCTGTAGCCACGTGTTCAGCTGCACTCGCTCCCTGTTTCTAGCCTCACTAGCACGTGGCACCGGTAACAATCCTGAGATTACTACTCTACTCGTCCTGCCTTTCAGCTTCCAACCTAACTCCCTATGTTCGCTTTTCAGTTCCTCATCCCTCTTCCTAGCTATGTCATTGGTACCGATATGTACCACGACCTCTGGCTGCTCCCCCTCCCCCTTAAGAATCCTGTGGACTCGATCCGAGACATCCCTGACCCTGGCACCTGGAAGGCAACATACCATCCGGGAGTCTCGTTCATGACCACAGAATCTCCTGTCTGTTCCTCTAACCATTGAATCTCCTATCACTATCGCTCTCCTATTCTCCCCCCTTCCCTTCTGAGCCACTGAGCCAGGCTCAGTGCCAGAGACCTGGCCACTGTAGCTTTCCTCTGGTAGGTCCCCCCCCCCCCCCCCACCCACAAACATATCCAAAGCGGTATACGTATTATTGAGGGGAACGGCCACAGGGGATCCCTGCAATTATCCCAATTCTTCAAATTTTATATAACTTCTCTAAAATTGTTCATGGTCTCTAATAATGTTTCTGGCTGTTTAACAAACTCTATTTTACTATTGTGTTTTCGAAAAGTAAATCAGTCTGTTGCAGATGCATGTTTTCACCACCTACTCTATCCTGAATTTTCACAGTCTTCAACGTTGATGCTGTCAATGGATATGGGAACTGCGTGTGACTGTATAGTATTCCTGCAACCTCAGATTCTTTGTAAATAACAGTTGCTTTGCTCTTTGAACACACCCTGTTCAAAAAGCATGCATTTCACAATAATAGCCAGCAGAGACAGTTGTGTTGCAATAGGTTTCACTTATTATAATGTTACTGTATTGGCTGGCTACATTAACAGCAGTACATTATTGTGTGAACAAGTGTACTCAACTTGTATTCATATAGTGTCTTTAACATCGTAAAATGTCCTAAGGTGCTTCACAGGACCGTTATTAAAACAAAATTTGACACCAAGCCATAGGAACTATTAGGGCAAATGACCAAAAGCTTTGTCAAAGAGGTAGGTTGTAAGGAGGAAAGAGAGGCAGAGAGGTTTAGGGAGAGAATTTCAGAGCTTAGGGACTGCACAGTTGAAGGCACGGCTGCCAATGGTGGAGCCAGTGATGGTGTCAATATTAGTGACAATTAAGTCCATGTGCTCCTCGCTTTTGTTGTTAGAGGTGAGGGTAGAGGGGTCAAGGGAAAGGGTTTTAAGAAGACAGTTTGCAGTAGATAATGCAGGGCTAGGAACTGCATGATGTGGGAGCTGGTGGACCCCATTGTGGTTCCTAGTGACCACATCTGTAGCAAGTGTCGGCTGCTCGAGGAACTCCAGCTCAGAGTTGATGAGCTGGAGTCTGAGCTTCAGACACTGCGATACATCAGGGAGGGGGAGAATTACCTGGACGCTGTGTTTCAGGAGACAGTCACACCCCTTAGATTAACTACCTTGAATATGGCCAATGGTCAGGGACAGGAGGGTGTGACTATGAGTGAGGCAGGTAGAGGGATCCAGGAGGTAGTGTTGCAGGAGCCTCAGCCCTTGTCCTTGTCCAACAGGTTTGAAATTCTTGCTCCCTGTGTGGACGAGAGCAGAGACTGTAGTCGGATGAGCAAACTGACCATAGCACCGTGGTACAGGGAGCAATTCAACTGGGGGGAGAAAAGAGAAATGTAGTCGTAATCGGGGATTGGATAGTTAGGGGCATAGACACTGTTCTCTGTGGCCAGGATCGAGAGTCCCGAAGGCTCTGTTGCCTACCTGGGTGCCAGGGTTCGGGATATCTCACCTGGGCTGCACAGGAACTTGGAGTGGGAGGGGAAAGATCCAGTTGTCGTGGTCCATGTAGGTACCAACGATATAGGTAGAACGAGGTTAGAGATTCTGCTGGGGGAATATGAGCAGCTAGGGGCTAAATTAAAAAGCAGAACAAAAAAGGTAATAATCTCCGGATTACTACCTGAGTCATGAGCTAATTGGCACAGGGTCACTAAATAGGCGGCACAGTGGTGCAGTGGTTAGCACCGCAGCCTCACAGCTCCAGCGACCTGGGTTCTGTTCTGGGTACTGCCTATGTGGAGTTTGCAAGTTCTCCCTGTGACTGCGTGGGTTTCTGCCAGGTTCTCCGGTTTCCTCTCACAGCCAAAGACTTGCAGGTTGATAGGTAAATTGGTCATTGTAAATTGCCCGTAGTGTAGGTAGGTGGTAGGAGAATTGAGAGAAGGTGGGGATGCGGTAGGGAATATGGGATTAATGTAGGATTAGTATAAAATGGGTGGTTGATGGTCGGCACAGACTCGGTGGGCCGAAGGGCCTGTTTCAGTGCTGTATCTCTCTATGACTCTAAGATAAAATAAGGCGAGGGTTATCTTTACGTTCCATGATGATCCTGCAATAGTGAACAGTTTTGGCAGATGAGAGGAGGACCCGATAGTGTTTTATGTGGTTCAACCAGATCTGGAGGTGAATGTCTAAACTAGTTCTCTGTCATATTTGTTCAAGTCTGCATCCTTTGGACCTAAGGGAGTGGAGATGAGGGGTATACGGTGGAACGGCTATGATGAGAGAAAGTAATCATTTTGATGGGGCCAATGGCATCAACGTGGAGGTGAGGGTGTGGTTAAGCAGATCGGTAGCTGCAGAAAAGATTAGACAGCTGAGATTTTGAAAGTACAGTTTTAAGTGAATTGTGAGAGTTTTATCCAGAAATGGACATGGAACGAAGTAGCATTGGAAAGGGGAAGAGCTGTGTGGGTGGACAGCAGTACAAAGAAGTGATCAGAGATGGACATTTCTGTGGTTGACATGGTTAAGAAATCAAGCTAGCACCTCCAACTGTGGACAGGTCAGATGCTATTGAATCTGTTCAAACATGGGATCCTTGCTTCAAATTCAGAGCAGCATCACTCATTTCACTGAAGTGGCATTTCCATTCTTCATTTGACCATTCCCCACATGCTGTGGATAAAGTAAATTATGGCACAATAACCCTGAGGTGGAATAGCCTAATCCTGTATCATATAATAAATGTAGTATTTACGTGGGTGCTTGTTCCTTCCGAGGTTTCATCTGAAAATGTCATTTTCCCTCAGGGTGTACATGTAACAAATCAAGGTCCAATTGGAAGCAGTACTTTGTTTGAACTTTCAGCATTTTCTGTAGGAGATAACCTAAATGGGTCGTTATAATCTGTTTTCTTGATATGAGTTCATTCCTTGCTGCATCATCAATTTTTTTTATTGCCTATCTAATAAGTTGCAGTTGCAACTAGAGAACTAATTTATTGGTTTGCAAAGAAAGTTTGCTTTTGAAACTATTTTCTCTTATGGTTACCTGTGTTTAACCTTTCCTAATGGCTACAACATAGATACATTCTCTGCCTTGAGGGGTTTGAATTTTAGTTTAATTTTAGAAAGTTTGTCAGCAATTTTCTCAAAAAATAAAAACAGACACATGGCAGATGAAATTTAACATAGAGATGTGTGAAATTATGTATTTTGGAAGGAAGAATGAGAGGCGATATAAACTAAATGGTATAGTTTTAAAGGGGGTGCAGGAACAGGGAGACAAATCTGTGAAGCTGACAGGACAAGTTGAGAAGGCTATTTAAAATAAAATAACATATAGGATCCGTGGCTTTATTCAAAGAGGCATAGAGTTCAAAAGCGAGGAAGCTTATAAACTACTGGTTAGGCTTTACCTGGAATATTGTGCTGAATTCTGGGCACCGCACTTTAGGAAGGATGTCAAGGCCTTGGAGAGGGTGCAGAGGAGGTTTACTAGAATGTTAACAAGAGTGAGGGACTTCAGTTATATGGAGAAACTGGAGAAGGTGGGATTGTTGTCCTTAGAGCAGAGAAGGTAAAAAGGAGATTTAGTTGAGGTGTTCAAAATTGTGAGGGGTTTTGGTAAATGGGGAAATGTTTCCATCGGCAGAAGGGTCAGTTACCAAAGGACACGGATTTAAAGTGATTTGCAAAGGAAACAGAGGGGTGTTTTGGAGATTTTGTTTTTACACAGTGAGTTGTAATGATCAGGAATGCACTGCCTGACAGATTAATGGAAGCAGATGCAATAGTAACTTGCAAAAGGGATTGGATAAATACCAGAAAAGGAAACATTTTAAGGTCTATGAGGAAAGAAAAGGGGAATGAGACTAGTGCTTTCAAAGTGCTGGCACAGCCATGATGGGCTGAATGGACTCCTATAATGATTCTATAATGAACAAGTAGCAAGCAGCCTTAGGACACAAGGAAAAAGTCTTGAGAAAGAAAAGATGCGCAAAGATTTATCTTCAATAAATGGACATACAACTGTTTCAGCTCCTTAAGCTCAGGTGTTGGCATTGCAACTACTGAATTTTCTACAATCTGTCTGCTAGGCACCTGTGGCAAGTGCCATGCAGATCAGTTTTTCAACAAAAGAAGAATCCATCATTGAGGCAGCCTCTCAGATTTAGCTTCTAATTTAGCAGATTTCCTTCCAAGCTGTATCTGAAATGCCCTAAAGGGCAAGAGTTTTATTTGCCAAAAAAAACCCAGCCATAGGCATCTAAAGAGGTAAGAGACAACATAAAACTAAAAGAAAATGCACACAAAAATGCAAAAAAGCACAGGTCCTGAATGGGAAAGATACAAAGAGCAACAAAGGGTGACAAAGCAGATAGTAATAGCTACAGAGAGTGTGAAAAGAAACTTGCAAGGGATAGCAAAATCAACACAGATAACTTACACAATTACATTAGGAAAAGTGGGTGGCTGGAAGCAATGTGGGCTCCTTGAAAACTGATACAGATGATGTTGTCAATGAACATAAGGAAATGGTAGATATACTGATTAATTACCTTGCTTCAGTATTTACAATCGAAGAAGAGGTCAGCATACCAGACACCCCATGGAAAGTATTATTGAATCAACGACAGGGGCTCAACAAAATTAATATATACAAGAAAACAGTAATGGAGAAATTAATGGCACTAAGCAACAACATATCCTTAGAATCAGATGGTTTCCAACACAATTTTAAGAGAAGTAGGTGCAGATGCCCTAACTGTAATCTTCTGAAGTTCTCTTGATTTTGGAACCATTCCTTTTGATTGGAAAATTGCATATGTCACTCTACTATTTAAGAAAGATGACAGAGGAAAATCAGGGAATTATAGACCAGTTATCCTACCATCTATTGTCAGGAAATTACTAGAGTCTATAATGAAGAATGGGGTGACTGAACACCTTGAAAATTTTCAGCTGATCAGGGACAGCCAGGATAGATTTGTAAAGGGTAGGTCATGCTCTGCAAACCTTATTGAATTTTTTGAAGAGGTGACTAAAGTAGCAGTTAAGGAAAGGTCTATGGATGTTATATGGAATTTCAGAGGCAATTGATAAAGTTTCATATGAGACTGTTAACTAAAGTTGACATTCATGGAATCAAAGGTAAATTATTGACCTGGTTAGAAAATTGACTGAGTGGCAGGAAACAGAGAATAGGGATAATGGGCAGGTATTTTAATTGGCAGGATGAGACTAGTAGTGTCCGGCAAGGATCTGTGGTGGGGCCTCAAATATTCAGTGAACAAATTAATGACTTAGATGATGGGATAGAAAGCCACATATCAAAATCTGTTGATGATAAAAAGTTTAGTGTAGATGGAAGCATAAAATTACCAAGAAGTATTGCTAAATTAAATGAATGGGCAAAACTATGCATTTCAATGTAGGCAAATGTGAGGTCATCCATTTTGGACCTAAAAGGGATAGAAGAGGGTACTTTCTAAATGGTGAAAAGCTAGAAACAGTGGAGATCCAAAGAGACTTGGAGATCCAGATGCAGAGATCATTTAAATGTCAAGAAAAGGAACAGAAAATAATCAAAAAGAATAATGGAATAAAAGTAAAATACTGTGGATGCTGGAAATCTGAAATAAAAACAGAAAGTGCTGAAAATGCTCAGCAGGTCTGGCAGCATCTGTGGAGAGAGAAGCAGAGTTAATATTTCAGGTTTCATCTGCAAGTCACAGAACTGAAACGTTAACTCTGGACTCAAATTTATATGGCGGCAGACGTAAACAATGGTGGGCAACCCGCGGGGCCACACGTCACGGAGCTGCCGCCTTATTAAACGCGGCAGCCCCTTTAAATAGCCGGGGTGGACTGCCCACCCTGATGACGTGGAGGGGGCAGGTGGTCCGTCCCCGGCAATGACGACAGCTGCCTTTGCGCAGACGCTGATGACATTTTTAAAGGGCTTCAAGCCCTACATTTCAATTTATATATTTAAAGAGATATTGATTTTTAAAAATTAAATAAATTGATCTTGCTCCTCTCCCACCCCACCCCAATAACCATAGATTTAATTACCTGCCCTCTTCCCCCCAAAAACACTTACCTTGTGCACCTGACCTTACCCCTTCCCACCATCTCCTACACCAATGAGATGACTGTGACCCCGCTCCCACCATCCATCCCCCCCAACCCCGCACAGAGAAACTTACCTGCACCCTCCTCCCCACCTGTGTTCCATCTTGGATCCCCGGACGGGGATCTGAAGGTGCAGGAGTGCCAGCCACCAGCACCAATATTGTACCAGGACAGACGGCGGGAGCGAGAAGGTATTTAATTTGTTTATTTAAATTCATTTAAATTGGGCTCCAGTCACTGAGCGTTGGGGGCGGGGGCCGCCACAAGGCCTCACCGCCACCGGCAATATTGGGCCGGGCCAGGCCTTCCCGGTGTCGAGGTCCATGGCGTGCATCTCCTGGAGGCATTTTCCGACCCCCCTCCTGCCACGACATCAGGGGGTCTGTAAAATCCGCCCCTCTGTTTCTCTCTCCAAGGCTTTTATACCCAGAGGACAAGAATAATGGGTGGCACAGTGGCGCAGTGGTTCGCACTGCAGCCTCACAGCTCCAGGGACCCAGGTTCAATTCTGGGTACTGCCTGTGTGGAGTTTGCAAGTTCTCCCTGTGTCTGAGTGGGTTTTCGCCGGGTGCTCTGGTTTCCTCCCACATCCAAAGACTTGCAGGTGATAGGTAAATTGGCCGTTGTAAATTGTCCCTCGTGTAGGGAGGTGATAGGGAATATGGGATTACTGTAGGGTTAGTATAAATGAGTGGTTGTTGGTCGGCACAGACTTGGTGGGCCGAAGGGCCTGTTTCAGTGCTGTATCTCTAAATAAATAAATAAAAAATAAATACTATGAGGTGGAAGTCACGCTTCAGTTGTACAAAGCCTGGTCAGACCACACCTGGAAGTACTGTGAGCAGTTCTGGGCACCACAACTTAGGAAGGATGTTGGCCTTGCAGGGAGTATAGATTTACCAGAATGATACCTCGACTCCAAGGGTTAAATTACAAAGAGAGATTATACAAGCTAGGATAAAAACAGAAAATGCTAGAAATATTCAGCAGGTCTGATGGCATTAGTAGGTTTTGCCTCCATCGTTAGGTTCCCCAAGGTGCAGCGCATAATTGACTGCATCCATGTGACCATCAGGGCACCCAGTGACTGGCCAGTCAGATTCATCTACAGGAAGGGCTTCCACTTTCTCAATGTTTAACTGTTCTGTGACCATGACAAGAGCTTTCTGCATATCTGCGCTCACTTCCCTGGCAGCTGTCACGACTCCTTCATCCTCCGTCAGTCCAAGCTGCCGCAGTTCTTCATGCCACCACCCAACCTTCGTGGATAGATTCTACGGAACAAGGGATATCACTTGAAGAGATGGCTACTCACCCCTCCACAAGAACCCAACACAGAGGCGCTATAACTGAAACCATCTGCTCACTAGGACAACGATTGATCAGACCATCAGGCTTCTGAAGATGTGGTTCTGGTGCCTGGACTGGTCAGGTGAGCCCTGCAGTACACTCCTGCAAGGGTCTTGCTCATCGTGGTGGTCTGCTGCACTCTCCCTAACATGACTCTCCAGAGTGGTGTGGACCTTGAAGACGGTGATGCACTGGATAGACACAGCTCATTGGTGGAAGAGGGAGAGGAAGATGCAGAGCACAGAGGTGCCCTGGCTGCACAGGGAGGTGGCTGGGCCGAGCGTGGGGCTTGAGGATCTTGTTAGGATGTCATCAATGCCAGGGGCCATCTGATTCAGGCTTTTTGCTCTGAGTCCCTCTGACCCTCGTGGAACAGCATTGTCTGGAACTCACTTTGAGCTGCTTGTGTGAACATTGCCATTGAAGATGCAGCCTGGGCCAGCTCATCTCTTACTGCCAATGAAGGATGCACATCTTTCCAGAGGCTTCACTGTCACCATTGACAGACCCTTTCTCCTTTTCTCCACTTCATCCCACTTCTCCTGTACTGCCATTAATAAAAGGAAGGTCACAGGTCTGGCCTCATGTGTCAATATTTACATGGTTCTCCAGAAGACAAAAAGTGCATATTTACAAGTGAAAGAGACCCCAGCAACCCACTCAGTGCTATGTCTGACGCAATGACTTCCGCTCTCAGTCACTTCTATGTGGTTCTACCTTTATGGCCTTACAGTTGGTGTGTCTGATGGAGGGTAAATACCCAGAGGCCTGTCCTGAGTGTTCAGCATTACAATTACCTTGCCAGAGCACATAACCTCTTACTACACTGGACCCGGTTTCTGCACATCACACTCCGTCTGCTGACTGTGTCAGCTTCCTCCATCCAGGCCTGGTTGTTCTGGGAGGTTGGCCTTCTGCCACTTTCTGGGAAGAGAACCTCCCTCCTCTCCCTCACGGCCTCGAGGAGGATCTCCTGGTCTGCAGCCACGAACCAAGGAGCTGCCCTGCACTGGATTCCGGGCCTCTGCCTCTCCTGAGACATCTTTCCAACAGCAGGTAAAGCAATGAAATGGCAGCCACAGTAATGGCTGCCATGGCCTGCTTAAATCGGACCCACATGTGCACAATCCCGCCTCCGTTCCCACCCCCGTGGCCGCTAATTGGCCGCCAAACCTGTCTCCAATCCAATTAAAAGGATGCCGCCATCAAATTTGGGTCCAGAGACTGTTTCCCCCTGGAGGTGGGTTCGGGACCTGGAAACAGTCCTGACATCCATTTCCTGTTTCCTGTCCCCAAAGGAACATCCTGCCCTATGAGTCTGTACCAATTTTGTACAATAAAACCTAATAAAATTATAGATTGTGAATTTACAAAGTTATTAAAAGTGTTGCTTTCAAGGTTCCCATCTCCATTTTTCAAAGAAAACCTCCATTAATAGTAGACCGAGTGCTCATTGTAGCAAATGAAAAGGAGAATAAGAAAATATCGGGTGGAGAACAGGGGTAGGTCACTCAGCCCCTTGAGCCTGTTCTGTCATTCAGTTAGATCATGGATTATCTGTATCACAACTCCATCTACCATAACCCTTAATGACAAAGCCAGACAAAAATCAATCTCAATTTGAAATTTTAATTAACCTTACTTCAAAAACTTTTTGGGAGAGACAATTCCAGATTTTCACTGCACTTTCTTCTGGACTGTATCACCAAGGGAAATTCCTCTCCACCCGATCAATTATTTTAATCATCTTAAAACTTCATTTCGATCACCCTTAGAGAACAACAAAGAACAATGAACAGTCCAGCACAGGAACAGGCCATTCGGCCCTCCAAGACTGCGCCGATCTTGATGCCTGCCTAAACTAAAACCTTCTGCACTTCCGGGGTCCGTATCCCCCGATTCCCATCCTATTCATGTATTTGTCAAGATGCCTCTTAAACGTCTCTATGGTACCTGCTTCCACCATCTCCCATGGCAACAAGTTCCAGGCACTCACCACCCTCTGTGTAAAGAACTTGCCTCGCACATCCCCTCTAAACTTTGACCCTCTCATCTTCAACCTATGTCCCCTAGTAAATGACTCTTCCACCCTGGGAAAAAGCTTCTGACTATCCACTCTGTCCATGCCGCTTATAACTTTGTAAACCTCTATCATGTTACCCCTCCATCTCCGTCGTTCCAGTGAAAACAATCCGAGTTTATCCAACCTCTCCTCATAGCTAGGGCCCTCCAGACCAGGCAACATCCTGGTAAACCTCTTCTGTACCCTCTCCAAAGCCTCCACGTCCTTCTGGTAGTGTGGCGACCAGAATTGCACGCAATATTCTAAGTGTGGCCTAACTAAAGTTCTGTACAGCTGCAGCATGACTTGCCAATTTTTATACTCTGTGCCCCGACCGATGAAGGCAAGCATGCCGTATGCCTTCTTGACTACCTTATCCACCTGCGTTGCCACTTTCAGTGACCTGTGGACCTGTACGCCCAGATCTCTTTGCCTGTCAATGCTCCTAAGGGTTCTGCCATTTACTGTATACTTCCCACCTGCATTAGACCTTCCAAAATGCATTACCTCACATTTGTCTGAATTAAACTCCATCTGCCATTTCTCTGCCCAAGTCTCCAACCGATCTATATCCTGCTGTATCCTCTGACAATCCTCATCACTATCTGCAACTCCACCAACCTTTGTGTCGTCCGCAAACTTACTAATCAGACCAGCTACATTTTCCTCCAAATCATTTATATATACTACAAACAGCAAAGGTCCCAGCACTGATCCCTGTGGAACACCACTAGTCACATCCCTCCATTCAGAAAAGCACCCTTCCACTGCTACCCTCTGTCTTCTATGACTGAGCCAGTTCTGTATCCATCTTGCTAGCTCACCTCTGATCCCGTGTGACTTCACCTTTTGTATCAGTCTGCCATGAGGGACCTTGTCAAAGGCTTTACTGAAGTCCATATAGATAACATCCACTGCCCTTCCTTCATCAATCATCTTTGTCACTTCCTCAAAAAACTCAATCAAATTAGTGAGACACGACCTCCCCTTCACAAAACCATGCTGCCTCTCGCTAATAAGTCCATTTGTTTCCAAATGGGAGTAAATCCTGTCTCGAAGAATCCTCTCTAATAATTTCCCTACCACTGACGTAAGGCTCACCGGCCTATAATTTCCTGGATTATCCTTGTTACCCTTCTTAAACAAAGGAACAACATTGGCTATTCTCCAGTCCTCTGGGACCTCACCTGTAGCCATTGAGGATGCAAAGATTTCTGTCAAGGCCCCAGCAATTTCTTCTCTTGTCTCCCTTATTATTCTGGTGTAGATCCCATCAGGCCCTGGGGACTTATCTTCCTTAATGCCTTGCAAGACACCCAACACCTCCTCCTTTTTGATAATGAGATGGCTGAGACTATCTACACTCCCTTCCCTAGTTTCATCATCCACCAAGTCCTTCTCCTTGGTGAATACTGATTCAAAGTACTCATTTGGTACATCGCCCATTTGCTCTGGCTCCCCACATAAATTCCCTTCTCTGTCCTTCAGTGGGCCAACCCTTTCCCTGGTTGCCGTCTTGCTCTTTATATACGTATAAAAAGCCTTGGGATTTTCCTTAATCCTGTTTGCCAATGACTTCTTATAACCCCTTTTAGCCCTCCTGACTCCTTGCTTAAGTTCCTTCCTACTGTCTTTACATTCCTCAAGGGATTCGTCTGTTCCTAGCCTTCCAGCCCTTATGAATGCTTCCTTTTTCTTTTTGACTAGGCTCACAATATCCCGCGTTATCCAAGGTTCCTGAAACTTGCAAAACTTATCCTTCTTCCTCACAGGAACATGCTGGTCCTGGATGCTAATTAACTGACATTTGAAAGACTCCCACATGTCAGATGTTGATTTACCCTCAAACAGCCGCCCCCAATCTAAATTCTTCAGTTCCTGCCTAATATTGTTATAATTTGCCTTCCCCCAATTTAGCACCTTCACCCGAGGACTACTCTTCTCCTTATCCACAAGTACCTTAAAACTTATGGAATTATGGTCACTGTTCCCGAAATGCTCCCTACTGAAACTTCGACCACCTGGCCGGGCTCATTCCCCAATACAAGGTCCAGTACGACCCCATCCCTAGTTGGACTATCTACGTATTGTTTCAAGAAGCCCTCCTGGATGCTCCTTACAAATTCTGCCCCATCCAAGCCCTTAGCACTACGTGAGTCCCATTCAAGATAGGGGAAGTTAAAATCACCCACCACTACAACCCTGTTACCTTTACATCTTTCCAAAATCTGTCTACATATCTGCTCCTCTACCTCCCGCTGGCTGTTGGGAGGCCTGTAGTAAACCCCCAACATCGTGACTGCACCCTTCCTATTCCTGAGCTCTACCCATATTGCCTCACTGCATGACCCCTCCGAGGTGTCCTCCCGCAGTACAGCTGTGATATTCTCCTTAACCAGTAATGCAACACCCCCACCCCTTTTACATCCCCCTCTATCCCACCTGAAGCTTCTAAATCCTGGAACATTTAGCTGCCAATCCTGTCCTTCCCTCAACCAAGTCTCTGTAATAGCAACAACATCATAGTTCCAAGTACTAATCCAAGCTCTAAGTTCATCTGCCTTACCTGTTATACTTCTTGCATTGAAACAAATGCACTTCAGACCACCAGTCCCGCTGTTCTCCGCAACATCTCCCTGCCTGCTCTTCCTCTTAGTCTTACTGGCCTTATTTACTAGTTCCCCTTCATTTATTTCACTTGCTGTCCTACTGCTCTGGTTCCCACCCCCCTGCCACATTAGTTTAAACCCTCCCGAGTGACGCTAGCAAACCTCGCAGCCAGGATATTTGTGCCCCTCCAGTTTAGATGCAACCTGTCCTTCTTGTACAGGTCCCATCTGTCCCTGAAGAGATCCCAATGGTCCAGATATCTGAAACCCTCCCTTCTACACCAACTGTTCAGCCACGTGTTTAGCTGCACTATCTTCCTATTTCTAGCCTCACTGGCACGTGGCACAGGGAGTAATCCCTAGATTGCAACCCTCGAGGTCCTGTTTTTTAACTTTCTACCTAACTCCCTAAACTCCCCTGCAGGACCTCATCACTCTTCCTGCCTATGTCATTGGTACCGATGTGTACCACAACCTCTGGCTGTTCACCCTCCCCCTTCAGAATGCCCCCTGTCCGTTCAGAGACATCCTTAACCCTGGCACCAGGGAGGCAACATACCATCCTGGAGTCTCTTTCACGTCCACAGAAGCGCCTATCTGTGCCCCTGACTACAGAGTCCCCTATAACTATTGCTCTTCTGTGCTTTGTCCCTCCCTGCTGAACAACAGTGCCAGCCGTGGTGCCACTGCTCTGGCTGCTGCTGTTTTCCCCTGATAGGCCATCCCCCGCAACAGTATCCAAAACGGTATACTTGTTAGAGAGGGGGATAGCCACAGGGGATTCCTGCACTGACTGCCTGCCCCTTCTAGCGGTCACCCATCTATCTGCCTGCACCTTAGGTGTAACCACTTCTCTAAAACTCCTGTCTATGACACTTTCTGCCACCTGCATGCTCCTAAGTGCATCCAGTTGCTGCTCCAACCGATCCATGCGGTCTGTGAGGAGCTGCAACTGGGTACACTTCCTGCAGATGTAGTCGTCCGGAACGCTGGAAGCGTCACGGACCTCCCACATCTCACAGGTGAAGCACTTCACCCCTCTAACTGACATTTCTAGCACTAATTAGTTAATTAATATAAAATAAATAAATACTTATTAAATCCTTACCAAATTGTTATAATTAACTATATGGTCCCTAGTGCTAGATTTCTACTATAAATATTAAATGCTAACTAAATACAGTAATCTCCTCCCTCTGGTTTAGTTACTCTACTTATTAATTAGTTAACTAAGGGTTTTAATCAATTTTTATCAATGTTTTATTTTCAAATTCACTACAAATTCCCTACCAGCCAATCAGGTCACAGCTTTCCTGTGATGTCACTTTTCAGTTTTTTTTTACCAGAGGTAAGTTTTTATACTTACCGGTCTGGAACTCTGCCCTCCGAGAATATAGGCCGCGAATCCCCGAGGTAAGTTTTTATACTTACCGGTCTGGAACTCCGCCCTCCGAGAATGTAGCCGCGAATCCCCGAGGTAAGTTTTTATACTTACCGGTTGGGAACTCCGCCCTCCGAGAATGAATCTTCTATATTTAAGGGAATACAAGCCTAGTTGTGCAACATGTCATCATAATTTAACCCTTTTTAGCCCCTGTATCATTCTTGTGAGTCTGCACCGAACCCCCTCCAAGGCCGATATATCCTTCCTAAGATATGCAGTGCCTAGAACTGAATGCAACACTCGAAATGGGGTCTACCTAGAGCTTTAGATAACTGTTATATAACTTTCATCCCTTTCTATTCCAGCCCTCTTGAAATAAAGGCCAACATTCCATTAACCTTTTCTATTTTCTTTTGTATCTGTCCACTAGTTTTTGGTGATTTCTGTACTTGGACTCCTAAATCTCCCTGCTGCAGTGGAGTTCCTAGCTTCTTACCATTTAGAAAATATTTTGATCAATCTTTCTTAAATACTCTGGATATGATTAGGTAGATAAGAATGGAACCAGATGAGAGCAGTCCCACCCAGCTGGATGACAGTCGAGAGGCATTGGAGGAGTATCACTTGCAATGGCTTCTCTTCCTGCTCCCGCACCATTATCTTTGATGTCCCCCAAGGATCCTTGTACCCCTCCTATTTCTCATCTACATCCTGCCCCTTGGCGACATCATCCAGAAGCACAGCTGTTATATGGTCATAAAGAGCTAGAAACTAATTAGCTAGGAACTAATGGTCATTGTATATGTGTTCCAGGAGACTACATTTCACTGCTGCACTGCAGTCGTGTGATGTGCAACACTACATCACCCTAGAGCAGCTCTTACTAGGCAGCATGGCGAGCTGTATTAAACACAAAGAGCTCCAGCCTTTCCAAGTCTAAAATGTGATTATTTCTAACATACAGGAACCAGAAGACATAATATGGTGGCCGCAGATGTCTGCAAGTAAATCTAAATCATTTTAAACCAACTTAATGCTGAATTAGATTGAGAAAAATTGACCTCAATTAGTGCCAGAGAGAGAGAGAGAGAAACTGAGTGACTCGTGCAAAAAAGAGAGGGTCAGCTATATCCTTCTGTGGGCTGGAGATAAATAATTTAATTTGTTTAATAGATGAGTGAAGAGGACAGAAGAAATCCAGACAAATTTTTTGAAAAATTCAGCACCCATCTCCAGCCAAAATCAAATATCTGGTCTATCGATATGAATTTCAAGGCCTCAGACAGGAATTAGGTGAGCCCTTTGACAATTTTGTATCAAGATTGAAAAATTCAGCTAGGAAATGTAAATTTAAAGATACAGATGAAAGGCTGATAGATCAGATAATCTGGGGTTCTGCACACCCTGAAATACAAAAAGCTCTAATTGGAAATCACAATATTGCAGGCTGTAGACACTGCCAGAACACATGAAGCCACAAGAAGACAGATGAAGACACTGACTACCCAAATGGCTAGTCTTCATTTAAGCCAAGAGAAAGACAGCAGGGTTGATGCAATGTAATAATAACTGAGTGAAGAGGACAGAAGAAATCCTGACAAATTTTTTGAAAATTCAGCACCCATCTCCAGCCAAGCAAAGGTGCTCTGAAACCGAACAATGTCATGCTAACAGCGTACAGGGGAACTGAGATTCAACAGCTAGGAACAACACAAATTAGCGGGACACACAAAGGAAAAGTTATTAACTGTATGTTCTATGTCACTAAAACAGATGGTCCTGCTATCCTAGCGTTGAGTTGTTGCAAAGAGCTGCAGATTGTCTCAGTAAACCATGAGGTGAAGGAGGCAACACTGAAGGTTGAAGACAGTACACCCATTGAAAAGTGCCCTCCGATCAGAAGCAAAGAAGATCTGGTACAAATGTACCCAGAGTGTGTTGGTGGGACAATTGGATGTTTTGAAGATTTTGAGTATCACATCACTATTGACCCAGCGATGAAACCAATGATTCATCTCCCATGTAAAGTACCAATAGAACTAAAAAGAAAGCTTGAAAGAGACCTCCAAGAAACGGAAGAAAAGAAGGTGATCATCAGTCACAGATTGGGTAAATTCTGTTGTGCTGTGAGAAGTCAAATGGACAGCTAAGAATTTGCCTGGATCCCAAAGATCTTAATCAAGCCATAAAGAGGAATCACTATCCTACTTCAACACTGGATGGGATCACACCACCACTGCAGGGGCAAAAGTTTTCAGCAAGCTTGATGCCAGAAATGGCTATTGGGACATGAAGCTAGATGAGGAATCTTCACTGTTGACAACATTCAACATGCCATTTTCACAGTACAAATTCCAGCATCTACCTTTTGGCATTCAAATGAGCCAAGATGTGTTCCAGCAGAAAGTAGATGAGATATACTGAGGATGTAAAGAAGCATTCGGCATATCTGATGATCTCCAAATATATGATGTAGATAGAAAAGATCATGACAACCATCTACATTAGCCTGGGCTCTGGATTACTAGTCCAGTGACATTACCACTATATCACTGCCTCCCCATGATCCAGGGATGACCTGATAAGATACAGCAAACACAGCCAGTGACACAGCAGTACTGGTCTAACTGAGATGACATCTCACTAGAAGATTGTGTTCTGCTAGCTGGATCCAGAATAATCCTACCCAAAACAATGCAGGAAGAACTTCTCCAAAAGATACATGAAGGCCACATGAGAATGGAGAAATGTGTTCGGCCGTGTTCTGGATAGGTATATATAAGGACATCAAAAATGTATGCCCGAAGTACAGAAACACACAGCAGAAAGTGGAGATGATAGCTACTGAAGTACCACCCAGACTATGGCATACAGTAGGAGCTGATTTATTCACACACAATGAAGAATGGTATCTCATAGTTGCAAACTACTACTCAAAGCTCCCTTTTATCTGGAAGGTGAAAGACTTGAGAGCCACAACAATTTTCTCAGCGGTACAAGTTCTGTTCATTGATCAAGGGATTCTTGAAAGATGAATATGTGACAATGGCACCCAATTCACTGCCAGAGAATGAAAAGAATTTGCTGAACAGTATGGGTTCAACACTATCACCTCATCACCACACGACCCATGCGGACACGTACAGAGGGTCAAAAGGACCCTTGCGAAATGCCGAGCGATGAAGGAAGACACAAACCTGGCCTTATTGTCACTCTAATCTATACCTCTCAAGGCTTCCATGAAATCACCTGCAGAGCTGTTGAATTGAAGAAAGTAAAAGACAGCTCTGCCAAGCAAAACACATCCTCCAAGTAACCAGGAGGAGTTGAGACAACAATTCACTGAAGCCCAGATAAGAGATAAACACTTCAAGCATGCTAATTCCCTACCTGAGCTGCTGAAAATGTTAAGAAAGTGCTTCCATTTTCTAATATTTTTTGAGCATTCGTGTTTTAGAATTGTGGAGTGGATTCATTGGAGGACTGAAGTGATTCCATAGATGCTGGACTTTTTTTAAGGGCTCACTGGAAGGACTTTGTTTAAAAACAACATTTACTGGATGTCACATGTCTTCAGCTAAGTAAACAACAGGTGCCTTCTGACTCTCGGAGTTATTTACAAGAGAAGTGACGTCAAGATTTATGGTGCTCAAGAATGGGTTTCATTTTTGAATACTGTTTTGAGTCAGTTGGGTTTGTAGCCTGCTGAAAGAAACACCCAGCACATCTTACCCCACCTCTCTGAGAAACCCTGCAAAAAACATCCAGTGTGTGATAGCTGTAATACCTGTAGCAACATTTCTCCTGAGAAGCTTCTGGAAGACTTCCTTTCGATATCTCCTGAATTAACTGCTTCTGAAAAGATCCCAGTCACCCGTCTATGTGTACTCCGTGCCAGACTGTATGCCATCTGGAACATAACTTATCTTATCCTTTTTCTTCAAGAATTAACAACTACTTTGGCCAAAGCATCTTTATTTTTCCTTTAGCCTGTGTGTGTGTGTGCGTGCGTGCATGTGCTGGGTATTTAGAAGGGAATATATATATTTACTGTCATATTTCAAACTGTCTGTTAAAGCTTTGCATCTTTACTGACTAAGTCTTGTTTTATAATACATTAATACTTTTGCTTTTTATTAAAGAAACCTGATTGTTGGATTTTATTCTGAAACTAAAATCGAGTATGTAATTGGCCTTATTAGTTGTTGGGTACACATTTAAATATATGTTGTGACCTGTGGAGAAGTGGAACTAGAGAAAAACAATGCACTCCTCCCACCTTGGTGGTAACAAAAGGACAAACTGTACATGTACAGAATCGAATCATGGAAACCTGCAGCGCAACAAAAGTTGTTGCTGAAGCTGAGATTCCAAGGTCATACATCATTGAGACTGAAACCAGTAAACAAATGAGAAGGAACAAAGTCCATATTTGACCTACACCTGAGCTAGAAAAACAGAAAGGACCATCAGCAACACCAGAAACATCACTATCCAGCGAGACAACATCAACGACATCACCAACGAGTGACACAACATTAGCAACAGCGAGTACAGCTCCTACAACACCAGGAGCAACAAGCAAAACATCACCTGTGCAGAATGCCAGCTCACTACTGAGAGCAACAAATGCCAAATCTACAAGATGGAGGCGCAGCATCTTACCACCTAAGCGAAAGTGTGAATAATATTTTTGGAAAAGAAAACAAGCTATAAAAGACTCTAAAAGGGGTTCAGTTTATTTCTAAAAGTTGTTTGTTAATCTTCTTTAGTTTAGAAAAATGTCAATGATTGCAACAGTTATATCGATGTAGAGGCATTGTGTTTTTTAAAGAACGAGGGATGTTATATATTGTTATATTAGTCATAAAGAGCTAGGAACTAATTAGCTATGAGCTAATTGTCATGTGTAAGTGTGTTCCGGGGCCTGCAATCATGTGATGTGTAAAACAACATCGCTCTTACCAGGCAGCATGGTGAGCTGTTTAAACACAAAGGGCTCCAGCCTTTCCAAGTCTAAAGTGTAATTATTTCTAATGTATGGGAACCAGAAGACAACCAAAAGATATAATAACAATTTACGTGTATACTGACAACACCCAGCTGTAACTCACCACCACTTCTCTCAACTCCAACACTGTTGCTAAATTATCGAACTGCTTATCCGACATGCAGGACTGGATGAGAAGAGGTTTCATCCAATTAAATATTGGGAGAATTGAAGCCATTGTTTTCAGTCCCTGCGCCAAACTCCATTCCCCAGCTACCGACTCCATCGCTCTCCCTGGCAACATTCTAAGGTTAAGCCACGCTGTTCACAATCTTGGTGTCACATATAACTTGGAAATGAGCTTCCAACCTCATATTCGTGCCATCAGTGAGACTGCCTATTTCCACTTCTGTAATATCGCCCAATTCCGCTCCTGTCTAAGCTCATCTGCTGTTAAAACCCTCATTCATGCCTTTGTTACGCTAGACTTGACTATTCCGATGCACACGTGGCTGCTGTCCCACATTTACCCTCCATAAACTTGAGGTCATCCAAAACTCTGCTGCCTGTGTCTTAACTCGCACTATGTTCTGTTCCCGTATCACCCTGTGCTCACTGACCTACACTGGCTCCTGATCAAGCAGCATCTTGAATTTAAAATTCTCATCCTTGTTTTCAAATCTCTCCATGGCCTCGCACCTCCCTATCTCTGTAATCTCCTCCACCCACACCTTCAGTTGCCTAGGCCCTAAGCTCTGCAATAACCTCCCTACATCTCTCTGCCTTCTCTACCTCACTTTCCTCTTTTAAGATACTCCTCGGAACCTACATTTTTGACCCAGCTTTTGGTCATCTGACCAAATATCTTCTTATGTGGCATGGTGTCATTTTTGTTTTATAACACTCCTGTGAAACCTTTTAGGATGTTTTATTATGTTAAAGGTGCTATATAAACATAAGTTGTTGTTGTATCTGATATCTAAGTCAGACTAGAGGGCACTGATTTGATTGGCCAGCCTGCTGTCCCATTTATAACATCTGAATAGAAAGATGTTCCTCTGAGCAAAAGTGGGGCAGGGTTGGGGATGTTGGTGTGAGGGTTTGATTCCTATCACATGGCTCCAGATAACTCTACAAGTGAATGCCCTAACAGGTCCTGGCTGGACAAGGAATTTTCAACTGATTATTTTGGGCTTTTCTAAAATGGCAAGCAATATAAAAATTTAGGAATATAGCAATGGGAATAGGCCATTCAGCTTTAAGCCTGTTCCGCCGTTCCATTAGATCATGCCTGATCTGTATCTCAATTACACTTACCCGTCTTTAAGCCATATCCCTTGATTCCTAACAAAACTCTGTTGATCTGTCTTGAAAGTTTCGATGACCCAGCATCCACAGCCTTTTGGGGGAGACCGTTACAGCTTTCCACAGCCCTTGACATGAAAAAGTGCTTTCTGATTTGATGCCTAAATGGCCTAGCTCTGATTTTAAAATTGTGCCCCTTTTCTGGATTCTGAGTTTCGAGAGTTGTTTAAAGTTTCTGAAGTCTGCAGGGAGTGGTGTGGCACATGCTGAAAGACTTTGTTCTGACTTCCAAGATTCTGTACAAAGCACTTACTCCCAGACATGGTGCAGTACTATGCATCCCCCTTGGACGACAGCATGGCAGGGAAAATGAGCACATATGACACAGAACTTGATAAGCTGCTGGAAGGTGGGGTGGGGAGGAGGGTCGGGCACTGATACGGAGAAGGGCCCTCAGTAGGAGGCCATATCCACCCAGAGTTGTCAAGGAGTAATTTTCCTACCTGAACCTCAGCGAGGAATAGTGTGTTGAACGTCTCTGCTTTACTAAGGAGGTGCTCACTGAAATCTGTCAATTCAGATAACAGCGAATAGTTTCACTCCTTCAATGTCCAACTTGTGTGCAACCACATGCCACATCTTGCAGGTCGATGCCCACTATCCTGGCAGCAGTCATGTTTGCATTTATTCTGCACCAGTACTATTGGCATTTGATCCACCACAGGAAACCAGAGGGTGGGTACTGGGTGAAAATAGATAGAAACAGTGGTGTGCTGAAATGTACAAATACTAGGATGCCCTTGTAGGTTCAAATGTGGAATGCTGGAAACAGAACTTCAAGATTGGCAAGCTAACAAGCCAAATGACAACTTTCAGGACTGCATATAGATCTCAAAATTTGTAACCTCTATTGGAAACAATAAAAGTTACTTTGGCTATTGGTCTAGCGGGGATCAGGCACTCTATGCCTATGAAGTCAATTTAAAAGAGAGCAGTTTTAATTAGCAGCACTGAAAGTTGTTCTGTACTCGACTTGTATGATTTGACTAAGAAGTTAGATCTGACTCATTTAAATTAGGAGGGAGGAAATTTGAGGAAGGATTACTTGTTTAAGGTACTTCCCCATTTTAAAAGGGAAAAAAAACTTGGCATGACTCATAACTCCAGTGCACAACCCACGCACAAATGGACATCATGTATATATCGAGAGCCAGTGCCGCACAATCTCATCATCATGAAGGCATAGCCCTTCCCACCAGGTATGTAGTGAGCAGCTGAAAAGGAGTAGGAAGAAGAGGAGGAGAGGGAAGAGGAGGAGGAGGAAGGAAAGGAGGAGGCAACCAACATATCCCCTATCCGGTGAGCTGCCCACGGTCGGCTCATTCGACTGTGGTACGACTGAAGGCAACCCCAATTCCCCATTCTACAATAGTCCCACACCTTCCCTTCCCTCTGTCACTGACCATCACAGTGTCCACTTGACCAGAATGCTGAAACAAATCCTACCACAAAACAAACATTCCAAACCAACTATATCAATCTTTCCAAACCAACTTTATCAATCAAACCATACAATATTTCATACAAAATTAAACTAATCATCCTTGTGCATTCCATTAGTGCCTGTCCTGCTGGTGCCTTTGCCTCTCCTAGTGCTACCCCAGTGCTGCAGCATGTCTGGTGGAAGGCTGCTGACTTTCAATGGAGGAGACTGCAGATGGCCTTGCAAGACAACCTCATGCAGCTCTGGCCCTTTAAGGCCTAGCTTTGAACTGCAAAACCTTGGCATGAGTGTCAGCAGTCTAGGCTGGCTGGCTGGCTGACAGACAACAGAAAGGGCACTGGTGGAGTGGCAGGAGGGTGAATGCTGGTACCCCAGGTTGTTATTGCAGTAATCCTAGAAATCTGTTCGAGGACAGATTATTGTAGTGCTATGACACTTTACAATCCCCTTTGAACAGTGGTAGCTGCAGCCATGATGGCAGCAGTGTGAGCCTGCATGGCAGCAAGCATGGCAATGAAGGAGTCTTTTTAATTTCAGTCTGAACTTGCGCTGCAGCAAATTGATGTTTGGTGGCTTCTGTTTGTGCTGCAATGAAAGCTGAGACATCGGCCATCAAATCCTGCATCATGGTTGGGTCTGCAAGTGCTCTAATGGAATTGGCCACCACCACTATACTGGAAATGATGGGCTCCAAGCTCTGAAAAAATCTGTGTACAAGGTTGGTGCCAAACTCCTCCATGTTCCTTGATAGTGAACGTAGGCTTTCTGGTAGGTCTGCCAATAAACAAGCATTTCTAGGTGCATCCCATCAGGCTTTTTCTGTATGGTGCTCCATCAAAGTCCTCATCTGAGTCCTCTGCAGCAAAGTTCATGTGTGGCCTTGCCTTCCCATGAGCTAGCACCTATGCTACCCTTTCCCCCTGCCCTGGCTACAGGCCACTCATGCCAGGTGTCTCATCAAGTGCAGATCCCACCTCTAGGCTACACTCTAAGATATGCAAAATGACAGTATCTGAGCTGGTGGCTGTGGATGTGAGATTGAGTCATAGAGTCATTTACAGCATAGAAAGAGGCCATTTGGTCTATCGAGTCCATGCGGGCTCTCCGCAGAACAATCCAGTCAGTCCCACACCCCTGCTCAATCCCTGTAGCCCTACAATTTTATTTGCTTCAAATGGCCATTCAATTTCCTTTTGAAATCATTGATTGTCTCAGCTTCCACTGCCCTTGTGGGCAGCGAGTTCCAGGTCATTACCACTCGCTGCGTAAAAAAGTTCTTCCTCACATTCCACCTGCATCTTTTGCCCAAAACCTTCAACCTGTGTCCCCTAGTCCTTGTGCCATCAATTAATGGGAACAGTTTTTCCTTGTCTAACTTATCTAAGCCTGTCATAATCTTGTACACCTTTATCAAACCTCCCCTCAATTTCCTTCGCTCCGAGGAGAACAAACCCAGCTTTCCAACCTAGCCTTGTAATTAAAATCCCCCATCCCTGGAACCATTCTAGTAAATCTCCTCTGCACCCTGTCAAGGACCCTCACATGTTTCGAAGAAGGGTCACTGCCCCGAAACATTAACTCTGCTTCCCTTTCCACAGATGCTGCCAGACCTGCTGAGTATTTCCAGCATTTCTTGTTTTTATTTCAGATTTCCAGCATCAGCAGTATTTTGCTTTTATCTCATATGTTTCCTGATGTGTGGTGACCAGAACTGGATACAGTACCCAGTTAGGGCCTAACCAGAGCTTTATAAAGGTTCAGCATAACCTCCCTGCTTTTATACTGTATGCCTCTATTTATGAAGCATTTGCTTTGCTAACCACTTTCTCAATATGTCCTGCCACCTTCAAAGATCGAGTCACATGCACCCCAGGTCCTTCTGTTCCTGTACATGCTATAGAACTGCACCATAAGTCTATATTGCCTCATCCTATCCCTTTTGCAAAATACATCACCTCACACTTGTGTGTATTATATTCCATCTACCACTTGTCTGCCCATTCTGCTAGCCCATCTATGTCCTGTTGCAGGCAGCTCATTTCATTCTCACCGTTTGCCACTCATCATCGGCAAATTTTGAAATTCTACTCTGTACTCCAAGATCTAAGTCATTTATATTGAGCAAAAAAAAGCAGTGGTCCCAGCACTGGCCCTTGGGGAACACCACTGTCTAACATCCTCCAATCTGAGAAACAATATTGATCACGACTCACTATTTTCTGTAATTAAGCCAATTTTTTATCCAATTAGACACTGACCTTCCTATTCCATGAGCTTCAATTTTGTTAACCAGCCTTTTATGTGATACTTTATCAAATGCTTTCTTAAAATCCGCATAGACAACATCCACTGCATTCTCTTCATCAATCTTCTCGGTTACTTCATCAAAAAATTCAAATAGACTAATCAAGCAAAATCTGCCTTTTACAAATCCGTGCTGACTATCCTTAATTAACTTAAACCTCTCCAAGTGCCTGTTGATTTTTTTACCCTGATGATTGATTCAACAACCTTACCCATCACTGATGTTAAACTAACTGTCCTGTTATTGCTGAGACTGTCCTTACATCCTTATTTGAATAAGGGTGTCACATTTGCCACTCTCCAATCCTCTGGCACTTCCCCCAAATCTAGGAAGATTGGAAGATTATGGCAAGCCGTTCCTCTATCTCCATCCTAACTTCCTTTAGCAACTTGGGATGCAAGCCATCCAGACCAGGTGACTTATCTATCCTAAGCATAGCCAGTCTTTCCAATACCTCCTCCCTCTCAATTTTTACCCTATCCATTGCCTCTACTCTCTCCGCTTCTACCGATATTTTGTCAGATTCCTCTTACTTAGTAAACACTGATACAAAGTACTCGTTAAATATTCTAGCCTTGGCCTGTGCCATTCTATGCTCATATTCTCTCTTTGCCAGTCTTATTTTCCTGTTCACCTTCCCCTCAACTTCATGTATATGGCCTGGTGCTCACTTGAAGAATTCACTGACATACATCATTCTTTTTTTGTTTCATCATCATCTCTATCTCCCTCATCATCCAAGGAGCTCTGTTTTTGGTTTACCTGCCTTTCGCCCTTGTTGGAATGTACCTAACCTGTTATCTGTTCCTTAAAGATAACCTATTGTTCTATTACAGTTTTTCCTGTAAGTCTTTGGTTCTATTTTATCCTGGCTAGATCCCTTTTCATTGCATTGAAATTCTCCCTCTTCCAATCTAGCCTTCTACATTATATCATTCTTTGCTTTTGTGCTTTATGAGTCTAAACCTTATGATATAATAATCGCTCTTACCCCAGTTCTCCACCACAGACACTTGGCCCATCTCATTTCCCCGCACAAGATCAGGCAATGCTTCCTTTCTAGTTGGGCCAAGAACATACTGATCAAGATAACTGAGCAGGTTATATTAGACTTAGTCTTTTGTAATGTGACAGGATTAATAAATTACCTCAGAGTAAAGGCACCTCTAGGTAGCAGCGACCACAATATGATTGAATTTTACATTCAGTTTGAAAGAGAGAAGAGTGGGTCTGAGACGAATATTTTAAACTTAAATAAGGGCAACCATGTGGGCATGAAAGCTGAGCTAGCTGAAGTGAACTGGGGTACTAGGCTAAGAGATAGATCAATAGAGAAGCAGACATTTAAGGGGATATTTCAGCATACTCAGGATAAGTATATTCCTACGATAAGGAAAAATTCTAAGGGGAGGACCCACCATCCATGGTTAACTAAAGAAGTTAAGGAAAACATCAAACTTAAGGAAAAAGCATATAATTGCACTAAGATGAGCAGCAGGTCATATGATTGGTCAGAATATAAAGAATGGCAGAGAATGACTGAAAGGTTAATCAGGAGAAAGAAATTAGAGTATGAGAGGAAGCTAGCTAGAAATGTAAAAATGGATAGCAAGAGTTTCTACAGGTATTTAAAAAGGAAAAAAGTCAGTAAAGTGAGTGTTGGTCATCTAGAGAGTGAAAATGGAGAGTTAATAGTAGATAATAAGGAAATGGCAGATAAAATGAAGAAATATTTTGCTTCTGTCTTCACCATAGAGGATACAAAATACATTCCAGTAATAGCTGTCAATCAGAATGTGGAAGGAAGAGAGTAATTTGGGGAAATTACAATCACCAGGAAAGCAGTACTGAGCAAACTGATGGAGCTGTGGACTAACAAGACCCGGGTCCTGATGGGCTTCATCCTAGGATCTTAAAAGAAGTGGCTAATGAGGTAGTAGAAGCATTGGTGTTAATTTTTCAAAATTCTCTAAATTCTGGAAAGGTTCCATCAGACTGAAAAGTAGCAAATATAACCCCTCTATTCAAGAAGTGGTGGTGGGGAGGCAGAAAACAGGTAACTATAGGTCAATTAGCTTGATGTCTGTTGTGGGGAAGGTGTTAGAATTGATCATTAAGGAGGCTATACCTGGGCAATTTGAAAAACTCAAGGTAATTGGGAATAGTCAGCTTAGTTTTGTGAAAGGGAAATCATGTTTAACCAATTTATTGGATTTCTTTGAAGGAGTGACAAGCACTGTGGATGAAGGCGAGCCTGGTGACGTACTGTACTTGGATTTCCAGAAGGCATTTGACAAGGTGCCACATAAAAGGTTATTGCGCAAAGTAGGATATCATGGTGTAGGGGGTCACATATTAGCATGGACAGACGATTAGCTGGCTGGCAGAAAACAGAGAGTATGCAAAAATGGGTCCTTTTCTGATTGGCAGGATGTGACGAGTAGAGTCCCGCAGGGGTCTGTGCTGGGGCCTCAACTTTTTACAATTTATACCAATGACTTAGATGAGGAAAGTGATGGCATTGTAGCTAAATTTGCAGATGACACTGTTGTAGTGTATTCCCAAGCGCAGAAGCACCTGCAGTAAATATCATACTGTTTAAATGTTATTTGAGTAACCAGTAACGTATAATCTTAATGAACAATGAAGAGGTTGCATGGCATCATGGGGCTTAGCCAACTTGACCACATTCCACACAGGAGCTGAGTAACATAAATTCAAACAAAGACTCATTAAATGGAAAGCAGATGTCCTTGTGGAATGCTGACAAAGGTACCAGCCTGTAACGAAATCAAGATAAGATGGTATGCGTACATGAGAACCAAGGATAATGGATAAGAGGGAATGGAAAACATCATGAATAATCCCCTATCTGTCTATGGGCCGGTTGTGCAGTCCCTCCATGCCTAGCAACCACTTCTATTGGCTCTAATAATCAATGTATATGATCTATAATCGTTGTGATTGGACCATGTCCAGCCAGGATGGGCTGAGTAACTGTTTGAAAATGTATAAGTATTGATGATTTTCCTTTGTTCGGTGGAGAGGCATCTGGACAGCCCAGTGACTTGTTCCCCGCTGGCGTAACTCAATAAACTGTTTGACATTGGAGCAGACCTGAGTGTCGAGTGATTCTTCTAGATTCATTCCCGCTAACAATACAAAGATAGGTAGAAAAGTATGTTGTGAAGATGACCTAAGGAGGTTGCAGACTGATATAGATAGGTTGAGTGAGTGGGCAACAACCTGGCAGATGGAGTATAATGTGAGAAAATGTGAAGTTGTTCACTTTGGCAGGAAGAATAAAACAGCAGAGTATTACTTAAACGGAGAACGACTGCAGAATTCCGAGATGCAGGGGGATCTAGGTGTTCTAGTGCTTGAATCACAAAAGCTTAGTATGCAGGTATAACAAGTAATAAAAAAGGCTAATGGAATGCTGTCCTTTATTATGAGAGGAATTGAAAATAAAAGTAAGGATGTTATGCTTCAGTTATACAGGGCATTGGTGAGACCACATCTCGAATACTGTGTGCAGTTTTGGTCTCCTTATTTAAGGAAGGATGTAATTGCGTTGGAGACGGTTCAGAGGAGCTTTACTAGATTGATACTTGGAATGAGCGCGTTGTCTTATGAGGAAAGGTTGGACAGACTGGGCTTGTTTTCACTGGAGTTTAGAAGAGTGAGGGGAGACTTGATTGAAGTTCATAAGATCCTGAACGTTCTTAACAGGGTGGATGTGGAGAGGATGTTTCCACTTGTGGGTGAGTCCAGAACTAAAGAGCACTGTTTTAAAATTAGAGGTCTCCCTTTTAGGACAGAGTTGAGAGAAATTTTTTCTCTCAGAGGGTTGTGTGACTTTGGAACTCTGCCTCAGAAGCAGAAGGAGGCAGAGTCATTGAATATTTTTAAGGCGGAGGTGAAGTGATTTATGACTTTAACCCGTTATAGGGACTAAACCAAGTCAAGCGTACATCCCTATAAGTCTCCTTTAATTAAGTTCAGACCAGACAGATCCCTACAGACACTTGTTTGGGTCTGAAGAACTGAACTTCCCTCAAAGAAAGAAAACCAACAGAGAATATTACTATTTTTAAATAGTTTATTTTTTAAAATAATTATAGCTAAGTCATAAATATCCCAGATAATATAAGGCTCTGGGAAAATCTCTTCAATAAGTATCTCCCTACTTAAGGAGACACAGAGAGGGGGTTCTTGTAGTTGTATACAGAATGCTACATGAGATGATATATTAACTTGTATATATTTATGAAAGAGTTGAACATGCAATACACTTTAAGTGGCTAAGTATATACAAAAAATAGATTACTAAGAGATATAAAACATAATCTTATTTCTTAAATAGAATCCAAAAGTTCAACCTTGACAATGTTACAGCAAAATATCTTAGAATATCCATCTAAAGTAAACCTTTACCTTAATTTCCCCAAGTCTACCACAGGTTGAGAAGCATTCATGAGGAATTCAATACTTTTGTTTTTTTTTATTCAAAACTCTCATGTTTATACTGTTTCTAATCTATCATCTCATTTTTTAGAATGTAGGTGTTACCTTTCTGTGTGTATTTTTACTACTTTTGAGATCCATATATGGTAATATCATTAGCTACCATTCCTACTTAATGTATTTGCTGGAATCCCCTTCTCTTGAAGTTGTGAGCTTTTATCTGGTCAAAATGTTTGTAATTTGGTTTACTTGGCATCTGTTTTTGTAAGTGTCATTTCATTTTGTACTTTATTATCTGTAATTGTCTTTTTATGGTACCTTGTACCATCCTGTTGAGTCCTGTCTATATCATTAACACCATCAACTAATTAAGTTTATAGCCATCAGTACTGTCTCCACATAGGATGTTTCAATGTGTGTCATAGAACCATAGGAAAAGTACAGCACAGAAGGAGACCATTCAGCCCATCGTGTTGCGCCGGCTGAATAAACTATCCACCCAAACTAATCCCACCTTCCAGCACCTGGTCTACAGCCCCGCAGGTTACAGATCCTCAGGTACATGTCCAGGTACCTTTGAAAAGAACTGAGGGTCTCTACCTCCACCACCATTCCTGGCAGTGAGTTCCAGACACCCACCACCCTGTGGGTGAAAAGGTTTCCCCTCATGTCCTCTCTAATCCTTCTACCAATCACTTTAAATCTGTGCCCCCTGGTAACTGACCTCCCCACCAGGGGAAACAGGTCCTTCCTGTCCACTCCATCTAGGCCCCTCGTAATTTTGTATACCTCAATCAAGTCACCCCTCAACCCCCTCAGTTCCAGGGAAAACAACCCCAGCCTTTCCAATCTTTCCTCATAGCCGCAACCTTCAAGCCCTGGCAACATTTTTGTAAATCTCCTCTGTACTCTCTCAAGAGCAATTATGTCCTTCCTGTAATGTGGTGACCAGAACTGCACGCAATACTCCAGCTGTGGCCTAACCAACGCTCTATACAGTTCCAGCATCACGTCCCTGCTTTTGTACTCTATACCTCGGCCAATAAAGGAAAGCATTCCATATGCCTCTTTCACCACTCTATCCATCTGTCCTGCCACCTTCAGGGACCTGTGGACATGCACTCCAAGGTCTCTCAATTTTTCTACCCCTCTCAATATCCTCCTGTTTATTGTATATTCCCTCGCTATATTTGACCTCCCCAAATGCAATACCTTACACTTCTCTGGATTGAATTCCATTTGCCACTTTTCCGCCCACTCAACCAAAACATTGATATAATTCTGGAGTCCATGACTTTCCTCTTCACTATTAACTGCATGGCTAATTTTTGTGTCATCAGCAAATTTTCCAATCATGCCACCCACATTTAAGTTCAAATTATTAATATGTACCACAAATAGCAAGGGACCTAACACTGAGCCCTATGGAACACCACTGGAAACTGCTTTCCATTCACAAAAACATCGGTCGACTACCACCCTTTTTCCTGTCACTGAGCCAATTCTGGATCCAACCTGCCACCTTCCCTTATATCCCATGGGCTTTCATTTTACTGACCAGTCTGCCATGTGGGATCTTGTCAAATGCCTTACTAAAATCCATGTAAACACATCCACTGCACAACCCTCATCAATCCTCCTTGTTACTTCCTCAAAAAACTCAATCAAGTTAGTAAGACATGACCTTCCCCTAACAAATCCATGCTGACTATCCCTTAATAATCCATGCCTTCATGTTCTAATTCCATTGTAGCAGAGACCTTGGAATGGATTTTTTAACTCTACCTTAAAAGGGAATTTCAGTGAGTCTTGAAAACTGACCATTTATTCAATCTTTAATTCTAAAAGGTATAATGTATTAATTATATCTAAATTCTACCTAATTAAGCCTATTATACCTATGTTTCATCACAGAAGTAGATAGATTCTTGTTAGGCAAGGGAATCAAAGGTTATCGGAGGTAGATGAGAGTGTGGAATTTGAGATACAAACAGATCACGTGATCTTATTGAATGGCAGAGCAGGCTAGAAGGGTCAAGTGGCCTAATTCTGCTCCTAATTTGTATGTTTGTAAAGAAGTTCTCCTGAACACATTTCAGAAATTCCTCCCCCTCCTTTCCCTTTACTCTAATATTATCATAATTGGATAATTAAAGTCCCCCAATATCACCACTCTATAGTTCTTGCCCATCTCTGAGATTTTCCTGCAGATTGCTCCTCTGTCTCTCTCTTTCACTATTTGGAGACCTACAGAATACCCCTAATAGCATGAGCATACCCTTTTTGCTTCTCAACTCTAACCAAATGGATTCTGTCCTTGCTCCCTCAAGGACATCCTCCCTTTCTAACACTACAATGTCTTCCATAATCGGTACTGCCATCCACCTCTTTTTCTCCTCTATCTTTTCTGAATACTTAATATTCTTGTGTATTGAGTGCCCAGACCTTACCATTTTTAAGCCACATTTCTGTTATTGCCACTACATCTTATTCCCATACTGCTATTTGAGCTTGTAGCTCACCAACCTTATTCACCACACTTTGTGCATTGTACATGCATACATGCATTATAATCCTGCCTTTGCATTCTCAGTCTGCTCCTATCTAACATGGAACTACTTCCTTCTCTAGTACTGTCCAACACTCTCACATTATGCATGTTATTCCTCTTTTCTACTTCTATAAGCTGGTGCCCTGCCAATTTAGTTTAAACCCTCCCGAACCACAACTAGCGAACTTCCCTGTGAAGACATTGGTCTCAGTCATGTTGAGGTGCAACCGGGGTGACGGTGTTTCTTTGTCATTATTCTCTTCCACTTCTTGCTTCTGCACCATTGCCTTGTCAGGTTGCAGTTCTTGGTTATCTGAAAGGAGAAAGGCGCAAGATTAAGGTTGTCATGAGGGGAGGAGGGGAAAACAAGAGGTACATGCTTAGACCATCTACAGCTTGGGAATCATAAGAGATTGTGGGATGAGGGGCAAGTGGGATGTAAGAAGACAGATTAGGTATGGGGATACTATTATCTTCAATGCCTTCAGCCCCGCCGCTGGTCACGGTCTTAGTCATGGCCACTCCAATGATGGCGGCTACCGTCTCCTCTATCAGGATGAGGACTTGTAGCTGTGCCTGTTCCTGCTGGCTAGATGCTGCTGGCTCCATTTGTGTGTCATCTTGTCCTGCAAGACAGAAGTGTGTCAGTGAGTGTGGTGCAAGGTGTTTGAATGAGGTGCCTGCCATTGTTGAATAGCTGGCAGTATGTGTAAGCTGTGAGATGTGGGTGTGCAGCGTGCAGCAATGCGACGTGTGAGGGTGAGATGAAGCTATGAATGTGAAGCACGAGTTGTGGTTGATTGAAATTATTCATAAATGCATGATTCATAGTTGGTGTATTGACCAGTGTGTGATGCTAGTGGTACAGTTGATGGGATATGGCATTTGACGCCTTGCAGTACTGCATCCAGGTCTTCATGGGTAGCTGTTGGCATTGACCTGTTGGCTTTGACCGCGCCAGCTATCTGCTCCCACTGCCTTCACAGTGTCTGTCTGGAGGACCTCCAGTTCTCCTGCAGATAGAGGACCTCTCTTCTGTCCACCTCCTGTGCTGCATCAGAGAACCTTGGAGCACGCTGTCATATTGTGCAATTCTTGTTTCTTTCCCAGGTTAAACTCATTTTTACAATGACTCCCAGCACATGCTCCAGTCAGAATGCACCTCCTTTTAAGAGATGCAGGCTGGCTTGACCTGTGCTAGCCTCTCATGATTTTGTACCCCCTGCTCAGACGTGCAACATACATAGCAGTGACTACATGGTACAATCATGTAAACGAGCAAGCAGCGCAAAACTTGAGTGCTGCCTGATAGAAGAAATGGGCATTGCGATCCCTGCACCCATTTTCAGGAGCTATCAAATATTGTTTCTACCCTATAGAATGGTTTTACCATTTTAAAGACCTAAATTAGATTACCCCTCAACCTTCTAAGCTCAAGGGAGTACAAGCCAAGTTTATGCGGCCTGTCGTCATAATTTAACTCTTTAAGGCAGGTATCATTCTGGTGAATCTGCATTGTTGTAAAAATAAATAATTGACATGCACTGTGCGTCATGTTTGGATTCAGTGCACAGTGTGAGAGGACTTCATTGAACCCTGGTCCCAAGAACAGATTGATGGTTAGGAACCTCTCAGTAATGGCTGAGGCCAAAATATGGTAAAGGACGACAGCATGCTGATAGCTATTGCAAGACACTCAGCAATAACTGCAAAAATGTTTATGATAATAAACAAAATATTATCTTTTACAATACTAAGTAAGAGTATCTTTAAATATATTCTGAAAACAACATATTTGCATGCATACAATATTTATCAGTCAGCCAACATATTTGGATACTTGTTCGTTAACAAATTCTCACAGGCAGAATGGCTAATATTAAGTAATGTATCATTTAACTATTATATAATCCAAGTGCCTTATAACCACTTATATTCACTTTTGTCCCTGGATTAGGAGTATTTATTGTTAGTAGATTTTAAAAATACACTAATTATAACTGTATGAGCATAGCTTCTATGGCATTGCCTGAAGAGAATGATGGATCTGTTACAGATTTAAGCTACACAATACATTAGTGGCTACACTTCAAAAATAATTAATTGACTTTGAGGCCCTTTGGGATTTCCTGAGGATGTGAAAGATAATATATAAAAGCAAGATCTTTCTTTATGTGATGCACTTGCTGTCCTCCCAAAGATTCACTGAGTTAGGTACACTGTGGCACTGATCCATACAAATCAGGAAAGTGCCAGATTCACTTACTGGTCTGTATTGAGTCAGCTTGTTTCAACGGCGGTCGTGTTCTTCATGGAGTAGATATTAGTATGCATTCTGTTCATTTTTTGGGTGTAAAACAAGCAAAAAGCATACTAATTTAACAGTGGGGTGCTTGGGGCCCAGTCTGTACCAGTAATGTTCCCAGTACAAAACTCTTGTGGCCCCTTTTTTTTGACATAGTTATAAATGCCTAAAACAGTCATTTTACCCTTTGAATATTTAAATGAGGAGCATAGCACCTGTAAGGACCCCTTTTTGGAAGTTGTCTCCCATAAGCAGGGCAGGCATCAAGGCTTGCAGATTAGGTGACCACTTTGTGGAACATCTCCACTCAGTCCACAAGCATGACCCTGAGCTGCCGGTTGCTGGCCACTTTAAGTCACCACCCTGCTCTCACGCGCACATTTCAGTCCTCGGCCTGCTGCAGTGTTCCAGTGACGTTCAAACCACGTTCAAGGAGCAGCAGCTCCTCTTCTGATTAGACACTCTACAGCCTTCTGGACTCAACATTGACTTCAACAACTTCAGACCATAACTACCATTTTGATTGGTTTTTAACAATTGCCAGTCTTAAACTTGTTTTTCATGTTTTTGCTTTCAGACAGAACTGTTCATTATTCTGTCATTAGCACTCTCTCTGGACAAATTCTTTGTCTTTTAATACGGCTATTACTATTAGTACTCCCTTTGCCTTTTCTCCAATGACATTTTTGTCATTTAATCTCTCCTAACCTCCGTCCTTTCACAGACCTTCCCTTTTGTTCGTCTTCTGCTCCCCACCCCCTTCACTTGCTCAAAGCCTATTAACATTTCTAACCTTTTCCAGTTTTGTTGAAAGGTCACAGACCTGAAACATTAACTCTGTTTCTCTATCCACAGATGCTGCCAGACTTGCTGTGTATTTCCAGCACTTTCTATTTTTATATCAAGGCTTGCGGTCATGGCACCTGCAAACCAAAAGTTGGTTTTGAAAATGTTATAATTTACAGAGTGCTCCTCCAACTCCACAGGTTCAATATTACTTGTACTTTTCGTACTCTATTCCTCAATTAATAAAACTAAGAATCCCATATGCCTATTTAACAATTTTCGCAACTTGATCCGTCACCTTCACAGATTTGTGTACATACACACCCAGGTCTCTTTGTTCCTGCACCCTCTTTAAAATTGTCCCATTTAATTTTTATTGCCTTTCCTAATTCTTTCTACCAAAATGTATCACTTCACACTTCTCTACATAATATTTCATCTGCCATGTGTCTGTCATTTCACCTGTCGATGTCCTCCTGAAGTCCTTCTCATTGTTTACTATGTTTCCAAGTTTTGTGATATTATGCCCTGTATACCCAAATATAGGTCATTCATATATATCAATACCAAATCCTACAGGAAGGGAGGAGAAGAGGAGTTCAGGGGGAGCTCTCTTTTCTTGGCACCACTCTTGGGTAGCCGATGGGAGTGGAGGAGAACAGGGGAAAGAGGAGAATGCAGGGGTTCAGGAGATAATTCAAAGGTGAAGAGGTAGGAGTAATGACAGGAGTGAGGAGGTGATAGGAAAGGAATTGGTAGTTTGATGATAAGGGATAAGGTACACTAGGAATCAAGAGTTAGGGATGAGTGATAGGGAGACAAGAAGGGATGGGAGCTGCTGAGGGCTACATTTTTCCCACAACTCCCACTCCAAATACAGCCTGCAGCAATTGGTAGCATCTTCCCCTGCCTTCTCCCACACAAAAGGAAAGAAGAAAAGGATCTGGCCCATTCTCTGAGCCATTGTGTCCTGATGAAAGCATCTACAAGGATAATTTTCCTGGTTTTCCCTCCCCACGTTTGGTCTGATACTTTACAGGATAGATGCACCCTCTCCAGGCCCAGGAGTGCTGGATTTCCTGTCCCACGCCATTAGCATGGCCTTGGGGCACTTATGGTAGAGCCTCGCACCAACAGAAAATGTAGGAACAGCAACAAGTCTCTCATGCTTGCAGCTGTGTGACAGGGGTCTGAGACTGGGCATTCCTATTGCTGATGGCAACCAGCAGCCAGAAGGTTACAGTTACTGCTAAACCTCCTAGGTAGGCAAGAGGTTTCAGATTTTTTTTTAAACTACGACCTTTTCTGTTTTTGGTCGACTCTCAAGATCCCAGCATGGGTAAATGATTTGTAGAGGTGATGATTTAAATAATTCCAACCAATTGCTACCTTGATAAATTTATATACTCAAGTAGTAAGTGAAACTGGTTTTATTTCAGAATATACAGTATTTTCACTAAAGACCCACCAGTTGGGATATCACCCACAAATGAGTAGAGTATTATTGAAATAGGAGGGATGTTTATATTCTAAAATTGCTTCAGGGCACACATTATGGGCTGAATTTCGTTCAGCTCCCGACTCTGGGTTCTGTGGCAGGGGGGTGGTGGTGTGGGACTGGAAGGTCAGAGTGACAGCGGCCTGCCACGGAGCCCGATGCTGGGATTGCCGGGCCCTATTTTCCCGGTGGTGAGGAGGCTCCGTGGCGGCCCCTCCAGCACTCTGCTACGGCACCCGACTTTAAATATTGAAATGAGGTGTTTGCATGAATTAAAATCTAACCCACAGCGATCTTACCTGCGGTTCTGGATCTTCAGCATGACGGGCGACACTCACGCACCTCAACTTTCCAGTCCAGGGAAAGCTGACGCAACCGAGGTGGGGAAGGGGGGGATTCATCATTTGAAGTACAGTGGGGGGACATGGGGGCAACTCTGTATTCTCTGCACAAGTCTGGCAGCCCTTTAAAAATGGTGCCAGTGCCTGCACAGAGACAGTTGACACTGTTCACGGCGTCGCCAAGGCTGCCCCTGCCAAGTGATGTGGTGGTGGGGGGGGGCGGGGGTGGCAGGGCAGCCACCCGCATACTCCAATGAGTCGCCAGGCTTAAGATTGTGGTTCCGTGGCGGTGCATGGCACGCACATGCCAGCTGCCATTTTTTACACCCGTGACTGCTCCCAGTGGTGGGAAAACAAAATCCAGCCCGCTGAGTTTTAAATTATGTTGTAAATTGAAAAGTGAAAAATTCTAGTTTTGCAAGATTCCACCAAAGATTGGTGGATTGTGTTTGCAAGACAATAAAATCAATCAGGGGACTCATGCACTACCTGCCTGGTCCTTCTTGACTGCCTGGTGGTCACCCTTTCCTCCTCTGCCTGTATATCCTTAAGCTTGTCACACTCACCCAAGGATAAATTCCAAAATGAACTGATCAATTGAACTCAAACTGGACACCTTTTTGCTGCAAAGCTAGATGGAATAACAGGTCAGGTGACCTCTCCTGTACTGTGAATACACATGGTAACTGCTGAAACTCTGAACCAATCATCATGTCTGGTCAAGTGTTGAAGAAAGCATTAGAAATGTAAATGGCCCATTCAATGTTAATGGCTACCCCTCTTAACAAGTTGGGCTAACAATGACTTTGCAGACAAGGAGACTCCAGACTCAAACTCAGGTTAAAGGGTGTGAAAAACACCAGTTTATCAAGATGGCATAGAGATAAGCCATTGTCTATCAATGCCTACACCATTTATGAAAACAAAATGGGAGAGAAATGTTGGTCACCTGACAGAAATCAAGTCTCTGATAAGGAGTGGGAATAAGAGACATTTTCTATGCAGAAAGGCAGACAGCCAGAAAGCCAGAAGGAAGAGAGACCCATCCCAGTAAAAAGGACCTTGCCAGAATACCATTTTTAAACTACCTAGGAGCAGAGATGAAAGGTGACCTTGAAACTCCCTACCTGAGAAATTGTAACAGGAATTTTTGCCATTGAACTGTGACTGAGATTTAACCAAAGAAGTCTGCAACAAAGCATCCGCCCATCTGAAACTTTCCAAAGTTTGATATCAGTGAACCAGGAAAAAGGAAAAACAGGCCTGCAGCATTTTTAAACCTTCCTCCTGGGGAAACAAACAAGGTTTCACAATGCATTCTTTTTTAAGACCATCAGACCTAAATGCATGCTATCTTTTAATCTCTGTCTTTTCTTGTGCATGTGTGAGTGGGTGAAGTTGCAAATATTTTCAGGTATTGTTTAATAAACATTGGCTGGAATTTTTAATTGGGCAGGAGGCCCTGTCCACCAGCTGAAGAGTCGATGGTGAGCCTGCCTCTGCCACACCTGGGGAGCCAGACTGGGATTTTTGACTCCCTAGGCCTTTAATTGGTCTTGGGAAGGACTTCCAGCTCCTTGAGGCAAGAAGTCCCGCCTAATGGAGCTGCCTGCCAATCGGCGGGCCAGCAGCTCTTAGTCCCAGCAGGGCCACCAGGAGTTGTGGCCACTGCTGGGACTACACCCAGCCATCGCAAGTAAGGTGAATGACGACCTCGGAAGGTAGGTAAGTTTTTAAGGCCTTACAGGGGACAATTGGTCGGGCCCCAGCGAGGCAAGGGTGTTAATGGGGCGGGGGCAGTGTTGTGTGTTGAAGGTGGGTGGGGCTTTGGGGGTGGCCCTCTGTGGGGTACAGGGTCCCGATGAGGCGGGCCCCCCACCAGCCCGCAAGAAGGCCGCCTGGTTTCACCAGGCAGGGTATTGATGCTTCTGCCATCCGGCCACTAAGGATAAAATACCCGCTTCGGCAGGTGGAGGCCCTTAAGTGGCAGTTAATTGGCCACTTAAAGGCCTTGATTGGCTTGGGGCAGGCTGGCCGTTTCTCGCTGCCGCTGCCCAGCATAAAATTGCAGCGGGGCCGGAGGGGTCAGGAACGCCCTCCTCCCTCCCCACCTCCAACTCAATTGTGCACCCCCCCCCCCCCACCTGACCAGCCCGCTCATTTGGGGGGGCATAAAATTCCGGCCGTTTATTTTTCATTAAGTCCAAGGTCTGTTTACTGACCATTAAAATGCTTAAGGGTTAAAGCACAATTCTAATAAAAACACACTGGCCGGGATTTTGTTGAGCTCCCAATGTCGGGCTCTGTGATGGGGGTGCCAGAAGATCACAGCGGCAGCAGCCCCCTACAGAGCCCGACACCAGGATTGCCGGGCCTGATCTTCCAGATGTTGACGAGGCTCCGTGATGGCCCCCATCTCTTGGCGACAGGATCCAACTTTAAATATTTAAATTAAAGAAATGAATACATTTAAATGCCATTCACCGAGATCTTATCGGCTGTACAGGATCTTCCATAACGACGGCCGACATTCGTGCTTTCACTTTCCTGTCCAGGGAAAGCTGGTGCCACCGAGGTGGGGAAGGGGGAACTTAGGATTTTTAGTGAAGCGGGAGGGAGGTGAAACAGGGCCAACTTTACATTTCTAGTGTTGGAGGGGAGAAGGGGGTGACCTCTGCACTTAGTGCATTTGGTGGGGGCGGATGAGGGAGAGGTTAAATCTTCAGTGTAAGTGTATTGGGGGGGAGCATGGCAGTGATTTATTTTCGTTTTATCGGAGAGTACAGGTCAGAAATTTATTTACAGTATAGTGGGGGGTGGGTACGGGGTTCCACTGTACAGGTCTGGCAGCCCTTTAAAAATGGCACCAGTGCCTGCGCGGAGGCAGCCGGCACTGCTCACGGCATCGCACAGCCCACCCCCGCTACATGATTTGGGGGGGGAGGCAGACCGCCTGCATATTTAAATGAGCCATAGCTGCTAGATTGCAGCGGCATAGCGGCATGCAGCTCATGCATGCGGGCCACCATTTTTTTCACTCCCGGTGGCGGGGGAAATGAAGTTCAACCCATTGTCTTCGGTCAGTTGAGAGGTGAAAAGTGGGAAACATCACAATCGTCTCCCACCTGACCATAACAAGCTGCTTAATCAGTAAGGGGTCGAAACACCCGCCCCCGATGACGTAGAGTGGGTGGGCCTTCCGTCCCTGGGAATGGCGTTCAGCGTCGGCGCTGTTTTTAAAGGCTTCAGGCCCTTTCATTGTATTTACATTTTTGAAGGCACAGGTTTGTGAAACAATTTTTAAAAAAATTTGTCACACTTTCAATCCCCTGTCTCACCACCAGCGTACCACCCCCCCCCCACCCCACGTGAATAATCACTTCCTTATTTTTCATGTCCCCCCAAAAAATGTAAATTCTTGATCCTGACCTCTCCCCCCTCCACCCCGAACTTTCTGTATTTTGACCTTCAAATCCTTCCCACCATCCCCTCAACCAATCGCGTTCGTTTTGCTGCAAACCCCACCCCCACCCCACTCCCCATCACATCGCTCCGTTCCCCCCCTCGCCCTGTGAAATTCACTCCTCCCCCCTCCCCACCAGTGTTTCACCTCGGAACAGAGATCTGAAGGTGGCTGGAAGTCCCGCGACTTCCCGCCACCGGCCGGAATTCCGGCGTGGGCGGCCGTCGCTGCAAGGTAGGTCATTATGCTGCAATTATAATTTATTTAAATATGTTAATTTTTTTTTGCCGAGTGGCGGGGGTGGGGGGCCACCTCAAGGCCTCGCCGCAGCTGGTAAAATGGGACGGGGCCTTCCCGGCGTCGAGGCCAGTGGCGGGCGTCTCCCGGAAGGATTTTATAGCCCCTGCGCCACGACCCCCGACGTCGGAGAGTCAGTAAAATTCAGTCCAAATCTTTGTCCTGGAGAAAAGCAATTGAAAGCAGTACCATGGGTGATTAATGGATACATGAAATGTGGAGAAGCAGCTCAAGGGTCAGAGGTGGTGGTCCAATTTAAGATCTCTGCAATGGGATTACTGAAACTTGCATCATTATTATTTTCAGTAATTCATTAGTTTATGTGTATATTTTTATTTTCTTTTTAGGTCTCCATATCATAGCTGCTTAAGGATTCTCATTTCAGAGCTTGGAACTTTTATATGATTAACGGACTGGAAGCAGGACAAAGCTACAAATGATTATACATTTTTTCACAGCTTCCAGAACATGAGTATACATACATTTGCAAAGAAGATGGAAATGACAAATGATTTTAATTTTCTAAAATTGTGATAAGCCTTGAATTGGAATTATTTCATACTTAACCAACATTCCAAACCTCTGCAAGTGATTTCATTCTCGTACGTTGACTGGATCTATTGATAATTACTAAGTGCACATTTGGAGTGGTCTCTGCCTATGAATAATGATTTAAAATAATGTACCTGTTGTATAAGCAGAGAATAATGAAAATAATTTGTATCAGAATAAACCAAACTGAAAATGAATTTCAGAATCTTCTAATGCTATTTACATGCAGTTATGATGATGTATTCATTTAAAATATATTTAAAATATATTTAAATGATGGTACAGTAGCTAGGAGCACTGACAGATAATGCAAGCAGAACACAGTGGTGCAGTGGTTAGCACCGCAGCCTCACAGCTCCAGTGACCCGGGTTCGATTCCGGGTACTGCCTGTGTGGAGTTTGCAAGTTCTCCTTGTGTCTGCGTGGGTTTTCTCCGGGTGCTCCGGTTTCCTCCCACAAGCCAAAAGACTTGCAGGTTGATAGGTAAATTGGCCATTATAAATTGTCACTAGTATAGGTAGGTGGTAGGGAAATAGAGAGACAGGTGGGGATGTTTGGTAGGAATATGGGATTAGTGTAGGATTAGTATAAATAGGTGGTTGATGTTCGGCACAGACTCGGTGGGCCGAAGGGCCTGTTTCAGTGCTGTATCTCTAATCTAATCTAATCTAACACTGCTGAAATTCCCTATACTTCTGAGTTGAAGATCTCAGCTATGAGGTAAAATCACAAACATCCTTGTAATAAAAGCAGAAAAGGAGGCACCTAAGAAGGTATTAATTAGAAAACAAATTTTTATATATTCTGAGAGGTATTGTTCTCTCAAAGTGTATAAGTTCTTGTAACATTTTTTTAATTCCTTGGGACATTTCAGTATTTTCATCAATATTTCACCAGGTTATTGTGGATTGTAGCTATCATTCTTAGTTTCTTACTTTATAAACCTACTTTTTTTCTTAAAGGTAGTTCACAAAAACAAAATGTTTGAGCTGAAATTTGAAGGGCCTGGAAAGGAAAGCTGTGTCAAAGTGCCCAATTGGTGCACACATCTTGCTGGATTTATTCCAATGAGGCCAGAGGGTGAATTTAGGTTGGCTCTCAGGCCTTTCTTTGTCAGTGTGAATGAATTGAAGCTGCAGTAAGCTTTTGTGTTGAGGACACAGTAAGATTTGCTTTATTCTGGATGGATCAGCTAAGACAGTGCTCAATGACCTCCCTTATTTGTAAATATCTCCATTCCTCTGTCTGGCAGCATTATAGGGGCTGGATGTTATGGGCAGGGAGGTGGGGGGGGGGGGTCCCATAGAATCACGACAGGTGGTGGGGGTGGAGAGTCTGTCACCACCAATTGCCAAGCAATTTTGCTGGGGGCGGGGTAGGCTGACAATGGCCTTCCAGCTCAGAGGCCAATTTAGGCCCTTAAGTGGCCTATTAACGGCCAATTAAGGGCCATTTCCCACCGTCACTGGGAGCTAAAAAGAGGTGCCCTACCTGCAGGTTTGGAGAGTGGGTCCCTCTTCCGTGTGGCCCAGGAAAGATCCCAGCCAGCAAAACCTGCACCTCCATGAATGCCCCTCCCTCTGGACTTCATGCCCACTCTCTCAAACCCCTCATCGGGGGCCTGCGACCAGTCCCCGGCGACCCTGCCTCAGTTACCTGAGATCTGGGGTTCCAGTGCTCGCCCTGGGTCCAAGGCCTCTGCAGAACCGATAGTGGCCATCTCTGGCAGTGGCACTGCCAATACTGCTTAGCTGCCAGCCCGAGATTGATCGGCATCTCTTGCAGGTGGGATCCCCATCTTTAAAAGGACGGGGATTCTGGCACAGGGCACTTAGGCAGCGAAACGATAGCTCTGGGGGTTGGGGGGGAGTGCACAGAGAGGCTGAGATGGGGCTCCCCCCACCTTTTCAACCCTGTGCTGGGAGCTCCGCCTCCTCCACAAAATCCAGCCCTCAGATTAAGCCAGTCTGTTCGCAACCTTAGTGTCCCATTTGACCCCAAGATGAGCTTCTGACTTCATATTCATGCCATCACTATGACCGCCTATTTCTACCTCCATAACATCACCCAACTTCATCCCTGTCTGAGCTCATCTGCTGCTTAAACCCTCATTTATGCTTTCATTACCTCTAGACTTGACTATTCCAACATAATCCTGGCTGGTATCCCCACATTTACCCTCCATAAACTTGAGATAATTCAAAACTCTGCTGCCCATGTCTTAACTCACACCAAGTCCTGTTCCCTTATTGCCCCTGTGCTCACTGACCTACATTGGCTCCTGGTCAAGCAACATCTTGAATTTAAAATTCTCACCCTTGTTTTCAAATCCCTCCATGAGCTCGCCCCTTCCATATCTGTGTAATCTCCTGCAGCAACCACCCCTGCGCACCCCCCCCCCCGTCCCTGCCCCCCCACAACCCTCCGAGATATCTGCGCTCCTCTAATTCTGGCCTCTTGTGTATCCCCGATTTTAATTGCTTTGCCATTAATGGCCATGCCTTCAGTTGCCTAAGCCCTAAGCTCTGGAATACCCTCGCCACCCCTCTACCTCACTTTCCTCCTTTAAGACACTCCTTAAAACTTACCTCTTTGACTAAGCTTTTGGTTATCTGACGTAATGAGCTGGATTTTACCATAGGCGGACAGGACTTCCGCTTAGCCCGGGGGATCTGACCCGCATTTTACAGGTCCCTGGGCTTTAATTGTCACGAGCCAGGACTTCCACCCGCTTTAGGGAGGAGGTCCCGCCTCAGTAAGCTGCCGGCCCATCAGTGGGCCGGCAGCTCTTAGTCCCAACAGCGCCACCGGGAGCGGTGGCCATTGCTGGGACTGCAGCCCAGCCGACACCATGGAGCCAGGACTTCAGGCAAGTTGGGCTTGCATCGTCGGGGGGGGGGGGGTGGCGGAGGGGGGTGATCAGTCGTGGTGACGAGACAAGGGTAATCGTTTGGGGAAGGGGGGGCATCTTGGGTCCTGGGGTGGGTTGGGAGGCGGGGGCAACCCTCAATCGGGCACCCTGTGCCCGACTGCCATGGTACCCCCCACACTTGCCGGTGCCCAGAAAGGCCAGCAGCTATTGCTGGGCACCCTTCCACGTACCCAGCACGCCTGCTTGCCACGGGTCAAATAACTTGATTGGCCTCAGGCGGGCAGGCTGTTTCCCACCCCCCACCCGACTAGCATAAAGTTGGCCAGAGACAGGAGCAGGTTGGGAAGGCCTCCCGGAGCCTCCCGCTCAACTTTACGCTGTTCCCACGCCACCATCCGACCAACTGGGGCGGTGTAAAATTCAGCCCACTATCTCCTTTTGTGGCTCAGTGTCATATTGTTTTATAACGCTCCTGTGAAGCAGTTTGGGACATTTTATTATATTAAAGATAATATATATATATATATATAAATAAAAGTTTTGTTGTGGTATCTCATGATCTTGTAACCAGAAAAGCAACATAAATGAGAATAATTAATGTTCATCTACTAATCAGGATTAATCAGTATTTTTAAATTGTATAGCAGCTGCTACATCGGATAAAAACATTAAAAACTAACATTCAAGACTCATTAAATGAAGTAGAAAGAGAAGAATGCATTCTTGTAAAAATATAAAGTGAACCATGAATGAGACAAGGAATCATCTAGTTAAAAGTGTATGGCTTTATTCTGAAACTGCCATCACTGACAAGGCACTATGATCCATTCTTTATTTCTTTAATTACAAACATGAGTTGTCTGTTTGCATTGTTTGTTCTTATTGCAGCATTGCTGCAAAGTTTACTTATTAAAAAAAAATCAATGGGGTCACATTTAAAAACAAACTAAAAACATCAGCTTCGTACATTCTCTAGCTTGTGGCTTTGCTGTGTGACATTCATCCATTTCTAGAACATGATTGTTTTCAGATTTCTGGCTGAAGTTCTCAAAATCAAACTAAACAGAGATGCTATTTAACCGATTCATTTACCACAATTGGAGGCCAAATAAATGAAGCTATGATGCTAAAGGGACATTGTTGCACTTGAGTTATAAGGGCTCATCTTGACTTTGGACGATAGTGTAAAATGTATGTTATCAGCAGGCCACTAACACCTCTTTCCATTAATTTCAATGCTTCTCTTATCTGGGAGTCAATGCCTTTGCAAAGCGAGGGAAAAAATCTGCAGTAAGTGTTCACACAGGCAAGCAAAAATACAGAAGTTGATGTTCTAAAAATAACCCGCACCACATAAACAATCTCCACAACAAATAAATTCCAGAACAAAAATGCACAAGCACTGTGGCAGGATTGCAATTTTTTGAACAAAAACCCAATTCTTACAAAGGAATAAATAATTTTCACTTGTTTATGTAGCAGGTAGAGCTAATCTACATTACCTAGTGTTTCTAAAACTAACATGCCAATACTTCTTAGATATGCACAGATACAATTACTTCCTCTATATACTAGTACAGTGACTACACACAACTTGGCCTTTCAGTCTAATAATGATACATTACTACTTTGTAAACTTTTTAAAACATGACAAACTTCTTCAGTTTTCAAATTGTAACAACCTATTACAAAAATGAATACATGCTTATTACTTCATACAAACATTTGACTTTTTTCATTAAATTGCAAAAGTCTTTTTTTAAGTAAACAAATCTTCTCTGTACAAATACATTAAGAAAAACAACTTCATCAAATACAAGGTACAATACAGACAGTTAAAAAAGTAAAAATGCAGCTGACAGCAGTTCATAGTTCTAAATCTAAATCTGAAGCTTCCCCTTCATTGTTCTACGTTGATAGAAGTGGAAAGCAGATTGAAGATCACAGAACTCCCATGTTGGCAAGCTATCAAATCTATATTGGTTGCAACATGAACTGATACTCTGATGCCTCAGGAAGCCTCTGAAAATATTAAATAATGCTTAAAAGAATTTACAAGGAAAAGATAGTGGGGCTACTCATCCTTCCATGAACTTTTAAAAAGATGACAAGTGTGCTTCAGATAAGTTTAAGGAAGCATTATGGTCTTTTGGGGGGGGGGGGGGGGCGGGGGTGAGGGCGGGTGCAGAATATTCACATTATGTTCTTATATGGTGCAGATAAACAGCATGAAAGATTTGGGGTTGAAATTGTGTTGTGCTACATTAATAATGACTTTATTAAAGTATATGAATTAACAGGTTAGTGGTGGGTGCGTGGAATGCACTGCCAGCGGTGGTAGTAGAAGCAGATACATTAGGGACATTTAAGCGACTCTTGGATAGGTACATGGATGATAGTAGAATGAAGGGTATGTGGGTAGTTTGATCTTAGAGTAACTTAAAGGTTTGGCACAACATCGTGGGCCGAAGGGCCTGTACTGTGCTGTACTGTTCTATGTTCTATGTTCTAAAACAGCAGACAGGAATGTTGCATGAATACAGTTAATATGACAGCCACCAATATCACACATTATTTGACCTCCATTGTGAAACTTCTGCATTACTAAAAATAACAACTTTTATTTCTTTGTAATATGTTTACCTGTAAATTTTCACTTTATTGAACATGAAGCAGCAGGAGGATTGAATAGAATTTTACAAAAGCTGTAACTTTGCTGTAATTTGTTATTGTTTCCTATAAATTACCTATTAATAAGTAGGGGACAGTTACATGAATATTATATGCTTAGGATTGAAATTCCTCCTGCCAATAATTTAAGTGAAAGTCAACCATTTTGCACTCAAACCAACTTATTTTTCTCAGGATGAATTTCACTCCGATATTTGTAACATTGCCTCGGCACTGAAAATGTTAAGCACATACATTATGGCAAATTGTAAAATCTAAGAAAAAATTCAGTAACACTCTTATACACGACACTCTACATCATACTCTACAAATGGTGCAAAACATAACCCTGTTTCTTATATAAGCAGTATTTTGCTTGGCATGCAAAATAAGCAAAACTATTCAAACATATTATTTAACCTATCTTTCAAAGTTAATACCTCCTAGTCTAATACCTCCTAATCTATACACAGCAGTGTACAGTTCATTACTGTATATCATTACATACTATCTTCAGCAAAGACCAGTACAGTTCTGGTAATTCTTTGCGACTACTTGTTTAAAATTATAATCTACAAATAATATACAGCATATAAATACCAAATATTTGAGAGAGAGTTACAAGCCCTACCTAACTCATTTGGTGTAGGTACAGAATGTTAATTGTTCTGATTTTCACTAATTTTCATAAATACGATGTGGAGAAAACAGGTACACATTCTGCAATGTTCTGGGAAACCCTATGGTAATCTCAGTCAATACTCCACATATTTACAGCCAAAAATTAATAATCACATTGCACAAATTAAATAATAATTTTACAATGACAGAATATTAATCACTATTATGCAATTAAAACCAGAGTACTGAATGCCCTTTGGAGCTCTCAGTAATTGCTTATCTTTTACCAACTTCTGTCTGCACAAAAAATATTTTTTTGTAAAGTTGACATGATTGCTAATATAAAATAGAATCATAAAACTGTACAGATTCAGAGAGTATTTCCTCATTTGAAGTTGTTCCAGAATGGCAATAAAATAGTTTTGCTATTCTCGTATTTTGGTTTATCCCTTTTAACTAATAATTGTTTTAGTTTTAGAAAAGCAATTAGTTTACATCAGATATAAAATGATATGGTGCAAAATGTACATATAAGAATAGGATTTCAAGTTTCTTTTATTTAATTTACATTAAACTTGAGTTTTATGTGGTATTTTCATTCATGAAACAAAAGATAGGATTCGACTTCTCTATTTTTCCTTTTCTGTGACACAATGGCCTATAAATTAGATGGTGCTGCTCCCATTTTTCAGGCACAAAACTGGACTTTAAGCAATGTTCTCTTTAAAATTTAGTTGCTGTGCATGGCCCTTTTGTTTTTTAAAGTTTTCAGTCCCTTTAAATTTTTTTGCGCAGTCATGTACATACGTTATTCATCCCAGAACAAGGTCTGTATGGTACGTTTCAGGCACGGTCGTGCACCCACACAGCTTAGTGAGAACTTTGCCACTAAGCATTCAGCACGGTGTGCCAGGCGATCGCACTAATTATGCCCCTGAAGTGCCCGGCACACCATATTGACAAAGGCAGAAAAAGAGTTGTCCAGGGTCCACACCTGAAACAAATGTTAGGCCTTTTGCATCTGGAAGTAGTGAGCCTCATACCTGTTTGAGGCCCCATTTGCAACACTGGGCTACACAAGTATATGTGGTCTACATGCGGCCTAACTAGCTGACCTTATAGATACCACTGGAAAATGCCACCAAAAGTGTAAGTTTTAAAAAGAAAATTACCAGAATGTGGAGCTGGGAGGAATAGGACTGCTCTTCCCGGCTTCAATGCACTGCTGAAGACCATTGCGGGTCTGCACTCAGCCCCCTCCTGATCACTTCCCTGCCTCTGTCCATTGCCCTCCCAGTCTCACGATCACCCCCTCCCTATTGGTTGCTTCTCCTCCAATTGCATTAATTTCCCCTCCTATCCCAATGCCCCACTCCCTCCTGGCAGCTTTCTTCCCCCTCTCCCCGGACCTACCATTGCTGGTAACGCAGCTTGAAATTGAAATCCTCTTTGCTGGTGAGCTGCCTGGGGACTTCCTGCAGCTCACCAGTCTCACACAGGCTGGCACAAACTAAGTTCTAGGCCTATGACTTCAATGAGAGTGAAAATTGGGCAAAGCGTAAAACCAGCAATCGATTTACTATTGCCCGTTTTGCACTATTGCCCAGATGAATTTTGATCCTCCAGTGTACCAGACAAATGTGCATTTTGTGTCACAATGGAACTCTTTTCACTCTACTTGATACATAATAATAATGCTAAACACTTCACAACATGATTAAACATGACACAAGAATATTTCTCTGCATTTCAAAATGGCTAAATTTTAATTTTTTAAAAAATTGTATACAAATGCTACTTCAATTCATGAATTAAAAGCACCAAATCCTTTGAGCTGGCTGAAAATAATTGCTGCATATATTCAGCAATATGATTTAATCAATGTAATGTCACAACTTCAACAGACTGAATTGTTGCACAAAAAGCTCTGCATATTTGATAACTATGACCCTGAAATTGTAAGATATAACATGCCTACACTTAAAGCATTTGTCTGAAATCTATCCCTAGACTATTTTGATAAAGGCGTTTTAATGTATTTATCTAAATTCCTCTCTATTTTTCAAAACGTACACAATGATCTCTTGCATTAAAATAGTAGAGACAAATGCATTAAGCATCGTACATTAATATCCCACGTGTAACTTCAGTGCCTTTTTTTTCATCTATTTACTTGATTACGACATTGAAGATTGTCTTTACTGAGGACAGGAAAAACAGCAGCCACATTCCAGTGAAGGAAACTATGTAATGACAATGTAAAGTCTGTAGTATCAGATTCCTATATGTTTACAGGAACTTGATGAAGTGATACTTCAAATTGCAGGAAGAACTGCAGGTACCAATAGCTTGCACTGAGTTGAAAAACTGAGATTTTTGTTACCCTGTCCAAATATAATCATGTCTACACCCTAACCTATCTCAAGCAGTGAAGCCATTCAATTTGGTTCACTGGACTTCAGTGCCAGTTACGTCAACTGAGCTTCATCCAACTGTCTTTACTCTGACTTGTCATCTTCCTCAAAATTTACTACACCGCTCCAGCTATTTTACAAGGACAATTAAACCATCAATCTGCAGAGGTGGATATGGATTTTAATTGTTCAAATCCCCAGTGAGGTAAATTATTTGAACTGCCATTTAAATTCTTGAAATATTTATATATTCAGTACTCAAATTAACCCTTATATGTACACACCTTTTCCTCTGTCAGGAAGCTTAAATTGCAACATTACAACGGTAGTGTTAGTGCAAAGAGTTTTTTCTTCGCTTTGATGCTACAATTGCAGGGCTAGATTTTCCGTCTGCTTGTAGGCAAAGTATGGAAAATCCTCAAAGTGTGAATCCAGAGTCAGGGCTTGACCCAGTCCTAGAGGAGGGAGTCTCACTGTGCTTGCTGTTGTCAGGTTAGGCCTGGCGTTAACTCCAGTTTAATATTGGTGTGAAGCACAAACTGCTAGTGTAAATGGTCTTTCAATCATTCAGACCACAAACATCTCTAGGGCAATCAGTACCACTCCTTTATTGACAGAAGGCACATTTGACTAAATCAGGAATGTACCCTTCCTGGTCGTTTGCACCTCTTATCTGAGATAATATTGCTAAAGGAGACATTCTCACCTAATTGTAAATGTTAGTAAGCACTGGGATCCAAGCTTGTATTTCCCAGCTGAATGTTCAGTATGTTTGCACTGGAGCCACTAGATCCAGAGAAACTAACATTTAAATTTGGCATTACCAATTACTGTTGCCAAAACACAATTGTATCGGTATGTGAGCAGAAAATATAAAGAGTTAAAGCTACTAGCAATAAGGATAGCACCAGCTCTGAAATTAAATGTCTTAAATTGAAAGGAAGTTGAAAGTAAATGATTGGATAGATGGTTTAAGGCTCAGAAAAAGCAGTTGAGGTTCCCAAGCAGGTGTAATGTGAAACATTTAATAAGACAAAGCAAACATAAAGCAAATAATTTCTGGCAGAGTTCACTGCGCATGGATCAAGCTGAACAGAAGTATGAATGAGATGGATAAAACTAAAGAGTTTAATGAAAGAGTGTTAGCCCTTGAACAAACCAAGAGTACACATGTTCTTGGAAATCAATTGTATCTTAAAAACCATTAAACAACATCATTACTTGAGGACTATTCTGAAAATTCCCATCCATTCTTGCTTTTCCAAACGGAGAACAATATCCAGCTGAATTAGAATCAATGTACGATGGTGTGCATCCTAATTCAGTTCAGAGGTTACAAAGAAGTTTCAGTCATTAAGATTTCTAAATGTTTTGGTGTCTCCATGCATGAAATTGGTTGGATGGACTCAAAGCCTTGGGTTACAGACTTTATTTCCAAAACCACCTCAGTCTGCATTTTTAGAAGAAATGTTGTTGAAATGTTGAAACTGTTAACATTTGTAAGTATGCACAATAAAGCTGAAATAAATAGCAAAAGGAGTCTAATCATTATTACCAATTTGTGTTTTATATCTAAGACAGAATCCCAGCACCAAACAGATTGAAATGAGTAGTGAAGCATTACAAAATTTTTGCCCATCTATTTGTACAATAGGTTAGATGGTTGAGAAACTAGCCCATCCTAGAAAATAGTTTGAGATACAATTCAAAACCCATTAGATTAACAAACAATTAGTTCAAAGTTTGCATCAGCAATGAAAAGAGCTAGGAAATTAGTCATGCGCTTCCTTGTGCAGGACAATTATATTGCCTAAATACTGCAATGGGCCATGTTTCCTACTAATTTTGTCACAAGCATCAAAAGTTAATTAATCTTGCAACAATCCAAAGTCAACCTTTTTAATAAGATACAGGGGCTGAGCATAGAACTTCGCTACTTGCGGTCAGACCATGTTTTGTAGCTCAAGTTACGATCAAGAATGTTAAAGTTAACACTGAAACATTATATAATAGGCCACTTAGAAAATAAGATCAGGACAAACACGTAGACTCATGAACCCAATGCTACCAAACTAAATAGGTTCAGAAACAAACCATATGCCTGGTCTTTCACCCAAGCACTGCTAAGAAGACAGACTAAAATCAAGTATTGCATATCACCCATATAACTTAAAGCAGCTTACTCACTTTGTGCTAGTCTGGTGAAAAACAGCAAAATTATATAGCCTAACTGTAGGTTCTCATGACAATTCTTAAAGGGAATTAATATTTTATTGAATTGTTCCATAATGCCTCAATAGTATCAAGGTACACCTGCTGGTCTCTTTCAATTGCCTCTTGTTATCCCTATAAACTGTTAGTCATTTTGTGTTGAAATTACCATGCAGTGACATCATGTCATTCCATCCCAGTGCTATCATAAATGGAGAATGCTGTCTTAGGCCCATTGTACCTATTATGGCACCACTGGAGTAGAACATCACATCACAATTCCTATGGGGTTGGGGAGAGTTGTTATAGGCAAAATGCTTACTCCCAGACTGCTTTTAAGCAATGATCATTAGCTGTATAAAACACTAGACGAGGATCAGCTGGAAGGCATCAGTAACAGTATGGATATTTTCCTTTAAAATATTTATGCTTGCAAAATAAATAAGTAGAATATGTGATAAAAACAGCAAGTGCTGAAAATACTCAGCCAGTCAGGCAGCATCTGTGGAGAGAGAAGCAGAGTTGACATTTCAGGTCTGTGACCTTTCATCAGAACGGTGCTGAGTATTTCCGCACTTTCTGTTTTTATTTCAGATTTTGAGCATTTTAAGTACAGTATGTTTCTCTATAAACTTGACAATGCAGTGTATATTGCTATCTCTTTTCCGGCAAGTATATGCTATGCTATGCAACAAAAAAGGAAACTATAGCAATGTACAAAGTTTAACAACTGATGCCACTATCACCCAAAAGATTGTTTTGGTGAGAATACAATCTCTCTTCCGTGCTGCAAATAGACTTTAAGTTACATTAATCGTGATTATTCAGAACACAGGGCAGATAGAGGACAAAATGAATAAGTAACTTCCCATTCTTTTATCAAGTGATATCATCATCAACTTTTATCAAAATTAACTGTTTATTGTAGTTTCTTGCTCACTTACTGCCACCAGACATCAGTCCCTACAAAGAATCTATAACATAAGCCAGAAATGGTAAACATGAGAGGAAATGTCTAGTTTGGGATGAGCCTGAGGCCTGTTGGATATGGATTTTATCCTGCCCTTGGAGACAGAACAGAGGCAGGGTGAGCACGCAAAATGGCACTGGGTGGCATTGGGCAGTGGCCACTTAAGGAGAGCTTCCCGCCTCTGCTCCCATTTCACTAAAGTTGGAGGGACAGAAATGTAATTGGTGTTGTGGAGTATGTTGAACATCAAAGGATGTCTATGTTTCCAGAGAATGCAGTCCTAATGTTAACTGCTGCGAGCAATGTGTGAAAGATTAATTGCACAAAAATGTTAAAAATAGGATCAACAAACATGGTACAGTAAGTATTCCTGGAACAAAGGATACACAGTAGTATTACTTACTGTCTCTGGTAACAATTCAGGAGAGAGGAAAATTACTCTAAAGATGGAATTTCAAACAAACTACTTTGTTACTCTGAGACAATATGTGTTCTAAACATCTAAAAGGTTTTGCTTGCAAGTTGTGACTCGGATTTCTTCATATGAACGTGTTACCCATTATTGTCTTGCTTGTGATTCAAAGACAGAAGGCAATGCTTTTGGTGAATCTTAGAATATGATCAACAACAGTGCAAATAATGAACTCTGCTCTGTTAGAAAGGTATTCTCAGTATAGTTTAGCTTTAATACTCCCACAGCATTGTTGTGAAACTGTCACCTCTGTAACTTTTATGAATTGCTTGTCGATGCCAGTTGAATTTATATTCCAGTGCTAATTTTGACCATTATTTCAAGCACTAAAAGAAATTCATACCATGTAGCATTGTTCATGCATTGTACTGGTACCAGTTAAACAGTAAGGTGCATTACTGAGGACACTAGGTTGCATTTACAATGTGTTGGGTAGATTGAAGCATGCAATGATAGCTAAATGCTTCCAACTATCCAGGTATTCTAAAGAATCTAGCCAATTGCACAATTCAAAGCACCTTAATGCTATATAATCATACCTGAAAACCCCAAAATACTATAAAAAGTAAAAATCCATACTTTTGAATAGAAAAAACAAAGTCACCTCCATCAGCATTAGCAATGGGTATAAGGAAATGTTTCATAATTCAGGGGTAGTTAAGGAGGATAGTGCATTTATTTCTTCAGTGGCTGGTACATTAAAGTATTGGGATCAAGTACAGAATTCCCAGTCTCCACAAATTTAGAGGAATAGTGTGAAGTTGCAGGACTAAGAGTGTTTGTAACACTGTAAGTGATCCCAGGCATAACTGCCATAACTTCTGCAACCTTCTGTTTGAGGTCTTCAATTTCCTGATCTTGTTGAATTATATGTCCTAAAAAAAAGATAAGAAAAACAATGTTAAATCTGTGACAGGTTATATATCCTTTTGTGTACTGAAGCTGAGCAGCCTGCTCCTGCTCCTAATTCGTATGTTCATATTAGACTAATTCTTTCTTGGAACAATGGGAAAGAGAGGAGGAGATGACAAATGAAGCAAATTGTTTACATTTCTTTATATATATATTAAAATTTGCTCTGTAAGTAGGGTTAACATATTACAGTAAGTAAATAGCTTCATTGCTGAAATATAAGCATTTGTTTCAGCTTCACAGTGTGTGAACTGCACGTTTTAAAAAACGGCTGTTGCACAGAGCCAGACATTCTCTGGAGCTGCCATTTATTTGGGCTTTAAAAGAGACATTGTGGGTGAATCTCTTTACACCAATGTAAAAAGATTTTTGCCACCTGGTGGTCTGGAGAGGAACATGCAAAGAGAAATTTTATGGTGGAAAACCAGTGGAAATTGCTTCTGTTTGACTTCCTTGCCACAAAAATTTATTTGCCCCAATAATGTACTGGAAATACATGAAAAGGGCACAGAAATTCACACTATCCAATCAGTAATATTAATATACTATGATCCCACACTTATAAACTCTATTGCTTACCTTGTGCAATCTCTAGTTGTCGTCTGGCATCCCCAAGAGCAGAGAACAGGTCCAGTTTAATCCTGGTCTCTGCACTAAGATTGATTTCTAAGTGTTGTGTTTTATCCTGCATGGCTGAAAGTGCTGCCATCAACATTTCGGTGTCCGGTTCATTTTCTTTATATTTACAAAGCTCCTGGGGAAAATTGAAACAAAGGGCCAAATTCAAGCAAATCTTCAAAACTACCAGTTGAAAACCATTCAGTGTTACCCCATTTAGGTTTAAAATCTGCTCCAAAGGATCACCTTGATGTATAAACCACAAAAAAAAAATGCTGAAGTGATCAATAAGAATTCTAAAGGTGCATTCTCTCATTTATTGACCCTTTCACTTGCTGGTTTTGATCATTTAGAAGCTCACACGATAGAACTGAGAAGGTTGATTCCTGCACCTCCAGCAAAATAACAATATTCTCTGTTCCTCATCTATAGGTGTTGATTCCTGCTGAGCTACATGTGTCAATCAGCTCTAGAACCTCAACCAACTGACATCTTTCCTCATGTTTCAGATTGAATAATAAGTGTTGCTAAGCTATTTGGCAATGGGAGACATCACAACTGAGAATGACTCTGTCATTATCCAAAATGCACAGATATACTTTGCATCAGGTGTCATTAGCTAATAATTAAAATGGTTACCATGGCAAGTTATTCCCCTTCCTGAGCCCACAGACACTGATTGTACATGAATATTAATTTGTTCCAATTTTTTCATTTTTGTAAAACTTATCAATTACATCAAAAAATAGTAATGACAGGATTAGTATTTAATGTAAGAAGTTAAACAAACAATGCAAACTTGGTGTATTGGTCATGGTACTAGTAACCCTGAAGACTTTGGAATTTTCAATACCAGTTTTGAGGATTAATTACCTGCTAAACGAGCTGAGTTTGGTTAAAAGTAAAAATCAACAAAAGAACTGTTAAAGTGACATGCTCGGAAGGTCGGAAAGTCTTATTCAGCAGACTGTCTGGAAGGTTACAGATAAGATGATGAGAAGCTGTTGTAAACATCAGATGCTGCAGTATCAGCTAGTTTTGAACCACGGGAAAGAAGGTGTGGAAAAGTACCAACAAGCGTACTTTTGCCAGCAAGAAGAATAGAGAACCAAACTCTCTAATGGGCATGTTAATGGGTAATATATCAATGTATCTTTCAACATACCTATATTATATAAACAGTGGACTGCATTTCCATGGGATGGTCCTGATCCCTCGACTATAATTTTCACAGGAAATCAGTAGAATCACGCAGAAATTCAGAGTCTGTTTGTCTAATGTTCACTTCCAGTCCATCACACTTCAGGGCTCACACTCTGACCCAGGACTCTGCTCACCCATCCAACCTCACACTTCTCATTTTGCTCTATTTCTCTCCTGGTCAAGCTCACCCTGTCACTGCTGGCATTGACTCAGCCAAAGAATCACAGCGCCACCCAGCACCCAATCAATACTATTACATCCAGCCAAAGAACCACACCTAGGAATCAAACAATACACGGAGCCACCATTCAACCAATGCTAACATACAAGCATTAAACCACAGTGCCACCCAGCACTCAAACAATGGCTGAAATATCCTGCAATGGCAATACTGATGAACAGTGTGAATACAAAAAACATGCTGAAGCTTGATGTGAAATATTCACCTGCACTTCCCGCTCTACTTTTCTTAGGTATTCATCCTTCACTTTGAGTTCTGTCTGCAGCTGTTTATGTTCTGCATCCAATTCTTTCATTCGGTTCTTCAGGGTCTCTGTGCAGTCTCCCCTGGAAGGAGTAAACCATAAGAGTGAAAATAAACATATACCACAATAAAAAACAGAAGTGAAGTCTTCCTGAAGGGCCAAATAGGTTGATTGCTTGAGTGCCAAACTGGAGGTTATTGATGCCATGGCTTCAAATCCTGGTATCTTCTGGTTAACTAAGATAAGTACTATATCTTACAATGTGAGATGGGAGTAGGGATTGCTTAGCACTTAGAACACATTACATATTTAGGACTGTTACAAAAGGAAATGGAGACCAACCAGCATTAACTCATGCTACCTTCTGCTGGTGACAAGATATATCTTTCTTTCTAACTAGGGAAAAGTATTACAAATAAACTAATATATTAAGGTAAGATAATACAGAATTTATGCTAACATTTATCTTCTCGTTGCTACATGGTATAAAGTTGCCAGGTAAATTTTAACTTTAATTTCTCCTGCTCCCTCACTAATAAGGAATGAAGAAAAACAACAACTTGCATTTATATAGCATCTCCAAAGGTGCTTCACAGGAGCGTTATCAAACAAAAAAAAAAATCACATCTAGCCAAAGAAGAAGACATTAGGACAGGAGACCAACAGTTTGGTCAAGAGGTAAGTTTTAAGAAGTATCTAAAAGGACAGAGATAGAGAACCAGACAGGACTAGGGATGCTCAGAAGATGATTTTAACCCCCCCGCTGCCCAGCCAGTAGGAGCAGGTCCTAGCAGCCAATCTGACCTTCTCCTGGTCTCATAAGATGGTCACCGAGCCCCACAATTTTCCATCACTCCCACCAACTTCCCAGCTGGAGTGGGTGGCATGTCAGACAATGGAATTTGACTGAGATTCACGAATTAAAATACTCAATTTCTGAAACAGATGAGTTTCTAACTCACACCTCTACTCATTTGCAGAAACTGGCCTGCATTTAAAATCAACCTTCAGTTCATAATGTTAAACCTTTCTCTTTGCCTGAGGTAAATTTATTAAGGGATGACAATCCAGGGAAGTGGAATAGATCGTGACTTTGTGCTTAGTTTGAGTCGAGTATATATACTTTGGGCTGCATTTTACTAGGCCCTCGACGTCACTGGGTCATGGCAGGGGGGGGGGGGGGGTCCCGTAAAATACTCGCTCCATCCCCTCCATTTAAATCAGCCCTCGTGGGGGCTGTGTGGTGGCACCTCTGTGTCGGAAGGCCGCTGCCTTCACAGAGTCTTGCCACGAAGCGCAGCACGCTGATAAAATTCAGCCCATAATTTACTGTCTAAACTTCCATCAGGTTCAACCAAATATGAGTCTAAACTGCATGTTCCCATGAAGGTAGCATAAAAATTTGGTTGCTGATCATGACTTCTGTAGCCATCCCACATCTAGTGTGTAAATTGCCTGAGGCATGCACAGCACAGCAATACCTGAAGGATGCATTGAGTGAGATGGCCCGTGCAATAACTGTGGTTTCATCTGTTTTTCTCCTCTTTGCATCCATTAGCTGCTTCTCCAGCAGAGCTCGACCCTCCAGTTCTGCTCTTAGCTTTTTCTCTAAGTAGGAGATGTTCTGTTTGTCTTTCTGTTTTGCTTGCAAAGCACAATGCATTCTTAAAGCAAAGTGAAACACAACCGTTACACCAATATTATAGCATGCTTACTGTTGTCTATTTAATGTGAGAAAGACTACTGACTAAATAATGCCAGCCTTTCAGTGCTGTGCATTGACACCATTCCTACCTGGTCTGTAAAAGCTCATTTTCTTGTCGAAGCTGAACAAGCTCAGACCGTATTTTTTGTTTGCTGCTGGTCAGTACATTAACCTGACTGCGGAGCTCCTGTTCATATTGCCTAGAGGCTTGTAGGTCTGCCTTCAGCTTCTTTATGTCATGCTCCAATCTAGGGGAAATAAACATATATGGTTAACTTTTATCAATTTGTGAAAAGAATAACTTGTGTGGTTACATTCTTACTGTGAAACATATCAGCGCCTCCAAAATCCTGCAACCCTGCACCATGCCTGACATGGAAAATGAAACCGTCCTCTCCTCTGTACCATGAACCATCACACACTCACAAACACGCATTTTCATGGGATGTTGTTTCGTTATTTTTTGGTTCAAAATTAGCATATACGATAGCCTTGTAAAGTCTTGAAGATATAGTTCTTTCCTCAAGGGATTTTGGAAAGGAGAAGGAGCCAGTGACAGGTTTTGTTATAGATGTAGACCACAAGTAATAAAAGCAAAGCAAGTAAAATAAATGAAGTGCTTGGATTGCCATTAACGAAGTTTGCATCAGCGAAGGAGGTTATAATAACCTGCATTCTTTGCAGAAGGTCTGCCTACAACTTCAACTCTCGCACTTGTCATCAGAAGTGGTGACAACTGTGCTCTTGGCCTTGGAAGACCAGAAAATGAAGCATTTGAATCACTTATGTGTCTCTATAGACAAGCAAAGCAGTTTTGTTTTTGCAATGTTGAAGAAACTGTCCCATTGTACTGCTGTTTTAAACTGGCATTGAGGTTTTTTTCCAGAAATCAATACCTTCTTCAGTGGTTCAGTGGTCTATCAGCCAGCAACTTAGAAACTGCATTAATTTCTGATAGGTAGGCTTGAGTATATAGTCCACGTTAGCAGTTCAGTGTAGTACTGGGGGAGTGCTGCACTGTCAGAAGTGCTGTCTTTCAGATGAAATGTTAAACCTAAGCCTTGTCTGCCCTCTCAGATGGATGTAAAAGATCCATGCCTCTGTTATGTTCTCCCCAGGGTCTTGGCCAAGATTTATCTCTCATGCAACACCTAAAAAGATTGGGCTGAATTTTACCGACCCCAGCCCCCACCCCCGACATTGGGGGTCGTGGCGGGGGCACCTGGAAAATACCTCCGGGAGAAGCCTGCCATGGGCCTTGATGCCGGGAAGGCCCGACCCCATATTGCCGGTGATGGCGAGGCCTCGTGGCTCCCCCCTCTCCCCCCCACCCCCACCCCTGCCGCTCGCCGACAGGACCAGAATTTAGATATGTTAATGGATGCTAATTAATGAATTAATGCCTTACCAGCTGCCACCAGCCGGCCACCACCTCTGAAGACAGGTGCTAGAGTTGGAGATCCGATGTGGGACACAGGTGGGGAGGGGGGAGGGAGTAAGTTTTCAGGGTGGGTGGGGGGAGGGGGGAGTGGGGTGAAATGTATTTGATTGGTCTGGGGGGCGGGGTTAGGAAGGGTAAAGTTCATAGTTTATTAACTTTGTGGGGTGGTAGGTCAGGTGCACAGGGAAGTATTTTGGGGGGGAGAGGGCAAGGAATGAAGTGTTTTGTCATTGGGGGGTGGGAGAGGGGCTTGAAAGTGTAAGTCTCTATTCCTATAAAAATTTAAATTAAATGTAAGGGCTGGAAGCCCTTTAAAAATGGCACCTGTGCAATGGCGCCGGACACCGTTGCTGGGGACGGAAAGCCCGCCCCCTCCACGTCATCGGTGGGATGGGCGGGGTTGTGGTCCGCCCTGGCCATGTAAATGAGCCACTGTGTATAATATCGCGGCAGCTCCACTGAGTAAAGCCTGCGCATGCGGACCGCCATCTTTTATGGCTGCTACCAATTATGGCGGCAGCAAAATAAAATCCAGGCCATAGTATCTGGTCATTTATTTCGTTGCTGCTTGTGGAACCTTGTGGTGCAGAAATTGGCTGCCACTTTTTTCTACATTACAACAGTGACTACATTGCAAAAATACTTCATTGACTGTAAAGTACTTTGGAAAATCCTGAGGTTATGAAAGGCGCTATTTAAATGTAAGTTCTTTCTTTCTTATTTCCAGGCTGTGAGACCAGACAATACCTCTTTATGAAAGCAGAATTTTTAAACAGTTTGACACTACCAATTGTTCTCCCTTAACATCTTTGGCTCTGAGTACAGATTCTGCCTTGTTGGTGTCAGACCTGGTGAGGCATTGCTTTCATACCAATTCCAGTGGAAGGTCACATCTGGAACCTATCTATCCTCAGTTGCTTTCAGTCACTGATTAACTGTGCATTTCTAGCATTTTCTGGGTTAGATTTCCAGCATTCAAGGTATTTACACAAACTAATTAAATTCTTTATGTGTTAAGTAATATCAGGCAAATTCAGTTAAGCATTCAAACATGGATGATTGAGGATAGGCATTTAACAACATTTAAATGGGCTCATGCTTTAGCAAAAGTGATTCAATTCTATGACATGATATTTGAAATAAGTCAGTCATAAAATGATGAAACAATTCTAGATTATAACAGAAGCTTTAAGCCAATTAGAATTAGAATGCACGTATCTAACTTATTTGGTGGTGCTTCCCTTTCAACATGTATACGAACATATGAATTAGGAGCAGTAGGCCACTCGTCCCTTCAAACCTGCTCCGCCATTCAATAAGTTCAAGGCTGAACTGATTGCTCCACATTTCCACCTACCCCCGATAACCTTCCAGCCCCTTGCTTATCAAGAATCTATCTACCTCTGCCTTAGAAATATTCAAAGACTCTGCTTCCACTGCCTTCTGAGGAAGAGAAATGCAAAGACTCACATCCCTCTCAGAGAAACAACTTCTCCTCATCTCTGTCTTAAATGGGCGACACCTTATTTTTAAACAGTGACCCCTAGTTCTAGATTCTCCCACAAGGGAAACATCTTTTCCACATCCACCCTGTCAAGATCCCTCAGGATCTTATATGTTTCAATCAAGTCACCTCTTACTCTTCTAAATTCCAGTGGATAAAGCCTAGCCTGTCCAATCTTTCCTTGTAAGACAGCCCGCCCATTCCAGGTATTAATCTAGTAAACCTTCTCTGTACTGCCTCCAACGCAATTACATCCTTCCTTAAATAAGGAGACCAGTACTGTACACAATACTCCAGATGTGGTCTCACCAATGCCCTGTATAGCTGAAGCATAACCTCCCTACTTTTGTATTCAATTTGCCTCGCAATAAACAATAATTTTCTATTAGCTTTCCTAATTACATACTGTACCTGCATGTTTTGTGATTCATGCACCAGGACACCCAGATCCCTCTGCATTTCAAAGCTCTGCAATCTCTCAGCATTTAGATAATATGCTTCTTATTTATTCTTCCTGCCAAAGTGGACAATTTCACACTTTCCCACATTATACTCCATTTGCCATGTCTTTGCCCACTCACGTAACCTATCTATATCCCTTTGTAGCTCCCTTGTGTTCTCTTCGTAAGTTACTTTCCTACCTATCTTTGTGTCATCAGCAAATTTAGCAACCATACCTTCGATCTCTTCATCTAAGTCATTTATATAAATTGTAAAAAGTTGAGGCCCCAGAACAGATCCCTCTGGCACACCACTTGTTACATCTTGCCAACCAGAATATTACCCATTTATGTCTACTCTCTGTTTCCTGTTAGCTAGCCAATCTTCTATCCATGCCAATATGTTACCCCCTACACCATGAGCTTTTATTTTCTGCAATAACCTTTGATATGGCACCTTATCAAATGCCTTCTGGAAATCTAAGTACAATACATCCACCAGTTCCCCTGCATCCGCAGCACATGTAACTCCTTCAAAGAACTCCAATAAATTGTTAGACATGATTTCCCTTTCACAAAATCATGTTGACTCTGCCTGATTACCTTGAATTTTTCTAAATGCCCTGCTATACCATCTTTAATAACAGCTTCTAACATTTTCCCTAAGACAGATGTTAAGCTAAACGACCTGTAGTTTCCTGCATTGTCTCCCTCCCTTTTTGAATAACGGAGTTACATTCGCTATTTTCCAATTTAACGGAACCTTCCCCCAATCTAGGGAATTTTGGAAAATTAAAACTAACGCATCAACTATCTCACTAGCCACTTCTTTTAACACCCTAGGATGAAGTCCATCAGGACCTGTTCGCCCACAGCCCCAACAATCTATTCAGTACCACTTCCCTGGTGATTGTAATTTTTTTGAATTCCTCCCTCCCTTCCATTTCCTAACTTACAGCTAATACTGGGATGTTACTTGTATCCTCGATAGTGAAGACCGATGCAAAATATCTGTTCAATTCATCTGCCAACTCCTTATTATCCATTAGTAATTCTCCAGACTCATTTTCTATAGGACCAATGCTCACTTTGTTAACTTTTCTTTTTTAAATATCTATAGAAACTCTTACTATCTGTCTTTATATTTCTAGTTAGCTTTCTCTTGTACTCTAATTTTACCTTCCTTATCAATCTTTTAGACATTCCTTACTTTTTTTTATATTCTGTCCAATCTTTTGACCTGCCTCCCATCTTTGCACAATTATAGGCTTTTCTTTAAATTTGATACTATTTTTAACTTTTTTATTTAAGCATGGATGGCGGGTCCCACCCTTTGAATTTTTCTTTCTCGTTGAAATGTATCTATTCTGTATTCTGAAATATCCCCTTAAATGTCTGCCACTGCATCTCTATTGACGTATCCATTAATCTGTTTGCCAGTTCACTTTAGCTAGTGCTGCTTTCATGCCATCATAAATGCCCTTATTTAAGTTGAATATACTAGTCTTGGGCCCACTCGTCCCTCCCTCAAATCAAAATTCAATCATATTATGTTTGCTGCTACCAAGGGTCATTAATTCTGAGGTCATTAATTAATCCTATCTCGTTGTACAATACCAGGTCTAGTATAACCTGATCTCTGGCTGGCTCCAGAACATATTGTTTCAAGAAATTATCCCAAAAACATTCTATGTACTCCTCATCTAGGCTACCTCTGCCCATCTGATTTTTCCAGTCTGTATGTAGATTAAAATCCCCCATAATTAACGCTGAACCTTTCTGACAAGCTGCCATTATTTCTTCCTTTATACCATTTCTACCATGTGGATAATGTTAGGTGGCCTGTACACCACTCCCACAAGTGACTTTTTGCCTTTATGATTTCTCAACTCTACCCAAACTGCTTCTACATCCTGGTCTCCTGAATTTAGGTCATCCCTTTCTATTGCGCTAATGCCATCATTAATTAATAGAGCTACCCCTCCACTTTTTCCTAGCTTCTTGTCCATTCTAAATGCCATGTACCCTTCAATATTCAGGTCCCAATCTGTGTCATCCTGCAGCCATGTCTCTGTAATGGCTATCAGATCGTACTTATTTATTTCTATTTGTGCTCTCAGTTCATCTGTTTTCTTTCGAATGCTATGTGCATTCAGATCAGAGCCTTTAGTTTTGACCTTTCATTATTTTTGTAACCTCTAGCCTTATCTGTTGCTTTACTCTTAGATTTGTACGCTCTGTCCCTTCCTGTCACAATCTGTTTATCATTTCCCATATTAATACCTTTCTCCCTTGCCTTGTTTCTATTCTTTGATTTACCATATCTTACCAAATTTGATGCCTTGCCCCCACTATTCATCATGACATCATTTGGCTGAATCCCAATGAACAAGCAACTAATTTTAAAAGATAAGTTCTGTTTCATTCGGGGTTTCTAGAAATGGGACAGAAGTGATCAATTTATAGAATTCAGTATCACAGCCCATTTAATTATTCATCTCATTGATTTAAACAGAAACAGAGAACACACACAGCGTTTGTGGCAAATACAGGTACATCCCAACATCACAGAATTCCCAAACTCAGCTGCTTGCTTATATGTGTTATGTGTTATGGTCAGGTGGGAAATGGTTAGGTTCTAGTGATCATCTCCCAACTGACCACAGACAGTGTTTTGTTTAAACTAGTGTTTCAGCCCCTGTGTTTTGTTGGGCAAATAACAGACAGTGACAGGTTTTCTCGGGAATTTTAAAACAGAACATTAAATATTTATTGAACAATAATCACTCAAAATGTTCACAATACCACCCATGCACACATTCACTCTCTCATGCACACTCAAGAAAAGATAGATATATGGTAAAGGGTAAGAGGTGTTAAAAGTTCAAGGTATAAAAGTCTGCCGTTTTCAGGAAAAATCTGTGGGGTCCTCTTGGAAGGTAAGTTTTTTAAGTTGCAGGCCTGTTGCTGATTGTCTTGCCCTTGCTGGGATGCTGAAGTCTTCTGGCAGTCAACACTTCAGTACAAAGATGATGCTGGTATTTCTTAGTTCACTTTTCACAGGTGGAGGAGTTGTTCAAAAGGCACTCTCTTATTTCTCTGCAGTTGGTTGCCAACTCGTCTCAGCAGGGTTCAACTGTCTTAGCTGGAACTGATCTCTCTCTCTCAGCCTTGTGCTGGAATTGAAGATGGCTTTCGATGTTCTCTCTGTGGCTGGAGATTTCTGGCTGATGTTCTCTTTGTTCTCCAAAAAAGGTTACCTTTAAAGGTAAATTCATTAAGTGTTAGTTTTGCCCATGTGACTTTTGGTTTCAGTTCCTGAAGGGCTATACAAGAGTTTCTGATGGAAGTCTATTTTGATAAGATGAGGTATTTTCACACTTTATTGTAGTGAGTGTAACTGGAGATGGAGTGTCGGCAAGTGCCTTTGTTTTAGCTCTTTTTTGTGGATAGCTCCTATGCATGTGTGATGAGCTGTTTACAATTTCAATGCAGACATGGTTAATGAGTTTTAGTTTTGGCAGACATGAATGTGTATTTCAGTGCAGGAGAGGGTGTATATCGTGTGACTTTGTCCTCCATCTTGCTGAAGGCAAGTGTACCAGTCTTTTAAATTGTTCTTTTTTTATATAACTCTCCAGTTTATTTTTGTACTTCCACCTCTGCATTTCCATGAGTGTGACATAAGGAAGATGAAATTGGAGCACCAGTGGTCTCTGACCTTGCACATCATCCTGCTTGGATCCGAATATCAGCATCAGAGCTGGGAAGCAGCTAAGTTGTTGCACTCTCAGCTGCAGTACGGGAGTAAATCAAGTAGAATTGGAGATTAAAATACCATAACGTATATCTTACACCTATTCTATTTTATGATATTTAACATTATGGTACAGAATCCCAGGGGTAGAAACTGGATCTCACTGTGTCCAATTTACAGACATCGAATGGACATGATGTGACCCAATTTAGGGACCAACAACCTACATCTCATTCCACCTGAAAATACTTGACTCGAAATTGGATTGGGCCAATATTTGGGGCTTTTGCCTAAAACAGGCATTTGGCTCCTTGTATATGCTCATGAGGGGCCCAATACCTGATTTAGGGCCCCTCTGGAAAATAAAGCTGCCCTGAGCAGAGTAGACCCAGTATCTGCTCCTGGCAGGTTTTTTAGCTTTTGGCTGTGGCCTAGCCAGCGGCTGCCATCAAAATTTAAGTTTATTTTGTTTTAAATGATGTGGAGCAAATAAATCTGGAATTAAAAGCTTGTCTCAGTAATGGTGACTATGACATTACTGGATTGTTTTAAAAACCCATCTGGTTCACTAATGTCCTTTAGGGAAGCAAATCTGTTGTTCTTACCTGGTCCGGCCTACATGTGACTCCTGACCCACAGCAACATGGTTGACTCTTACCTGCCCTCTGAAATGGACCAGCAAGCCACTCAGAACTACCAAACCACTACAGAAAAGTTGAAAAGGAATAAAACCGGGTGGACCACTCAGCATCAATTTAGGCACCGAAAACAACAACGGCAATCCCTACCCAGTTCACCCTGCAAAGTCCTCCTCACTAACATCTGGGGGTTTGTGCCAAAATTGAGAGAGCTGTTCCACAGACTCTTGAAGCAACAGCCTGACACAGTCATACTCATTGAATCATACCTTACAGCCGAGTCTCAGACTCCTCCATCACCATCCCTGGGTATGTCCTGTCCCACTGGCAGGACAAACCCACCAGAGGTGGTGGCACAGTGGTATACAGTCAGGAGGGAGTTGCCCTGGGAGTCCACAATATTGACTCTGGATCCCATGAAGTCTTATGGCATCAGGTCAAACATGGGCAAGGAAACCTCCTGCTGATTACTACCTACTGCCCTCCCTCAGCTGATGAATCAATACTCCTCCATTTTGAACATCACTTGGAAGAAGCATTGAGGGTAGCAAGAACACAGAATGGACTCTGGGTGGGGGACTTCAATGTCAATCACCAAGAGTGGCTCAGTAGAGCCACTACTGACCAAGCTGGCTGAGTCCCAAATGACATATCTCCTAGACTGGGCCTGCGGCAGGTGGTGAGAGAACCAGCAACAGGGAAAATCCTACTTAACCTTGTCCTCACCAATCTATCTGTCGCAGATCAATCATCTCAGCCCCAGGATATCGCTGCAGGAGTTCCTCAGGGTAGTGTCCTAGGCCCAACCATCTTCAGCTGCTTCATCAGTGACCTTCACTCCATCATAAGGTCAGAAGTGGGGATGTTCGCTGATGATTGCACAATGTTCAGTACAATTCAAGACTCCTCAGGTACTAAAGCAGTCCGTGTAGAAATGCAGCAAGACCTGGACCACATTCAAGCTTGGGCTAATAAGTGGCAAGTAACATTTTAGACACACAAGTGCCAGGCAACAACCATCTCAAACAAGAGAGAATCTAACCATCTCCCCTTGATGTTCAATGGCATTACCATCACTGAATCCTCCACCACCAACAGCAAGTTCTCCACTTACATGGTGAAGGATTCCTTCACATTTCAAACACCATACAGGACTTGCATATCGATAGCAATGCTGTGTCCAAATGCTCATTTGACATTGTTAGCCTATTCACCAATGTACCACTTAAGGAAGCCATAAATATTTGCGCTGCAGCACTATACCATGACGATCGAGACCCGCCACCATTGCGTGAATCAGTATTCATTGAACTTATGAACTCGGCAACTCGCGCAGTTGAGTTCAGTTTTAACGACACCATGCACGCCCAAATTGATGGTGTTGCCATGGGATCCCCTCTAGGCCCAGCTCTCAAAAACATCTTTGTTAGGTTCCATGAGAAACATGTCTTTGAAGGAATGACACCTAACCTCCTACCTCTTGCATATTTCTGATATGTAAATGATACGTTTGCTATATTTGAATCCGCAGCTGCATGTAATAATTTCCTTACACATCTTAATGGGCTCCATCCTGCACTCAAATTCACCTTTGAAATGGAACAGCCCAATGAGCTCCCTTTCCTTGACGTACTAGTTGATAAACCTGTTAATGGGTTCTCTACCAAGGTCTACCACAAGCCTACTTTCACTGGTCAATACATGCATTGGGATTCTTACAGTTCCATGCGCTATAAGATTGGCCTTATCAGAAACCTTGTAAATAGGGCGCGAGTCATTTGCTGACCATGCAAGCTTGATGCTGAAATAGGAGAATCAAAGACATCCTGCGTGACAGTGACTACCCTGATCTTGCTGTATATCGCGCAAACTTATGAATGGGCCTAAGGCCGTCTTTGTCGGCCCTGAAAAGTGCCTAGTCTACCTCAAATTACCCTGGAAGGTTAATGTATCCCAAAAATTTGAGCAACAGGTGAAGCTAGTTGTTTCAAGCTGCTACTATGCAGTAGCAACACGTGTGGTGTTCGCCACTAAGCGGATGCTGCCGTCAAGCCAAAAAGATGTCCTGCCTATCACACAAATGAGTAATGTGATATATGAATTTCAATGCCAGTGTGATGCTAGTTATATAGGCCATATGTCCAAAGACTGGCAGATCGTATCGAATAACATGTCCCTTCTGCTGTTCGCAACGGGCAAGGTACGGTCCGTAACCAATCAGCCCGTGCTTGCAGAACTCAAAACACAGTGTCCAACATTAGATGTGATTCCACAATTGGACAACATTTGCTAAATAATCCACAGTGTGCTAAGAATTACGCTGACAACCAATTTAAGATTGTCAGTAGGGCTCGCAGTGTGGCGCATTTGCGTGTACTGGAAGCTACATATATTAATACACTGGGTGCTGTTCTTTGCAGACAGAAAGAATATGTACAAACATTGCGCCTGTTTCAGCTGAACAAAATAAGTGACTGCCAATCGCTCGTTCATTCCTCAGGGCAATGCCTTGACCAATCAAGAGTCAAGCTGCCTGGTTTAAATTTCAAACAAAGACTGGCAGTTAACTGTCAGTCACCGTTAATTGGTGCATTCTCCATGGCAATGCCTCTACCAATCAGATTTCACTTGCCAATCAATCAGCACTCTCTTCTCATGCAGTAAAGTTGTTGTTTTCCCTTACATTGGTTATTTTTGCAGATTGTCCTGATGAGTACAAGACGAAAAGCTTTGACAACATGTCTCTATTTTCAGCAATACTCAAGTTCTGCACTACTAACCAATTATTAATCAAAAACAATTAGTCTGTCTTCAATCTATTGATAGCTCTCTTGTTGATTGCTTCATCATAATTGTCAGTGCCTCACAAATCTCCTTCTTCATATCCTTCACTATGCTGGGATAAATTCCATTTGTCCCTGGAGATTTATTTGTTTTGAGTCTAGTTAGCATTTATTGTGCATCCCTAATTACCCTTGAGAAGGTGCCAGTAAGCTGCCTTCCTGAATGGCTGCAGTCCATGTGGTCAAGGTACTCCTACACTGCTTTAAGTTGGGAATTCAGCAACGGTGAAGGAACAGTGATACATTTCCAGTCAGAATGGTGTGTGATTTCAAGGGAAACTTGCAGATGATGGTGTTCCCATGTGCCTGTTGTCCTTGTCCTTCTAAGTGGTAGAGGTCGTGGGTTTGGAAGGTGCTGTTGAAGGCATCTTGGTGTGTTTCTGCAGTGCATTTTGTAGATGATACACACAGCAGTACACAGTGCACCAGTGGCAGAGGGAGTGAATGTTTAAGGTAGTGGATGGGTGTTAATCAAGCAGGCTGCCGAGTTTCTTAAGTGCTGTTGGAGCTGCACTCATCCAGGCAAGTGGAGAGTATTACATCACACTCCTGACTTGTGCCTTGTAGATGGTAGAGAAGCCTTTCGTAGTCAGGAGATGAGTAACTCTCCACAGAATACCCAGCCCCTGACCTACTTTTGTAGCTATGGTATTTATGTGACTGGTCTTGTTCAATTTCTGGTCAATGGTAATCCCCCAGGATAGTGGGGGATTCAGCGATGGTAATGACATTGAACATAAAGGGTGGTGGTTAGACACTCTCTTGTTGGTGATGGTCATTGCCTGGCACATGTGTGGCACGAATGTTACTTGCCATTTATCAGCCCAAGCCTGGATGTTGTCAAGATTTTGCTAGATGTGGGCATCCAGCTTCAGCCAGAGGTGCCAAGTGGATGATCCATCTTGGCCTCCTCCTGAGGTCCCCAGCATCACAGATGCCAGTCTTCAGCCAATCTGATTCACTCTATGTGATACCAAGAAAAGGCTGAAGGCACTGGATACTGCAAAGGCGCTGGGCCCTACAACATTCCGGCAATAGTACTGAAGACTTGTGCTCCAGAATTAGCCATGCCTCTAGCCAACCTGCTCCAGTACAACTACAAAACTGGCACCTACCCAGCAATATGAAAAATTGCCCACGTATGCCCTGTACACAAAGCAGGATAAATTCAACATGGCCAATTACCGCCCTATCAGTCGACTCTCCACTATCAGCAAAGTGATGAAAATAGTTGTTTACAGTGTTATCAAGCGGCACTTGCTCAGCAATAACCTGCTCACTGCTGCTCAGTTTGGGTTCCGCCAGGGCCACTCAGCTCCTGACATTGCAGCCTTGGTCCAAACATGGACAAAAGAGCTGAACTCCAGCGGTGAGGTGAGAGTGACAGCAAGGCAACATTTGAACGAGTATGGCATCAAGGAGCCATAGCAAAACTGGAGTCAATGGGAATCAGGTGGAAAACTCTCCACTGGTTGGAGTCAAGATGGTTGTGGTTGTTAGAAGTCAATTATATCAATCCCAGGACATCACTGCAGGAGTTCCTCAGGGTAGTGTCCTAGGTCCAACCATCTTCAGCTGTTTCATCAATGACCTTCCCTCCATCACAAGGTCAGAAGTGGGGATGTTCGCTGATGATTGCACAATGTTCAGCACAATTTGCGACTCCTCAGATACTAAAGCAGTCCGTGTAGAAATGCAGCAAGACCTGGACAATATCCAGACTTGGGCTGATAAGTGGCAAGTAACATTCGCACCACACAAGTGCCAGGCAATGACCATCTCAAACAAGAGAGAATCTAACTATCTCCTTTTGATGTTCAATGGCATTACCACCACTGAATCCTCCACTATCGACAACTTGGGGGTTACCATTGACCAGAAACTGAACTGGAGCAGCCACATAAATACTGTGGCTACAAGAACAGGTCAGAGGCTACGGACTCTGCAGTGAGTAACTCACCTCCTGACTCCCCAAAGCCTGTCCACCATCTGCAGGGCACAAGTCAGCAGTGTGATGGAATACTCTCCACTCGCCTGGATGAGTGCAGCTCCAAAAACACTCAAGAAGCTCAACACCATCCAGGACAAAGCAGCCTACCTGATTGGCACCCCATCTACACCTGCAACATTCACTCCCTTCACCACCGACACACAGTGGCAGCACTGTGTACCATCTACATGATGCACTGCAGCAACTCACCATGGCTCCTTCAACAGCACCTTCCAAACCCACGACCTCTACCACCTAGAAGGACAAGGGCAGCATTTGCATGGGAAGACTGCCACCTGCAAGTTCCCCTCCAAGCCACACACCATCCTGTCTTGGAACTACATTGCCGTTCCTTCACTGTCGCTGGGGCAAAATCCTGGAATTCCCTTCCTAACAGCACTGTGGGTGTACTTACACCAAATGGACTGCAGCGATTCAAGAAGGCATCTCACCACTACCTTCTCAAGGGCAATTAGGGACGGGCAATAAATGCTGGCCTGGCCAGCGACGCCCACATTCCACGAATGAATAAAGAGAAGAGATTTGACTGAGAATACTTCAATGAAAATTCTTCGCTGTTCATTAAGGTTGCCAACCCTCCCTGATTGCATGGGAGTTTCCTGAATAGATCATCAATTTCAATAAGCGCTGCTGCTGACAACCCAGGAGAAAAGCACTTTTGCATTCCGGTTTGTTCCTTTGTACCGTTGATAGCCCAAACTGTCAATCCGCGAAGAATTCAGCTAAATTGCAAATTGCAAAGCACAAAAAAAAATCCTTTCTTTATTGTGAGTGGCTTTTGTTGTAGCTGAAAATTACAAATGAGCAAATTCATAATTGGTTAACTACCCCACATAGTTATAATGTGCAACATCTTTTTTAAAATCAGGATTTTCAGTGGGAAATTTGCTTCACAGCAAATGACTGTACACTTTGCATTGTGCATCACTTTTTCCTACAGTGCCCTTTGACTCAGCTTGTGTTGTTACGACCAGTTGAGAAAGGGGTCTAGGGTTCCCGCTCAGCCTTCACCTAGTCCTATAGTAACAGGATTTTATTTTAAACACACCATTTTTTTTTAGCTCCCCCTTGGTGAATCCTTGTTCACTAACTTCCAATTATAGGGCAAATAAACTAGCCAAACAGGTTTTCTTAGGTTTAAAGAAAAAGGCTTGAACTTTATTAAATTTAAACTCTAATTCGGTTAACGCTTATGGATACATGACACGCCCACGCCAGCATGCATACGCAATACACATATGCAGATAGAGACAGAAAAGAGCAGAAGAAATACAGTGGATAAGTTTGAAATTTTTTATGGTTACTGTTCTTCGAACTCGCTGTAAAGTCCTTGATAGTAGGTAGGTCTTGCTTTTCGTTGGGGCCCAGTATTCTTCTTAAACCTTGTTCGATGTAGGAGATATTTCTCTCTTGAAGTTCATGTGTCGTCAGTGGGTTCAGAGGCTTGTGAGAAAGAGATGGGAGCAGACAGGAGAGGTCTTCTCACTCCAGCAGCAGTCTTTTTCCAGTTCAAACCCAGGTTGCCAAGCAGGTTAGTCATGTGACTAGCTGGTCTGATCATGTCTGTTTGTGGATTCTCTTGTCTTAGCTGACCCTGGAATGTCTCTTCTTACACACAATACCTGATGCTCAAAGTCCATTGTGGGTTAAATTGGAGCAGGGAATAGCCCCTTTGCCCCTCCAAGCACTGCCTGTTAGTATGCAAATGTTTTTTCCAGCCATGACTGATCTGTTTAACAAGTCATTTCCTCGCTCCAGCAACAGTTTAAAATCAACGTTCATATGACAAAAATTAATATGCCTCATTCTTGGCAGGTGGGGGGGGGGTCTGCATGACAGTGTATATTAACATCAAGGCACAATTCATACCTGGGCAGCTTTACATGTCTGTTAATGTGTAGAGCATGGGATCTCACAATATTTTGAGTTAACAAAGTTATGTTGCTATTTGAAGAGATAAAGTCAATTTTATTTTGGTTCACATGAGCTACTGTGTCATCGTCACTCTTACTCTAATGAGTCTGCGAGGTTTCTTGATTTAGCTCCAAGTAAAATGCAGGACTGTTTCTTGCCAGAATGAGAGTGCAATTTCTGCAGAATTTACCAAATAACATATAGTTATACTCCAGAAACAAAGTAAGCAGTATAAACATTTTTTTAAACCTCATATATCTTGATTTTTGTTTCTAGTCAACGTTATCAAAGGCTGCAGCTTGTAGGTGAAACAAGAAATAGTGGCACAGCAGAACCAAGCAAATTATTATATGTCCAGATAAAGTGCCCAAGAGCACAGAGACTCGACCTAAGGTAATGGAGTTATGAGGCAGCATCACATAATCAACCTCCAGGAACACATTCAACCAGAAATGGAAAAACTACTGCTCAGCTGTGTAAGCAATACTTTTTGATAACTATAATATTAGTACTGATTGAAATATACTTATTTTGAAACTACCATGGTAAAAATTAGTACAAACTCATTGATTAAAAATAAAGCTGTTTCATTGCAAAAAAACTAACAAGAGAATTTCAACTCATGAATGACCATTTTGCACCTGAAAATTGAGCAAGCAGGTGATTAAAACTGGAGGATGTGCACTCAGCTATCCTATTGATGCCCAAGGCTTGTCTGCTGCCATGTTCAGATGGGTCTGTAAATGGGCTAGCAGCCTACCCACCTGAAACAAATGTAAGGCTGCTTTACTATGTAAATCAGGGGTTGCAGGAACCTGATGCAAAAGTAAGGTGCAAATGGGCTTCTTCTTGTTGAAACAAATAAAATATTCTTTCAATAGCTCTATTACTCATTTGATCTATGCAGCATCAACTCTCAGTCAAATAAGAGCAGCTGTTATTGTTTTATTAGTGTTTAAGAGGTTACAGCACCATCTCAGGAGGAAGTAACAATGGCATGCATTACTGTTACTTGACAGTATTAAATGTTCATATGGATTTGTTTTTACATATCATGGAGTTTACAAATATTCCCAGGGTATGATAGCATAGTGGTTATGTTACTGGACTAGTAATCCAGAGGCCCAGACTGATCCAAAGACATGAATTTAACTCCCACCATGGAAGCTGGGCGATTTAAATTCAATCAATTAAATAAACCCGAGATAAAAAGCTAATATCAGTAATGCTGGCCATGAAACTACTGCAGTGTCTTAAAAACTCATCTGGTTCAACGTCATTTTGGAAAAGAAATCTGCTGTCATTACACAGTCTGGCCTATATATAATAAAAGCAAAATACTGTGGATGCTGGAAATCTGAAATAAAAACAAGAAATGCCGGAAATACTCAGCAGGTCTGGCAGCGTCTGTGGAGAGAAAAGCAGAGTTAACCTATATATAACTCCAGACCTACAGCAATGTGCTTGACTCTTGACTGTCCTCATAAATGGCATAGCAAGCCACTCAAGGGCAATTAGGGATGGACCAGAAATGTTGGTCTTGCCAGTGATGCCCACATCCCTTGAATGAATAAATGAATGATTAGATTCAGGGATTTTTTTTAATTAATAGATTTTTGAAAGGCCTAAGTGTAATAGATTGAAAAACATTTGTGATGACGTTGTTAATCTTGTTAAGCACACATGTTGACCGATTGACTTGATTATAGTGGCTGAATTATACTCAACCTAATGTTTTGTAAGTTACATTTTATATTCAAATTTACCTTACTGTCATTTAACTATGCAGTTTTCTACATTAGGACTCTAGCCAAAATCAGGACATCTTACCGTAGCACAGTCTCTGGTTTGCTGTTCTGATAATTCAAAGAGCCATTCTCGATAATCCCTTTTCGTGTGCTTGTGTTCTTACTTGAGCACTTTTGCTTCTTCTCATTCTTGGCAAAGGTTACATTGCCATTTGATGCACCATGTGCCTTTGGTGATATGTGCTTGCAGACTTTTGAGGATTCGACACATAAATCATCAAGGGGTAGATTTTCTGTACTTCCAAATGACTCATACTCCATAGTCTTGTTGAAGTGGTTTTCCACACTTTCTGTTTCACTCGTTCTAGAGTCAGTTGCTTGTAAACAGTTACTGGCTGTAAGAACTTGTTTTGTGACTTCCTTCTCTTTCTCTTTGCCTTTTTCTTTAAATTCTAGTTCTGGTAAGGCTAAAGTGTATTTCTTCCTGATTGCAATGGCTCTAGTTGGATGCTGGTATTGAGAGCACAGCGGAAGCCTTTTAAATGCTAAAGCAAACAAGAAAAAACATTTTATAGCACGAGAGGAGCACTGGAAATATACATCAGGTCCATCAGCATCTGTAAGGAGAAAAGGCAGATTAATGTTTTGCGTATCCACCCTTCAAAAGAAGATGTTTTGAGGAATGATCCATATCTAAAATGGTCACTTACCTTTTTTCCTTCCAGGTGCTGATGGGTTAGGGTGTCAAATTGAAAAAAAATAAGCAGGTCTAGACTGGGCCCCTTTGAATAAAAAGAACAAAATTCCAATTTGGAACAATTTAGATATGAAGATGATTGTCCCTTAACATAAAGTGACACGTATGGCAGTTTTGCTCTAAGCTTTTTAGTCTAGTGAGAAGGATGAGGAGTCTTCTGCTTGGTGGGTCTACAGGTCTTTGATAATTGGTTACTCAGTTACGGAGGAAAGATCCATTGCTTCATGCTAGATGCATATTCAGCCAATCCCAGTTAGGATTGTGGGGAAGGATGCATGCTTCCTTCTGTTAGGCATGTACCATTTATTCTAACACGAACAATCAGTGATGTCGTATCAGATGTGAAAAACACATTAGTAGAGTAGTGTAACTATGTGAAAGGATGACGCATATGCTTCAAAATGGGTATATTTTTACCCATGAGTAATATAATCTTTACAAGAATTAATATGTTATTTAGTTTCCTGTATCCAGAATGAATCTCAGTGCATGCATGCTATGGAAGAAAGCACCTTGACTCTCCATTGCAGTGTTCAAATTTTACACCAGATTTGGAAAAAGGTGACATCATATTTTTCTCCAGGTGGGGAATTTCACCCATGAAAAGTGGGGTCTGCATCGTGCACAATTTCCCATCCAAATTGATCTGAAAATCATTCACAGTAGGCATCAGAATTTCCAATTTACATTGTTAGTGGGTGATGCACTCCATTGGGAGTACAAAATTGTAAAATTACCCCTCTTACTGCATGGTTCTCAAATAGTGGGCATACCCATTGGTGATCTGTCCAGGGGGTGCATTAAAGGCTGAGAAAAAAAAATTCTAAACTTACTGTCAATCAGTGGTTTGAGCAGGTAAAAACCTTCAATATGTCAGTCAAACTTTCAAAAGACCCAAACCTGTGTTTGCCAATTGCCAATCCTATTCAATCAGAACATCAGGCTCTGAGTACTGGCTTGTCTATCAGTGATATAGCAAAGAAGCTTGGTGAGCTGTGGAATACTTGCAGTGAAGAGGAGAAGAAACTATTGCATGTTAGTCGAATCCTCAAAAGACCCCAGTCTGTGTTTTCCAATTCCCAATCCACCGCTTCCTCCCATTGGACTCCCAACACCTGTCCTATTGTTTCTTATTGCTCAGCTCTTTTGATGGCCTCTCTTCTTCTGCTCAGGTGGGATTGGGGGAATGGGGGTTTACTCATGGGCTGACAAACAAAGAGCAAGCCAAAAACCCCAGCCAGTATCTGTAGATGGTGGGTCATAAGAATTTTGGGTGGGACATGGACTGTAAATGTTGAAGAACCTCTAAGGTATTGGATTTAGTTGTTGAGTAAATATATCCTATGGTGCCTCGACATGTATTCTCCATTTGTTTAAGGATAGGGGGAAAAAGCATAGTTTATACGAACAAATGTATGGTGATGATTAAGCTTGTATCAATGAAAAACAGCAATGAGGAATGAGAAATCTGCTCCAAATACCTTCTGCCAAACTCCGGTCCTGTCTTGTTTGCAGCTGTTGTTCTGAGGGTAAGGCCTGCTGAAGAAGTTGCATGAAGAACTCATTCTGTTTTTGAACTTCTTTTTGTTTCCTTAATTTAATTTTGTAGCAAATGTAACTTTTAAATTCAAAACCTAAAGACACTGCTGGATATCCTATGCTAAAATAAGAAAAGAAATATAATTAATGAATGAAAGAAAAAAGAACTTGTATTTACATGGCACCTTTGACAAAAAAGGCACCCCAAGCATTTCACGGCCAAATAATTACTCTTGAAGTGTAGTTAGTGCTGTCATGTAGGAAAACCTAACAGCCAGTTTGCACATAGCAAGGTACCATAAAAAGCAATGAGATAAATGATCAGATAATCCATTTTTTTGCAATTAGGGATGAATGTTAGACCTTAGCACCTTTCATAAAATCTGAAGAGTATTATTTGATGTAGCTGAAACCGTACAGATTTTTTGTTACTAAATACTTAATTTTCTAAGAAATATAGGTAACTATACAAAATTTAGAATTGCATAGAATATACGACATTGAAACAGGCCATTCAATCCCACTCTTCTTTATCTAACGATCAGCATAATCCTCTAATCTCTTCTCTCTCATATGCTTATCCAGGCTCCCTTTAAATGCATCTATACTTTTTATCTCAACCATTCCCTATAGTAGCGAGTTTCACATTCTCACCACTCTCTGAGTAAAGAAGTTTCTTCAGAATTCCCTGTTTGTATATTGTGTAGTCGAGCTGCTGTAGAGTTACACACCATGGATTCAAAACTGAGAATAGTTTTTAAGCAAAGCGAGGAAATTCAGTCTACATTTTAAAATCATTCACTCTGTCCCTATTTATTTCATGTAAGTTTTGTCAAAGTATATTATATCAATTTAGGAAGCAGAGAAGTAAAGTTTGTTGCAGCACAGGGGTTTCTCTGGGAAAAGACTGAGGAGTTGAGAGACACAAAACTGAGGCATTGTCGCACTGCCACGGGCAGCCTAACCAGTTTGCATATACAGGTTCCATTACAAATGTCAATATTGGAAAATGTAAGGTGGAAAATTAACAGAGTGTATAAATAGGATTTTTTAATATATTGATATATTTCAGATACCTATATAGCAACAATAGATAAAACACAAGGAAAAACTAGTACCAGCCATGTACTATGCAGTACTCACCTGGTGTTAGAACTTCCCAACTCAAATGCTTCCATTTGAAAGCGGTGAATTCCACGCAAATTAAGCCACTCTGAGATGAATGTAGGTCACAGCTATAATTGTTATCATTATACTGGCACAGGGTATAAATGGTAGGGAAAATAAACAACTAAAATAAGAATAAGACGTAGATGTCCCCTCTATATAAAAATTGGAGATGGTAAACTATTTAGTGCAGGAGGTACTTCCAGACCAACCAAATGTTAATTATAAAGATTGAAAATCATTTATTTTGGTTTAAAAATGTAACATACTGTGATGTATGTCACTCTTAAAAAGAAACACACTTTCATGGGGAAAGATTTCCTCTGGTCCTTAATAACAACACAAACATCGTGGGAACGTTTCTTACGTTCATTATTTCTAGAAATCATCAGCAATCAAAAAAGGACATATTTATAATTTCACTTGGAGCAGCAATAATAGTAAACATTTCATCCTGAGCTAACCTCACTGGATAATGCAAGGTCAGTTAATTTACGTAAACACCTAGGGCACATCAGGAGTTTTTTTTGCCTCTTGCATGAGAGTGCACAGTGTGTGAGAGCGGGGGTGGGGAGGATTGTCAATGATGGTGTGCTAAAGATACATTGTGCTAGGTTGGGTAAAGCTCCATGTAGCAGTTGATCTTTACGGATCCTTTTTTTCATATTATGTAAATATTATCGCTGACACAAAAGAGACATTTTCCAACCAAGAACCATGTTTTTTTTTAAAAAGCATTGTAACATTGGAGATGACAAAATAAAGTCTGAAATTGTACATCATGTTCCTCTAAAGCTGACTCTCTGAAATTACCTGTTTCTTCAAAACCACTATTTTGTGTGTAATCTTGTACATAATGATGAAGTAGTTAAGTACACCATCACTCAAAACTACAGAGCATTGGTGTGAGTGGCCTTTGGAACAAAAGATGTATTATGCCTCTCCTCTCAGCTATGAATCACTGGCTGTAAAATTGGATAAATCTCAAAAACGGGCTCTGGGATTGCAATGCAGGATTAACCCGAGCCTGTTGTTTCTGTTGTTTCAAACAAAGTTTGAGTGCTGCCTGTTCATTTCAATGATTTCTGCGTGCAGTCAGCACTACGCACACTGCTGAGTGGCTACATGCTTCAACAGGAGGCACAAAATCATGGGAGGCTAGCATGAATTCATGCTAGCTGGCACGACTGAAAGCCAGTCTGCACCTCCTAAAAGTGATTTTGACTGGAGCAGGTGCTGGAAGCAATTCTAAGAATGAGTTTTACCTGAGAAAGACACAAGAATGGCACAACAGGGCAGAGTGCATGCTCCAAAGCTCTCTGATGCAGCACTGGAGGCCTTGGTGAAGGAGGTGAAGAAGAGGAGAGAGGTCCTCTATCCCCAGAAAGACACTGAGAAGTCAGTGGGAGGAGATAGCCATCGCAGCCGATACCAGCAATCTAACCCCGAGAACCTGATCCAGTGCCACAAAACATTTAGTAACCTCACAAAAGTGGTCAATGTTAGTGAATGTGTCTTCAAATGCTATATCCTTACAATGGAAGCACTGGCATCACACACTGCTCAGATCAACACCCCTTCTTCACTCACTTTCCAGCAATCTGTATTGTTATGTTTCATACCCCAAGCATGAAGAAACAAGGCTCACAATTTCTGTGTGTGCAGGCTTTATTCAGATGGCTCCCAGACCTGTCTTAGTTTCACTATTGGAACCACACCCCCTCTAGGTTGACTGACAGCATAGTGAGCAGTCTTGTAAACACAGCACAGAGCAATCAATCACTGAGCAAACAAATACAACATCTATCAACCACAACTCATACTTGATTTTCATAGCTTCACCATACCCTCACATAATTTGCATTGCTGCAAGCCTCACATCCACATCTCACACTGCCAGCTATTCAACCATGGCAGCCACATCATCCAAACACACTGTACGATACTCACTGACACACTTCACTCCTCTCATGCAGGACAAGAAGAAGTTGAGGGCGGTCTGAATGTCACTTGCAATGTGGGTCACAATGCGCAGTCATCGGCATATTGTAAGTCATGAATGTGGAGAGTTGCTTTAGTCTTGGCTCTCAGCCTGTTAAGGTTGAAAACCTTCCCATCAAGTCGAAACTCAATCATGACTCCTTGTGGAAGTTGGTCACGAATGAGTTCCAGGACCAGGCTGAGGCAAATAGTGAGAGAGTTGACACAATCACACAGCCTTGCTTGACGCCTGATCGGATACGAAAGAGCTTGTTCTCCACTCAGGCCACCCTTAACCTCTTCAACTCCACATACAAAAAGGGTTGATATCTCACTCAAAATCAGCAAGACCAAAATCGTCCACCAGCCCTTCCCTGGACAAGCGCCTACATCTCCAGTTATTGTTAATGATGGGAAGAATTGAGAAATCTTTGAACACTTCCCATATCTCGGCAGCTACCTTTCTCAAAAGGTCACGATCGAAGTGGAGATCCAGCACAGAATCGGCTGTGCTAGGGCAGCCTTCCAAACATTGCATAACCATGTCTTTGGCATCCGAGATCTCCATAACAGGACAAAGGCTTGAGTCTGGATCTGCCAGAGCCACTTGGCTCCTGACCTCATACAGCCTTGCTCCAAACATGGGTAAAAGAGCTGAATTCCTGAGGTGACGTGAGAGTGACTGCCTTTGACATCAATGCAGCATTTAACCGAGTGTGGCATCAAGGAGACCTAGCAAAATTGAAGTCCATAGGAATCGGGGTAAAACTCTCCACTGGCCGTAGTCACACCTCGCACAGAGGAAGGTGGCTCTGGTGGTTGGAAGCCCATTCATCTCAGCCCAGGACTGCAGGAGTTCCTCAGGGCAGTGGTCTAGGTCCAACCATCTTCAGCTGCTTCATCAATGACCTGAACTCCATCATAAGGTCAGAAGTGGGGATGTTCGCTGATGATTGCACAGTGTACAATACCATTCGTAACTCCTCAAATAATGAAGCAGTCCATGCCTGCTTGCAGCAAGATATGGACAACATTCAGGCATGGGCTGATGAGTGGCAACTAACATTCACGCCACCCAAATGCCAGGGAATGACCGTCTTCAATAACAGACAATCTACCATCTCCCCTTGACATTCAATGAGATTACATCGCAGAATCCCTCACCATCAACATCCTGGCAGTTACCATTGACCAGAAACTTAACTGAACTAGCCACATAAATACTGTGGCTACAAGAGGAGATCAAAGGCTGAGAATTCTGCAGCAAGTAACTCACCTCCTGTCTCCTCAAAGCCTGACCACCATCTACAAGGCACAAGTCAGTTTAATTTTGGGGGTGGGGAAATGTCTAGAAAAAATAATTCAGGACAAAATTAATAGTCACATGGACATATGCGGGTTAAGTAAAGAAAGCCAGTATGGATTTCTTAAGGGAAAATAATGTGAGGAGATAACAGCGAGGGTTGATGAAGGCAATGCTGTTGATGTGGTGTACTTGGACTTTCAAAAGGCACTTGATACAGTGCCACACAACAGACTTGTGAGAAAACCTATAGCTCATGGAATAAAAGTACGGTAGCAACATGGAAACGGAATTGGCTGACTGACAGGAAACAAAGACTAGTGGTCAATGGATGTTTTTCGGGCTGGAGGAAGGTTTGTAGTGGAGTTCCCCAGGAGTCAGTGTTGGGACCCTTGCTTTTCCTGATATATATTAATGACCTAGACCTTGGTGCACAGGGCACAATTTCAAAGTCTGCAGATGATACAAAACTTGGAAGCATTGTAAACTGTGAGGAGGATAGTGTAGAACTTCAAAAGGGCATAGACAAGTTGGTGGAATGGGCAGACAGGTGGCAGATGAAGTTCAATGCAGAGAAATGCGAGGTGATTCATTTTGGTAGCAAGAACATGGAGAGACAATATAGAATAAAGGGTACAATTCGAAATTGGGTACAGCAGCAGAAGGATCTGGGTGTATATGTGCATAAGTCATTGAAGGGTGCAGGACAGGTTGAAAGCATGGTTAATACCGGGCCACAAGGACGGCACAGTGGTTAGCATCGCAGCCTCACAGCTCCAGCAACCCAGGTTCAGTTCTGGATACTGCCTGTGCAGAGTTTGCAAGTTCTCCCTGTGACCATGTGGGTTTCCTCCAGGTGCTCCAGTTTCCTCCCACATGCCAAAGACTTGCAGGTTGATAGGTAAATTGGCCATTGTAAAAATTGCCCCTAGTGTAGGTAGGGGGTAGGAGAATTGAGGGCAGGTGGGGATGTGAGAGGGAAAAATGGAATTAATGTAGGATTGGTATAAATGGGTGGTTGATGGTCAGCATGGACTCAGTGGGCCAAAGGGCCTGTTTCAGTGCTGTATCTCTCTATGACTCTAATAAAGCATACAGTATCCTGGGCTTTATTAATAGGGGCATAAAGTACAAGAGTAAGGAAGTAATGTTGAACTTGTATAAGACACTAGTTCAGCCTCAGCAGGAGTACTGTGTCCAGTTCTGGGTGCCACACTTCAGGCAAGACATGAAGGCATTGGAGAGAGTACAGAAAAGCTTCACAAGAATGGCTCCAGGGATGAGGAACTTCAGTTATGAAGATAGATTGGAGAAGTTAGCACTGTTTTCCTTGGAGAAGAGAAGGCTGAGAGGTGATTTGATAGAGTTATTCAAAATCACGAGGGGTCTGGACAGAGTAGATAGAGAGAAACTGTTCCCACTTATGAAAGGATCGAGAACAAGAGGGCACAGATTTAAAGTATTTGGTAAGAGAAGCACAAGTGACATGCGGAAAAACTTTTTCACACAGCGAGTGGTTAATGTCTGGACTGCACTGCCTGAGAGTGTGGTGGAGGGAGGTTCAATTGATGCATTCAAAAGGGAATTAGACTGTTCTATGAAAAGGAAGAATGTGCAGGGTTATGGGAAGAAGGCGGGGCATTGGAACTGACTGAATTGCTCTTTCGGCGAGCCAGTGCGGACACGATGGGCCAAATTGCCTTCTTCTGCACTGTAACAATTCTGTGATTCTGTGAAGTCAGGAGTGTGATGGAATATTCTCCACTTGCCTGGATGAATGCAGCTCCAACAACACTCACAAATCTAGACACCAGCAGCCTACTTGATTGGCACCCCATCTACCACTTTAAGTATTCACTCCCTCCACCACCGGCACACAGTATCAGCAGTGTGCACCATCTACAAGATTCACTGCAGCAACTCACCAAGGCTCCTTCAACAGCACTTCCCAAACCCATGACCTCTACCACCTAGAAAACAAGGGCAGCTGACACATGGGAACACCAACATCTGCAAGATCCTCTCCATGTCACAACCATCCTGACTTGGAAATGTGTCTCGGTTCCTTCACTGTCACTGGGTCAAAGTACTGGAACTCCCTCCCTAGCAACACTCTTGGTGTGCCTACATTACAGGACTGCAGCAGTTCAAGGACAATTAGCAATGGGCGATAAATGCTAGCCTTGCCAGTGATGCCCACATCCCATGAATGAATAAAAATTATTGTAGAGTCTCTCTCGGCCTCTACCTCAGCTCATCTGCTGCTGTAACCCTCTATCATGCCTTTGTTACCTCTAGACTTGACTATTCCAACACAATCCTGGCCAGCCTCTCATATTCTATTCTCCATAACTTTGATGATTTGCTGTCCATGTCTTAACTCACACCAAGTCCTTTTCACCTATTACTCTAATGCTCGCTGACTTAAATTGACTTCCAGTCAAGCAACTTCTTGATTTTAAAATTCTCATCCTTGTTTTCAAATCCCTCCATGGTGTCACCCTTCCCTATCTCTGTAATCTCCTCCAGCCCCACAACCCACCAAGATATCTGCAATTCTCTAATTCTGGCCTCTTAAGCATCCCCAATTTTAATTTCTCCACTGTTGGTGGGCATGCCTTCTGCTGCCAAGGCCTTCAACTCTGGAATTCCCACTCTAAGCTTCTTCATCTTTCCACCTCTCTTTCCTCCTTTCGGACTCTCCTGAAACCTATCTCTTTGACTAAGCCTTTGGCCATCTGCTCTAAGATCTCTTTATGTGGCTCAGTTCCAATTTTGCTTCATAACTCTCCTGTCAAGTGCCTTGGGCAAGCTCCCAGCCCAAATCAAGTTTGCAGAACCCCCACCACCACCTGCACCACCCCCCCACCACTGCAACAAATGACACCAGCCCAACACTCCCAGACCCCTCCCCATCAGTGACAGCATTGGCAAGGGACCCAACATAGGACTGAATTTTACTAGCCCCTCGATGCCGCGAGTCGCGGCGCAGAGGCTGGTAAAATTCTGCTGGGCGAGGCCCACCTCGACCCACGATGTTGAGATGGGCCCGCTGCATATTACCAGCGGTGGGGGAACCTCGGTGTGCAGCACTCCCCCTCCTCCCCCACCACTGCCTGGTGGCGGGCCCTTCATCTCCATATGCAGATCGCCAATGAATGTATGCAAAATAACTTACCTGCCATCCCATGCCGATTTTACAGCCTCCATTCGGCCTTCACACGGAGTTCTGAGGCAAGAACCTGATGGGGAGGGGGAAGCAATAAAACTTTCAGGGTGGGTGGGGTGGAGGAACGGGGAAATCAATTTTAATTGGATGTGTGGATGATGGAAGGGTTTGAAGGGCAAAAGATTGAAGGTTGGGGGGAAGTTCAGGTATTTGTAAAATCCATTGATGGTAATTTCGAGCAATGAAATGACCATTGGGGGAGTTAGGAAAGGGCCTCCATCACTTATTTTTATGTTTAATAAAACTCGACTATATTTTGTCTTTAATTATTGAAATTATTTGTAAGGGCTTAAAGCCCTTTAAAAATGGTGCCGGCGCCTGCGCGGTAGCACTGGACGCTGTTGCCAGGGCCACGGCGGCCGTCCCCACACGTCATCGGGGGTTCCGCCCCCACTATTTAAATGAGCCCCCTTGCGAAATATTGCGGGGGCTCCTTGGCAGCTGCTGAATGCGGGCACCCTACTGAGTTTAAAGGGCACTGCTGTGGAGCGCGCCACCCGAATAAAATTTAGCCCATAGTGTCTCCGTCATGAGAAACGCTACATTGAGACGTAAAGCTGTATTTTTATTAACCTGTTTCAAATAAATGGGACAGGGTACTTTGAATAAAAAGTGTTCCCGTGGACTGTCATATCCCCATTAATTAAGGGACAAGTTACATTTGAGTATTATGTTAAAGGTGCTACATAAATAAATAAAGTGTTACGACCAGGTAAGGAGGGGGTCTCAGGCTCACCTTTCACCGTTTCTCTGGTTTGACTGCAACAGGATTTTTAACACAGTGGTTGAACTAACCACCTCAGTGAGCACTTGCTCCTGTTCCTTTAATGTTTTCTTGAGTTCAAAGAAAGATGTAAGTTTATTACTCTTAACACTCTAACCCGGTTAAAATTACTAAAAAAATCCGCTACACATTCATACACATTCACATGAGAGTCACACACAGACACACAAATAGATTACAGAGGGAAAACAGATTTGGTAGTCGGATTACAGTCCGGAATAAATGGAATTTAAATATGGTGTATTAGTCCCATAGTCCTCAATTGAAATTATAGTCCTGAAGTCCTCGCTGAGCCACGTGAACAGCTGTGAGCTTGCTTTTCTCAGGGCTCTTGAAGTCAAAAGAAGGATTTGGTTCTTGTCCCCTGGTTGCTGGCTGTGGTGGTCTGGAGGCTCGTGGGAGTTCCCAGATGCAGCCGGATCTTCTTTTGTTATTTACTGGCTAGAGAGGAAGAGTGCGAGACCTGCTTCATTGATGGCTTTTCAGTTACTCTGTCTCTGCTGTCTCTGTGACAAAGCTTACAGTTTCTCCAGAGCTGTGCAGGCAGCCACATGACACTATCAAGCCCCTTTGTTCTTTTAATGAGGCTTTTCTGGAATCTTCTCTGAGGTTCAAGTTGCTACACCTCAAGATGTCCAGTCACACTTGGAGGGGGTTGGCTCTTTCAAAGTCAATAGGTATAGATGGCCCTGACGAATGTGTTGATAAGGCCATTTTAGGTAAGTTAATCACTGAGAGTACCTCATTGTTCTGGTTAGGTTGAATGATACTGGTCATCTCCAGTTTGATCTTTTGATGTTTCAAATGTAAATTGCTGTGGCCATCTTGGCTGCCAGTTTACTTTTAAAAAGTTACTTGTAAGATTTTCCAGGAAAAGTCTAATGCACGGTTCCAACCGATGAAATTAATATTTCCCCTTTGGCATATAGGGTTTTCATAACAAAAGAAAGAAAGTTGTTGTTGAGTGTGATGAATGTACACATGACAGGCAGATTGAAATATTAGCTACCACATGGACATGAATCTGAAACCACAATAGTGTGAATCAAAGAGAAGCAGGCAATAAGAGATAGCAAAATGTTGCATGATCATCTTTAACTGGCTCACTTCATCCCTCAATTAACCCAATGGGTGGCTTTCAGTAATTCTGCCTACAGCATGATAATGTTAGCTATGATGCTAAAACAGATCTATTTTTCAAAGCAGACAAGTTCAATTTAGCTCAGATTACATATGTATTTAAATATTTTTAATTGACAAAGTTAGCATTAAGCAGATTGTGTAGTGTAAGGATAAGTAGCTGAAATTATCATGAATTACCCTGCAACAGTCTTGGGTAATGAAATTAGTTTTGTGCAATTCAGTTTTTAAATACTTCCAGTTACAAGACTCATCTGTGGAGCTTCATATAATTTTACTTGTTAAACAGTAAAGAGGGCTTTATTTTTTGTAAGTCCCTGCTTCTATTGATATTTTGAGCACAAAGAGTAATGGAACACTTGCTGAATGAATTTAATCTTTTTTTCCCTTTTCCCACCCCTTGGTATTCCTGAGTTCCCCATGTCATCCAGTCCTCAAATACCTGAAAAGGAATGCTGCAGCTTAGTCTCAAATTGGCAGGATGAGAAAAATGTAGTGAATGTTCTTGTGCTCTGAAGTTGCTCCATTTCCTTTCGTGCAGTGGGTGGAACAGACATAGAGATACATGGAGGCGAAAGACTTAAAAATGGGAAGAGAATTTAATTGAGGCAAAGGAAGAGGAACTTGCTCACTATTGAAATAGTATGAGGTGGCTGGAGAAAGGGAAGTAGTATCAGAGGACTGGTGGACAGCTAATGTGATTCCCACATAAAAATGGGAGATAGAGCAGCCCCGGGAACAATAAACCAAGTAGCCTAACATCGGTGTTAGGAAAGATACTGGAGTTCTCGGTCAAAGATGTAACAGAAAAATATCTAACATAAGAACATAAGAAATAAGAGCAGGAGTAGGCCATTCAGCCCCTTAAGCCTGCCCCACCATTCAATAAGATCATGGCTGATCTGTCCCAGGCCTCAACTCCTCTTTCGGGCCTGCTCTGCCTAACCCTCGACTCCCCGAGATTTCAAAAATTGATCTGCTTCCTCCTTAAACACATTTAGTGACCTAGCTGCCACAACTCTCTGAGGCAGAGAATTCCAGAGAGTCACCACCCTCTGAGAGAAGAAATTCCTTCGCATCTCAATTTTAAATGTGTGCTCCCTTATTCTGTAATTATGCCCCCTAGTTCGAGATTCCCCCACTACTGGAAACATCTTCTCAACATCTACCCTGTTGAGCCCCCTTAAAATCTTATATGTTTCGATAAGATCACCTCTCATTCTTCTAAACTCCAATGAATAAAGGCCTAACCTGTTTAGCCGTTCTTGATAAGACAGCCCCCTCATCCCAGGAATCAGCCTAGTGAACCTTTACTGAACTGCCTCCAATGCTAGTATATCCTTCTTTAAATACGGGGACTCACCAACACCCTGAACAGTTGGAACAGGACTTCCCTATTTTTAAACTCCAACTCCCTAGCAATAAAGGCCAAAATTCCATTTACCTTCCTAATTACAAAGAACAAAGAACAGTACAACACAGGAACAGGCCATTCGGCCCTCCAAGACTGCGCCGATCTTGATGCCTGCCTAAACTAACACCTTCTGCACTTCCGGAGCCCTTATCCCTCTATTCCCTTCCTATTCAAGTATTTGTCAAGATGTCTCTTAAACGTCGCTATCGTATCTGCTTCCATCACCTCCCCTGGCAGCAAGTTCCAGGCACTCACCACCCTCTGTGTAAAAAACTTGCCTTGCACATCCCCTCTAAACTTTGCCCCTCGCACCTTAAACCTATGTCCCCTATGACTCTTTCATACTGGGAAAAAGCTTCTGACTATCCACTCTGTCCATGCCGCTCATAACTTTGTAAACCTCTATCATGTCGCCCCTCCACCTCCGTCGTTCCAGTGAAAACAATCCAAGTTTTTTCAACCTCTCCTCATATCTAATGCCCTCCAGACCAGGTAACATCCTGGTAAACCTCCTCTGTACCCTCTCCAAAGCCTCCACGTCCTTCTGGTAGTGTGGCGACCAGAATTTCACGCAATATTCTAAGTGTGGCCAAACTAAGGTTCTGTACAGCTGCAACATGACTTGCCAATTTTTATACTCTATGCCCCGACCGATGAAGGCAAGCATGCCGTATGCCTGCTTGACTACCTTATCCACCTGCGTTGCCACTTTCAGTGACCTGTGGACCTGTACGCCCAGATCTCTCTGCCTGTCAATACTCCTAAGGGTTCTGCCATTTACTGTATACTCCCACCTGAATTAGACCTTCCAAAATGCATTACCTCACATTTGTCCGGATTAAACTCCATCTGCCAATTCTCCGCCCAAGTCTCCAACTGATCTATATCCTGCTGTATCCTCTGACAATCCTCATCATTATCTGCAACTCCACCAACCTTTGTGTCGTCCGCAAACTTACTAATCAGACCAGCTACATTTTCCTCCAAATCATTTATATATACTACAAACAGCAAAGGTCCCAGCACTGATCCCTGCGGAACACCAGTAGTCACATCCCTCCATTCAGAAAAACACCCATCCACTGATACCCTCTGTCTTCTATGACCAAGCCAGTTCTGTATCCATCTTGCCTGCTCACCTCTGATCCCGTGTGACTTCACCTTTTGTACCAGTCTGCCATGAGGGACCTTGTCAAAGGCTTTACTGAAGTCCATATAGATAACATCCATCATCAATCATCCTCGTCACTTCCTCAAAAAACTCAATCAAATTAGTAAGACACGACCTCCCCTTCACAAAACCATGCTGTCTCTCGCTAATAAGTTTGTTTGTTTCCAAACGGGAGTAAATCCTGTTCCGAATAGTCCTCTCTAATATTTTCCCTACCACTGACGTAAGGCTCACCGGCCTATAATTTCCTGGATTATCCTTGCCACCCTTCTTAAACAAAGGAACAACATTGGCTATTCTCCAGTCCTCTGGGACCTCACCTGTAGCCAATGAGGATGCAAAGATTTCAGTCAAGGCCCCAGCAATTTCTTCCGTTGCCTCCCTCAGTATTCTAAGGTAGATCCCATCAGGCCCTGGGGACTTATCTACCTTAATGCTTTGCAAGACACCCAATAACTCCTCCTTTCTGATAATGAGATGACTGAGACTATCTGCACTCCCTTCCCTAGGCTCATCATCCACCAAGTCCTTCTCTTTGGTGAATACTGATGCAAAGTACTCATTTAGCACCTCGCCCATTTGCTCTGGCTCCACACACAAATTCCCATCTCTGTCCTTGAGTGGGCCAACCCTTTCCCTGGTTACCCTCTTGCTCTTTAAATATGTATAAAAAGCCTTGGGATTTTCCTTAATCCTGTTTGCCAATGACTTTTCATGACCCCTTTTAGCCCTCCTAACTCCTTGCTTAAGTTCCTTCCTACTGTCTTTATATTCCTCAAGTGCTTCGTCTGTTCCTAGCCTTCCAGCCCTTACAAATGCTTCCTTTTTCTTTTTGACTAGGCTCACAATATCCGTGTTATCCAAGCTTCCCGAAACTTGCCAACTTGTCTTTCTTCCTCACTGGAACATGCTGGTCCTGGATTCTAATCAGCTGACGTTTGAAAGACTCCCACATGTCAAAGAACAAAGAAGAACAAAGAAAATTACAGCACAGGAACAGGCCCTTCCGCCCTCCAAGCTTGCTCCGATCCAGATCCTCTATCTAAACCTGTCGCCTATTTTCTAAGGGCCTGTATCTCTTTGCTTCCTGCCCATTCATGTATCTGTCTAGATACATCTTAAAAGACGCTATCGTGCCCGCGTCTACCACCTCCGCTGGCAACACGTTCCAGGCACCCACCACCCTCTGCGTAAAGAACTTTCCACGCATATCCCCCCTAAACTTTTCCCCTTTCACTTTGAACTCGTGTCCCCTTGTAATTGAATCCCCCACTCTGGGAAAAAGCTTCTTGCTATCCACCCTGTCTATACCTCTCATGATTTTGTACACCTCAATCAGGTCCCCCCTCAACCTCCGTCTTTCTAATGAAAAATAATCCTAATCTACTCAACCTCTCTTCATAGCTAGCGCCCTCCATACCAGGCAACATCCTGGTGAACCTCCTCTGCACCCTCTCCAAAGCATCTACATCCTTTTGGTAATGTGGCGACCAGAACTGCACGCAGTATTCCAAATGTGGCCGAACCAAAGTCCTATACAACTGTAACATGACCTGCCAACTCTTGTACTCAATAGCCCGTCCGATGAAGGAAAGCATGCCGTATGCCTTCTTGACCACTCTATTGACCTGCGTTGCCACCTTCAGGGAACAATGGACCTGAACACCCAAATCTCTCTGTACATCAATTTTCCCCAGGACTTTTCCATTTATTGTATAGTTCACTCTTGAATTGGATCTTCCAAAATGCATTACCTCGCATTTGCCCGGATTGAACTCCATCTGCCATTTCTCTGCCCAACTCTCCAATCTATCTATATTCTGCTGTATTCTCTGACAGTCCCCTTCACTATCTGCTACTGTCAGATGCTGATTTACCCTCAAACAGCCGCCCCCAATCTAAATTCTTCAGTTCCTGCCTAATATTGTTATAATTTGCCTTCCCCCAATTTAGCACCTTCACCCGAGGACTACTCTTATCCTTATCCACAAGTACCTTAAAACTTATGGAATTATGGTCACTGCTCCCGAAATGCTCCCCCACTGAAACTTCGACCACCTGGCCGGGCTCATTCCCCAATACCAGGTCCAGAATGGCCCCATCCCTAGTTGGACTATCTACATACTGTTTCAAGAAGCCCTACTGTATGCTCCTCACAAATTCTGCCCCATCCAAGCCCCTAGCACTAAGCGAGTCCCAGTCAATATAGGGGAAGTTAAAATCACCCACCACCACAACCCTGTTACCTTTACATCTTTCCAAAATCTGTCTACATATCTGCTCCTCTACGTCCCGCTAGCTGTTGGGAGGCCTGTAGTAAACCCCCAACATTGTGACTGCACCCTTCCTATTCCTGAGCTCCACCCTTGTTGCCTCGCTGCATGACCCCTCCGAGGTGTCCTCCCGCAGTACAGCTGTGATATTCTCCTTAACCAGTAATGCAACTCCCCCACCCCTTTTATATCCCCCTCTAAATCCTGGGACATTTAGCTGCCAATCCTGCCCTTCCCTCAACCAAGTCTCTGTAATAGCAACAACATCATATTTCCAAGTGCTAATCCAAGCTCTAAGTTCATCTGCCTTACCTGTTATACTTCTCGCATTGAAACAAATGCACTTCAGACCACCAGTCCCGCTGTGCTCAGCAACATCTCCCTGCCTGCTCTTCCTCTTAGTCCTACTGGCCTTATTTACTATGCCCTCCTCATTTACTTCACTAGCTGTCCTACTGCTCTGGTTCCCACCCCCCTGCCACACTAGTTTAAACCCTCCCGAGTGACACTAGCAAACCTTGCAGCCAGGATATTAGTGCCCCTCCAGTTTAGATGCAACCCGTCCTTCTTGTACAGTTCCCATCTGTCCCTGAAGAGAGCCCAATGGTCCAGATATCTGAAACCCTCCCTTCTACACCAGCTGCTCAGCCACGTGTAATTTTTACAAAATTACTTGCTGCACCTGCATGCTAACCTTTTGTGTTTCATGCACAAGAACACCCAGATCCCTCTGTACTGCAGTATTTTGTAGTCTTTCTACATTTAAATAATAATCTGGCTTTTTATTCTTCCTACCAAAGTGGATTACCTCACACTTTCCCACATTGAACCCCATCTGCCAAATTTTTGCCCACTCACTTAACTTATCGATGTCCCTTTGCAGATTATTTGTGTCCTCATCATAATATGCCTTCCCACCTATTTTTGTCTCATCAGCAAATTTGGATACACGACACTCTGTCCCTTCCTCCAAGTCATTAATGTAGATAGTAAATAGCTGAGGCCTTAGGACCGATCCTTGTGGCACCCCACTAGTTACAGCTTTTCAACCTGAAAAAGACCCATTGATCCCAACTCTCTGCCTTCTGTGTGTTAGCCAGTCCTCAATCCATGCCAACACATTACTCCAAATACCCTGAGCTCCTATTTTGTGCAATAACCTTTTATGTGGCACCTTATCAAACGCCTTCTGAAAATCCAAATACACTTCATCTACTGGTTCCCCTTTATCCACTCTGCTTGTTATATCCTCAAAGAACTCTTAACAAATTTGTCAGACGTGATTTCCCTTTCATAAAACCATTTTGACTCTGTTTGATTGCATTATGTTTTTCTAAATGTCCTGCTATTTCTTCCTTAATAATGGACTCAAGAATTTTCCCAATGACAGATGTTAAGCTAACTGGTCTATAGTTTCCTGCTTTCTGTCTCCCTCCTTTCTTGAATAAGGGCGTCACATTTGTTGTTTTCCAATCCGCTGGTACCCGACCGGAATCCAGTGAGTTTTGGTACATTATGACCAATGCCTCCACTATCTCTGCAGCCACTTCTTTTCCAACCCTTGGTTGCAGGCCATCAGGTCCTGGCAACTTGTCTGCCTTTAGTCCCATCAGTTTGTCCATCACCTTTTCCCTCGTGATTGAAATTGTTGCAAGTTCCTCCATCCCATTTACACCTTGCTCATCTATTATTGTTGGGATGTTTATAGTGTCCTTCACCGTGAAGACTGATGTAAAATATTGGTTTAAATTATCTGTCATTTCCCTGTTACCTGTTATTAATTCCCCTTTCTCAGCCTCTCAGGGCCCCACACTTACTTTAGCTACACTCTTCCTTTTAATATACCCATAGAAGCTCTTACTGTTTGTTTTTATATTTCTTGCCAATTTACTCTCATAATTAATTTCCTCCCTCTATTAGTTTTTTAGTCATCTGCTGCTGGTTTCTAAAGACTTCCCAATCCTCTGGCCTACCACTTGTTTTACCCGCATTTGATTTTGATTTGATACTCTCCTTAACTTCCTTTGTTATCCACGGGTGGTTCATCGTTCTCTTCGAGTCCTTCCTTGTGAACGGAATAAATGTTTGCTAAGTGTTATGAAATATCTGCTTAAAAGTCTGCTACTGCCCAGCTACTGACTTCCCCTGTAGTCTATCTTCCCAGCCCGCTTTAGACAATTCTTTTTTCATACCTCTGTAATTGCCCTTGTTTAAGTTGAAGACACTGGTATGAGATCCGAGTTGCTCACCCTCAAACTGAATTTGAGATTCTACCATGTGATGATTGCTTTCCCCGAGAGGATCCTTAACTACGAGATCTCATATTAATCCTACCTCATTACACATTACCAAAACGAAAATAGTCTGTTCTGCAGTAGGTTCTGCAACATATTGCTCTAAGTAACAACCCCTGAGGCACTCTACAAATTCGTCTTCCATGCTAACCTTGCCAATTTGATTTGTCCAGTCTATATGCAGATTAAAATCACCCATGATAATTACAGTGCCTCCATTATTTCCTGATTAATATCTTGTCCTGCAGCGAGGCAACTCCTCGGGGGTATATAGACCACTCCCACCCATGATTTCTTTCCCTTGCTATTTCTTATTTCCACCTGAACTGATTCTACATCACGATCTATAACACCTATATCATTATCTAGAAACTGAAAATCTAATAAAGAGTAGTCAGCACAGATTCCAAAAGGTAAAGTCATGCTTGACCAAACTTATTGAATTCTTTGAAGAAATAACAGAAAAGAAAGGTAAGGAGAATACAGCAGACATAATATATTTGGATTCCCAAAAAGCCTTTGATACAGTACTGCATAGTGGACTCATGAATAAGGTTAGCCTATGTGGACTTAGGGGATAAGTAGCAAAATTGTCAGCAAGCTGGCGTAGGATGGGGAAGGAAACTGCAGGGGATGGGCACAATCGAAATGTGGAGCTTATTCAAGGAGCAGCTACTGCGTGTCCTTGATAAGTATGTACCTGTCAGGCAGGGAGGAATTTGTCGAGCGAGGGAGCCGTGGTTTACTAAGGAAGTTGAAGCGCTTGTCAAGAGGAAGAAGAAGGCTTATGTTAGGATGAGACGTGAAGGCTCAGTTAGGGCGCTTGAGAGTTACAAGCTAGCCAGGAAGGATCTAAAGGGAGAGCTAAGAAGAGCAAGGAGAGGACACGAGAAGTCATTGGCGGATAGGATCAGGGAAAACCTAAGGCTTTCTATAGTTATATCAGGAATAAAAGAATGACGAGAGTTAGATTAGGCCCAATCAAGGATAGTAGTGGGAAGTTGTGTGTGGAATCAGAGGAGATAGGGGAAGCGTTAAATGAATATTTTTCGTCAGTATTTACAGTAGAGAAAGAAAATGTTGTCGAGGAGAATACTGAGATTCAGACTACTAGGCTAGATGGGATTGAGGTTCACAAGGAGGAGGTGTTAGCAATTTTGGAAAGTGTGAAAATAGATAATTCCCTGGGCCAGATGGGATTTATCCTAGGATTCTCTGGGAAGCCAGGGAGGAGATTGCAGAGCCTTTGTCCTTGATCTTTATGTCGTCATTGTCGACAGGAATAGTGCCGGAAGACTGGAGGACAGCAAATGTTGTCCCCTTGTTCAAGAAGGGGAGTAGAGACAGCCCTGGTAATTATAGACTTGTGAGCCTTACTTCGGTTGTGGGTAAAATGTTGGAAAAAGTTATAAGAGACAGGATTTATAATCATCTAGAAAAGAATAAGTTCATTAGCGATAGTCAGCATGGTTTTGTGAAGGGTAGGTCGTGCCTCACAAACCTTATTGAGTTTTTCGAGAAGGTGACCAAACAGGTGGATGAGGGTAAAGCAGTGGATGTGGTGTATATGGATTTCAGTAAGGCGTTTGATAAGGTTCCCCACGGTAGGCTATTACAGAAAATACGGAAGTATGGGGTTGAAGGTGATTTAGAGCTTTGGATCAGAAATTGGCTAGCTGAAAGAAGACAGAGGGTGGTGGTTGATGGCAAATGTTCATCCTGGAGTTTAGTTACTAGTGGTGTACCGCAAGGGGCCACTGCTGTTTGTCATTTTTATAAATGACCTGGAAGAGGGTGCAGAAGGGTGGGTTAGTAAATTTGCGGATGACACGAAGGTCAGTGGAGTTGTGGATAGTGCCGAAGGATGTTGTAGGGTACAGAGGGACATAGATAGGCTGCAGAGCTGGGCTGAGAGATGGCAAATGGAGTTTAATGCGGAAAAGTGTGAGGTGATTCACTTTGGAAGGAGTAACAGGAATGCAGAGTACTGGGCTAATGGGAAGATTCTTGGTAGTGTAGATGAACAGAGAGATCTTGGTGTCCAGGTACATAAATCCCTGAAAGTTGCTACCCAGGTTAATAGGGCTGTTAAGAAGGCATATGGTGTGGTAGCTTTTATTAGTAGGGGGATCGAGTTTCGGAGCCACGAGGTCATGCTGCAGCTGTACAAAACTCTGGTGAGACCGCACCTGGAGTATTGCGTGCAGTTCTGGCCACCGCATTATAGGAAGGATGTGGAAGCTTTGGAAAGGGTGCAGAGGAGATTTACTAGGATGTTGCCTGGTATGGAGGGAAGGTCTTACGAGGAAAGGCTGAGGGACTTGAGGTTGTTTTCATTGGAGAGAAGGAGGAGGAGAGGTGACTTAATAGAGACATATAAGATAATCAGAGGGTTAGATAGGGTGGATAGTGAGAGTCTTTTTCCTCGGATGGTGATGGCAAACACGAGGGGACATAGCTTTAAGTTGAGGGGTGATAGATATAGGACAGATGTTGGAGGTAGTTTCTTTACTCAGAGAGTAGTAGGGGCGTGGAACGCCCTGCCTGCAACAGTAGTAGACTCGCCAACTTTAAGGGCATTTAAGTGGTCATTGGATAGACATATGGATGAAATTGGAATAGTGTAGGTCAGCTGGTTTCACAGGTCGGCGCAACATCGAGGGCCGAAGGGCCTGTACTGCGCTGTAATGTTCTAATTCTAATTCTATTTCTAATTCTTACTGGGATTGGCAAATGATGGGCAGTGGTGTTCCACAAGGATTGCTATTGTTCACCATTTATATACACAATTTGAACGTGGGAATCGAAAATTTACCAATGACACCAAATTGGGTGTATAGGTAATACTGAAGATTACAACAAAATGCAGGAAAACAGTAATAAACTCGCAAAATGGGCATGTAATTAGTGAACTTCAATATAGACAAGTGTGAGGTCAAACATTTGGTAGGAAGGTTAAGGAAGCTGCTCCTTGTATACTCCTTGAAAAATCAGTGTCTAAATGCTGTACAAGAACAGAGGGATATAGGGCTACAGATACACAAATCACTGAAAGTAGCATCACAAATTATTAAGGCCATAACAAAGCAATCAAAGCACAAGGGTTCATTTCTGGAGGGATAGAACTGAAAAGCAGAGATGGTGGCCGGAATTTTACGCAACCCCGATGATGAGGATGGTGGGAGGCACCGGGATACCTTCACGCCCCGCTCCCGCTGCCACTTTACGCAGGGCGGCAGCACCGAGAAATGGCCTGCCCGCCCCAGGCCAATCAAGGTCCTTAAGTGGCCACAACGGCCACTTAAGGGCTTTCGCCCACCTCCACGCAGATTTTATGCGTGGCAAGTGGCCGTCCTGGAGCCGAGAAAAGCCACCTAACAAAACCAGGCGGCTCTCAAACGTCCCAGGGTGTGCCCTCATGTTCAGGCACCTTGTGCCCAATGGAGGGCCACCCCCACTACCCCAAACATCCTCAACACCCAACACGCACCCCCCTCTTCCCTCCAATCGACCACCCGTGCCTCATCGGGGCCCGACCGATTACCCCCGGCGAGGCAACAAAAACTTACCTGCCTTCCAGCCTCCCTGGCATCTTCTCTTCAAGCTGGGCTGCAGTCCCAGCAGTGGCCACTGCTCCTGGTGGCATTGCTGGGACTAAGAGTTGCTGGCCTGCTGATTGGCCGGCAGCCCTATTAGGCAGGATTTCCTACCTCAAGCGGGTGGAAGTCCCGCCTCACACCAGTTGAAGCCTGGGGACCCGCAAAATACGGGTCGGATCCCCAGGCGAGGCGGAAGCGGGTTCGCCACTGACTTTTCAATCAGTGGCCAGCTCCTGTCTGCCTACCGTAAAATCCCAGCCGTTATGTTAAACCTGAAAGAACTTTGGTTAGACACACTTACAGTACTATGAAGAGTTCTGGTTGCCATATTATGAAGAGGATATAGAGGCACTGAAGAAGATACAAAAAAGATTTCCTAGAAAGATTCAAGGACAGAGAGGTTATGCCTATCAGAAAAGATTGAACAGGCAGGGGGCTTTTTTTGTCGAGAAAAGAGAAGACTGAGAGATTACCTAATGGAGGTCTTGAAAATTATGAAAGGGTTTCATAGGTAAGACATAGAGAAGATGTTTCCAGTTGCAGGGAGACCAGAACTAGTATAAGATAATCATTAATAAATCCAATAGGGAATTCACATGAAACTTATTTATGCAGATAGTGGTTCAAATGTGGAACTCGCTACATCAGGGAGTAGTTGAGGCAAAAAGCATAGATGCATTCAATGGGAAGTTAGATAAGCACATGAGGGAGAAAGGTATAGAATAAAAAGTTGATGTGCTTAGATGAAGAAGAGGATTGGCAGGAGGCTTGTGTGGAACATAAACACCAGCATGGACCTGCTGAGCTGAGGGTGCAGTTTCTGTGCTGTAAATACTTTGTAATGATTTTGTAAGCATGGCACAGAAAGTTAAATCTTGTTCATTCCAGTTGAAATACCTTTTTAACAGTGTGATAAGTATTAATTATAATCTCTGTGACACAGAACATGAACTATTATAAGTGTGAGTCTCATTCCTTTAGGTATTAATTGTTGTTAGAGATTTAAAATAGGTATTTTTCTTTTTTCTCTCTCTCTCCCCCAATCCAATCTTTCCTTCCTTCTCTTTATTTCTCTTCCTGTATCTGAATTGGTATTGAATTCAGTCCTTGCGCTGTTAATTTCACAATCCTTCAGTCTGATTGGTTAAGGATATACACATTTTCTTGCCCTGTTCACTCAGATCCCTGATACTCTCTTTCCCTTGCTGCAAAGCTACCAGTTCACACTTTCAACAGCTTGCCATGCAAAAAAACCTAAATGCAAGGTTAAGTCTAACAGCAGACGCCACAGCAAAACTTTGTGCAATTAGTTAAAAGCACTGTTTCCAGTATTTTCTTAACAGAATGAATTCCAGGCTCCAAACACTGCTTCCTGCTCCAAAACCAACTATAAGTACATAGACTACAGTACCACAAAGCAAGATCAATTGCATTTGGATTCAATATCTGAATAATAAGAAAAATACCAGCTGGATTCGTTGCCAAGAGCCATACATTTTAGTACTCCAGTCTATGGTCTTTTAAATTGTTATATTGTAACAGGGGATCATATCTGAGCTTTTTAAAAAAAATTCAGAAACAAATAATTGGGCAGTTAACATTCAGTTATGTAAAATTTGTTCAACACATATCCTAAGAACACGAGTAAATAAGTTATTGCTGAGTGTTGGATAAAGACCTACAAGATTTTTTCAAAGTTTGCTTGATTCTTTTTATTAACAACTTAATTGAATTATTTACAGTGATCACTGCCCAACTTTTAATTTCCAACCCTTACTAACTGCAATTTACCACATTCAAAAACTTGTATTCGTCAGATTCTAGATTTCAGCAGCTAATACATAATTAATGGCAGAATCCTCAGTGAACAGACATTTGGAATGCTCTATTTACAATTTGCAAATGTTGAAAGTGCTCAGTTAACACAGGTTAAAGAAAGAACTAGGCAGTATCAGCTACTGAAAATTGTGGTCAGCAGTGAAGCAAAGGCGCTCGCTAGTGATGTCGAAGAAAGCTATGCTGAGAAATCTAATCATCTCTATGATGAAAACATTATCTCTCTCAATGTGCAATTGATTGTAAAGTAGTTCAATGGGGATTCCTAGCATGGAGCTGCAGTGATGTCATCAAGTTGTCCAAGTAGCCAATCACATTAAAGAATTCTCACAGGCAGCCAACCAGGAAATGAAATACACTAATAATCAAACCTCCTTCTAAAAAAATTTACCGAGAACAAAATAAGTATTGGGACATACACAGGGAGTTAAGGTAGAAGCGCAAATATCATGAACCAATCTTAAAAATGTATTAAATAAAAAATCTAGTAACTAATCATAATGGAGACTTTCAACAACATTTCACAAATATAAAATTATTTCCAGAGCCATTTTGGTTTTTCAGCAGTAACTATTACTCAGATTGCCATTAAATTGAATAGATAAGGGAAAATCAGTAGATGTGGTGTATTTGGATTTTCAGAAGGCTTTTGATAAGGTCCCACATAAGAGGTTAGTGTGCAAAATTAAAGCACATGGGATTGGGAGTAATATACTGGCATGGATTGAGAATTGGTTGACAGACAGGAAACAGAGTAGGAATAAACGGGTCTTTTTCCGGGTGGCAGGCAGTGACTAGTGGGGTACCGCAGGGATCAGTGCTTGGGCCCCAGCTATTCACAATATATATTAATGACTTGGGTGAGGGAACTAAATGTAACATTTCCAAGTTTGCAGATGACACAAAGCTGGGGTGGGGTGGGGGGTGGGGAGCGGCGGGGGGAATTTGAGCTGTAAGAGGATACAAAGAGGCTCCAATGTGATTTGGACAAGCTGGGTGAGTGGGCAAATGCATTGCAGATGCAGTATAACGTGGATAAATGTGAGGTTATCCACTTTGGTTGTAAATACAGAAAGGCAGATTATTATCTGAATGGTGATAGATTGGGAAAGGGGGAGGTGCAACGAGACCTTTTTTTATTCATTCATGGGATGTGGGTGTCACTGGCCAGGCCAGCATTTATTGCCCATCCCTAATTGCCCTTGAGAAGGTGGTGATGAGCTGCCTTCTTGAACCGCTGCAGTCCATGTGGGGTAGGAAGGGAGTTCCAGGATTTTGATCCACCTGGGTGTCCTTGTACACCAGTCACTGAAAGCAAGCATTCAGGTGCAGCAAGCAGTTAGGAAGGCGAATGGTATGTTGGCCTTCATTGCAAGAGGATTGGAGTGCAGGAGCAAGGATGTCTTACTGCAATTATACAGGGCCTTGGTGAGACCACATCTGGAGTATTGTGTGCAGTTTTGGTCTCCTTATCTGAGGAAGGATGTTCTTGCCATGGAGGGAGTGCAAAGAAGATTTACTAGGCTGATTCCTGGGATGGCAGGATTGGCGTATGAGGGGAGATTGGGTCGACTAGGCCTATGTTCACTAGAGTTTAGAAGAATAAGAGGGGATGTCATAGAAGCCTATAAAATTCTAACAGAACTAGACAGGCTAAATGCAGGGAGGATATTCCTGATGGCTGGGGAGTCGAGAACCAGGGGTCACAGTCTCAGGGTTTAGAACTGAGATGAGGAGAAATTTCTTCACACAGAGGGTGGTGAACCTGTGGAATTCTCTACCGCAGAAGGTAGTGGAGGCCAAGTCATTAAATATATTCAAGAAGGAGATAGATATATTTCTTAATGCCAGAGGGATCAAGGGATATGGGGAGAAAGCAGGAACAGGGTACTGAATTAGACGATCAGCCATGATCTTTTTTGAATGGCAGAGCATGCCTGAAGGGCCGAATGGCCTACTCCTGCTCCCATTTTCTATGTTTCTATGTTTAAGAACCCAGTTACATCTTATTGAATAAAGCGTATCTTTTTATGGGGTTCCTAACAGTGATATGAGAGTTGAAATGAGCACTGTTGGTGTACCTACACCCCAAGGACTGCAGTGGTTCAAGAAGGCAGCTCACCACCACCTTCTAATGGGCAATTAGGGATGGGCAATAAATGCTAGCTTGGCCAGTGTTGCCCACATTCCATGAATGAATAAAAAATAGTTCTCACCAGCTGCATTGATTTCGCTGATTGGGGCTTAGAGTTGGGTGGGGGGTGGTCCACAGTACAGGCCTGTGGCAGAGCAATAAATGACAGACCATAATGATGATTTCTGAGTTAATTTGTGCCTGCTCTAAATTCTGAAGTTGCGGTCACCTTCAGGGGTGTAATGAGAGCAAACTCTGACAGTTCACCATCAAAAACCCCACATGTTTCAGGCCCATATTGTTAAAGGAAAGCTGAACTGCTGCATAATCTCCATCTACTGTCATCTGCACTTTTGAACTACAAGAAAGCCCCCAGCGATTTAACATCCGCAGCACTTAAAGCAGCCAGAAGTACTGCACAAAGAACAGCTAGGCGTTGCGCAAACGACTACTGGCAACACCTATGCAGTCATATTCAGCTGGCCTCAGACACCGGAAACATCAGAGGAATGTATGATGGCATGAAGAGAGCTCTTGGGCCAACCATCAAGAAGATCACCCCCCTCAAATCTAAATCGGGGGACATAATCACTGACCAACGCAAACAGATGGACCGCTGGGTTGAGCACTACCTAGAACTGTACTCCAGGGAGAATGTTGTCACTGAGACTGCCCTCAATGCAGCCCAGCCTCTACCAGTCATGGATGAGCTGGACATACAGCCAACCAAATCGGAACTCAGTGATGCCATTGATTCCCTAGCCAGCGGAAAAGCCCCTGGGAAGGACAGCATTACCCCTGAAATAATCAAGAGTGCCAAGCCTGCTATACTCTCAGCACTACATGAACTGCTATGCCTGTGCTGGGACGAGGGAGCAGTACCCCAGGACATGCGCGATGCCAACATCATCACCCTCTATAAAAACAAAGGTGACCGCGGTGACTGCAACAACTACCGTGGAATCTCCCTGCTCAGCATAGTGGGGAAAGTCTTTGCTCGAGTCGCTCTGAACAGGCTCCAGAAGCTGGCCGAGCGCGTCTACCCTGAGGCACAGTGTGGCTTTCGTGCAGAGAGATCGACTATTGACATGCTGTTCTCCCTTCGTCAGATACAGGAGAAATGCCATGAACAACAGATGCCCCTCTACATTGCTTTCATTGATCTCACCAAAGCCTTTGACCTTGTCAGCAGACGTGGTCTCTTCAGACTACTAGAAAAGATCGGATGTCCACCAAAGCTACTAAGTATCATCACCTCATTCCAGGACAATATGAAAGGCACAATTCAACATGGTGGCTCCTCATCAGAGCCCTTTCCTATCCTGAGTGGTGTGAAACAGGGCTGTGTTCTCGCACCCACACTTTTTGGGATTTTCTTCTCCCTGCTGCTTTCACATGCGTTCAAATCCTCTGAAGAAGGAATTTTCCTCCACACAAGATCAGGGGGCAGGTTGTTCAACCTTGCCCGTCTAAGAGCGAAGTCCAAAGTACGGAAAGTCCTCATCAGAGAACTCCTCTTTGCTGACGATGCTGCTTTAACATCTCACACTGAAGAATGCCTGCAGAGTCTCATCGACAGGTTTGCGTCTGCCTGCAATGAATTTGGCCTAACCATCAGCCTCAAGAAAACGAACATCATGGGGCAGGATGTCAGAAATGCTCCATCCATCAATATTGGCGACCACGCTCTGGAAGTGGTTCAAGAGTTCACCTACCTAGGCTCAACTATCACCAGTAACCTGTCTCTAGATGCAGAAATCAACAAGCGCATGGGTAAGGCTTCCACTGCTATGTCCAGACTGGCCAAGAGAGTGTGGGAAAATGGCGCACTGACACGGAATACAAAAGTCCGAGTGTATCAGGCCTGTGTCCTCAGTACCTTGCTCTACGGCAGCGAGGCCTGGACAACGTATGCCAGCCAAGAGCGACGTCTCAATTCATTCCATCTTCGCTGCCTTCGGAGAATACTTGGCATCAGGTGGCAGGACTATATCTCCAACACAGAAGTCCTTGAAGCGGCCAACACCCCCAGCTTATACACACTACTGAGTCAGCGGCGCTTGAGATGGCTTGGCCATGTGAGCCGCATGGAAGATGGCAGGATCCCCAAAGACACATTGTACAGCGAGCTCGCCACTGGTATCAGACCCACCGGCCGTCCATGTCTCCGTTATAAAGACGTCTGCAAACGCGACATGAAATCGTGTGACATTGATCACAAGTCGTGGGAGTCAGTTGCCAGCATTCGCCAGAGCTGGCGGGCAGCCATAAAGACAGGGCTAAATTGTGGCGAGTCGAAGAGACTTAGTAGTTGGCAGGAAAAAAGACAGAGGCGCAAGGGGAGAGCCAACTGTGCAACAGCCCCGACAAACAAATTTCTCTGCAGCACCTGTGGAAGAGCCTGTCACTCCAGAATTGGCCTTTATAGCCACTCCAGGCGCTGCTTCACAAACCACTGACCACCTCCAGGCGCGTATCCATTGTCTCTCGAGATAAGGAGGCCCAAAAGAAAAAGAAAGAAAGAACTGTCATCTGATAAATCCATGGAGAAATCTCCAGAACACACCCTTTCAATCCTCTAGAGTATCTCGAACACCAGTGCAGAAGTATGAAATCAGCAGAAAGAATGTACAAATGTTAAAATCAAATCTATCTTTTCAAATTCCTACTGTCTTGTGAATTCCAAAACTTATTAGATCCTCTGACTTACCAGTGCGCTGCAAATGGGCGACAAAGATCTACATTGAAATTTCTTAAATCCTTAAATCTGATTGTTGCTTCGAAATAAATAAAAAGTATCCAAAGGGACAAAGTAGACAAGCAACCACCTCTATCTGCAAGGAAAAAAAAGGCTTAGCGTTAGAAATTATGTCATTGATAAGCAGATGCCATCATATACAGTTTACAGATATAATTACAAATGAAAGGTACATTTGGCTTGCAGTGCACTTCACTGTAGTATATTGGAACACTAATCTGAGGCACCATTGTACAAAATGTGTACCGAGAGCAAAATTAATTCCTAAAATAATTTAATTGATAAGTGACCACAAATGATTGCTGCTAATAATTCTGTGGCTTTTTCCAATCTGTTCCTCCTTCAAATACTGCTTTTTTTCTCATGAAACCCTAAAAACCCTTATCACTGACTAACTGGATTATGATATGGTCAATCAAAAACAATAGCAATTAGTAATAGGATAAAACTGCTGAAAAGTATGGTTGCGTGAGAGGTCATAGAAGAAGTATGATAAACATTCATGTCGGTGATGCTTGTGATAAAGGAAAGCAACATTTCATTACAGCCAGTTGTGCTGGAAGCTAATCTCTACTGACAAAGGTCTGAGTTTTAAGGAAAGCTTGGAAAAACTTGGGTTTTACAGCCTTGACAAAGGTGATCCTATAGAGGTACATACGATAATAAACAGTATGGAAAAAGTAAATCTGGAGATCACTTTAAACTACATTGCGAGGGTAGGACAAAAAGTGTCCAGCATTTGGAATGAACTTCCAGATTGAGTTGGGTAAGCAAAAATCCAGAATTGTTTCAGAAATAATTGCAATGGGGAAACTTTAGGTTCTAAAATGAGTCAATTGGTCTTCCTTCTCCATAATTACTGAACTCCACTGTGCAATCTTTTATTATCAGGAAGTGATACCAGGAAAATTAAAAAGTGGAATAAATACAACCCAACGGTGTTTGAGAATAGAAATGACATGCCTTTCTTGCCAGCATTATGCAGTGATGGAAATAAAACTTTAATTAATTCAACCACATATTGTGGGCCTGAAGTTTACAGAGCAACTTGTCTTGTTGCTGAGCCAGGAATTCCACCCACCCATCCACCCCAACGCTGACCCCTAGAGTAAATCCTTGGGATATGTCATTCAAATCTCCATTGGCATTGGCTAAACATAACTCCAGGTAATATGGGAGTATTATGCTAGGGGGTGATGGGGTGGGGGGGGTTGCTGGGGTGGGGCGAAGGGTTAGAAATTACAATCGCAGCCTTTAAAAATCCTTTGGTTGAAGGTATGCAGCAGCAGCAGGCTAGGGCAGCGGAAAGTAAGTATTAAGTCGTTTGAAGGACTGAACCGATAATAAGGAATTATCATAGATGGCTCATGTGAGATTTTGTGGAACTTAAAACAAAAATGCCTTCCACCTGAAGCGTGCACAGAGGCACCCAAAGCAGTGAACATGAGATAGGAAGGAAACAGGAAAGAGCCTGAAATTTTAATGAAGACAATCTACAGGCATTCTTGTATGAAATGCAGCAAAGGAGAGAAATACTGCTGTGTCCATGGGCCAAAACCTCAGAAAAGTGGCTTCCCTGCCATGTAGAGGGAGGTGTCTGTGACAGTGAGTGCCACCTCGCTCATCACCAGAACTGCAGACCAGTGTCAGTTCAAAGACCTGATGAGACCAAGCAAGATAACATGCTGGTCACTGTTCTTTTTTCAATCTTGGTTACCATGGAACTAACACACTGTTCATCCTCTAAAATTATTAGCTGCACAAGTTACCCTTCACAATACATTATGGTTAAGGAGTTCACTAACTCTGTAACTTACAATGTGTGTTTGGATCTCCTATAGCAGGAATTACCTGCACACAGAAGCTTCAGATCCATTCAGCAGGGGAATGGGAACCTAAATTGTAGTGCCAGTGTACAGGATGTTGAGAGTAGTGAGGTCAGGGATAAGGTTACAAGGATGCAAGAGGGCACTGGCAAGCAAGAACCTGGTTTAAAGTGTGTCTACTTCAACGCCAGGAGCATCCAGAATAAGGTGGGTGAGCTTGCAGCATGGGTTGGTACCTGGGATCTCGATGTAGTGGCCATTTCGGAGACATGGGTAGAGCAGGGGCAGGAATGGATGTTGCAGGTTCCGGGATTTAGATGTTTCAGTAAGAACAGAGAAGATGGTAAAAGAGGGGGGGGTGTGGCATTGTTAATCAAGGAGAGTATTACAGCGACAGAAAGGACATTTGAGGACTCGTCTACTGCGGTAGTATGGGCCGAGGTTAGAAACAGGAGAGGTGAGGTCACCCTGTTGGGAGTCTTTTATAGACCTCCGAATAGTTCCAGAGATGTAGAGGAAAGGATAGCGAAGATGATTCTCGACAGGGGCGAGAGTAACAGGGTAGTTGTTATGGGGGACTTTAACTTTCCAAATATTGACTGGAAATACTATAGTTCGAGTACTTTAGATGGGTCAGTTTTTGTCCAGTGTGTGCAGGAGGGTTTTCTGACACAGTATGTATACAGGCCAACCAGAGGCGATGCCACATTGGATTTGGTACTGGGTAATGAACCCGGCCAGGTGTTAGATTTAGATGTAGGTGAGCACTTTGGTGATAGTGATCACAATTCGGTTAGGTTTACCTTAGCGATGGGCAGGGACAGGTATATACCGCAAGGCAAGAATTATAGCTGGGGGAAAGGAAATTATGATGCGATTAGGCAAGATTTAGGATGCGTAGGATGGGGAAGGAAACTGCAGGGGATGGGAACAATTCAAATGTGGAGCTTATTCAAGGAGCAGCTACTGCGTGTCCTTGATAAGTATGTACCTGTCAGGCAGGGAGAAAGTTGTCGAGCGAGGGAGCCGTGGTTTACTAAAGAAGTTGAAGCGCTTGTCAAGAGGAAGAAGAAGGCTTATGTTAGGATGAGACGTGAAGGCTCAGTTAGGGCGCTTGAGAGTTACAAGCTAGCCAGGAAGGATCTAAAGGGAGAGCTAAGAAGAGCAAGGAGAGGACACGAGAAGTCATTGGCGGATAGGATCAGGGAAAACCCTAAGGCTTTCTATAGGTATATCAGGAATAAAAGAATGACTAGAGTTAGATTAGGCCCAATCAAGGATAGTAGTGGGAAGTTGTGTGTGGAATCAGAGGAGATAGGGGAAGCGTTAAATGAATATTTTTCGTCAGTATTTACAGTAGAGAAAGAAAATGTTGTCGAGGAGAATACTGAGATACAGACTACTAGGCTAGATGGGATTGAGGTTCACAAGGAGGAGGTGTTAGCAATTTTGGAAAGTGTGAAAATAGATAAGTCCCCCGGGCCAGATGGGATTTATCCTAGGATTCTCTGGGAAGCCAGGGAGGAGATTGCAGAGCCTTTGTCCTTGATCTTTATGTCGTCATTGTCGAAAGGAATAGTGCCGGAAGACTGGAGGATAGCAAATATTGTCCCCTTGTTCAAGAAGGGGAGTAGAGACAGCCCTGGTAATTATAGACCTGTGAGCCTTACTTCGGTTGTGGGTAAAATGTTGGAAAAGGTTATAAGAGACAGGATTTATAATCATCTCGAAAAGAATAAGTTCATTAGCGATAGTCAGCACGGTTTTGTGAAGGGTAGGTCGTGCCTCACAAACCTTATTGAGTTTTTCGAGAAGGTGACCAAACAGGTGGATGAGGGTAAAGCAGTGGATGTGGTGTATATGGATTTCAGTAAGGCGTTTGATAAGGTTCCCCACGGTAGGCTATTGCAGAAAATACGCAAGTATGGGGTTGAAGGTGATTTAGAGCTTTGGATCAGAAATTGGCTAGCTGAAAGAAGACAGAGGGTGGTGGTTGATGGCAAATGTTCATCCTGGAGTTTAGTTACTAGTGGTGTACCGCAAGGATCTGTTTTGGGGCCACTGCTGTTTGTCATTTTTATAAATGACCTGGAAGAGGGTGTAGAAGGGTGGGTTAGTAAATTTGCGGATGACACGAAGGTCAGTGGAGTTGTGGATAGTGCCGAAGGATGTTGTAGGGTACAGAGGGACATAGATAGGCTGCAGAGCTGGGCTGAGAGATGGCAAATGGAGTTTAATGCGGAAAAGTGTGAGGTGATTCACTTTGGAAGGAGTAACAGGAATGCAGAGTACTGGGCTAATGGGAAGATTCTTGGTAGTGTAGATGAACAGAGAGATCTTGGTGTCCAGGTACATAAATCCCTGAAAGTTGCTACCCAGGTTAATAGGGTTGTTAAGAAGGCATATGGTGTGGTAGCTTTTATTAGTAGGGGGATCGAGTTTCGGAGCCACGAGGTCATGCTGCAGCTGTACAAAACTCTGGTGAGACCGCACCTGGAGTATTGCGTGCAGTTCTGGCCACCGCATTATAGGAAGGATGTGGAAGCTTTGGAAAGGGTGCAGAGGAGATTTACTAGGATGTTGCCTGGTATGGAGGGAAGGTCTTACGAGGAAAGGCTGAGGGACTTGAGGTTGTTTTCATTGGAGAGAAGGAGGAGGAGAGGTGACTTAATAGAGACATATGAGATAATCAGAGGGTTAGATAGGATGGATAGTGAGAGTCTTTTTCCTCAGATGGTGATGGCAAACACGAGGGGACATAGCTTTAAGTTGAGGGGTGATAGATATAGGACAGATGTTGGAGGTAGTTTCTTTACTCAGAGAGTAGTAGGGGCGTGGAACGCCCTGCCTGCAGCAGTAGTAGACTCGCCAACTTTAAGGGCATTTAAGTGGTCATTGGATAGACATATGTATGAAAATGGAATAGTGTAGGTCAGATGGTTTCACAGGTCGGCGCAACATCGAGGGCCAAAGGGCCTGTACTGCGCTGTAATATTCTAAAAAAAAAGATCCCTGCCTTCACTGTAACAGGCTGTTGGTAGCAGATATCTTACACCAGCTGTCTGATGTCATCTGGGAGACAACTTTCAAATGTTTTTTTTACCTTAAGTACCTAATCTTGTTACATGAGAAACTTAGACACAACCCCAGTGAAATGCAGGGGACTAAAGGAAACATCCCTGATTTCAGAGAGCTTATCCCCTATATGGAGCAGGCCATACTGCTGGTGGGAACACACGCTGGCCAAGCACTGTGTGATGGCAAACTCCCAAAATCTCATCTCCTGCATCTCTTGCTTTCTCGTTTTGACACACTGGGCTTGATTTTAAAGCTGCTCCACCATCGGAAACATTGGCGGGGGGCGGGGTGGTGGGGGGAGGGGGTGGTGGCGGGGGACAATGAAGATCGGTATGGCGGAGGCCCACCACCGACCTTGACGGTGACAAAACCCTGTGCCAATTTTGGTGGCGGCAGGAAGGCGTCATGGCAGCTGCCCGCCACTCGGCGACGGGCCCCCCATTTAAATATGGAAAGTACTTTACAATACCTGAATTAATGAGGGTCCTGTCGCCTCCTAAATCGCCGCACCGATCTTCATTCGGGCAGCTGACAACGCCGCATCTTCAAATCCCCGTTCAGGGAAATGTGGCGCAACACCTGTGCGGAGGGGGGAGGAGGATTTTTTTCTGCGCGGGAGGGGGAGGAGCGAGGTTAAAATTATGCGGATTGGTTGAGGGGGGGGGGGTGATTGGAAGGGGTAAAGGGCAAAGTTGCCGAACTTTGGAGGGGGGAAAGGGAAAATTTTTAATATTCGCATTCTGGGGGGGGGGGGAAAGGGCCAGAAATGCCATTGGGGGGCTGGGAAAATGCATTCAAACATCATGAAATTACGTTTTGTTGCAATGTGACTTACCTGAATTTTTAAATGTTCATGAAGGGCTATTAGCCCTTTAAAAATGGAGCCAGTGCCTGCGCATTAGCACTGGATGACGTTGCCTGCGACGTCATTGCAGGGGGGGGTGGGTGGGCGCCGCGGCCATGCAAATGAGCCACCACATTTGAAATCGCGGCTGCTCCGTGACGCGGTGTCCGTGCAGGCGGGACGCATTTTTGTTACATCTGCTGCCTACTTCAGCAGCAGACTCTTAAAATGCAGCCCACTATCTCAGGTACTGTCACTTAGGAGAAGTTAGATCCTGTGAGATTGTGCTCCTGGGTGATTTGCAGAGCACAAGAAAACTAGAGGAGAGGAAAGTGGGTGAGGATGTGCAATCTTCTCAGCAGAGGTAGAGATAAAGGCTGCCCTAGACTTTGGAGTCACTGGCACCACAATTCATCCCTATTCACCATAAAAGGATGTTTAAGGAACTGCTCAGCGATTAGTATTAATTGTATATTAATTGGGTGTTTAATTGTAGTCAGGTGGTCAGCATTAATTATGGACTCACCTATGCTCATAAATATAGAAGCAGACTGAAACTATTGTTGATTGATTGGCGGTGCACAATATATAATGTGTGCCTTTGTAAATAACAGCATGGAAGTGTACAAAGACTTAACTCTAATTCTATCTTTCAAATGTCAGTCTCTGAGAATGTGCAGAAACTGACAGGTGTGTCTTTAAGAGTCTATAGCCCTCATTTGTGAGAAGCTTTTTCATTTTTGTTGCCATCATTGGAGTGTATGGCAGCTTCACTGGAATTTGCAACAGGCCATCCCTCCTGTAGCAGTTGGTGACTCAGCCTGCACAAAGCATAGACTGCAGTGGAGGAACAGCACCCTTTGTACCATCTTTTTGACACCAGGGATCAATATGAAGGCCATTAACTCTCAAGGTCCCACAAACAACAATAAGACAAAGGAACAGATAATTCATAATCAGAAAATCTATTTTAGGTGGCGACGACTGAAGGATAAAAGCTGGGCTGGACATTGACTCATTCAAAAGATTGTACCATGACATTGCAGTACTCCCTCAATATTGCACTGAATCCATGATTACATGCTCAGGCCTTTGGAGCTTGAACCCACAGCCTTTTGATTTACAGACACGAACCACTCAACCAAGTTTGAGTCCTTTAAAGCGCTAATGGTTCTCTTTATGATAATTCTAATGGAGGCTAAATGCCCGAGGATAAATAATACAAGGCAACTTCCCACAAATTAGTGCAAAGGATTCTCTAGATGTAGTCACAGACCATCTGGGTACTCAGCGAGTAGTACCCTCTTCTATTAAGAAAGCTTATAGGGTTAACTGTAGATATTCACAGCGCTATATGCACACCATCTACTGCACCATGCACTCTGCAGAATTCAGCCATGAGATAAAACTGGATAGCCCTATCACACTGCTGCCTTGCTGCTATGCCACACAAAGGGTGATAGAAGTTTGGAACTCTCTTCCACAAATGGCAATTAATCCTTGATCAATTATTAATTTTAGATCTGAGACTGATAGATTTTTATCATCCAAAGGTGTTACGAGATATGGGGCAAAGCGGGTTTATGGAGTTAAGCCACAGATATGCCATGATCTTATTGAATGGCAGAACAGGCTTAAGGGGCTAAATGGCCTGCTCCTGTTCCTATGTTCCTATGAAGGTTTTAGTCACTCCTCCAAAAATATTCCTTCATTAGTTTGCTAACAATTTTTTATTATACCTCAATGAAGTAATTTTGCTTTTTTTTCAATGTTAAAGTGGTGTTATCTATGTGTTGTTGTATTTCCCAACTTTCCTAAAAAGTACATCAACTACCCAATGAATATATTGTCCTGATGTCACGCTGTGGGATATTTTACAGATCACCTGCATTTTCTGGAAACAGGAGGTGACACAAAAATGAGTACAACAATTACCTTCACAGCTACGGGCAGATCTGTCCAGACAGATGATCTGTGTGCCTTGTAAATTATTTGAAGAGGATATCTTGAAGGCTGAATCCTCCTTATATTTTGTTCAATCCTTTTCTCTATCCTATAAGGTTTCTACTACTCCATTAAAATTGGAAGCATATGAAACATACAAAAATGAAGGACAAGATCAGCTGGCCCAACAGGCATGGTATAACCCGCATTCCTTCCCTGCGGCTATGCAGCCACCTCAAGTAACCCTCAAAGTGATCAAACAAGTTCCAGGAAACCACACTGACTGGGTGACACAATCCTCAATGACCACCTACCTTCTGTTTGTGGATACATTAGCCACTCTCAGGAACTTATCCTGCTCCCTTCTGAATGGTCACAATGAACCTATGCTCACTGCACATGCCAACAACTAATTCCAGAAGTTGATGATTCTCTGCAAAAAGTATCTCCTAATATCTAACCTGCTTATGTAACAGATCCTTTCTAACCTATCCAGTTTAAAGAACCTATCCTTATAATTGACTAATGCATTCATTATTTTTTTTTAAAAATCAATAAAATCGCTGTAAAGTCTCTTCAATTAACTTGATACTCAGAACCTCTTACTGTGGTTCGAGAAAAAAATCTCAATGCGCTCACAGGATCTCAGACTTTTTCTGCTGAGGTTAGCTCTAACCAAATGGAAGGCCAAAAAAAGCTTTGAAAACCCTTCTTCAAGTTTCTTCATGCTGCAGGCACTTCTACCAGTCTCAGTTAATGCTGGCAGGGGTACACTAATTTTGCCTCATCTTTTTTTTATATGCTCATGGCATGTGGGCATTGCTGGTAAGGCCAGCATTTATGACCTATCCCTAATTACCCTTGTTGGAATGGAGGCACAAGTGGCTGGTTTTCCACACTCAAATGCCATTCCTCCTAAACATCTATTTCAATAGCATTGATGCAAGCATAAAAGAGAATGCTGTCCTTTTTTAAAATTCATTCATGGAATGTGGGCATCGCTGGCTAGGACAGCATTTATTTCCCATTCCTAATTGCCCTTGAGAAGGTGGCGGTGAGCTGCCTTCTTGAACCGCTGCAGTCCATGTGGGTTAGGTACACCCACAGTGCTGTCAGGAAGGGAGTTCCAGGATTTTGACCCAGGGACAGTGAAGGAACAGCAATATAGTTCCAAGTCAGGATGGTGTGTGGTTTGGAGGGGAACTTGCAGGTGGTGGTGTTCCCATGTATGTGCTGCCCTTGTCCTTCTAGGTGATAGGGGTCAAGTACAAGGTGTCAGATGGCAAGAACATCGATGCCATTCTGGTGGGAAACTGGCAAAAATGGATCCCACCCCAGAAATGCTGGTACATCCATGTTAAGAGCCAAAACTTTCCAGAAATCACAAGTAAATTTAGGTCCAGTAAATTCAGCTTTCTGCTTTATAAATCTGTTCCATAGCACACTGTGTTAAGCTTTAATGAAATGGAAGTAAACGTCATTATAGTTGAACTGGTAAATTGCCTTATGTGGAAATGAGCCAAACAGCCCAGAAGAGTCCCAGGTTCAATGTCTGGTCTGTGCTGATATAACTAATCTCCAGCTGTGATGTGATGTGGTGTTAAAACTGACCTTAATACCCCAGGCAATGGACCAGAAATCCTGCTACTTACTGCTATCCTCTACAAAGTGCCTGTGTGAGGACATTGAGAGTCTTAGCTGTGAAACCTCCTCAAAGCTGATAGCCTACCATTGCTCATTGTTTAGATTACTATAAGTAGTATGTTCTCCAAAGCAAGATAACAAAGGATGCTGCTACTCAGGACATTGTATCCTCGTATGAGATTGGGGGTAATACACTGCAATGTATTGAGAATTGGTTAACAGACAGAAAGCAGAGAGTAGGAATAAATGGGTCATTCTCAGGATGGCAGGTTGTTACTAGTGGGGTACCGCAAGGATCAGTGGTTGGGCCACAGTGGTTCACAATCTATATAAATGATTTGGATGTGGGGACCAATTGTAATATTTCCAAATTTGCTGATGACACAAAAGGAGGTGGGAATATAAGCTGTGAGGATGCAAGGCGACTTCAAGGGGATTTGGACAGGCTAAGTGACTGGGCAAGAACATGGCAGATGGAATATAATGTGAACATGTGTGAAGTGACCCACTTTGGTAGGAACAGAAAGGCAAAGTATTTCTTAAATGGTGAGAGGTTGGGAAGTGTTGATGTTCAAAGGGACCTGGGTGTCCTTGTTCATGAGTCACTAAAAGCTAGAATGCAGGTGCAGCAGGTAATTAGGAAGGCAAATGGTATGTTGGCCTTCACTGCAAGGGGATTTGAGTACAGGAGTAAAGATGTATTGCTTCAATTGTATAAAGCCTTAGTGAGACCGCACCTGGAGTATAATGTACAGTTTTGGTCTCCTTATCTAAGGAAGGATATACTTACCATAGAAGGACTCCAACCGAGGTTCATCAGACTAATCCCTGGAATGGTGGGATTGTCTTATGAGGAGAAATTGCAGAAACTGGGCCTGTATTCTCTAGAGTTTCAAAGAATGAGAGGTGATCTCATTGAAACTTACAGAATTCTTATAGGTCGTGATAGGGTAGATGTGGATAGGATGTTACCTCAAGCTGGTAAGTTTAGAACCAGGGGACACAGTCTTAGAATAAGAAGCAGGCCATTTAAGACTGAGATGAGGAGGAATTTCTTTACTCAGAGGGTGGTGAATCTGTGGAATTCTCTACCACAGAGGGCTGTGGAAGTTCAATCATTGAGCATGTTCAAGATGGAAATCGATAGATTTCTAGGTATTATTGACATCAAGGGATATGGGAATAGCGGGGAAAGATAGCGTAAAGGTAGATGATCAGCCATGATCTGTTTGAATGTCAGAGCAGCTCTATGGGACAATGGCCTACTCCTGCTCCTATTTCCTATGATCCTATGATCCAATGAATCAGTACCCCCAAGAAAGAAAGGAAAACTTTGGTGAATCAACATACAAATTTGAAAAATCAGATTTAGAATTTTCTCATTTGTGTATACTTAAGACATGTGCATGGCAGTTTTTAATAATCCCAACAAGAAAAACCAAGAGAAGTCATGCAAACTGCATAACCCTCACTGTGGTACCAGACTTAGTGCCGCCACTAAATTATTTTGATATACTTTTATGTTTTACAGATTGCAGATAAAATTAAGCTAAACATTGGTTGTGCCAGACATTTCATGCAGGGGTGTCCTCTTTCCTCCTTAAAACCTAAATCATATAATATTCCCAAGTGACCCGATAACAGAAGTACCCTACCATATATTGCAATGACATAATAAGATCTTCCTTTCAGTATAATATAAGCAATTTTAAGATATTCATCAGGGTGAATCTAGATTCAAAGCCAAACACGGAAAGCATTCCTTTAGCTAAATGTGAGTTCAAACATTAGCTTCAAGAGAAAGGTTACTGTAAGTCAGCTAAAAAGAATGAGTAGAGGTTTTAAAATTATTATAACATTAAACAAGTTTCTGAAACAAATGTTACATTATTAAAGGACTGCTTATTTCGGACTTAAATCAGCAATAAACAAACATGGCAGATATATGAAAATATATGAAACTGGTCTATAGAATAGGGTCGATAATTGGTAATGTAACCTTATATATTCACCCTTTTCCTACTATATTGGCAATGGTAAGCAAGATTTTCCTCTGGCTTAGTGCTCATTTTCCAGTGATATTCAGTTGGTGAGGGTAAAAAATTGAGTGGCGAGCCATACTGCCAGATCCCTGCCTATCCTGCCCATTTGTACAGCAAGTATCAATCTTCTAAATAGACATGTACATCAGGCTCATTCCAGCATCCTGGTCACTGAGATTACTGAGGACAAGGCCAAGGAAATTCCCCGCATGGATATTATCTCCCCCTAGCTTCACCCCTCCAAAATTATGACTATTTTTGGGATGAGAAGACATTCCATTCAAATCAATCCTGAATTCCTGCTCCTCCTCGCTCCACATCAAACATAAAAAATACCTTTTTGGTGGCAGCCACTTGCTAGGCCACAGCCATGCCTCAGAAACAGGAGTAGAGCAGACTCGATGCCTGTTCTATTCAGGGTAGCCCAATTGGGGTCTTAAAACAAGGGTTTGGCCCCTGTCATGAATGTGCTTCCATTATTAATATTTTTTGAGGACACATGTTTAAAAGATTATGAAAATTGGTTCATTTGAAAGACTGAGGAGATGCCTGGATTTGTTTATTTTAAAGGTTACTGGAAAGACACTTTGCATTTATATAAAAAAAACACTTACTTGAAGAGAAATGAAGGGCTAAATAAACATAAAGAGCCTTGCTGGCTTTTGGAGTTGTTTACAAAGAAGTCACATGTCTAGGTTTATGGTTATCAGGAGTTTTTGGCTTTCTGATTTGGGCATGGACAGTTGGTGTGTATCCTGTGAGGAGAGAAAATACCCAACTCATCCTTTTTCACCTGCTTTGAAAAATCTTCTGAGAATCCAGTGTGATAGCTGAAGCCACGGATGCATGATTTCTCCCAAATGGCCTGCAGGACTACTCCTCGACGTCTCCTGAACAGAACTACTCCAGAAAGATCCCAGTGACAGCTGTCTACGTGTACCCAGATGCAAGACCAAACGGCCATCTGGAACATTCCATATCTTATCCTTTTCATCAAGAATTGACAATAACTTAGCCAAAGTATTTTTTTTACATTGATCTCTGCAAAACCAGTGTTTTTATTTTTCTTTAGTTTTTCTTCAACAGGTGCATGTGTGCATGGATATTTTAGAAGGGTAGATATTTATATTTTCATATTTCAAACTGTGTGTTAATAAGCTTTGCATCTTTATTGAATATGTCTTATTTTATAATAAATCAACATTTTTGTTGTTTATTAAGAAACCTGGTTGGCGGATTTTTATTTTCAAAAGGGAAATCATGTTTGACTATTTTATTGGAGTGCTTTGAGGAAGTAACAAAAAATGTAGATAAAGTGGATCTGTGCTATACTTAGATTTCCAGAAGGCATTTGACAAGGTGCCACATCAAAGGTTACTAAACAAAGTAAGAGCTCATGGCATTGGGGGTAATATAGTAGCATGGACAGAGGTTTGGTTAGCTAACAGAAAACAGACAGTAGGCATAAATTAGTCATTTTGGGGCAAGATGTGATAAGTGGAGTGCCACAGGGATCAGTGCTGGAACCTCAACTATTTACAATTTATGTCAATGACTTGGATGAAAGGATCTAATGTATGGTTGTTATATTTGTTGAAGACACAAAGATATGTAGGAAAGTACATTGTGAAGAGGACATAAGGCATCTGCAAAGGAATATAGATCGGTTAAGTGAGTGGGCAAAAATTTGGCAAATGGAGTGTAATGTAGAAAAATGTGAATTTATCCACTTTGGCAGGAAGAATAGTAAAGCAGCATGTTATTTAATGTTACGACCAGGTAAGAAAGGGGTCTAAGGTTCCCTCTCAGTCTTCACCTGGTCTTACCATAACAGGGTTTAATTTTAAACACACCGTGTTTTTAGCTCCCTTTTGGTGAATCCTTGTTCATTGCTTTCCAATTATAAGGAAAAGAAACCAGCCAAACAGGTTTTCTTAGATTTATAGAAGAAAGCTTGAAAGTTATGAAATTTAAACTCTAATTTGGTTAACACCTACAGATACACGACGCGTCCACGCTAGCATGCATAAGTGATAAACACACATGCAGATAGAGACAGAAAAGAGCAGAAGAAGTAAAGTGGAAAAGTTTTAGGCAATATCTGAAGATGGTTTTGGTTACTGTTCTTTGAGCTCGCTATAGAGTCCTTGATTGTAGGTAGGTCTTGCTTTTCGTTGGGGCCCAGTATTCTTCTTAAACCTTTTTTGATGTAAGAGACTTTTCTTTCTTGAGGTTCACGTCTTCAGTGGATTTGGAGTTCCGTGAGAAAGAGATGGGAGCAGGCAGGACAGGTATTCTCAGTCCAGGAGCAAACAGTCTCTCTGAGTTCAAACTGTTTGTGGCTAGTTAAAAAAAACTCAGGTTGCCCAGCAGGTTAGTCACGTGACTAGCTGGTTTGACCACGTCTGTTTGTGGATTCGGCCATCTTAGCAGTCATCCTGGAATGTGAGCTTCCTCATCTTCAATGTCTGGTGATCAAAGTCCATTGTGGGTTGAATGTGTCAGAGAATGGTCCTTTGTCTCCACAAGCACTGTCTGTTAGTATGTAAATGTTTTTTCCAGCCACGGCTGATCTGTTTAACAAGTTATTTCCTTGCTCCAGCAAAAGTTTAAAATCAATTTTCATATGACAAAATTAATATGCCTCATTCTTGGCAGGTGGGGGTCTGCATGACATTAAATAGAGAAAGATTGCAGAACTCTGTGGTGGAGAGGGATCTGGGTGTCCAGGTACATGAATCACAAAAGGTTGGTATGCAGATACAGCAAGTGATTTGGAAGGCAAATGGAATTTCGTCAGTCATTGCAAGAGGAATGGAATATTAAAGTAGGGATGTTTTGCTACAGTTCTATAGGGTAGTACTATGGAGTACTGTGTACAGTTTTGGTCTCCTTTATTTAAGAAAGGATGTTAATCCATTAGAGGAAGTTCAGAGAAGGTTCACTCGAATGATACCTGGGATGGGACGGGGGTGGGGGTGGGGGGGGGGGGTGGTTGGTGGTTGTTATCTTTTGAAGAAAGGTGAAAGGTTGGACAGGTTAGGCCTGTATCCATTGGAGTTTAGAAGAATGAGAGGTGATCTTATCGAAACAGATAAGGTCCTGAAGGGACTTGACAGGTTGGATGCTGAAAGGATGTTTTCCCTTGTGGGAGAGACTAGAACTGAATTTATGAATGTTTGTATTATAGCTGCAACATTTCACAAAATATAATATTTGAAAGCTTAGGTTTATTTATTTTCTTTTATAAATACAAGGAGATTTTGACAAATTAATGTCTAAAATACTTATTTTCATGTCATTTCCAAGCACCCCATTTTCCTTCCCTTGCTTAGCCTCCTCTTAATCAAGTTTTGTCCTCATTTCAGAGGATAAAAAAAGTCTAAGGGTGGAATCTTGCCACCTTAGTTTATTTGCATGAATGGCAGTGTGATTTCCAGGTTGGGAACCCAGAAGTGCAAGTAACAGGCCTTGCAGTTGAACTTTCCGAAGGCATACAATTAGGAATCTATCTCTGGGATCACCATCCAATTAGGCATGGTGGCAGGATGATGAGTTGGGATTACAATTGACCACTAAGGATTTAAAGGGCGACTGGCAGTCTTCATAGTGGCTGCATAGTGATTTGTGCTGTGGCAATTTCCAGAAGCTACTTCTGAAGAAACTGGAAAGGAGACATGGAAGATCTACAGGCACTTTGTGTTGTGAAAGTCTCCTGCAGGAACTTCCAGCAATTTCCTTACCAAGACCACAGTCATTAATATCAGCCTCAATGACTTGCTCCTGTCATTGCAAGCTTCTGCCTTTGTCTGACCTTATTTATTTAATTTATTTCGAGATACAGCACTGAAACAGGCCCTTCAGCCCACTGAGTCTGTGCTGACCAACAACCACCCATTTATACTAATGCTACATTAATCCCATATTCCCTACTACATCCCCACCATTCTCCTACCACCTACCTACACTAGAGGCAATTTACTTTGGCCAATTTACCTATTAACCTGCAAGTCTTTGGCTGTGGGAGGAAACTGGAGCACCCGGTGGAATCTCACACGGTCACAGGGAGAACTTGCAAACTCTGCACAGGCTGTACCCAGAACTGAACACAGGTCACTGGAGCTGTAAGGCTGCAGTGCTAACCACTGTGCCGCCCTCCTTGGGCTTGCTGCTTTTCCCCTCTGTAGTACTGAGTAAACGTCAGTTGCAGGCCTCAATGACTTCTCGCTGTGCACTTGCCTCCTCCAAGCTGCCATGTTCCAGACACCATGTGTGACCCATCCACTGTTGGCAAATAGCCATTGCAGGTGCAAAGTTTCTCTCAATTGCCTCCTTAAATAATTTAATTGCCTTCCAGCTGCTGCCACGTGGGTTGAGGACAACATAGAAACATAGAAAATAGGAGCAGGAGTAGGCCATTCAGCCCTTCGAGCCTGCTCTGCCATTCATTATGATCATGGCTGATCATCCAACTCAGTAGCCTGTTCCTGCTTTCGCCCCATACCCTTTTATTCCTTTAGACCCAAGAGCTGTATCTAACTCCTTCTTGAAAACACACAATGTTTTGGCCTCAACTGCTTTCTGTGGCAGCGAATTCCACAGGCTCACCACTCTCTGCGGCGAGTAACTCACCTCCTGACTCCCCAAGGTCTGTCTATCATCTACATGCACAAGTTAGGAGTGTGATAGGAGGCTCTCCACTTGCCTGGATGATTGTGACTCCATCAATACTCAGGAAGCTTGACACCAACCAGGACAAAGCAGCCCATTTGATCAGCACCCCATGCACCACCTTCAACATTCACTCCCTTCACCACCGATGCACAGTGGCAGCAGTGGGTACAATATACAAGATGCACTGCAACAACTCAGCACGCCTCCTTCGACAGCACCTTCCAAACCCGTGATCCTTTCCACCTAGAAAAAGGGCAGCAGATGCACTGGAACACCACCAACTGCAGATGCCCCTCCAACCCACACACCACCCTGACTTGGAAGTATATTACCGTTCCTTCACTGTCACTGAATCCAACTCCTGGAACTCCCTTTCTAACAGCACTGTGGGTGTACCTACACCAGTTGGACTGCAGCAGTTCAAGAAGGCAGCTCACCACCACCTTCTCAAGGGCAATTAGGGATGGGCAACACATGCTGTCCTTGCCAGCAAAGCTCACATCCCATGAAATGAATTTAAAAAAACTACCTTGCCCCCTTAAAACAGGGGAGTAGAAGAGGAAGGAGTGTAAATTTCAGACAGCTTTGTATTTGCATTTATTTTAATAAACAGGCTTTCTGCTACTCACGTGTTGAGCTGAAGAAATTTTTAGTCTTTTGATAGTCAAATATCCACAGAATCTCTATTCATTTCCCAGGGAAGTAATTTTATCAATGGGTCATAATCTTGCACATAGACTGGTATTTTAATAGTGTATTTTACCCTGTGTATAAAGGACATAGAAACAGGAATGGATCATTGTGACCCTCAAGCCTGTTCCACCATTCATTTAGATCTTGGTTGATATGTATCAACTCCAATTACCTGCTTTTGATCCATATCCCTTGATACTATGACCTAACAAACATTTATTGATTTCAGCTTTGAAAGTTCAATTGACCCAGCATCCACAGCCTTTTGGGGGATATAATTCCACATTTCCACTACGCTTAGTGTGAAAAAATGCTTCTTGATTTCACTTGAATGGCCTAGCTCTAATTTTAGAATTGTGCCCCCTTGTTCTGGATTCCCCCATCACTTGGATCGCTCCTCAACCTTCTAAACTCAAGATAATAAAATCCAAGTTTAAGCAGCCTATTTTCATAATTTAACCCTTTAAGTCCTGGTATAATTCTGGTGAATCTGTGCTGCACCCCAATATGACCAATATATATCAAGCTTAACAAATTATTAAAAAATATAGTATTCATAATTAATGTCTGGAACCACTGCTGACAGTACAGTTTGTCATATTGTTACGATAATCGTTTTGTGATGATTGTTGCGGGAACTCAAAAAAATCATATGAACATATGAATTAGAAGCAGGAGGAGGCCACTCAGCCCCTCGAACCTGCTCCGCCATTCAAAAAGATTATGGCTGATTTGATTGTAACCTCAACTCCACATTTCCACCGACCCCCAATAACCTTCCACCCCCTTGCTTATCAAGAACCTATCTACCTCGGCCTTAAAAATATTTAAAGACTCTGCTTCCACTGCCTTTTGAGGAAGAGCGTTTCAAAGACTCACGACCCTCTGAGAGAAAAAATATCTCCTCATCTCTGTCTTAAATGAGCGACGCCTTATTTTTAAATAGTGACCCCCAGTTCTAGATTCTCCCACAAGGGAAATCATCCTTTCCACATCCGCCCTGTCAAGACCGCATCAGGATCTTATATGTTTCAAACAAGTAGTCTCTTACTCTCCTAAACTCCAGCAGGTACAAGCCTAGCCTGACCAACCTTTCCTCATGAGACAACCCACCCATTCCAGGTACTAGTCTAGTAAACCTTCTTTGAACTGCTTCCTACACATTTATATTCTTCCATTAATAAGGAGGCCAATACTGTACACAGTACTCCAGATGTGGTCTCACCAATGCCCTGTATAACTGAAGCATAATCTCCCTACTTTTGTGTTCAATTCCCCTCACAATAAAATCATAAGAGAGAATGAGAAAAGGACGCTCAACCTCTTTTACTTACCTTGTTATTTGATACATGCATAAGGTTTACTAATGTCCTTTAGGGAAATAAATCTGCCATCCTTACCTGGTCTGGCCTACATGTGACTCCAGACCCACAGCAATGTGGTTGACTCTTAAATGCCCTCTGAAATGGCCTTGCAAGTCACTCAGTTCAAGGGCAATTAGGGATGGGTAATAAGTGCTGGCCTAGCCAGCGACACCCACATCCCATGAATGAATAAAAAAAGGTAGGCCTTATTAATTTTTATGTCCCTCTTACTCTCTAATTCTATTTCATTTTGAATCAGTAAACTGTGAATTTCTACTTTGAATAATTCAACTATATCCATATTCATTGACCTAGATGGCAGGTTATACCATAAATTGACAAGGGTTAACTGAAGTGTGAGTCACTTGTTGCTTAAATTACATTTGTCATTACAAAGTACTAACGGCATAAAAACAGGCCATTCAGCTCAATAGGTCTACGCTGGTGTTTATGGTTTACACGAGCATTTCCTTAGCCTATACTCATGTCCACTGGTTTACTACATGCAAATATATTTTAATTAAATTTTAACAAATGTAAATAGGATTATCCTTTAGTATTAACTTCTCAAATATTTGAAACCTTAACAAATGTTTCATAAATAGGAAAATGACCATCACTAACAAAGGACACTAACCACCTCCCCTTGGCATTCAATGACATTACCATCACCAAGTACCAGACCATCAACTTATTTGGGGCCACCATTGACCAGAAACTGAACTGGACCAGCTATGTCAATACCATGGATACTACAGCAGGTTAGAGGCTATGTATTCTGCAGCAAGTGGCTCACCTTCCAAAGTCACTCTACCACCAACAATTCACAAATCTGTAAGGTCTGTAAGGTATTACTCTCCATTTGCCTGAATGTTTGCAGCTGCTACAACACTCAAGAAGTTCAACACCATCTGGGACAAAGCAATCGCTTGATCAGCACCAGCCTAACCATCCATCTCCCCTTACCACCAGAGTACCATGGCTGTAGTGTGTACAATCTACAGGATGCACTGCAGCAACTTGATAAGATTTCTTCACCAGCATGTCCCAATCCCATGACCCCTACCACCTAGAAGGACAAGGGCAGCAAATGCATGGAAACACCACCACCTACTTGTTCCCTTCCAAGTCATGCACTATCCTGACTTGAATATATATCATCAATCCTTCACCATCACTGGGCCAAAATTATGGAACTTCCTACCTAACAGAACTGTGTGAGCACCTTCACTATACGATTCAAGTAGGAGACCATCACTATCTCAATGGCAACTAAGAATGGGCAAAAAAATGCCAGCCTTGCCAATGATGCCTACATCCTGAAAATGATTTAAATTAAACTTTCCATGTGTGGAATCATGGGTAAACATTTCCAACCAGTATTTTATCCTTTCTGTTTAGGTTGTGAAAGGAAATGCACAACAGATCTTTTGGAAATTAAAGGAGATTATGACGAAACAAACACAATGAAACCTCTTAATAAATGGGCATAAATTCTGAAGAATGTCAGACCTTCATATATTAATAAACCCAAATTAATTCCATGCAGAAATGTTGATATTGGTCTCAAAGATGACAGTTATAAACATGTTTGACTACAATGTTGGGATGCAGTGTGAAAACTGAAAAAAAATTCTGTGTTTGAACTGTTTATTGCTAGAGTTGGCAAACAAGAACATCAGGCAATTCTCGAGGGGAAAATGTTTGCGCAAAAATATTGTTATTATTCCTAGTCCATGATCTATTAACCCATGACTCCTTTCAAATGTTCATTCACAAATGTTCTAGAGCTTCATATTCCATCCCTCCAATATATAGATATAAATATGGGAGTAATTGGGTTCGTTTTGAACTCAAGATTACAAAACTGAAAAGAAAGTGTGCTAGACCACTGCCCTACTCAGGTCACCAAAGAATGGTTCATTTAAGTATGTGCAGAAAGAATCAGGAAAAGTCTTGAAAAACATTCTTCACCATCAAGAAACAAGGTGGCATATGAGATAACACACCATCATTTTTACTATTGCTTCTTTAGTTAAAAATCCACCCCAGAAAAGTGTAGCAAAAGACTCTTCATTCTTCTAACTAAAAGGATCCTGCACAAAATAAATTTAAGCTGTTTCACCTTAGTCTCTAGCAGACTACAATCTAGTAATCCTACTCAAAATGGTTAATGTAATATAAGATGTGATTCCCGGATTTTGCAGTTGTAATGACAGCAAAACTGTCAGTGCTTGCTGTGTATGATTGCCTTTAAGAGTGATGTCCCTTTAAGATCGTAATATGCTAATGAGCTAAGTGCCAGGACATAGTCAAGTGACTACAATCCAGACTCTCTCTGCAACTGTAAAACCCATTATATGGTGGCAGCTGTGGTGAGAAGAAAAAAAGTCTATGTTGAAGACCACTGGTAAAACAGCTCTGAAAACAACCTTTCCTACAGCCAAAAGAGAGGGGATGAATGGGAATCAGTAGATGTAGTGTATTTGGATTTCCAAAAAGCATTTGATAAGATGCTAAACACAATAAGAGTTCATGGTGTTGGTGGTAATATATTAGCAAGGATAGAGAATTCGCTAACTAACAGGAAACAAAGAGTTGGGATAAATGGGGTATTTTCAGGTTGGCAAACTGTAACTATTGGTGTGTCACAGGGCTCAGTGCTGGGGCCTCAACGATTTACAATCTATATTAATGACTTTGATGAAGAGACCAAGTGTATTGCAGCCAAATTTGCATACAATACAAAGATAGGTAGGAAAGCAAGTTGTGAGGAAGACAAAGTGTCTGCAAAGAGATATAGATAGGTTAAGTGAGTGGGCAAAAATTAGGCAGACGGTGCATAATGTGGGAAAATGTCCATTTCGACAGGAAGAATAGAAAAGCAGAATATTACATGGAGAGAGATTGCATAATGCTGCAGTATAGCAGGATTTGGGTGTCCTCGTACATGAATCATAAAAAGTTGCATGCAGGTACAGCAAGAATTTAGGAAGCCAAATGGGATGTTGGCATTTATTGCAAGAGGGATGGAGTATAAAACTAGGGAAGTCTTGCTACAACTGTACAGGGCATCGGTGAAACCACACCTAGAGTACTGCGTACGGTTTTGTCTCCTTATATAAGGGGTATACTTACATTGGAAACAGTTCCGAGAAGGTTCACTAGGCTGATTCCTGGGATGAAGGGGTTGTCTTATGAGGAAAGATTGAGCAAGTTGGGCCTATACTCTTTGGAATTTAGAAAAATGAGAGGTGATCTTATTGAAACATGTAAGATTCTGAGGGAGCTTGACAGGGTAGATACTGAGAAAATGTTTCCCCACATGGGGGAACCTAGAACTAGGGGGCACAGTTTCAAAATAAGGGGTCTCCCTTTTAAGATGGAGTTAAGGAGAATTTCTTCTCTCAGAAGGTCTTTAATCTTTGGAATTCTCTACCCCAGACAGCAGTGGAGGCTGGATCATTGAACATATTCAAGGCTGAGTTCGATAGATTTTTGATCTACAAGGGAGTCAAGGGTTACAGGGGGCAGACAGGAAAGTGGAGTTAAGGCCACAATCAGATCAGCCATGATTTTATTGTACGGCGGAGCAGGCTCGAGGGACCGAATGGCCTACTCCTGCTCCTGTTTCTTAGAACTTATGATCTGATATAGCCAAGCTCTTTGCTGTGAATTCATTTAAAAAGGGTTTTTTTCCCTACATACCCTAATCCCACATGTACATCCCATCATTTATTTTGTTCTCTGTAAAATTTATATTTAAAAGTGAAAAATTCAGTGGTTTTTACTTCCTGGATTGCTATCTGTCAGCATATTTCTATGTGATTATTTGCTTACTCTGCTTGATGACAACATTGTTGCTGGATGCCTGGAGATCCCCCTGACTTGGTGTCAGATTCAAACTGGCATTGGGAAAGGAGAAATCCACACCACAGAGATCGCTGGATCTTTGTGTGAAGCTTTCTTTGAGGTCAGCAGCGATTGCTGTCTCTTCACTGTTGATTTGCTATCCAAGCCAAAATGTTGAGCACCAAGTCGAAACTGGAAACTGTGTTGGCTTTTAAAGGAAAATTGTATTCATCTAAATTGCTACATAATCTGAAAAGTTGTAGCATTAAAATAATGGGGTATTTTTCTAGAAATAACATTCAGACAAATTCTTCATGAAGACAGGTCACACAACAATCAGCATCTTGTCCTTACCAATTAGATTTATAGCTATTGCTTCTCTGGGTTTTTAATTTAGAACGACTTGAGGAAGAAACCTGGGAACATATAGGGCTGGATTTTCCTTCTGGGGTTTGGCAATGGAAGTTGGGACCATTTCTGTGTCCCCAAACCCGCCACTGGGGGAGGGTACAGAAATGGGCCCCAAGTTTCACGGGGATGACCACTTAATTGATATGGAGACAGGTTTGGCGGCCAATTAACAGCTGTGGGGGCAGGAACAGAGGAGGGCCGACAAAAGTGCATGCCCAATTTAACTTCACCACAGCAGCAATTACTGTGGCTATCATTTCACTGCTGTGACTGCACAATGAAGAATCAGAGAAAACTTCATTTCCACAATGTCTCAGGAGAGCCTGGATCGGGACAGGACAGCCCCTTGATTTACAGATGCAAACCTGGAGGTCATGGTGGAGGCCATGAGGCAGAGGAGAGAGGCCCTATTCCTGGAGGGTGACAGGAAGAGGCCACCCATCCAGACCAAGTAGGCATGGATGGACATCGCTGCCACTGTCAGCAGCAGATGCAGGTAAGAAGAACATGGATCCATTGCAAGAAAAGGTTCAATGACCTGATACACTCTGGCAAGGTGAGGGCTACCCCCAACCCTCAGGACAGATCTCTGCATGTTTACCCGCCAGCAGACACACCAGTTGAGGAGCCTCAGAGCGCGTGTTGCTCCTGAACATGGGAGGGCTGTATGTCCAGGGCACTTTTCGACCCCTCAGAATGGCTCAGAGCCACAGTGCTGCTAAGGAGCTGCCAGCAGTGATACATACAGCTTCTAATGAATTGGTGCAGCTTCCACTGACCATTGAGCACAGCAAGGCCTTATCTCACTCTCTTGCCCAGAGTGGCTGCTGAGATAGTAAAGGCTTTGGTTATAATCTTCCAAGATTCCTTAGATTCTGGAAGAGTCCCAGCGGATTGTAAATAGCAAATGTAACACCTCTATTAAAGAAAGGAGGGAGACAGAAAGCAGGAAACTATAGGCTGGTTAGACTAACATCTGCCATAAGGAAATTGATAGATTCCATTATGATGGAGGTTACAGCAGAATACTTAGAAAATCATAATGGGATCAGACAGAGTCAACATGGTTTTATGAAAGGGAAATCATGTTTAATTAATTTATTGGAGTTTTTTGAGGAAGTAACAAGCAAGGTGGATAAAGAGGAACCAGTAGATGTGGTGTACTTTGATTTCCAAAAGGTATTTGATAAGGTGCCACATCAAAGGTTCCGACACGAGATAAGAGCACATGGTGTAGGGGAATACATATTAGCATGGATAAAGGACTGATTAGTTAACAAGTTTCACTATTGAGGATACAAGTAACATTCCAGTATTAGCTGTAAGTCATGAAATGGAAGGGAGGGAAGAACTCAAGAAAACTACAATCACCAGGGAAGTGGTACTGAACAAATTGTTGGAGCTGTGGGCTGACAAGTCCCCAGGTCCTGATGGACTTCATCCGAGGGTGTTAAAAGAAATGGCTAGTACGATAGTTGATGCGTTAGGTTTAATTTTCCAAAATTCCTTAGATTCGGGGAAGGTTTTGTTCAGTTGGAAAATAGCGAATGTAACTCTGTTATTCAAAAAGGGAGGGAGACAGAAAGCAGGAAACTACAGGCCAGTTAGCTGAAAATCTGTCTTAGGGAAAATGTTAGAAGCTATTGTTAAAGACGGTATAGCAGGGCATTTAGAAAAATTCAAGGTAATCAGGCAGAGTAAACATGGTTTTGTGAAAGGGAAATCATGTTTAACCAATTTATTGGAGTTCTTGGAGGGAGTTACATGTGCTGTAGATAAAGGGGAACCGGTGGATGTATTGTACTTAGATTTCCAGAAGGCATTTGATAAGGTGTCACGTCAAAGGTTATTGCAGAAAATTAAAGCTCATGGTGTAGGGGCTAACATATTGGCATGGATAGAAGATTGGCTAGCTAACAGGAAATAGAGAGTAGGCATAAATGGGTAATTTTCTGGTTGGGAAGATGAGTTGGGTACCGCAGGGATCTGTGCAGGGGCCTCAACTTTTTATAATTTGTATAAAAGACTTAGATGAAGGGACCGAAGGTATGGTTGCTTAATTTACTGACGACACAAAGATAGATCGGAAAGCAACTTGTGAAGAGGACATAAGGGGGCTACAAAGGGATATAGATAGGTTAAGTGAGTGGGCAAAGACCTGGCCAATGGAGTGTAATGTGGGAAAGTGTGAAATTTTCCACTTTGGCAGGAAGAATAAAAAAGCATATTATCTAAATGGTGAGAGATTGCAGAGCTCTGAGACGTAGAGGGATCTGGGTGTCCTAGTGCATGAATCACAAAAGGATAGTATGCAGATACAGCACATAATTAGGAAAGCTAATAGAATGTTATTGTTTATCGTGAGGGGAATTGAATACAAAAATATTATGGGGTTTAAAATTATGAGTATTAAAAGGTTATACTTCAGCTATACAGGGCATTGGTGAGACCACATCTGGAATACTGTGTACAGTACTGGTCTCCTTATTTAAGGAAGGATGTAAATGTGTTGGAGGCAGTACAGAGGTTTGCTAGACTAATACTGGAATGGGTGGGCTGTCTTACGAGGAAAGACTGGATAGGCTAGGCTTGTATCCGCTGGAGTTTAGAAGAGTAAGAGGTGACTTGATTGAAACATATAAGATCCTGAGGGGTCTGGACAGGGTGGATGTGGGAAAGATGTTTCCCCTTCTGAGAGAATCCAGAACTAGGGGTCACTGTTTAAAAATAAGGGGTCGCACATTTAAGACAGAGATGAGGAGAAATTGTTTCTCTGAGAGAGTCATAAGTCTTTGGAATTCTCTTCCTCAAAAGGCGGTGGAAGCAGAGTCTTGGAATATTTTTAAGGCAGAGGTAGATAGGTTCTTGATAAGGGGGTGAAAGGTTATTGGGGATAGGTGGAAATGTAGAGTAATCAGTTCAACCATGAACTGATGAAATGGCGGAGCAGGCTCGAGGGAGCGAGTGGCCTACTCCTGCTCCGAATTCATAGGTTCATATGTTCGTATGTTAGGAAGCAGAGGCTAGAGATAAATGGGTCTTTTACGGGTTGGCAAGCAGTAAGTAGTGGAATGTCACAGGGATCAGAGCCGAGGTCTCAACTATTTACAATTTATATTAATGACTTGGATGAAGGGACTGAATGTATGGTTGCTAAATTTGCCGATGACACCAAGATAGGTGCCACTATGTGTCAGAGGTGAAGGAAGTGAATGTTTGTAGATGGGGTGCCAATCAAGAGGGCTGCTTTGTCCTGAATGGTGTCGAGCTTCTTGAGTGTTGTTGGAGCTGCACCCATCCAGGCAAGTGGAGGGTGTTCCATCACACTCTTGACTTGTGCCTTGTAGATGGTGGACAGGCTTTGGGGAGTCAGGAGGTGAGTTACTCACTGCAGAATTCCTAGCCTCTGACCTGCTCTCGTAGCCACAGCATTTATGTGGCTGCTCCAGTTCAGTTTCTGGTCAATGGTAACCCCCAGGATGTTGACAATGGGGAGTTCAGTGATGGCAATGCCATTGAACATCAAGGGGAGATGGTTAGATTCTCTCTTGTTTGAGATAGTTGTTGCCTGGCACTTGTGTGGCACGAATGTTACTTGCGGCTTGTCAGCCCAAGCCTGGATGTTGTCCAGGTCCTGATGCATCTGGACACGGGCTGCTTCAGTATCTGAGGAGTCGCGAATGGTGCTGAACATTGTGCAATTATCAATGAACATCTCCACTTCTGACCTTAAAATTGAGGGAAGGTCATTGATGAAGCAGCTGAGGATGGTTGGGCCTAGGACACTATCCTGAGGAACTCCTGCAGTGAGGCTACATCATTTTTTAAAACAGAGAGAACAGTTCTTTGTTTACACAGCTTGAAACTTTTTAAACTGAGGGAGTAGCTCTTTGTTTGAACATGCTTCCTTTTACTCAGCTGTTTTATTTTTAAACTGAGAGAGTGTTTTTTTACCTGCTGCCAGCTTCTCCTTGCAGTACGTGCAACTGCCACAACCAGGCTTTCTCATTGTGCTGCGGACCTCCAGAGGCACTGCTGTGTTCTTCCCTCTCTTTTTGGCTTAGGCCCCACCCACATAGCAAATAAAGGGAAAACTAAAACAGTATTGGCTTCAGCTACTGCTTTTCATATTTTTGGCGAACTGCCCAATCAGCTGAATGCTCTGATCCCTTGGCAAATTGCCTACTGTACTTAGAGTTTTAACACCTCCTGGGGTCCTTTCTGTAGTCTGCCTTGTTGCACTGTTTTAGGGTTTCCTGCCAACTGCTGTCCAGGATCTTCAGCCATTCTAGGTAGGCAACCTGCTATCCTTTGTTCGCTTTTAGTGTGTTCTTCAGAAAAAAATAAAACGTTGCCATACAATGTCTGGTGGTCTTGGAAAAATATATCCCACCCACTGCTGCCACCACATAATATTACTTGTTCCTTTTATATGTGACTCCAAGTAATTTCCAAAGAAAATATGGGTTTTATTATACTGTAACCTGGAACATACATATACAAGCAGTTACTGCACAAGCCACATCTAAACATGCCTCACTTTTGCGGGCTACACCCACAACTCCCTGGTCATATGTGATGTGACATCGCTTCCTCAAGTGATCTTCGCTTACAGCTTCTTTAGGTGATCTGCTCTTAAGGTGGTCCCACAACAAGCATAGGCACCTCAGAGTGAGTTCCATATCATGCCCTTCATCTTGGATCTGAGTGGCTCAGTTGAGATGTTCCTCAATCAGAAGATCCCTGACATTCACGGCATCCTGACTCAACCTTCGAGCCTGCACTGTGCCCAGCACCTCCCAGTGCAGCCAGAGCACCCACGGTGTTCTGCAACCTCCCTCTCCACCTCCTCTTCTTCCACATCCTGCTCCTCCTTTTCCTCCGATGAGCAGTGTCCTGTTTGGCCCTCACTGTCCTCAAGGTCTATACCTCTCTGGAAGGCCATGTTATGAAGAACGTAGCAAACCACCACAACCAGTACTCTTGCAGGAGGGTACTGTAGGGCGCCACATGACCAAACCTGGCACCGGAACCAGGGCTTCAGATGCCCAATTACCTGCTTAGTAGTGGTCCTGGTGAGCAGATGACTTTGGTTGTATCGCCTTAAAGTTTCTGTCTGGGGTTCTTGTAGAGGGGTGAGTAGACATCTTTTTCAAAAGATATCCCTTGTCCCCTAGAATCCATTCATGCACTTTGGAGGTTGGAGCGGAGATCTGCAGCAGCCTGGTCTGGCAGAGGATGAAGGAGTTATGGCAGCTAGGGATGGGCAAAACTCAGCCGACCCCTGCTAGAAAATGCTAGAAAGCATATGAGCATTCTGTGAAGAAGTTTGGGCTTGGCTGTACCTCCAAGGTTCAATGACTTATCTACATTCACAATTTAGGCTCACACATGAAGAATGATCATTTTGACAATGTACTGGAAGGTAACTCATGATCATTGAAGCAAACCCCAGAATGAGTCACTTATCTTAAAATAAGAGGATAGAACTGGAGTTTTAAAAAAGTACAATTGACAAATGGATGGAGGCAAGGAGATGGCCAGTAATCACCATTCACGATGGCATTCCAAATACAATTACAAAATGCTCCTGCAGGCAAGTTCAATATAAAATGTCAATATTTTTCTCTATCCCTGATTTCCCAAGAGACCATCAACAATGTCTATCCACCCAACTCCTTAGCGCCTGAACCTGCCAGTGCTTACAGGTATGAGTCAGTTGGGCATACAGTGAGGCAGAACTTCTATCCAGGTATTGGCAACATTCGAGTGAAGTTGGGAATTGAAAATTCGTCTGCGAGCCTTAAAGGTCTCTAACAAACTGAGGCTTCATATTGTTCCTCAATTATGGCTGCAGAAATTTTATTTTTGGTGTAGGAAGTGGCAGCAGGGCAGCCAGAAGTGTATCCAGCTTTGATGCCGATTCTACAGAAAGATTGTTGCAGCAAAGGAGAGAGATTATTTTCCCTCGAAATTACTGGAGGGTCAGAAGGGTCAGTGAACTTGGCAAGAAGTGGTGGATGCAATCGATGCAACAAAAATTTGGTGGTCTCATCAGGATTGGCCAAGTAGAGCCCTCCCCGATCCATGCCTCCCAATACAAAATATTTAGCTTCCCAAGGATGTCCATCAAACTGCATTCATTACTTTTTTCAAGCACACTTTACCAGCACCAAATGCTTCTATGCAAAATTGTGCACCATAAGCCTCTTTCTATGCCCAGCATCTCTATACCTCATGATTCTGTCACAGTAATTGCAACACAAAGCACGCAGACTCCTAGCTCACCTCTGTAGACAAAGTGGATTCAGCAACTAAGGAATACAAGTCTGTGTCGCTTTAAGAGAAGGGATATAACAAGAGGAATAGGAGAAGGACTGGAGGAGGACTGGCAGTACAAAAACTTCTCTCTCCGTTGCAGAAGAAAGCTCTGTAAATTGAGACATGGTGATCTGGATCAAGAGGCATGAGCTGGATGCACAAGCAACATGGATCAGTTCAGGATTCATACAGTAATTCATATTTCTTCACTCGAAGCACTTATCATAAATGATAGGACTTACAAAACGTTTGATGTTCACCTGCAGCACCATGCAATCAGGTAGACAAAGGTCCTTTGAAAATAAAAAGTGAAAAACTGTAGTTTGCACTGGTTTTACTTTGGGGCCCAGTTCACAAGAGACACCTGGAACCTCAAACCCAACCCCATCATTTGATCTGATTCTAGAAAACAGTCCAGAAATATCCATCATGAAGGACTTACCTAGTCAACTTGAAGTTAACATTATGGCTGGAGGGCACAGCAAAAAAGAGCAGAGGGAATTGGCATAGAAGGAGCAAGAAGCAGCTGTCCAGAGAACCCTAACACTTCCAAATATAGTTGATGAGAGTTCCAAGGCTTGAGAAAGCAAATCCTTTTGGATAATTAGATTGCTAGAGTTATTGAAAGACCTTTGAAGAGTTTCTACCGCGTGATGACTTGCTTAGAGGAGACAGATCCCAGGCTGTTGTACTTCTGGCTGCTATAGGTCAGATGGGAAGTCATTGCAAGTAGATTAGAATTGTATTAATGTGCTGCCCAAATGAGGCAGAACACCATTAGGCTCTGCCATTTCAATCCTGCCCCTGTTTTGTTGGTTGAATGTCGCCATGTCCTTTTTTTATTTGTTCACGGGATGTGGGCGTCACTGGCTAGGACAGCATTTATTGTCCATCCCTAATTGCCCTTGAGAAGATGATGGTGAGTCGCCTTCTTGAACTGCTGCAGTCCATGTGGGGCAGGTACATAGGCCTTTGATTAGTAGATCCCCAAAGGCCAAGAGTATAGGTGAAGACCCAGCAAAGGTCTGAATGGCAGCAGTTTCAGCGTTCATCAGAGATGCAAATTTGGCATTACAGCTTCCACACTGAAGGGCTGTCAAATCTCAGACATTTTAAACTATTTTTCCATAGAAGCGATTTTAAAACATTTCTAGCTTTCAATTAAGTAAAATATATTCTCAAGTTTTAAAAAAGGCATCTAAAGTGTTTAATATGCTAAATAGAAGTTATATGCTGAGAGACAAAATAATAAGCAATTTGCTAGTTTGTTCTGGTAATCACTCAAGACACACCTACTGGGGAAACATTAGGGATTTCCATACTTGGTTTAAAAGTCTAAGAGTGATTGGATTGCTCTCTAAATCCATTTGTTTAAAAAACTGATTTTGCAAAGTTTTAAAATCCACACATAAAATCTGAGTAGAATAGTTATTTTTCTCGAACGTTGATGAATTTTGACATCTGTGGAAAAACAGATTTGCTAACCTCTTTGGTGCCTTTCTTGAAGATTAAAATAGCTTACCTGAGTTCCAGAGGTACTGAGTCCATACATATGTACTAGCTGCAAAGAAAAGCCAGTGCAGTGGTATGAAGATAAAACAGAACACATCTGAGGTAAATGCTGCACATACAAAAAGTATGGAAAAAGCCTGTGAAGGAAAGAATAAACATATTAGGACAGCCTGGAGCTGAGAATAGACAGTCATTCCAGCATACTGCACTACAACTTTGGCAGCAGTATACAGGAACAGCTGAAAATTAGACCAGGACCTGGTCCATCACGCACCCCAGCCCCACAACACTCATCAGTTCCTCAACCAGGCCAGCAATCCCCGGGTGTCTGTCTTGTGTACAATAGCAGGTGTTCTAGATACACCTCTAGTGACACAGCAGCCTGCAAATGCTGGGTAAATAAATGGGACCTTCCAGTGCCCTGTAAACTTTGGCAAAATCAGCAGCAAAGATGCTGGGTGGGTGCATCTCAGCGTGAATCTCAAAATGAGCTTGCCCATGGGTTTTCAGATTCTTGTTTAAAATGCTTTAGATTTTGAAAATGGCCATTTTTCCTCCTTCTGCCACAATATTTGGAGAAAAAGTAACCAAAGTGTGCAAAACGCTGACATAGGGTCATTTTATAGCATAGAGAATTAGAAACATGCTGGGATGTAATGATTTATGTGCTTTGAATCACACCCTGAACCCAAAAGTCTGCATAATCATAGAATCTTACAGCACAGAAAGAGGCCATTTGTCCCATCATGCTATTGCCAGCTCTTTGAAAGGGCTATGCAATTAGGCCCACTTACCTGTTTGTTCCCACAGACCTGCAAATGTTTTCTTAGCAAGTATTATTCCAATTACCTTTTGCACATTGCTTTTGAAGAAGCAAACACATTGGGAGGAGTTTTAACCCCCAATGTGTTGGATTGCGTCAGGTGGGATGTTAAAATGTTAAAACTCTGAATCCCAATCCCAACCCGCCTTCAACCCCTCCACTTCCACTTTTAACAGAGGCAGCACAGGGGGCAGTCAACCAAACCGCTTGCAGGAGACAGACTGACAATTTAAATATTATAATGAGGCTGCATGCCTCATACCTAGCCACTATTTTAGATTTAACCATGGCCGACCAGGTTTTCTGGGCCTCAGAAAACCTGCTGGCAAAAAGGAGGCGAGGACTGCTAGATCCAGGAGTATATACACTTCACCAACTCCCAGCAATCCGATACACCCCACTGACCCGGCCTCCTACCCAACCCTTAAGATCTCTCCTGACCCGGCTTCCGCTCTCCCAAACCCCCAGGCCCAGCTTCCAATCTGCCTCTGGCCTTCAATCTCCCCTGAACCCAGCCTCCCTTATGTTGCTTGGCTCCATACCCCAATCACCTAGTGCTCGGGCCTCCCCTATCTTCCCCAGCTCTGGACTCCGATCTTCCTCCCCTGCCCTCATCCTCGCTGATTTTCCCTGACTCGCATCTCTGACTTTCCTCTCCTCCAGCTCAACCTTGCCAATCTTCGAGGTTCCGGACTCCGATCCTCCTCTCACCAACCATCCCCCACCTCCACTCCGACCTTTTCGAACTTCTCTGGCTCCTGTCTGATCCCCAGCTGTGGCCTGGTGCTGAAGGCCTACCCACCTGACAGTCAGGTAGGCTTTCATCTGGCAGGTTGTGGCAGGGAAACTGAGAGAAAAAGTGCTAACCAGCGTTACGACCGACCACACAAGTCAAAGCCCCCAATCAAAATATATGATTCTGATTGCGGTGGGAGCAATGCACTGTCAATTCAGTCCCATCGCTCCACAGATCACCTAACATATCACTTACAACTTTCCAAATTAAAGAAACCCACAGCCGAATTGAACCATCTATTTACCCCCTCCCCCCGCCCCACTAGGTGTCTTTAGATTATCAAATTAACTGTTTATTAGAAAAACTAAACTCTAAAACACTATGAAGATAAAACATCATTTAAAATAGAAAAAAAATTAGTGTCCTTTCAGATGTACAATTCCCAATGAGCAATCCTCCGATTAAAGTCCACTCGCAGTCTTCCAGGGTCCGATGAAGGAAGAAAAATGTTCAACATCTGAAGCTTCAACTCCTCTTTTGTCCAGCGATGACCACCACACTTTTCAATGAATCAATTTGGCTTTAGAATTTTAAGGGATAATAAAAGTCACAGTCTAACTTCCCTTCCTTCAGTTCAAATTAACAGAGAACTATGTTCAGTTCATGCTGACCCAGCTGTCTGTCTGTTAGAACAATCTGTCTCAACTAAAAGCCAGTTCAAAAGTTAATCGCAACACATAATCAATTCTCAGTCTCTGAATGGCTGTGTCCAAGGCAACCAGGATGCACCTGCTGAAATTGGTTGGTTCCCTCACTGTATGGTTGTATCCAACGGCAACCAGAATGCACCTTCTCGGTAACTCCTGAGGCTTGCTTGTTCTTAAAGCAGTACTGATTCTTTGCTGACTTAAAGACACACCGCAGATATCCGCCCCCCAAAAAAAGTTTCAATAGAATGTAAAAAACACAAATTTTAAAAAATGCTAACACATTTTTTCCCGCATTTACAGATATGCATTTTTCTAAAATGTTACGTCTATAGCAACAAGTTCCACCAGAACATTTTCAGCTTTAAATTTTCAAAAGTTGCCCCAATTAACCCATTTCAAATTTTCAAACATAGTCTTCCAGTTGTTTTGTGTTTTCCTTCCAAGTGTCCCTTTTGTCCATCACCTCAGCCAGGTGAGCTGAACAGCTAGGAGCACTGACTACTACTGGGTTCACTATTCTCTGAGACATTTCTCGAGTATCCATTAACCTTTGTGACATCACTTGATACTGGAAAAGCCTGTCCGGTGTAACAGAAGCTGACTTTTTCTTATCTTGGGGTATCAAAGGAGTTTGACAGTATCCTTCCAACACATCTGTCTCTTTAAGACACATGGTGTTGCCCATCCTGTCCATACAGTCCTTTAAATGAGAATTTGGGTAGGAGTCTGCCTTCTGTACCACAGTGATTTTTCGATGGTCTATGCAAGTTTGAGCCGACCCACCAGGTTTAGACATCAAGACCATCTGCGAATTCCAGCTGTCCTGACTAGGTTCATCTAAGCTGCCCTTCAGCATTCATTGTAACTCTGCTTCCACTTGGGCCTGTTTGCCCGGACCTAAGCGGCAAGGATGTTGTTTAAAAGGAATGGTTTCCCCCTATACCCACATCATGTGTGGCGAAGGTTGTCCATCCCGGCTTATCCCTACAAACTTTTTGAAACGTTGTGAAAACCCTGGTTAGGTTTTCACGCTGTTTTGCCTCTAAGTGTAAAAGCATATTGTCTAATTTTCCTAACCATTCTGTATTCGTTAATCTGATAGTTGGAGGTTCAATCTGAGAATTTCCTAGGCCTGCTTCTGCCTCATCCTCACTACCCTTTTCCTTCTCAATAGTCCCAATTACCTGACATATCTGCACTGGCTTATCCTCCTCCCTGCGGTAATATTGTTTGAGCATATTAATGTGACACAATCGGTTCTTCTTCCAGCGATCAGGGGTGTCAGTCAAGTAATCTACCTTACTCACTCTTTTGATCACTCCATATGGGCCACTGAACCATGTTTTTAATGGTTCTCCCTGTAATGGTAACAACACCAAGGGCGGCACAGTGGCGCAGTGGTTAGCACCGCAGCCTCACAGCTCCAGCGACCCGGGTTCAATTCTGGGTACTGCCTGTGTGGAGTTTGCAAGTTCTCCCTGTGTCTGCGTGGCTTTCTTCCGGGTGCTCCGGTTTCCTCCCACAGCCAAAAGACTTGCAGGTTGATAGGTAAATTGGCCATTATAAATTGCCCCTAGTAGGTGGTAGGGGAATATAGGGACAGGTGAGGATGTGGTAGGAATATGGGATTAGTGTAGGATTAGTATAAATGGGTGGTTAATGGTCGGCAAAGACTCGGTGGGCCGAAGGGCCTGTTTCAGTGCTGTATCTCTAAATCTAAAAAAAAAATCTAAAACCAATACTTCATCCCTTGGTTGAAAATCATGGGCTTTTGCATTCTTGCCTGCCCATTTTTTCATATTGGCTTGGGATGCTTGAAGGTGTTCCTGAGTCACACCATAAGCTTTTGTGAGCCTTTCCCGGAACATAGTCTAGTAGCGAGGATTCATTCTTTTGTTCCAAGAATCTGTCCTTTATAAGTTTTAGAGGACCTCTTACTTCATGTCTGTAAACCAATTTGAAAGGACTGAAGCTTGTAGACTCATTTGGTGAGTCTCTGGTGGCAAATAAAAGAAAGTCTTGTCCTTTATCTCAATCATGTGGATATTTGTGACAATATGTTCTAATCATCCTTTTGAGAGTCTGGTGAAATCTCTCTAAAGCTCCCTGTGACTGTGGGTGATATGCTGAAGATTTCAACTGTATAATCCCCAAATTGCCCATGACTTCTTGAAATATCCTAGACATGAAATTAGAACCTTGATCTGATTCAGCTTCAAGTGGGAACCCATATCTCATAAAGAATTAGGTTAACTTTTCTACCACTACTCTAGCAGTAATTGTCCTCAAAGGAATGGCCTCTGGAAATCGAGTAGCCATATCCATGATAGTAAGTATGTATTGATGCTCCGCTTTTGTTTTTGGCAAGGGACCTACACAGTCTACTAATACCCTGCTAAATGGTTTCTCAATCACTGGTATGGATGTTGGTTTTATGGTAGGTTGTGGTTTTCCTACCATTTGACAGGTATGGCATGTCCTACAAAATTGTCTCTCATCCTTTGTAAGACCTGGCCAGTAATAATGTTCATAATATCATAAGATCATAAGAACTAGGAGCAGGAGTAGGCCGTCCGGCCCCTCGAGCCTGCTCCGCCATTCAATAAGATCATGGCTGATCTTTTCGTGGACTCAGATCCACTTACCCGCGCTCTCACCGCATCCCTTAATTCCTTTATTGTTCAAAAAGATATCTACCTTAGCTTTAAAAACGTTTACTGAAGAAGCGTCAACTACTTCACTGGGCAAGGAATTCCATAGATTAACAACCCTCTGGGTAAAGAAGTTCCTTCTTAATTTAGTCCTAAATCTGCTCCCTCTAATCTTGAGGCTATGCCCTCTTGTCCTAGCTTCACCTGCCAGTGGAAACATCCTCTCTACTTGTAACTTATCTATTCCCTTCATGATTTTATATGTTTCTATAAGATCCCCCCTCATTCTTCTGAACTCCAATGAATATAATCCCAATCTACTCAGTCTCTCCTCATAAGCCAACCCCCTCAACTCTGGAATCAACCTAGTGAACCTCCTCTGCACCCTCTCCAGTGCCAGTATATCCTTTCTCAAGTAAGGAGGTCAGTGGACAGTAAGGAGGTAATAACTAAAGCCTGTAAGGAACTAAATAATGAAGTCAGCGTGACTAAGGGAAAGAGTAGGCAGGGAGCAGATGATGAAAGCAAAGGGACTGGTGGTCTGAGGTGCATTTGTTTTAATGCAAGAAGTGTAGTAGGTAAGGCAGATGAACTTAGGGCTTGGATTAGTACCTGGGAGTATGATGTTATTGCTATTACTGAGACTTGGTTAAGGGAAGGGCATGATTGGCAACTAAATATCCCAGGATATCGAGGCTTCAGGCGGGATAGAGAGGGAGGTAAAAGGGGTGGAGGAGTTGCATTACTGGTCAAAGAGGATATCACAGCTGGTATGGAGGGCGCTAGCTATGAAGAGAGGTTGAGTAGATTAGGATTATTTTCATTAGAAAGGCGGAGGTTGAGGGGGGACCTGATTGAGGTGTACAAAATCATGAGAGGTATAGACAGGGTGGATAGCAAGAAGCTTTTTCCCAGAGTGGGGGATTCAAATACTAGGGGTCACGAGTTCAAAGTGAGAGGGGAAAAGTTTAGGGGGGATATGCGTGAAAAGTTCTTTACGCAGAGGGTGGTGGGTGCCTGGAACGCGTTGCCAGCGGAGGTGGTAGATGCGAACACGATAGCGTCTTTTAAGATGTATCTAGACAGATACATGAATGGGCAGGAAGCAAAGAGATACAGACCCTTAGAAAATAGGCGACATGTTTAGGTAGAGGATCTGGATCGGCGCAGGTTTGGAGGGCCGAAGGGCCTGTTCCTGTGCTGTAATTTTCTTTTGTTCTTTTGAGACCAAAACTGCACACAGTACTCCAGGTGCAGCCTCACCAGTACCTTATACAGCTGCAACATAACCTCTCTGCTTTTAAACTCAATCCCTTTAGCAATGAAGGACAACATTCCATTTGCCTTCCTAATTACGTGCTGTACCTGCAGCCCAACCTTCTGCGATTCATGCACAAGGACACCCAGGTCCCTCTGCATAGCAGCATGCTGCAACTTTTTACCATTCAAGTAATAATCCTTTTTACTGTTACTCCTACCAAAATGAATGACTTCACATTTATTAACATTGTATTCCATCTGCCAGACCTTTGCCCACTCACTCAATGTATCTATGTTCCTCTGCAAAGTTTCACAGTCATCTGCACACTTTGCTCTGCCACTCATCTTAGTGTCATCTGCAAACTTTGACACCCTACACGTGGTCCCCAACTCCAAATCATCTATATAAATTGGAAATAATTCCGGTCCCAACACCGATCCCTGAGGCACACCACTAGTGACTGATTGCCAACCAGAATAGCACTCATTTATCCCCACTCTCTGCTTCCTGTTAGTCAACCAATCCTCTATCCATGCTAATACTTTACCCCTAACGCCATGCATCCTTATCTTATGCAGCAGCCTCTTGTGCGGCACCTTGTCGAAGGCCTTTTGGAAATCTAGGTACACCACATCCACTGGGTCCCCATTGTCCACCTTGCTCATAATGTCATCATAGAATTCCAAAAGATTTGTCAAGCATGACCTGCCCTTCATGAACCCATGCTGCGTTTGCCCAACGGGACAATTTCTATCGAGATGCCCTGCTATTTCTTCCTTGATAATAGACTCAAGCATCTACCCCACTACAGAGGTTAAGCTAACCGGTCTATAATTCCCCATCTTTTGTCTACCTCCCTTTTTAAACAGTGGCGTCACATCTGCTGTTTTCCAATCAGCTGGGACTACCCCAGAGTCCAGCGAATTTTGGAAAATTACCGCCAGTGCACCTGCTATTTCTGCCGCCATCTCTTTTAGTACCCTGGGATGCATTCCATCAGGGCCAGGAGACTTATCAATCCATAGCTCCATTAGCTTGCCCAGCACTACCTCTTCCGTAATAATGATTGTTCCCAGGTCCTCACCTACGTTCGTCTCTTTGTCACTTACTGGCATGTTATTAATGTCCTCCAATGTGAAGATCGATACAAAATACCTGTTCAATGCCTTGGCCATTTCATCATATCCCATAACTAAATTCCCCTTCTCATCCTCTAAAGGACCAACGTTTACATTAGCCACTCTTTTTCGTTTTATATATTTATAGAAACTTTTGCTATCTGTCTTTATATTCTGTGCTAGTTTTTTCTCATGTTCTATCTTACTTTTCTTTATAGCTCTTTTTGTGGCTTTCTGTTGACCTTTAAAGTTTTCCCAATCTTCTAGTTTCATGCTGCTTTTGGCCACTTTGTATGCCTTCTCTTTCAATTTGATAGCCTCCCTTATTTCCTTAGACACCCATGGCAGATTACCCCTTTTCTTCCAGTCCTTCTTTTTCACTGGAATATACTTTTGCTGAGCACTTTGAAAAATTGCTTTGAAAGTCCTCCACTGCTCGTCAACTGTCCCACCATAAAATCTTTGTTTCCAGTCTACTTTAGCCAAGTCCTCCCTCATTCTATTGTAGTCCCCCTTGTTCAAGCGCAGGACCCTGGTATTGGATTTTATCTTCACACTCTCCATCTGTATTCTAAATTCAACCATACTGTGATCACTCCTTCCAAGAGGATCCCTAACTATGATGTCATTAATTATTCCTGTCTCATTACACAGGACTAGATCTAGGACAGCTTGCTCCCTCGTCGGTTCCATTACATACTGTTCAAGAAAACTATCACGGATACACTCAACGAACTCCTCCTCAAGGCTACCCTGACTGAGCTGGTTCGACCAATCTACATGTAGATTAAAATCCCCCATGATAATTGCCGTACCATTTTTACAGGCATTAGTTATTTCTTTGTTTATTGCCCACCCCAATGTGATGTTATTATTTGGTGGCCTATAGACTACGCCTATCAATGACTTTTTCTTCTTAGAGTTTCTAATTTCCACCCAAATGGATTCAACCTCATTCTCCATAGAACCTATATCATCTCTCAGCACCGCCCTGATGTCGTCCTTGAATATCAGAGCTACACCACCTCCCTTTCCTTCCTGTCTGTCCTTCCGAATAGTCTGGTACCCCTGGATATTTAGCTCCCAGTCATGACCAACCTGTAACCATGTCTCCGTAATGGCTACCAAATCATATTTATTCGCGATGATTTGTGCCGTTAACTCACGTGAAGTGTTGGCTTATGTGTGATTTGGTCTTCCAAATCCCCCTATGTCCTGCAAAAGGAATGCTGTATGCTAACCTTAATAATCCTTGGCGATATTTAGGTGGTACCACTATCTGTTCAACAACTGTCCAGCCTTTGTCTGTAGGTCTATGAGGCAGTCTCCAGTTTTTCCTCAAAACCCCATTTGCCATATACTAGCCTTCCAGAACTCCTTTCACATCAGGTTCTGACAGAGCCGTCTGTGCTCTTTGGTACATCTCTGGATCAGCTTGCTGTGCTGCAATGATAGATGATCTATTAAACATTTCATTTGGATTATCTAAATCCCCAAATAAGTTTTCAGATACTTGGCTATCTACCTGTAGTGCCCCTTTGACCTCCGACAATGGATCCTGTTTCGCCATAGCTCGGGTGACTACACATGCAGGAAATATTCCTGGAACTTGTTCCTGCAATTGCTCTGTTTCCTTAATTTTACTCAGTTCCTCTGTAATTATAGGAGAAACTGATACTTTTGATCCAGCCAAATCATTTCCTAGGAGGAGATCAATTCCCTTTACTGGCAAACTGTGGACAACTCCGACGGTTACTATCCCAGATATTAAGTCACTCTCTAGGCGTACTTTATACAAAGGTACGGGTATATACTCCCCTCCAATTCCATTAACTAAAACTTTAACATTCAAGGTGCTCTCTGGTGGAAACCTTATATCTTTCCCCAGCAAGGGTGTTTGTGTTATTCCTGTGTCCCTGAGTATAATGATAGGTTTTCAGCCTCACTCACAGGATGTGGAGTTACTCTCCCCTTGGACAAAAATTCATTATAACTCTCAGGTATTTTATTCTTAACCTCTACACTCTTTTTAGTTTTAGTATCTAGTTTCACAGCTGTCATTAAAGCTATAGCCTGGTCTGCTATACTCTCAATCAGAGTCTTTTCCTTTGCACTAGCTTTGTGTACTCCAACAAGTCCTATGGGATTACCTCGCAATTTCCAGCACTCTGAACGAAGATGACCCATTTTGTTGCAATGATAACATTTAGGCTTATGAACCTCACTTCTACCCTCAGCACCTTCGTTTCTGACCTGAGGAGGTGATCCTGGGCATTCCCAGCAGTTCCTTCTTGTCCCCAGCTACTTGTCTTCCTTTCACTCTCCTATTTTCCATCCTTCTCAGGTTTATGGAGGTGACGGACAAAAGAGGTTGGCTTATTCGCAAGCTCAAAATCATCAGCAATTTCTGCAGCTTGCCTAACTTTCAAAACTGTCAGGTTATTTATATGAGTCCTCACTACTGAAGGAATGGAGTTTTTAAACTCTTGAGTTTAGTTCAGAGATACAGCACTGAAACAGGCCCTTCGGCCCACCAAGTCTGTGCCGACCATCAACCACCCATTTATACTAATCCTACACTAATCCCATATTCCTCCCACATCCCCACCTGTCCCTATATTTCCCTACCACCTACCTATACTAGGGGTAATTTATAATGGCCAATTTACCTACCAACCTGCAAGTCTTTTGACTTGTGGGAGGAAACCGGAGCACCGGAGAAAACCCACGCAGACACAGGGTGAACTTGCAAACTCCACACAGGCAGTACCCAGAATTGAACCCGGGTCGCTGGAGCTGTGAGGCTGTGGTGCTAACCACTGCGCCACTGTGCCGCCTTTAATTCTCTTCTAAGAGAATCAATTCTCGAAGGTTCTCATATGTGATTTCTATCATCAATGCCCGTATCCAACGGTCAAAATTCATTTGCTTCACCCTCTCAAATTCTAAATGTCTGCCCAGCCAATCTCTGTAAGTTCCTAAACTACTGATGGTAAGCTTCAGGGACTAACTCATACGCAGTGAGAATAGCCTTTTTTGCCATCTCGTAATCTGCAGAAGCCTCTTGAGAAAGCATGGCATAAGCTTCATGAGCTCTGCCGACCAACCTGCCCTGCATAAGCAGTGTCCAGCTTTCTTTTGGCCATTTCATCGGTTTGGCTATTTTTTCAAAAGATATGAAAAATACCTCTACATCCTCTTCTTTTGAAATAAGGAACAGCCTGTATAAATTTAAACAACTTTTCACTAGGTCCTGATCTAAATTCAGATTCTTCCTGACCCTAGATTCAAGACTACCCTTTTGTCTTAATTCCATCTCTTTTAACTTAAATTTCCTCTCTTCTCTTTCACTTTCTCTCCAAAATGCTCTCTCCTTCTCCCTTTTCTCTTTTTTCAATTCAAGTATTCTTAATTCTTTTTCCACCTCAAGTTTTTTCATTTCTAACTGAATCTTAGTCAATACCACTGCATCACTCTCGGACCAACTACTTTCTTGTTTCTCATACTCCCCTTCATAATCATCATCATCATCATCGTCTTCTTCTACTAATTCCAGATGTTCAGCTATCATGCCAATTATCTCTGCTTTTTTGGCACCTGATTTCAATTCCAAGCCCAATTTCGCTGCAAACTCTTTTTGTTTTAATTTGTTCTTAGTTAAAGTTATCAAGTCACTCAGGAAATCATTCTGCTTTCGCAAAAACTCTACTGCAACCACTAATGCCATTATTATGGTAGAGACTGTACCTTATTACACAAGAGACTTGGTTCTTTTATTTTCTTTGTAATTGCCGTTAGATTTAGATCCCAACAATCGAGTTTCCAACTGCTATGATGCCAGACGCAAGAGCAATTAAATATGTTGTCAGACGCAAGATCCCAATTAATATGTTATGGCCGACTGCTCAAGTCAAAGCCCCCAATCAAAATATATGATTCTGATTGCTGTGGGAGCACAGCATTGTCAATTCAGTCCTGTCACTCCACAGATCGCCTAACAGATCACTTTAAACTTTCCAAATTAAAGAAATCCACAGCTAAATTGAACCATCTGTTAAACCCCCCAAATGAGGCGACCCAAACCAGGTGTCTTTAGATTATCAAATTTACTGTTTATTAGTAAAACTGAACTCTAAAACACTATGAAGATTAAAAACAACATTTAAAATAGAAAAAAAATTAGTGTCCTTTCAGATGTACAATTCCCGATGAGCAATCCTCTGATTAAAGTCCACTCGCAGTCTTTTAGGGCCGGATGAGGGAAGAAAAATGCCCAACATCCGAAGCTTCAACTCATCTTTTGTCCAGCGATGACCACCACAGATCAACAATTCACAAACACTTTTCAATGAATCAATTTGGCTTTAGAATTTTGAGGGATAATAAAAGTCACAGTCTAACTTCCCTTCCTTTAGTTTAAATTAACAGAGAACTCTGTTAATTTCATGCTGACCCAGCTGTCTGTCTGTTAGAACAGTCTGTCTCAACTAAAAGCCAGTTCAAAAGTTAATTGCAACATTGTATTATCGATTCTCAGTCTCTGAATGGCTGTGTCCAAGACGACCAGGATGCACCTGCTGAAATTGGTTGGTTCCCTCACTGAATGGTTGTATCCAACGGCAACCAGAATGCACCTTCTCCTGAGGCTTGCTTGTTCTTAAAGCAATACCGATCCTTTGCTGACTTAAAGATGCACCGCAGATTTTCCCCCAAAAAAGTGTCGTGACACCAGTTCCTACCATTAAATTCGGAGTTTCCTGGCATCAAACCAGCTCCCCCTCTCCCTCCTTGCCTGAGGTAGTACCTAGGCTATTCTCTAAGCAGCCCAATGGTGTGCTCTGTCCTGGATCTAGTGGTCCCAATTTTGATTACATCTCGTTTTAGTGGATGAAGTGTCATGGACCATGTGTAGAGGATAACACTATCTCCAAGTAGCTAGCCTCTGTCATACTGAGCCAGGTCAAATAATGAAGGAATGGTGGACGAGCACAGTATGTATGCATCATGGCAACTACCAGGAAACTGGGCACAGACCTGCACAATCCATTGGCAATAATCAGCCACCAGCTGAACACTGACAGGGTGATAATGTTTCCTATTCATGAAGGTTGCTGGTTGGTCAAAGCAGAGGGGGGTTGGCGAGGGTGGGGTGCCGGGGGGGGGGGTGGTGGGGTGGTACTGGGGGGGTGCCCTGATGGCTACATAGGTGCAGGCAGTGACAACCAGCAGTTGTGGGAGGTTTGCTATGGCAGAAAATACGACAGCCCTTTCTTGCTGACTGCTACCATCCATGGGGAATGCAATCAAATTGTCAGCTCTGACAAAGAGAGCAGCAATGACCTGTGTCATGCACACCAGAAGTGCAATGATACAACAATCATGGACTAAACCTGGAAGCTTTATAAAAACTGACTTTGTCTTTTAAAAATGAACCTTTCGTTTAAAAAATGAACAATGGTCCAAAATGGCCATCAAAGCGAAAAGAATTGGTCTTTATGTATTCAAACTGTCTGACAACGACAAAGGACAAATCTTCAAAGCTAAGAGGTGTCAATTGCACCCCATTCTAATTGAATGTTTTCTTCTGAAACAAAGAAGGTATGAAGTAGTCATGTCCTGGGCCATTGTGCATCACGATGGGGAAGAGATGAGAATGTCTCCTACCAGGAGGTGAGAAGTAACACAGCTCTACCTTAAAAAAGACCAAAGCCATAAAAAAAGAGTAGCAACATCCAGCAGCTTGTGTTTCAGCAAGCCAGGAGCCACATGCCCTGCTGCAGAACCCTACATCTACATTAAACAGCAGTGAACCAGAACTGTCCCACCGTCTTCAACAAAACCTCGAATCAAGAGAGAAATCTATAATCATCTGAGGCCTGCACCCATTGAGAAACTGATTTCCAAGAGAATGCAATAGGTTTATCGTGACCTCCCCTCCCCCCCACCCCACTAAAAGTCACCTTCCCCTTTCCCCCCTCTGTCTCTTGTGTGTGTGTGTCTGTGTGTGCAGGCAAACGTGTGTGTGGATGTGGTTGCGACGATTTCAGGATCAGGCATATTATCAATAAACAATTGTTTTTCTGTTTTTAAAACCCACAAGAAAACCTGTCGCTGTCTGTTTATTTGAAAAATGAAACACTAAAGGGTTAAACCCTAACAAATAAAACACTTGCTGTGGTCAGGTGAAGAGTTGAACAGTGGGAACCACCCACAATGTACCACGTGGATGTAACAAATTGTGGGCTTAAAGCCAGGATCTGAACTGCCAGATAAACATTGGAAAAGGGGAGGAAAATTGACCTCTAAAATTGTGGAAAAATAAACAAACAGGTTTTCTTGTATCCTTTTTTTTCTCAATGGTGCACAGAACAAAAAAGATGGCCACATTTAATGCTAAGGAGTTTGTAGAGCAAGGAGAGATGTCCCATGATAAAGTTAAACAAATTAAGTGTTGAAGATTTAAAAAGCTGAACTACAGAGTTGGGAATCACTTTCAGACAAAAAGCAAAGAAGCCTGAATTGCTGAAAAGCCTAGTTAACAGTTTTAAACTTACCCTTGAACGAGCAGAAGAAAGCCTAGAATCAGAGTCTGAAGAAATAATTCGAGCTAGAGTGTAGTTACTGATGAAAAAGGAAGAGATGCAGTTTCAGAAGGAAAGAGAGAAAAGAGAGATGCAAAGAGAGGAAGCAGCCAGAATGTTTGAGCTAGAAAGGCTACAAGGACAAGGTGAGAATGCTACCAGACACTCAAACCTTATCCCCAATTCAGAGCATGATGTGCTGAGACACTCAAGACTAGCACCAAAATTTAATGAGGAGGAGGCCGAGTCATATTTTATCTCATTTGAGAAAATAGCTACTAGGTTAAAATGGCCGAAAGAATTTTGGACTCTCCTCTTACAAGGCGAGATCATGGGTAGGGCTCGTCAAGCTTTTTCCCTATTATCAAAAGAAAGTTCCTCTGATTATGAACAAACCAAAACTGCAATTCTAAATGCATATGAGCTTGTACCAGAAGAACATAGACAGAAATTCCCACACACCCAGAGAAGACCCACACGGACTTACACTGAATTCGAAAGAAATAAACATATGGCTTTTGATCGCTGGATACTATCTCTCAAGCTTGAACCCTCATATGAAAATTTGTGAGAAGTGATGTTGCTGGAAGAATTTAAAAATAGCATCCCAAGTAGTATAAGAACCCAAATCAAAGAACAAAGAGTCACAAGGAAGGGAGGTGATGGAATAGTGGTAATGTCACTAAACTAGTAGTTCGAGGGTCATGGGTTAGAATCCCATTTTGGCTGATGGTGCAATTTGAATTCAATTAATAAATCTGGAATTTAAAAAGTTAGTCTAATGGTGACCGTGCAACCATTGTTGATTGTTGTAAAAGCCCATCTGGTTTTCTAATTCCCTTTAGGGAAGAAAATCTGCTGTCCTTCCCTGGTCTGGTCTACATATGACTCCAGATCTACAGCAATGTGTTTGACTCTGAAATGGCTTAACAAGCCACTCATGTCAAGGGCAATAACTGCTGGCCTTGCCAGCAATACCCACATCCCATGAACAAATAAAAAAATAAATCTAAGAAGACAAAGGGAAGCAGCAAAAATGGCTGACTGTGAATTAATACACAAATCAATAACTCCAAATAAATGTGCATCTAGTAACTCGTATCAGCTAGGCAGGGATGCAGAGGAAGCAGAAATGGGCTTGAGAGAAAAGGGCAGCAGGGAAGGAAAATCTGACCTTTTAAAAAGAAGGAACCCACGGATAAATCAGTCGGGGTCCGCCCATCTTGTTTCCAATGTGGCAATTCTGGGCATGTCCAGGCCAGTTATTGGTATGCCAAAAAAAACAGAAGGAGGCACTGCAGTCAAGCCCATGTCTGTGGCTTTGAAAATGGTAAGCCTGTGTTCTATATATAATTCGAGAGCAAAGCATCTACCAGACGTTTTACACAAAGGAAAAATGATTCCTTTTGTGTCCCAGGCACCAGACAAGGAGATAACCATCCTCAGGGACACCAGGTGTTTTCAGACCCTACTGGCAGACAAACTGACAGAAATGCCACCAGAAAGCAGAACAAATGCCACGATATTAGTAAAAGGGCTTACTGGCAAATGCTTGAAGGTTCCCTTAGTTAAAATTTACTTACAGAGTAAGTTGTCACTGGGGTAGTGACAGTTGGAATCATTCCAAGCGTAATTACCCATGCAGGGGGTAGACCTATTCCTGGGAGTGGTGGCCACTGCTGGGACTGCAGCCATTCAATACGATCACGGCTGATTATCCACTTCAATGCCTTTTTCCCATATCATCCTCATATCCCCTTATGTCATTTGTATTTAAAAATCTGTCAATATGGGTAATGTCTTGGCAGGAAGCACAGTATTGTACCCAAAGGGTCCAGAGCAGGCCACAGAAACTGCAGAAACTGAGGGGAGAAAACAAAACTCTGTACAGCTGCAGAGGGCTGGGAAAATTCCCAAAAATCCCACAGGGGGCGATACAGCCAGAGGAATTTAAAAGGGCCCAGGTAGAGCCAAAAAGATCTGTAGACTGTATGGGCTCAGTAAGGATGCTTGCGAGCAACCCTCCCCATGTGTGGTCTGCTGAGAGCCCCAGCTCCAAGTCCTTGAGCTTTCCTGCACTGCTGCTTTTCTCCATTCTTCTCTTCCTCCAACCACAGTCAGGTGCCCAAGATGTTTCCCAGCTTGAGCCTTGTGCTTCCAGAGGCTGTAGAAGCAGAATATCCAGCCATGGGAATTGCACACAGATACCAATAATCTGAGTGCTAGCAGGTGACTGCCCTTTTAAATGCTGGCTCCAATTTCCATCTCATGCCTGGACGGCCCAGTAGTCCAGGATGGGTACAGTGCTGCGTGATTTTATGCATTAAAATAGCATTGGGATCCTGCTGGCATGATTCATTTACATAATTGACTGAGACACCTGCCTTCTTTGGGCGGCCATTGTGAAGGCGCAAGGAAAATGGTGGCGTGCAGGAATATGGCAGCATGAGCAGCACTCCAATTTTAGGATCACCACTGCTGGACAGAGCACGTTAAAATTGGGCTTCTAAAGTTACGAACTTAACTAATTCTGAAGCAATTTTAAAACCTTGGCAATAATTAAACAATTGGTGAATTTCAACGATTATGTAGCTAACAAAATTCATATATGATAACAATAATGAAATCTGAAAGGAAACTACCGATCAAGGAGAACATAGGAACCAAAAAACTTTTACAAATAGGACAAGACGATTAGGTCCAATTCATCCATTTTTTAGCAGTGCATCTTCACCATCTCTTCCTTCTCCCTGTTCAGTGATAATGCGTATGTACAGAGATGAGTCACAAACTGAAGGGCAGCTGACCAGAGAAATGCAAGTTGTTTTAATTTTAAAATATTTTTGGTACTGAGAATTGTAACCATTAGCAGTGGTTTATTGGCCTGTATCACAATAACATGCCATATAAACTGCACCTTTCAGCATCAATTTCGACAGTTACAGTTTAGTTTTGAAATCTATTCACAGCCCTGAGCACAGATATGCCATCCATTTAGAATCTTCATTCCATTCATTCTATATACAAAAGTTTAAATATAAATTATACTTACAAGGCCCTGATATCGAGATGAGTTATAAACCCTCTTGATAAATAGCCAACCTGGCCATAAATATTCAAATCGAAGCTCAAGGATGAAATCTGCCAAAAGCATCAGTATCCAGACCATAAGGAACTTCAGAAACGTGAACACGCTATAAAAGCACAAAATAATTCATTATTCATAAAATGTCAACTGTTGTGCACCATTTACAAGTACACACTCAATGGCAATAATAAGGATCATATTTTGTTTTGTTGAGCTCTGGACTTATCAGACCCAGAGATCATTTCAGGATGATCTGAAGTGCTTCTGGGGCCAGTGAGGGTGAATTTTGCTAGGGGACCTATTTATGCTGAATTTACATCCTGTTATTGAAGCATTGGGAATTTTTGGGAAGCGCAGGGACAGATGGTTCCTGTGTCCTGCCCACTTGTAGCATGAAATCAGGAATGGAAGCAGGATTCATGGTAAGATGTCACCCATCATAATTCTAGCCAGTCCCACCTCCTGGTCCCTCTTTATTTCTGAAAGCACTGGAATAAAGGTTGCCCTTCTTTCCCTGATTATAGTCCATTATGTCCCATTTCAAATCTTTCTTGTGCATCCTCCTCATACCGTGGAGAAGGAAGTCCTTCCACCCTTTTCATCACGATCGCCTTCAATTTCTAGAAGCACTCATCAATATCCAATGGAGGCTACATTTTTCATTTTAATGAAAAGCCAATAAGACAGTGGGCTCTTTATTAACACAAAAATGTTCAAAAATATATGGGTTAAAAACGTGCTGAGTGCTAGTGTTAGGGAGGATGTTAAAATGTTCTTATGAAATTCTTTAGTCTGCTGCTTTTACGAAGGCATTCAAGTTAAAATGGCAAAGGAATTTCATATAAAGGTGCTTGCTTGCTACTAACGTCTTACAGTGGAATTTCAATCCTGAAGTTTAAACAGTTAGACTGCCTGACACCATTTTAAAGTTTGCTTTGCATTGGCTAAAATTGGAACCTTTGTGTCAGATGGTTTTATGTGGCTTTCCTTAAACCAAATTTCGGCTAAATACTGAAGGCTTTGTGCTGATCTGATACAAAATGTACAGTCTAGCTCACCCAATAAATAACTCTGGGAGGGAAGCCAATGGAAAACTCTATAAAGATGGGACTGAATTTCCGTTATCTTTCTGCACACCTCATGCATTTCAGCAGAATCCAGAATAGACTGGGAACTAGTGCATAAAACTGTGATGCATTATAATTCTGTCAACACTGACACAGCTAATTCAAGTCTCACTGGTTACACAGCCACACACTGCAGTTTAAGTCAAATCAGAAGTACACATGGAAATGATCTGCTGTGTGAGAAGCTTTGGTACATAGCAAGTTGTCACTCAGCTGTTAAGCTTCAATTCTTGCTGTATAGCAGCTTAGGATACCAGGATATTGTCACTTTGTTTTCTTTATAAAATTGGTTATTTGACCATAGTAAATAGATAGGTCTAAGTAATATGTTTTAGAGATATAAGTTTGAAGTAATAAATGTCTCCCATTCACTGAATGAATAATGAGGTCATGATGTGAGACATTTATAACCATGTAAGAGCCATTTCAGTTGAGAAAAATCAGTAACTTCAACTAATTATATGGCAAGACTTTAGCTTTGTGGTTTTTGTTGAGTTTTTTTAAAATGTACTTTTGGATTATATAGGTTTATCTGTGCCAGATGTGGAGAAATTAATGAAATCATCAATTTTCTAAACATGAAAAGTATTAAAAGCTTGATTAAATAAAGATTTATATGTGGAAATAATAAAAATTGTAATCTACTTGAAATAAATACTGAAAATATTGAAAAAATACACAGCACATCTATCAGCATTTGACAAGAGAAAAGGTAAGCCAAGGTTTTGTGTGGAAGTCACTGGGCTGGATTTTACCTTAGGCAGACAAGACTCCGCCAAGCCCGGGGATCCGTCCTGCATTTTACGGATCCCCGGGCTTTAATTGTTCCAAGGCGGGACTTCCACCGACTTGAGGGAGCAAGTCCCGCCTCAGTGAGCTGCCAGCCAATCAGCGGGCCAGCAGCTCTAAGTCCCAGCAGCGCCACCGAGAGCAGTGGCCACTCCTGGGACTGCAGCCCAGCCGCACCATGGATCTAGGAGGGAATGAAAATTGGGGTTGCCTCACCAGGGGGATCGGCCCTTCCTTGGTGAGGCTGGAGTAGTTGCTTGGGGGAAGGGTGGGGGGCATCTTGGGTCCCGGGGGTCCGTTGGGAGGCGGGGGCAGCCTTCAATCGGGCAAGCCTTCAATCGGGCACCCTGTGCCTGACTGCCATGGCTCACCCCCCCCCAACCCCCCCCCAGGGTGCGGAAAAGCCAGCAGCTATCGCTGGACGGCCTTTCACGTCCCCAGCACACCCACTTGCCACGGGAGGCGGGCGAGGGCCCTTAAATGGCCACTCAAGGGCCTAGATTGGCCTTAGGTGGGCGGGCCGTTTCCCACCCCCGCCTGACGCTGTAAACTTGGCCGGAGGTGGAAGTGGGGTGGGTAGGCCTCCTGGAGCCTCCCACTCAATTTTACGTCGCCCCCACGCTACCATCTGATCCGCAGGGGCAGCGTAAAATTCAGCCCTTTATCTCTCCACCCAAAACATTAAATTATCTTTTCCTTTTTCAGATACTGTTGGACCTGCTGCATATTCCCAACATTTTCCATTGTATTTTCAGATTTTCAGTATTTTCAATTTTCTTTTTAGCTCAACAATAATCTTATTGAGAGACTTCAGATGACATAAATCACAAAAGCAAAGCTCAAAATGGTTACTTTTTATACATTAGGGTATGTGCAAGGAAAAGTGATAAAGTGTATTTTTAAGATTTGCGATGGTTTCTGGGAGCACAAAAAGACCCCAGAAAAACTTGTTCTGCGGTACCAGCAGCAGGCAAGTCTTAGATTTCCCATTTCTTAAGGCATGTGCCCGCAACCCTGGCACAGCATCTGATTGCCAACTACATTTTAACTTTTGCATACTGAAGCAAAGTTCTAAAGAAATCCTATGTTCCTCATAAAATGGAGGACTGGCTTAAGTGTTGTTGCAATGCTCTGGTCATAATCTTACAGAGGAGTGACCTTTGAAAAAGAACTTTGGCTGCTTTACTGTCACTTCAGTCCCTGGACTTAATGAGTTACAACATATAATCCTCCTGTCCCACACATAGGAAATACAACGATACAACAGTCACAGACTAACTCAGATGAGTTATGAAAAAAATGACCTTTGTCTTTAAAAAGTAAACCTTTATTTTAAAAAGTGAACGGTCCAAAGAAAAGGGGGATTAGCCTTTCGTGTATCCAAACAGTTTGACAAAGACAAAGGACTAATCTTCAAAGCCAAAAAGTGTCAATGAAACCCATCTTACATCTATCCTAAAAACAATGAATGTCTTCTTCTAAAACAAAGGAGGTGTGAAGTAGCCACGTTCTGGGCCATTGTGCAATCACCATGGGAAAAAACTGGAATGCCTCCTAACAGGAGGTGAGAAGTGACACAGTTTTACCTTTAAAAAAGACAGCCAGAGCGAGAAACTGACCCAGAAGGTGAAGCCACTTGTAACAACTGACATTTTCAGCAAGCTAGAAAGCACATGCCCTGCTGGAAAAATCTGACATCAAATTATACAGCAGAGTGAGTTGGAAGTAACCCACCATCTTCAACAGAACCTTCATTCAAGAGAGAAATCTACAATAATTTCAGGCCTGCAACCATCTAGAACTTGAGTCTCGAGAGAATTCAACAGGTTTATCAGAACCTTTCTCCCCCACTAAAAACCATTTCCTCTTTCCCTTCTCTATCAGTTTCTTATGTATGTGTGCGAGGGTATGTGTGAGTGGATGCAGTTGCGACAATTTTGGGATAAGGGATACTGATCGATAAACAATTGGCTTTCTGTTTTTTAAAACCTACAAGAAAACCTGTCGTTGTCTGTTTATTTTAAAAATAAAACAGCAAGTGGATAAACTGTTAATACAAATACACTTGCTGCGGTCAGGTAGAGATTTGAACAGTAGGAACCAACCACGTCACACCACGTAGCTGTAACACTCCATTTCCTTTTTCCATTTTCCAGGTTTTCTTATTCCAGTTTAGTCATTTACTGCTGCCAGTGCTTTCCTACCACCATTACCCACTGCAGATATGTGCCATGTGTCAGGAACAGAGTTAAAAACTAAATTGGTCTCTGTGGATTTCAGGATGTAAGGAACAGCAGATTTAAAAAGACAGCTGTTGATGAACTTGGGAAAATCCTGAAATCCTTGGAAGCTGTAATTTGCAAATATGAGGTCTACTTATTTACTTAAATGTACCATGCTCTGTGAATGCGTAGCATGGTAGAAGTAGCCCAAGCTGGAGACGGGGCATTTGTGCAGTTTGCTTTGGGAGAGTTCGTAAAAGGTGCCAAACAGAGAAATTGAGGGTGGGCATGAAGAGTGTAGGAATGAGAAGGTGTTGGTTTAATGTGAAGCTTCTCTTTTTATTCAAGGTGGTAAGGGAGGAAGAGGGATTCTTGCTCTGTGATAGGGAAACAGTGGTTAGTGGCTCAGGAGAGGACCAGGCAAATTTATTGTGCAGATATGGAAGGAGCTTGTAGTTTCCCTTTTTCTGCCTCCAAATAAATCATATTGCAAGGGGTTGGGGTGACACAGTACTCAACATGGCCCTCATCAACAATCTAAAAAACTAACAGCATTCTTTAACAAATCCTGAAGAAATAACATCATACTTTATTCAAAAGATAAAATGTGTTCATCAGAGAACATTTTCCTTCCAGTTTCATTTTGTAACTGTTATTTGTGAACAAAGGTATGGAAATAAATGCTATTTTGGCGAATGGCGTATGGGACACAGTTTAAGAATAAGGGGTCGCCCATTTAAGATGGAGATGAGGAGAAATTTTTTCTCTCAGAGGGTTGTGAGTCTTTGGAACTCTCTTTCCCAGAGAGTGGTGGAGGCAGGGTCATTAAAATATTTTTAAGGCAAAGGTAAATAAATCCTTGACTAACAAGGGAGTCAAAGGGTATCGGGGGTAGGCAGGATAGTGGAGTTGAGGCTAGTCAGATCTGCCATGATCTTATTAAATGGTGGAGCAGGCACGAAGGGGCCGAATGGCCTACTCCTGCTCCTAATTTATAAGTTCATAGGGCAATCATTTTGTTAGATTGTAGTGACCATCTTCAAATCTGCAAGAGCTCCAAGCCCCGACTTTGACTTGGGCCGTGAGTGTAGTGTGCAGGGACTGGAGCGAGTGGCAAGCTCGCATTACAATGCCAGATGAGGCGCAGAAAGATTTGAATTGCTAGGCCTCATTTCAAAGGTGGAGATCAGTTTCCCTCCTGAAGCCATCGGGAACAGTCCCCACCATCAAGGTAAGTGGTGGGGGAGGGGATTAGGATGTACATTGTGGCCGGAATTGGGGGGAGGGGGTTGGGTGCAAGCCTATGGTTTCCATAAAACAATTAAAAACATTTACCTTCTTGGGCTTCTTAATTCTAGCCACGAACTTTCTCTGGCAGCTCTGGCACTAGTTGAGACTAGTCAAGAGATGGGAGGGAAGGTAAGTGCTCTGCCCCATGACCCTCACAAGCCCTGTTCTCATCAAAAGGGGTTAAAATTGGGACTCTAATATTTAATTGAATACGTGAAGTACAGGACATTTTTATGTACACCAAACTCATAAACAGATCTGGCAAGTGTCATTAATTAGAAGTGACAGTAATCTATTTTGGTTCAAAATATGCCCCATTTTATACATGCTAGCTTTACAAAGAAACATAAAGAAACAAATGTTTATAAAAATGGTTTCTCAAGCTGGATCACCTTTGCTGATAATGATTATCTATCACTCTTAAAATGTTGGCTGATGTTGATAACCCTAGACACTGCTACATCAGAAATACACAGTAGGTCCATTAATATCTGAACTGTGTTAATCGGTCTTTCTCTTTTCAGTTGTGGATGAGCCTGCTGTGCAATGCCATCAATTTTTGTTTCATTTCAAATGTTAACAGTTCTGGTAGCTTCTTTTTATCTGTACTGCTGTCTCAGTTATATAGACAGTTCATTGAAGATTTGGAAGTTAATTAAGCACTTTTTTTATTTACTCACTGATAAAAAGTATATCAAACTTGGGAAATCATTACTAAAATCAATAGGACCTGACACACCCCCTGCCTGTTTGGTTTCAAAATGTTTTTATACATTTCCTGTAAATGTGGGTCTCAGGTTCAATCTACAGTCTTTACTAAATAAATTCGTCTCAGCCACAGTAGCGATTGGAGTGCTATAATCAGATGGGACAAATTACCTAATGGCCTCTACTGGGAGCACAAGTCTGGATGTTGGTGAGGGCAGTATCAAGTTTCACTTTGATGCCAGTGTAGTAATCTTTGATACCTTTATTAAGACTAACTTAGAATACAGAGGGGTGAACATTATCAGCGCGCCGCGGCGGTGGCCTTCCAACACGGAAGTGCCGCTGCACAGCCCCTGTGATATTAGAATGCTGGGGGCAGAGTGGCCGCCCCTGATGACGTAGAGGGGGTGGCGGCTGCGTCCCCGGCAACGGCGTCCTGTGTGCAGGCGGGGCGCCATTTTTAAAGGGTTTCAAGCCCTTAGCAAAGATTTAAATTTTTAATGGTATATTAGATGTAATTTTTTTAAATAAATTATTAGGAGATGGAGGCCCCTTTCCAGCTCCCTCGATGGACTTTACATTGCCCTATATTCACAAAATTTCTTTTCTTCCCGACCTGGACTTCCCCCCCCAACCTTCTCATATTTGCCCTTCAACCTCTTCCCACCATCCCCACAGCCAATAAAAAGAGTTTTCCCCGCTCCCCCACCCCTCCCATCCTGATCATTTTATTCCTCCTCCCTCCCCACCAGCATCTCGCCTCGGAGCTCCAACACGGGTCGCGTCCGGTGAAACGTAAAATCGGCGTGGGACTGCTGCCATCGGCAGGTGAGTTAATTTGCATTTCATTAACGCTAATTTAAATATTTAGTTGAAGGCCCCTCCGCCAAGCAGCGGGGAGACCACACCGAGGCCTTGCCGCCACCGCCGCCGCCGCTAATATCCAGTGGGGCCTTCACGACGTCGGGGGTCGAGGCAGGCCGCTCCCGGCAGAATTTTACACGCTCCTCTGCCATGACCCCCGGCATTGAGGGGCTCATAAAATTCAGTCCAAAGTCTAGACATAAGCTTTCAGAGCCACTTAGGTCTTTCCTTACTTTATTTTCATTTCTGCTACTTATGTAAGAAAATGTCCAAAGCAGCCTTGAAGGCTGGTATCTCCACAATAGAAGTATAATCAAAGAATCATTGTATCCTCTCGCTATAAACCAAATCAGCTTAAAATAGGCCAGAATTTTACCAGCCTTTTGTAGATAGGCTGGGAGGCAGGAGGGGTGGTAAAATGACATCAGGAGGGGAGCCTGATGTGTTCCCGCTGTCAGAGAATATTCCCAGCAGTGGGACCAGTAGCAGTTAAGGCAATTAATAGGTCGACTGGCGGCCATTGTGCCAGGCCACCAGGATTTTACGAGTAACACAACAGCCCCCCTGCCGCGTGGTGAGTCTGCCAGTTACACTGAGGCAACCTCCCAACAGTTTCCTTAATTGCTGGTAAAATTGCAGCCATGCTCTCGTCATCCGCACTCATGGGCTTGGGACCTGCATTTTATCCCGACATTGGAACTCACAGTGTGCCGGGTAAATTCCGGCCTATTATGTTCAAAATCTGTGAATTGATTATTTACTCTGGGAGTAATTTCTATTTGAGCCAACCTAACTTCTTTTCCTATTTTCCTTACTAATGACACCTCCCATGCTGTTACTCTGCATGCCTCCATGTTAAATTTTTCCTCAGTCACCAACTAAGTTACTGGGCTGAATTTTAAACTTAACGGCGCAGCTCTCAGTGGCAGGTGCTGTCACAGAATGGGCAAATGCGGCCGGCCGACTGTGATCATACAGCGGCTGGCCAATTAAGGGAGGCGTGGGGCCCGTGCAATCAAGCACCAGAGGTGGGGAACGAGGCACTAATGGCGCTGTCATCTGATGTAACAGTAAGTGCTGGCACCATATTTACAGGGCTACCAGCCCTGCAGTCACTCCTGCCTAGTTTAAAGGAGTACCTTACTGAGTGCCCTCTGCTGTCCCAAGACCCCTTCTGCTGTCTCGACTGTCCCAGGACATATTTTGCTGTCTCTGCTGCCCCAGGACCCTTTCTACTGCCCCAGGACCCCTTCTACTGTCTCTGCTCCCAAATAGGCGAGGAGCTGAATGTGAGCCTGCATTCCACGGTTTAACGAAGTCTCCCTGCAGGTTCTCCTCAAGGCTGCAAGGGCAAGGCAGGAGGTCCTCATCCTCAGGAACAGGAGGAGGAGATCTACCCACCTGACCAAGCAAGCCTGGACGCAGATTGTGGAAGAACAGCCGTGGGGTCACCCTGAGGACATGGATCCAGTGCAGGATGTGGGTCAATGAACACTTTGGACCCTTTGGGTATTGAATGAGAGGAAGCTTTTGGTGGAAAGGGAGTGACCACCTTGTCATGTTCACTGGGGAAGGGCAGCAGGACATGCTGCCTGAGACTTTGGCTGCGTCTTGGTGAGAGGCACACGCTAATCATTGTATAACCTACACAGTCCCTCGAGAGGCACCGCATGCAGGGCTGGCGTATGTGTGTCCCCATCATGGACCGCTGGACGATCACCATCAGAGGTCTGGGGCTAGTCGCCGCTAGAAGGCTAACTATGTTCTCATTGTATCTGCAGTAGAAGACAGCGCATAATTGGACAGAGCGTGCCAAGACCGGTGGAGTATCTTATCTTCATATCTTAAACGCGATGAAGGAGGAGGACATGGAACTGGCAGGGCAGCAAGGTGGCTGCTCCAGAGCTGATGGCAAGACAGAAGCAGCGACCCAAGAGAGTGAGTGAGCATCTCCTGGGGCACAAGGGTGTAACTGGTGCTAAAGAGCCAAGCTGCTCCTCTGTTCACCACTGCATCAATGGAGCTGCACAATAGGGGCTGGTTGGAATGTTGCGATGGGCAGACCTAAATCCTTCAATGTCTCTGTTCTCTCTTGAAGGTCAAAATGAACGACAAGAACAAAGAGCTGGAGAGACTGGGGGACAACCGGCCATTTCTGAGGAGGAGGAGGGAGCCTCAGAGGGCGCACTGTCACATCATTCCCCCGCATCCTCCACCAGCGCAGATACTCTCAGGTCAGTGGATATCCGTTCACGGTTAGATTCGGGAGCACAGACTGGTGAGCACGTCACAGATGCGTCCGGGCAGCTGTCGGAGTCTATGACAGCCAAGCCCATTGGCAGTCGGAGGACTGTGCGAGGCCAGGCCCATCCCAAACGCGGACAATGGAAGGGTCCATCCAGGCTTTGGGTGCTTCACTGTCTCTGACGAATGCGTGTCTGGCTTCCTCCATTGAGAGATTGGTGACTCTCATGGAGATCCAGATCCAGCAGACCAATCAATGGCTGCTGCAGATGTGCACTGACCTGCACACCATCACATTGTCCATCAGCTCTGTGCAGCAGTGGCAGGGCGAGAGGGGGAGGAGGCACCTGGAGTCTCCACCAGGTCCACATCCCTCTCAGGTCAGCAGGGAGATACAAGTGTGTCTTATAAGGGGGGGAAGGAGTGGCTGCTTTCCACATCTGGGGGCTCCTCTCAGGGTGCTCCTGGTGTAGACAGTAGCTCCAAAGCCTGTCTGCCAGTGATGCCAGCACCTCCATCATCCCCAACGACAGAAAGGGTCCCTGCACCTGTGCAGGATGTCCTCAGTGTTCCAGGGCCCTCCAGGTCTCAGGCAGCCAGAGGACAGCGACCAAGGTCATCCCAAGCCAGGGAGCAGCAAGGTCAACAGCCTGCCTCCACCTCAGCTGATAGCGTAGGGGGAGCACCATGTAGGAGCACCCAGAAAAGATTTAAGAAGAGCATCTAGATGCAGTTAGGGTTCACAGATGATGTACATTCCGAATAGATTGGGTTACGTTTGGTGTTTGGCGTTGATGCCATTTGGGACTTCATTTTAACCCTTCCTCCCAAGGGGCTGGAAGTGAGGGACCAAGCCCCGAGCAATCAAAGCCTTGGCCTTGTCACTGTGTGAAGTGTACCTGGGCATTGCAGTGCAGAATGAAGGAAATGACAACAGGGCTGTTTAAAGCAAAGGCTTTATTGCTGCGGTTCCATAAAATGGTAAGGGTCGTAGGAAACATGAATGTATATTGTGCCTCCCTTGCGCCTATCTCATGGCGCCTTTCCTGCTGTGCCTGAGGTCCTTCTTCTGGCACTGCCTGGGCAGCTTCCTTTTCCACATCCTCATCATCGGAGGAGGCATCCTGCTGCATGATATCCTCACTGGTCAAAGCCTCGCGCCCTCTGTACCAGCAGGTGGTGCAGCACAAAGCAGACCACCACAGTACAGGAAACCCTTGCTGGAGCTCCATCAGATCAATCTAGGCACCTGAATCTCATCTTGACCAATGGCTTGCTCAATGGTTGCTTGGGTTGACCTGTGACAAGTGTTGTATCTCTCCTCTGCATGCATGCGTGGGTTCTTCACAGCCATGTCCTCAGTGGATAGACCTAGTCTCCAAGGATACATCCCTAAAGGCACACGGGGGGACAGAAAAGTCCTGACACCTGGAACTGATGAAGTACATAGGCTTCGTGGTTGCTTCTGGGAATTGTGCACACAGCTATAGGATCCATTTGCAGTGGTCACAGACCAGTTGCACATTCAGCGAGTGGAAGCTCTTCCTGTTGATGAAGGCTGCAGACTGGTCAGTGGGAGCTTTGATGGCCTCTTATGTGCAGTCGATGACCCATGGTCCCAAATCCTAGCCCTCTCTGCTTGACTGTTAGGATTGGTGCAGAAGTGGACATGGTCACCAGTCCTCCTGATGAGGGCATTAGTGACCTCCTTGAAGCAGTGAAGTTCCGTAGACTGGGAGATTCTGCACATATCTCCAGTGGATCTCTGGAATGATCCGGTGGCCTTAAGTGGCACTGACATCAGTTGTCCTTCAAGTCTCATGGGGATCAGCTCATCCTGCAGCATTACACACAGATCAGTGACAGCCTCCCTGGAGAGGTGAAGTCTTTGGACATCTGCAGGTAGTGGAGCCTCAGTCAGTAGACCCTCTCTGGAGGGTAACTTCTTTTGCGCACAGGAGGCTGTTGGTGTGTCCCTCTGCGTTCTTCTCCAGCTTGCCCTCCTGTGGGCCCCAAGCTCCTGTGGTGCCCCTGAGAGTGCCTGCCCCTCCCTCGCTCTAAACTGCTCCTCCTCCTCAATGGGGGCCTTGAAGCCAGTGTGAATGAAGTGCATGATAGGTTGCCTTTCCGAGTGCAAGGCCTTTACAACAAATGGCTCCCCCCCTTTCCCTCACTTGTCACCTCTGATGAGGTGGCACTGCCCCGATGGCACCCTGGTGTGGCTCCCCTGAAGTACTGGCACCTTGTTCCCCACTCCTGACCGTGATTCCCAATGCCCTTCCTCCTTCACCCTCCCTGACAAGCGATGCTGCTTCACCTGATGGCTGCCCAGTGAAACCAGCACTTAGCTCCCGCCTCCTCGGCACCTCCTTTAATCAGGCGAGGCTTTGAAGCCCCATGGTTCCCATGCACCATTTGTTAAATCAGACCCAGTGAACAAAATTACTGTCTATTGGGCTCTTAAATATCTTAATTGCCTTCCCGCTGCATGAATGGGCGAGGTCCGCCCTCCATGTCAACCACCAACAGTAACATTCGGAAGGGACTTCAAGACATTTGACTTTCGGTCCAACATCTTCCGTCCCAATTTTATGCTCCCATCCGCCTCTGGTCCTGTTTCCAATGGCCCCTTAAAATTCTGACCACTGTTACAGGACAATGAAAATACTCTTTATAACATAAATTCATCCACATTTATAGCACTGTGATTACTGTGGTCAATTCAACTTAAACTGCCACACTTGAAAGGCACAGTCATAGCTAAGAGAGGCGTAAAATTGGCTGTTACCATAGTGACAGCACTAGTTCTGTACATTCAAACAAGATGAAAATATGAGGCAGCTGTGTCTTTGTTTTATTTATAGAGGATGCCAATGAAGCAAAATGATGGTCCCATTATGACAATAAGATGAGTTCGAATGAATCTTAGTTTACTGGATACGGAATAAAAATATATTGTAAATTGAAACATTTATTCACATAAAAAACATTTTCCAAAACAACTTTATTGTAAAAATCAAGATGAATTACATTTTCACTGCCATCATACTTTTCAAAATCACAGATACAAAACTCATGTTAGCCCCCCTTTCCCAGTCACCCTCAGTAGTTCGATTAAATGGAGCACAAAGATAGGTAACTGTGCAGCCAGAACACCACCATGAAAACCAAGGTTGAGGGTAGCACCATGGCCATAAAGAGTAGACAGTCACATAAGCACTGTTTACTGAGAAATCACTGTTTGAACTTGATTACCATTCTATTTCTGTCTTTTCCCCCATAGTTGAAGGCCATCCCCATCCTACACCTTGTACCAGTGTCCTTACAGCTGCCACAATGAGCAGAGAAAACTGCCACAACTGAATACTTCTAAACAGCAACACAAAGCTACTATATCACATTATTCACTGTACCTCACCAAATCTGCTGAGCCAGACCTCTCAGTGCCCAAACAGCTCTTCAAACTTTTCACAACACTCTTTTTTTGGGTTAGTTTGCCCATGATCTGTGACAAGCATCATACCTGCAAATTGGGGCATAGGAGCTGAACTTTGTGGTCAGGTCTGCAGTCCCACTGCCAGGACCGGAAGCGGGAGCTGCTGCCGCTTGGACGGGGGCTGGGGATTGGTATTCCATAGCAGCCGGCCAATTAACAGCCAGGAGCTGGAGGAGGCTCCAATAAGACATCAGTGGTGGCAGGAGGTAGCGATGCTGGAATTGCTGCCGCCATATTTAAAGGGCTGCCAGCATTAAGTGAAATCAATCCAACCAAAAAGAAACCTTCATAGAAGACCTGACAAAGAAGGCCTGTCAAGCAATGGCAGAGGGTGGCCCCGCTGTTTAGCGATGCCTTCCCTGCAGGTTCTGCTCCAGGCTGCTCGGGCAAGGTGGGAGGTCCTCTTCCACCTGGACGGGAGGATGAGACCTGCTCGCCAGTCCAAGCAAGCCTGGACGGAGATCACAGAGGAGATCAGCAGCCGTGGGGTCATCCGAGAACCTGGCTGCCGTGCTGCAAGCAGGTTAATGACCTCATGCAATCTGCCGAGGTGAGTGCAGCACACGCTGTTTTCTTCAGGGGCTTACATGTGGCTATGAGTAAGGGTGAGATTAGTTCAAAGGGAATGCCAACCCAATCAGTCGCAATGGGGCCAGGCAGCAGCATTGCCAGTCATAGGCATGGCAGCATCTCAGTGAATGGCGCCAGTTCATCAGAGTAAATTCCTGCACTGCCGCTTGCTGGAGGCATTCCTGTGGCACAATTGTGAACAGTCAGGCAGCCAGCAGCATAGGTGTTATGTGAGTCTTTGTCGGGTTTCTAACAATGGTCATCTATGTGCTTCCAGGAAAGGGCGAAGAATGGTGATGGTGCAGGAGGTTCTTGAACTTGGAGGCCAGCATGGGGGCTGTTCCATCCAGGAGTAAAGTCACGAAAGAGTGAGTGGCCGAATAGATGGGTACAAGAGAGTCTTTGGTGAACGTGAGGCATAGTCCTCATGTGTCCACCACTGGTCACATGGAGCTAAGAGGAGTCTGACGGACATGATGGCATGCGCATTACCCTCTAGTTAATCTTCTCTTTCACGCAGGTCAAAGACAAGAGCAGACAGCTGCAGCGACCAGGGGATAGCTGTCCACCTCTGAGGAGGAGGAGGGAGCTTCAGAGGGTGCATCATCACACATTCCCCCACATCCTCCACCACCACAGATACTCTCACATCGGTGGGTATCTGCTCATGAATAGATCTGGGATCACAATCTGGTGAACACAACACAGATGCTTCCAAGCAACTGATGGAGGCTGTGACAGCCATGGCCACCGACACTCAGAGGACCGGCAATGCTGAGCCTCAAGCTTATGAAATGCCTCTGAAGTCGTCAGCAAGGCATCAGATGCTGGAGCTGCAATGTGAGGTGAGGGAACATCTGACAGAGCTTCCAGAGGCTATGTGCACCCTGGCACGAACACTGGAGGCGACCATCCAGGCCATGAGTGCCACCATGTCTCTGGCATGTGCACACTTGGCTTCCTCCAGCGAGAGACTGACAACCCTCATGGAGAGCCAGATCCAGCAAACTACTCAATGGATGCCAGGGAGACATGTGGACCTGCATGCCATTGCCAACAGCAAGGCTGGACTGGAGGAGGGGGGGCAAGGCATCATCGAACTGCTCAGATGAGCAGGAAGGTGCAGGTATGCCTTGAAAGGGTAGAGGAGCGGCTGCCTAATGCATCGGGGGCTTCTCTCAGGGTACTCCTGGTGTGGGTAGCGACTCCTCAGCCGCACTGTCAGTGACACTAGTGCCTCATGTAACTGTGACAACAGAGGCGGCTCCTGCACCTGTGCAAGTGGCCCTCGATATTTCAGGATCCTGCAAGCCTCAGGCGACGAAAGGACGATGGTCAAAGTCATCCAAAAGCCACGAGGCAGCAAGGTCAGCAGCCTGCCTTCACCTCAGCTGATAGCGCAGAGGCAACACATTGTAGAAGCACACATAAGAGATTTAAGAGACTTCACAGGTTCATATTTTGTTAAAGCATGCTGCCTTGGAAACTTATTGTTCACCAATAAATATGTGATGTGCCAAGACGAGAGGTATTCTTGCATTTGTTGTGGGCTGCTGGGACTTCAGGAGTGCCCTGACTCCATCAAAATTTGTGATGAATGGGACCACACCGCGTGAGGTTAATACATTCTCCATGTCGCGGTGTGATGTCTTACCAGGTGCAGGTAAATGGCAAGGTCGATGTAGGAAGCAGCTACAGAGTTGCAGAATGCTGAAGCTTTATTGAATTGCATAGATCTGTTATTAAGGATCATGCAAAACGTGCCTGTAATAACGCATCCCAAGCCTCCCTTGCATGTATCTCCTTGCACCTTGCCTGTGGTCCCTAGGGATCTTCAGCATCCTGCACCTGATCATCATCTTCCTCCACTTCCTCCTCATTGGAGGAGGCATTGTGCTCATTGTTTAAATGCATATCAATATGATGCATAAGACCCTTGCTGGGGCATACTGAAGGGCTCCACCAGATCTATCTAGGCATCTGAAGTGCATCTTCAGAAGGCCTATGGCCTGCTCAACGGTCGTATGAGTTATCCCATGGTAAGTGTTGTAGATCTCTTTTCTGGCAGTGCTAGAGTTCCTCACAGGCATATGTATCCACATAGCCACGTCTTCAATGGGTAGCCCTTGTCACCCTGTATCCATCCATGAAGACGTGCAGGGTTGCGGTTTGAAAAGGTCTGGCTACTGGGATTGCCTTAGTACGAAGGTGCCGTGGCAGCTTCCTATGAACCATGCACACACCTGCAAGAAGCAATTACAGTGGTCGCACACCAGTTGTACATTGAGTGAGTGGAAGTCCTTCCTGTTGATGAAGGTCACTGCCTGGTCTGTAGGAGCTTTGATAGCCACATGCATTCGATGACACCCTGCACCTGGGTATCCAGCGATGGCCCTTTCAGACTGATTGGTGTGAAAGGACACGTATTGACTGGCCCGCTTGAAGATGGCATTGGTGATCACCTTGATGCAGCGATGAGCTGCAGGCTGGGAGATCCCACATGTATCACCAGTGGATCCCTGTAATGATCCTGAGGCATAGAAATTCAGTGCCACGGTGACCTTCAGTGCCATTGGCATTGCGTGGCCACCACTTCCCATGGGGTTCAGCTCGTCCTCCATCATGGCACACAGCTCTGTGACGGCCTTCCTGGAGAGGCATCGTCTTCAGCAACACTGCTGCTCTGACATTTGAAGATAGCTGAACCTCAGCCAGTAGACTCCCTGTGGTGGGTAACCTCTAACCTCTTCTTCACAAAGGAGGCTGGTTACATACCCCTCTGTGCCCTTGTTCTGCGTTCCCCCCACCCCTGAGGCTGCTACCCTTCTGGTTGCTGCTGCCCCACTGCCTGTGGCTGCAACTCTCTTTCTGCTGTTCCCCTTTACTGGAGGACCCCAAACCTGAGTGAATGAGGCCCATGACATGTAGCTGCACTCAGTCTCCAAGGTCTCTTACCCTCCCTGCTTTACACATAAAAGTGCCAGGTCCGAGATGGCACTCTGGCTGTATGCCCCTGCGGTTCTGGCAAATTTTCCCCTTCTCCTGACTGACAGTGCCAACACCCGAGCTGTTCCAACCTCCCCGCCAAGGCACGCTCGGTTTCACAGTAGCTGCGTCTGGAGCCAGAACTGGCCACCTGCAAGTTTACTGCCTCTTGATACTTGGCGAGGCTCTGAAACCCTGTGGTTCCCATGCACTCCTGGAAAAATCTGAAAATGCCAGTAAAATTGAAGTTCTGTTTCTGTTTAACAGGCTTAATTACTTTCCCACCATGTGTGAGTGCAAGGTCCTCCCTTCCTGGTGGCAGCCCCTCAGAATATCCAGTTGCAATGTGAAGACGTCAGGTTTCTATCCATCCATCCTCAGCATTCATGACAGGAGATTTGTAGGTAGTGTTGTTTGAGCAGTGACACAGTATTGCAGGTCTCACCCATAAAACCAGAGAATTGCACTTCTACAGGCCCACCTGGGATGCGAGAGTCAGGAAGGTTGGCTTGATACTCTAGCTACACACTTAACATAATAAACTATTTCTGGTATTTTGAATTATTCATGTAATTATATTAAAGAACTACAACTCCCTTTGCTAAGGCTTAGATTTGACCAGCTAATTAGCATATTGTGAAATGCCGATTTTCTTTCAAGCTTATTACCATTAATCTGATTACATTGAAAATCTGTTATAAAGCAGAACTGCACTCAAGGGTTTGTTTAACATTATAAACCACAAGAGCTAATTCTTCCCTTACCGCCACTAATGGCCAACATGATTTGCTTGGCAATTTCACATTACATGGAAAGAACAGTGGATTGGAGAAGATTATGTATGATTTCAGAACAAAATTGAAATGGAGCCAACTACATGGAAGAGATTGATTGTTATGCTGCAAAGTAAGATATGTAATAACATTGGGGTAGGTTTGTATTTTCACCACCGAGTGGAATGGACTATACAGTGGTTAAAGAATCGACCAGATTTTTATTCCAGTGAAATCACCATTATTCCAATTAATATCGAAAAAGTGAGTTATATCATTAGCTTTCCAAATGCATTTGGCTGGATTTTGGAAGGGCTGTGGAGGCTAAATGGAGGCAGGAGAGCCTGCAATTTCCTGCTGCTGGCCGGCGTGCCTGTTTGCTGGCATGTTCCTGCCTCAGGACCATTTCCGAAAAGGCTGCTTGGGGGTGGATGGGGGTTGGGGGGATGCAGTGATGGCTATCCGTCTGCAAGCAGCAAGTAGCCCATTATGCCCCTAAAGGGCCTATTAGGGCCACCGTGCAGATGCTGACTGGAATTTTACAGTTGGCAGTCGGGCCCCCACCAGCAGATGCCGAATCCTGGCCAATGAATAAATGCATTCCATCTAGCATTTTTAACCACCTTACCCCGTGGTCATGCTTGCAAGACAGCCAACCTGCAGAGGGTTTCTCCTCCACGAGGATGCTCTGGCAGTTGTACTATTCACTTACTGTTGCAGCCATGATGCCCTGACCTCACTTGCGTGGTTCAGGCAAATTGTTAAATCACTGTTCTGATGAAACTTGCTGTTTGTGAGGAATGGTAAATCATCCAGTTCCTATCCAGAATTGGCCAACAATCTAAGCCTCGGGTGGACTGGGAGTTGGGGAGCAGGATGGTAGCAAGGTCTGCCCTCCCTGGCTCCATAAAAATAAATGATGAAAATGACTTTGGGACATTTTTTGAACAGCTTCCAGTGGCCCCCTTCAATAACTGCTGGTTAAGCTGCTCATGCTGGTACCAATGGGTGGAGCGTGCACACAGTATTCTCTGTCTGTTGGAACAAAATTGCATTTGGGGTTCCACAAACCTCATATTAAAAGTAGCTTCCCACCTGAAATACACAGGTAATCCCATCACCCATCTAAAGTCCCTTATCAAGAAGGCAGTGGCCAGAGTGCCAGCATAATAGGGCAGTAAATGACCCAATGCCACAACTGAAGGCAGAGCTTCGGAACAGGAGAAGGCATGACACCAACTTAGTGAAATAAGCTATTTCTATTCAAGGACTAGAGATTACCAGAAATGGAGAAGCAGGAATGCAACCCCAGGGAGAATCCGAAGGCTCCTTCAAGAACTCTGGGATATAACACCCTATCAGATGGATTCCTACAAAGTCTTTCCAGGGGCACTAGAAACTGGAAATGTTTGCCTGTGCCCTCTTACAATGATCGTACCAAGTTGCTTTTTGTCACTCTTTTTTTGAGCCTCTGCAGAAATTCCTCAGGCTTTCCTGTAGGTCAAGTGGCTACAGTTAAAATCAGCCCCAATTAGTGGCTGGAGTCATCAACCCTGTACAACTATAACTTTCCTCATTTCACTGCAATGTGTGGAAATCATGGACGTGCCACGTGACCTTGGCGAACATGTCTGCAGAAAGTGTCTCCGGTTGCAGAAGCTTGAGCTTCGGGTTTTGGAGCTCAAGTGGTGGCTGGAGTCACTGTGGCACATTCACGAGGTGGAGGACTACATGGATGGCACGTTTCAGGAGGTAGTCAAGCTGGTGCCTAGGCAAGCACAGTCAGGGGGGGACTGGGTAGCTGCCAGATGGGCAAAGAAGTCAGGGCAGGGAGTGCAGGAGTCCCCAGAGGACGTCCCACTTTCTAACCGGTATTCAATTCTGGATACCGATGGGAAAGAGGGTCCTCTGGAGAATGCCCCGAGAATCATAACCGGAATATCATGAGTGACTCAACTGTGCTGGGATGGAGAAAAAGGGACAAGAGGGCAATAGTGGTAGGGGATTCTATGGTTAGAGGAACAGATAGGCGTTTCTGTAGTCGCAGACGTGATTCCAGGATGGTATGTTGCCTCCCTGGTGCAGGGTCATGGATGTCACCGAGCCGTTACAGAGTATTCTGGAGGGTGAGGGTGCACAGCCAGAGGTCGAGGTCCACATTGATACCAATGACAGAGGCAGAAAGAGGGATGAGGTCCTGCAAAAAGAATTTAGGGAGCTAGGCAGCAGATTAAAAAGTAGGATCTCAAAGGTTGTAATCTCTGGGTTTCTTCCAGTGCCACGGGCTAGTGAGTATAGGAGTAGGAGATTAGAGCAGATGAATGCATGGTTGAGGAGATGGTGCAGGAGGGAGGGCTTTAGTTTCCTCGATCCCTGGGCCTGTTTCTGGCGAAGGTGGGATCTGTACAAGTTGGACGGGTTGTACCTGAACCGGAACGGGACCAATATCCTTGCTGGGAGGTTTGCTGTTGCTGGGGGGGATTTAAACTAATTTGGCAGGGGGATGAGATACAGAGCGGAAGCACAGTAGGGGGTAATGTACAATCAAATATAAATGAGAAGCTAAGTCAATCTGAGGGCAGAGTAAATGTAGACCTGTTAAGGCTCAGGCAAATAATGCAAGGCTGGATTGTATCTATTTTAATACAAGGAGTCTTCCTAGTAAGGCAGATGAATTGAGGGTGTTGATTAACACATGGGAATATGATATTATTGCTATTACTGAGACATGGTTGAGGGAAGGGCAGGACTGGCAGCTTAATATCCCAGGGTATAGAATCTTCAGACGTGATAGGGGAGGGGGTAAAAGAGGAGGTGGCATTGCACTGTTGATTAAAAAGACAATTACTGCAGTAAGGAGGAATGATATCTTAGAAGGTTCCTCTAATGAGGCCATATGGGTAGAACTTAGAAACAAAAAGGGGGCAATTACTTGGCTGGGAGGGTACTACAGGCCTCCAAACAGTCAGAGAGTGATAGAGGAGCAGATATGTATGCAAATCGCAGAGAGGTGCAAGAATAATAGGGTAATAATAGTAGGGGATTTCAACTTCCCATACATTAGAGGAGATAGTATTAGTGCGAAAAGCTTATAGGGGGCGGAATTCTTCAAGTGCATTCAGGAGAGCTTTTTGAGCCAGTACGTAGAGAGTCCTACAGGAGGAGTGGCAGTACTGGACTTAATCCTAGGGAATGAAGCCGAACAAGTGGTAGAAGTGGCAGTGGGGGAGCATTTCAGGGATAGTGACCATAACTCTGCAAGATATAAGGTAGTTATGGAAAAGGACATAGAGGGACCGGAAATAAAAGTACTGAATTGGGGGAAGGCAGATTTCAATATGATAAAACAGGATCTGGCCAAAGTGAACTGGGAGCAGCTTCTTATAGGAAAGTCTACATCAGACCAATGGGAGTCATTCAGAAAGGAAATTGTGAGGGTTCAGGTCCAACATGCTCCTGTAAAGGTGAAGAGTGAGACCAACAGGTCAAGGGAACCCTGGATGTCAAGGGATATAGAGGATTGGATAAGGGAAAATAATGGTGTATGGCAGATTCAGAGCGCTGAGAACAGCGGAGGCCCTAGAAGAGTATAGAAAGTGTAGGGGAGTAGTTAAAAAGTAATTAGGAGAGCAAAGAGGGGGCATGAAAAATCACTGGCAGACAAGATAAAGGAAAATCCCAAGGCGTTTTATAAGTATGTTAACCGCAGGAGGATATCCAGGGAAAGAGTGGCACCATTAGGGATCAAAGAGGCAATCTGTATGTGGAGCCAGAGGACATCGGTGAGGTTTTGAATGATTACTTTTCATCTCTGTTCACTATGGAGAGGAACGATGTAGGTGTAGTGATCAGGGAGGGGGATTGTGATATACTTGATCAAATTAGCATTGAAAAGTAGGAAGTATTAGCTGCATTAGCAGGCTTAAAAGTAGATAAATCCCCAGGCCCAGATGAGATGTATCCCAGGCTGCTATGTGAAGCAAGGAAGGAGATAGCAGAGGCTCTGACACAAATTTTCAAATTCTCTCTGGCCACAGGAGAGGTACCAGAGGACTGGAGGACAGCGAATGTGGGACCATTATTCAAGAAGGATTGCAGGGATTAACCAGGTAATTATAGGCTGGTGAGTCTAACGTCAGTGGAAGGGAAATTATTGGAAAAAATTCTGAGAGGATTAATCTCCACTTGGAGAGGCAGGGATTAATCAGGGATAGTCAGCATGGCTTTGTCAGGGGAAGATCGTGTCTAACAGATTTGATTGAATTTTTCGAGGAGGTGACGAGAGGTGTAGATGAGGGTAAAGCAGTTGATGTAGTTTACATGGACTTCAGTAAGGCTTTTGATAAGGTCCTGCATGGGAGATTGGTTAAGAAGGTAAGAACCCGTGGGATCCAGGATAATTTGGCAAATTTGATTCAAAATTGGCTTAGTGGAAGGAGGCAGAAGTGATGGTCGAGGGTTGTTTTTGCGCATGGAGGCCTGTGACCAGTGGGGTACCGCAGGGATCAGTGCCGGGACCCTTGCTGTTTGTAGTGTACATTAATGATTTAGACGTGAATATAGGAGGCATGATCAGTAGGTTCGCAGATGACATGCAAGTTGTAAATAGTGAGGAGGAAAGCCTTAGATGCAGGACAATATAGATCAGCTGGTAAGATGGGCGGAGCAGTGGCAGATAGAGTTTAATCCTGAGAAGTGTGAGGTAATGCATTTAGGGAGGACTAACAAGGCAATGGAATATACAATGGATGGTAGGACCCTAGGACGTACAGAGTCAGAGGGACCTTGGGCTGCTTATCCATAGATCACTGAAGGCAGCAGCACAGGTAGAGAAGGTGGTTAGGAAGGCATATGGGTTACTTGCCTTTATTAGCCAAGGCATAGAATGTAAGAACAGGGAGGTTATGATGGAGCTGTATAGAATGCTGGTTTGGCCACAGCTGGAGTACTGTGTACAGTTCTGGTCACCACACGATAGGAAGGATGTGATTGCAATGGAGAGGGTGCAAAGGAGATTCATCAGGATGTTGCCTGGGCTGGAGCATTTCAGTTAAGAAGAGAGACTAGATAGGCTGGGGTTGTTTTCCTTAGAGCAGAGAAGGCTGAGGGCGGACCTGATTGAGGTATACAAAATTATGAGGGGCATTGATAGTTAGATAGGAAGAAACTTTTTCCCTTAGTGAAGGTGTCAATAACTAGGGGGCATAGATTTAAGGTAAGGGGCAGGAGGTTTAGAGGGGAGCTGAGGAAAAGATTTTTCACCCAGAGGGTGGTTGGAATCTGGAATACACTGCCTGAAAGGGTGGCAGAGGCAGGAACACTCACAACATTTAAGAAGTATTTAGATGAGCACTTGAAATGCTATAGCATACAAGGCTACGGGCCAAGTGCGGGAAAATGGAATTAGTTTGGATGGGTGCTTGATGGTCGGCGCAGGTGCGTTGGGCCGAAGGGCCTGTTTCTGTGCTGTAAAACTGTATGACTCTATGACTGCATTTGCTTTGCTCTTAATCTTTCAGTGTCTCTAACTTATAAGTGCATTTCTTGGTGCAGATAATTTGTGCTCTGTCTCTGCATAAGAGTTCATGCTCCAACAGACCAATACTTTAGTTTGTCATCCAATTTAGCTGGTGATATTCCAGAGCCTGCACCTTACAATAATTTAACACCAATAGTTACACAGGCTATGCTGGCCAAAAGAAATATTTTCTCAATAAATAACTAGTTTAAAACCTAAAATTTTACATATGTAATCACTGAATGAATCCATCAGCATGGCCAACAGCCGTCAGACCAATGGCACTCAATCAAGTTAAAGCAATGTGATTTAACATAAAAGGTGATAATAGATATTGGTGAATTAAGTTGCTCATTTATCCAAAACTAACAATATTGGTAACAGTCTAACTGCAGCATTACAAAAAGCCAATGTGAAAATTAGCTTCAGCATTTGCTGTTTAGACATTTTTTAATAATTATTTACTGTTTCTCATGGCAATCAACCAATCCTATAAAAACTAAGGCTGGGCTTCATTCCGAAGCTACATATGAACTAGTCCAGAGTTTTGTTCTCACAGTCTAGTTTTCAGTCTTTTAAATGTTTTTGAATCATCAACCTTGACTTGGACTAGCCTTCCACAGACCACATGATGTCACGTGAAGAAAGATCCTTGAGATTTCTGTGATATTTTTCTAAACAATGAAACTAAATAAAAGATTTGAGCCTAGAAATTTGATAGGATCTAATACGACAGATGGTTTGTGTGTGTGTTCATCCTCTGCCAGATGTGCTCATTCATGACAAATGTGCACCTTATTGTGGAGTCAGCAGAAGTGCTCTTCCCTGATCCACATTACAATCATGGGGCTCTGCTGACTACTGCTTGCCAACCCCCCACCTAATTGCCTTCCCCTCTCCCGGAATGTACCGAGACCCTCGACCAATATCTGAGCCAACTGATATTGCTGCCCCTCCACAACTGGTGAGCTGCCTCTGCGGCCTCAAATGATGCCCACAGCATGCCGTACTACCCTAATGAGGTCAGCAGACCAATTTGCTGTGATCCTGCTGCTGGCCTCATTAAGCACATGCACTGAGCTGGGACCAAAGTTTTTTTTTGAGAAGTTATATTTATAGGGAAAAACTATGTTGAAGGGCATCCGAAAATTAAAAGTCCAGGATCCAAAAGCTTTTGCAAATCTCGTAACATTTTTTGTGAAAGGTCATTTGTGGAAAATATACCACTTTTGGTAAAAAAAAAACTTGTATATGTCACAACTTGTACATAGTGATCTGAATTTTTTGTTGTTTTCCTTAAACTAGAACTATTTTAAGAGAACATGTTGTTGTCAATATTTTGGGCTGCAAATGAGAAAAGTTAGGGCACGGACATATTTTTAATGGCCTGGAATTTGCGGTTGTAATGACAGCGAAACTGTCAGTTCTAGGGGTCATAGTCATGTAAAACTGACAGCAACGTTTGGCATTCGCACATGCGGAAAGCTGGAAGTTTTACCCTCAGGGTGCAATGTTGCAGCCTTCATGGGTGCTCAACACAGAATCATTGACGTGAACTTCGATTCTCTACTCTTTATTCTCACTGTAAAGCAATTGAAAATGTTAAGCCTTGTTGAATGATGTATAACTGAGTATTTAACAGCACACTATGTCATAATATTGCTGAATACCCTTCAGGCCCTGAAAGACTAATTTTACAAGTGTGGAGACTCATTTCATGATAAAAATTCCATGATTATTAAAATAATAGAACTATTTTGAAAGTTTATTTATGATGTTTCAGCTTCTACCTTAATCGCATATGCTGTCCCAATCTTTGTTTTGCTTTCTGAAAAATGATTAAAATGTGAATAATAATCTATGATTTTTAATTCCTGGTTTACTGTCTGAGAGACTTCTTCAATCTGACTGGCTGTTCAGCCTGCTTGATGAAGTCACTGTTGTTGGACACCACAGATCCCCTATGTATGGCACAGATTGAAAGTCACATCAAAATAAGGGAAATTGAATCTCTAGAGCCCGTTAAAGTTTGTGGGTAGCTTTCCTTGAGGTCAGCGGCGAGTGCTGTCTGTACTGCGTTGATCACAAAATCTGGGCCAATATTGCTTGGAATGCATGAGAACATAATGGGCTGAATTCTATCAGCCCATCGCCCATCGATGGTGTCGCTGCTCATTACGTGTGCAGCTGGCAATCACATGGTGGCCCGCCTATTTGAATGCAGGAGTTGCTGAGCCTCTCACTGGAGAACGGGATAGGTGGCGAGTCACCGATGGCACCGTCAATGGAGACAAACACAAGTTCTGGCACCATGTTTAAAGTGCTGCCAGCCCTGCTTAAACTGCCCGCTTCACTGAGTGACATTGCTGCTGCGTTGCCTTTGTACTGCTTTGCCTTTGTACTGCTGTGCTGCTGACACCCCTGGCTGGAGACCCTGTACTGCTGTGCTGTTGACACCCCTGGCTGGAGACCCTGTACTGCTGTGCTGCTGACCAAGGCCTCACAAGGTCAGGAACTGACCGAAAGCCAAGAGGTACCATGTCAGGCAGAAGACACCAAGTGGCCCCATGGTTCAGTGATGACTCCCTGTGGATTCTCCTCCAGGATGTAAGGTATGCCAGATGGGAAATAAATGCTGGCCTAGCCTGTGACACCCACATCCCCATGAATGAATTAAAAAAGGTAAAGGCAGGAGATCCTCTTTCCAAGACAGGAACAGACCCTCCCGCCTGACCAAGCAAGCCTGGACGGAGACCACAGAGGAGGTCAGCAGCCGTGCAGATCATTCTCTGAAATTGGGTCCAGTGCCACAAGAGGGTCAATGACCTCCTTCACTCTGCCAAGGTGAGTCCTCCATACCCATCTCATTTTTGGGGCTTGCATGTGGCCAAGTGGGAGAGAGTGTGACATAATCAGGGAGAGGCTGCAAAGTAGGTGGCAAGAGGCTGAGGCAACAACAGATCATATCAAATGCATGGGTGCATCTCCAAGGCAGCTTGCCTTCTGTCCTTGCTTGTTCCTTGCATGTCCCTTGAGAGTGGATGGGAGGAGGAGGCATTCGGGAGCCCTCATCAGGGGCCAAAGGGCTGCCACCAGAACAAGTGCCCCGCTGGTCTCCGTAGAAAGACTAACGGTGTCCCTCTTTCTGCTCGCAGGAGAAAATGGACCACAACACTAGGGAAAGGGCGAAGATGGGAGGCGGGATCCCAGTCATCTGAGAACTGACCCCGGCAGAGGAGGAGGCCCTGTAACTAGAAGGCTCCCAGGGTGACCATTCCATAGCAAACACAGAGACTGGAGTGTCCACCCAAGAGATTGTTGAGGCATTATGTTCATGTGCCAACCACTGCCCTTCTAGAGAACCAGGTGTGCTTGGCATGGACATAACACCTGAATGTTTGTAATAAAAACAAGAAATGCTGGAAATACTCAGCAGGTCTGGCAGCATCTGTGGACAGAGAAGCAGAATTAACGTTTCAGGTCAGTGACCCTTCTTTAGAGCTGGCAAATATTAGAAATGTGAAAGGTTATAAGCAAGTAAAGCGGGGGTGGGGCAAGAGATAACAAAGGAGGTGTAGATAGGACAAGGTCACAGAATAGCTGACCCAGAAGGTCATGGAGCAAAGGCAAACAATATGTTAATAGTGTGTTGAAAGACAAAGTATTAGTACAGATAGGGTGTTAATGGACTGAAAATTGAACAGCCGCCAGTACAAACATGAAAAAAACAGTGGGTAAGCAAACTGAACAAATCTCCAGAAGCACCGCCTCACCTTATCTCCACAGTTTCATTTCATCCTTCGTCTCATCCGACGCATTAACAAAAAACTTTTTTTCTTCCTTTCAGGTGTCAAGGAACACAAGCTCCAGCAGCTGATGGGGACTAATGCCCCTCCAGATCCTTCTTCCCCTTCACTTCCCTCTGACCCCACCCCTTCTGATCTGACCCCTTGCCGTGTATTCACTATACCCCCTGACCTCCCGATCTCTGACACTGAACTTTCTGTACTCAGCAAAGCTCTCAGTTATATTCCCTTACGCCCCCGCCTCAATGAATTTTGCGCTCGGCATGACGTTGAGCTCTTCTTCTGTCGCCTCCGGGCTCACTTCTTTGACCAGGAGTCCTCCCCCCGACCAGCAGACCCATTCATCCGCCTCCAGCATTCTCCCTCTACCTGGACCCCTCCCCCTGGCCTCTTACCCAGTCTTGATCGTTTCATTGAAAACTGTCGGCGAGACATTGGTCATCTCAATTCCTCTGCCCCCCTCACTCATTCTAACCTGTCCCACTCTGAACTTGAGGCACTCCGTTCTCTCAGGTCTAACCCCGACATGGTCATCAAACCTGCAGACAAGGGTGGTGCTGTAGTTGTATGGCGTACCGCCCTCTACCTTGCAGAGGCTCAGCGTCAACTCTCAGACACTTCTTCCTACCTCCCTCTGGACCATGACCCCACCACCGAACATCAAGTTACTGTCCACAGGACTGTCACTGACCGCATCTCTTCTGGAGATCTTCCCTCTACAGCTTCCAACCTCATAGTCCCACAACCCCGGACACCCCGCTTCTACCTCCTTCCCAAAATCCACAAACAGGACTGTCCCGGCAGACCCATTGTGTCAGTCTGTTCCTGCCTCACTGAACTTATTTCTTCCTATCTTGACTGTATCTTTTCTCCCCTGGTCCAGTCTCTTCCCACCTACATCTGTGACTCTTCTGACGCCCTATGTGATTTTGACAATTTCCAGTTTCTTGGCCCCAACCGCCTCGTCTTCACTATGGACGTCCAATCTCTCTACACCTCCATCCCCCACCAGGATGGTTTAAGGGCTCTCCACTTCTTCCTTGAACAGAGGCCCAACCACTCCCCATCCACCACCACCCTACTCCGCCTGGCTGAACTTGTTCTCACATTGAACAACTTCTCCTTCAACTCCACTCACTTCCTTCAAGTAAAAGGTGTTACTATGGGTACCCGCATGGGTCCTAGTTATGCCTGTCTTTTTGTGGGAAATGTCGAACATTCCTTTTTTTTTTTTAGAGATACAGCATTGAAACAGGCCCTTCGGCCCACCGAGTCTGTGCCGACCAACAACCACCCATTTATACTAACTCTACAGTAATCCCATATTCCCTCCCTACACTAGGGGCAATTTACAACGGCCAATTTACCTATCACCTGCAAGTCTTTTGGATGTGGGAGGAAACCGGAGCACCCGGCGAAAACCCACGCAGACACAGGGAGAACTTGCAAACTCCGCACAGGCAGTACCCAGAATCGAACCCGGGTCCCTGGAGCTGTGAGGCTGCGGTACTAACCACTGCACCACTGTGCCGCCCAGTCCTACTCAGGCTCCCTCCCCCAAATCTTTTTCCAGTACATTGATGACTGTATAGGTGCCGTTTCCTGCTCCCTCCCCGAACTGGAAAACTTTATCAACTTTGCTTCTAATTTCCACCCTTCTCTCACCTTTACATGGTCCATCTCCAACACTTCCCTTCCCTTCCTCGACTTCTCTATCTCCATCTCTGGGGGTAGGCTGTCTACTAATATCCATTATAAGCCCACCGACTCCCACAGCTACCTCGACTACACTTCTTCACACCCTGCCTCCTGTAAGGACTCCATTCCATTCTCCCAGTTACTCCATCTCTAACGCATCTGCTCTGATGATGCTACCTTCCATGACAGCGTTTCTGATATGTCTTCCTTTTTCCTCAACCGAGGATTCCCCCCACTGTGGTTGACAGGGCCCTCAACCGTGTCCGGCCAATTTCCCGCACCTCTACCCTCACCCCTTCCCCTCCCTTGCAGAACCGTGACAGGGTTCCCCTTGTCCTCACTTTCCACCCCATCAGCCTCCATATCCAAAGCATTACGAAGGGATTGTTCCCTCCGCGACACCCTGGTCCACTCCTCCATTACCCCCACCACCTTGTCTCCTTCCCTTGGCACCTTCCCCAGCAATCACAGGAGCTGTAATACCTGCCCATTTACCTCCTTTCTCCTCACTATCCCAGGCCCCAAACACTCCTTTCAGGTGAAGCAGCGATTTACTTGTACTTCTTTCAATGTAGTATACTGTATTCACTGCTCACAATGTGCGGCACAGTGGCGCAATGGTTAGCACCGCAGCCTCACAGCTCCAGGGACCCAGGTTCGATTCTGGGTACTGCCTGTGCGGAGTTTGCAAGTTCTCCCTGTGTCTGCGTGGGTTTTCACCGGGTGCTCCGGTTTCCTCCCACATCCAAAGACTTGCAGGTGATAGGTAAATTGGCCATTGTAAATTGCCCCTAGTGTAGGGAGGTGATAGGGAATATGGGATTACTGTAGGGTTAGTATAAATGGGTGGTTGTTGGTCGGCACAGACTCGGTGGGCCGAAGGACCTGTTTCAGTGCTGTATCTCTAAAAAATAAATAAATAAATAAATAATGTGGTCTCCTCTGCATTGGGCAGACCAAATGCAGTCTAGGCGACCGCTTTGCGGAACACCTCCGCTCAGTCCACAAGCATGACCCCGAGCTTCTGATTGCTTGCCATTTCAACATTCGCCCCTGCTCTCATGCTCACATCTCTGTCCTGGAATTGCTGCAGTGTTCCAGTGAACATCAACGCAAGCTCGAGAAACAGCATCTCATTTACCGATATGGCACACTACAGCCTGCCGGACTGAACATTGAGTTCAATAATTTCAGAGCATGACGGGCCCCCATTTTACTTTTATTTTTAGTTATTTTTTCTTTTTTTCTTTTTTGTATACTTAATTTTTTTGTGTTTATTTTATTTTATTTCATCTTAGCTTGCTCAGTTTGCTTACCCACTTTTTTCCATGTTTGTACTTGCGGCTGTTCAATTTTCAGGGCGCTCTGAGTGTGGACAGTGGCTCCTCAGCCCCTCCGCCAGTGACCCCAACTCCAGTAGCTGTGATGACTGAGGAGGCTCCTGCACCTGTATAGGAACCCCTCAGCTAGCCAGGGCCCTCCAGGCTTCAGGCAGCCAGAGGATGCCTGCCAAAGTTATCACAGGTCACGGGGCAGCACGTTCAGCAGCCTGCCTCCACCTCAGCTGCCAGCGCAGGGGGAGCATTTCGTAGAAGCTCAGGAAGTGTGTGAAGAGCGTGAAGAAGAGCACCTAAATGCACTTGGGGTTTCATGGGTGTGTGCAACTTGGTTTTGTTATTGGTATTGTTAACATTTAAATAATTGGGGTCACTTTCATTGTTGCGAATCTCTTATGCTTTCCCTGCTGCCCTTTGCGCTTGCTCCCTCAATGGGCTACCATTGCAGGGACAGGCTGCATATGGGCACCTTCTCAGCTTTGTACAAGTGCTTGGTGAGCCTGGGTGCAAGGCACGGAAGTGCAATGGGAAAAAGGTGATGTGGAATTCAGTGAGGTGAGACTTTATTGAGTTCACTTGGAATGGACATCTTAGTGGCAGAAACTGAGTATGTATGAGATTGTCTCGAGCCTCCCTTGTGCATCTCTCAATGGTCCTTGCCTCTGTTACAAGAGCTTCATCATCCTGCACTGCCTGCTCATCACCCTCCTCCACATTCTCCTCGTCAGTGGAGAAGTAGCGTTCAATCATGTCCTCTTGATGCAAGGCCTCCCCACTCTGCAGTGCTAGATTGAGCAGAGCACAGCTGACCACCATGATATGCAACACTCTCACTGGGACATACTGCAGGGCTCCACCTATCAATCCAGGCACTGGAATCTCATTTTCAGCAGCCCAATGGCTTGGATGATGGTCGCTTGGGTGGACCCGTGGCAGGTTTTGTGCCTATCCTCTGCTGCAGTGGGAGCTTTCCTCACAGGCATCAGTATCTTCAATGGGTAGCCCGTGTCCCCGAGATTCCATCCCTGAAGGCGAGCAGGGTGCTGGAAAAGCTGAGGCACCTGGGACTGTTGAAGTATGTAGGCATCGTGGCTGCATCCTGGGAAATGGGTACACACCTGCAGAATACACTTTCCGTGGTTACAGACCAGTTGAATGTTGATTGAATGGAAGCCCTGCCTGTTGACGAAAGCGGCTAGCTGGTCTGTTGGAGCCTTGATGGTCACATGCCTGCAGTCTATCACTCCTTGCACCTGGGGAAATCCAGTGATGGCTCTGAAGCCGATGGCCCTCTCGGCCTGACTGTCTGGGTTGCACATAGCCACTCGCCCTCCTGAACAGGGCCTTGGACACCTCCTTGTTGCAGTGGTGGTATGCTGCCTGGGACACCCCACACATGTCCCCAGTGGATTCCTGGAAAGATCTGGAGCTATAAAAGTTGAGTGCCATGGTGATCTTCAGGCCCACAGGCATTGGATGTTCAAAGCCCATGGGTCGCAGCTCATCCTGCAGCATAGCGCATAAGTCAGTGACAGCCTCCCTGGAGAGCCGCAGTCTTCACTGATACTGCTGCTCGGATATTTGGAGGTAGCTGAGGCAAGTCCGGTAAACACTCTTTCATGGATAGGCCCTTCATGGCGCAGCTGGCTGCAGTGGCTCCCTTAGCTGATCTTCCCCAGCTTTCCCAACCGCCACCTGGCCCTGCTTCCCTCTGAGTCTCTACTGCACGGCGTGGGGATCTACAAAGACTGGGCATATGAGACGCATTCCAAATGGTTGCTTCCCCTCCTGTGCTCTATTCCTGGAAAGATGAGCTTTCCTGGAAGGGAGCCTTCCCCTTACCACTCCACTCTGAACATGGGCGAATGCCCCTCTGCGCCCACCCTTGTTGCGAGGGCTGCACCGCTGTTGGGCAATGACTACCACCTCCCCCTCCCCTCCCATTCCCCTTCCTGGATTCATCCAGCACTCCCCACAGCTGCCTTCCCTTTGGTGGCAATGAGACCTTGCCTCAGTGCCACCACCTTTAAACAGCTGGGAATCTGAAGGCACGAGATCCTTGTGCACCGTTCACTAAATTGGAAACCCCCATAAAATCAGAGTTAGGCCGATGCAAATACATGGTAAGTGCCTGTCAGCGATTATAATTGCAGTCCTGCTGTGTCATAGCTGGCCACCTTGGACCTTTCCTGCCGCTGACAAAATCCAGAACCGACATCAGGAATTTGGGTTTCTGGGCAAGCGCCTCCCCTCCCAATTTTATGACCCCCAAAGCCTCCACTCCCGCTCCTACAGAATCGCTACAGTGCAGAAGGAGGCCATTCGGCCCAACATGTCCACACTGGCTCTCTGAAATAACAATTCCCTCCGTTCCATTCCCCCAAATTCTCCCCATAACCCTGCACACTCTTCCTTTTCATATAACAGTCTAATTCCCTTTTGAATGTTTCAATTGAACCTGCCTCCACCACACTATCAGGCAGCGCATTCCAGACCTTAACCACTCGCTGTGTGAAAATGTTTTTCCTCAAACCCAGCCCAATGTGTACCAAACTTTTTTAAATCCTGTAATTCTAACTATTTTGGTGGTTATATCAGCTGGAAATACAATTATTTCTCTCAATTGTATGCTACAAATTACTGGGCACATTCTGATGGGTAAAGATGATATCAGTAAACTGAGTACAGGCATCGAGAGCAACATTTCTAAGTATCATCCAGTTGTGGTTTTAAAATCAATCATAATGTATGAGAAGACTAATTATTTGCCTTAGGTGTAACAAAATCATAATCCTGATTTTTATTAACAGCTTTACAATTTATGTGGAATGCTAGTTCAACTAATAGCTAGCACACAGGAGTTTCATTCCCCACAGTGTGGTTAAGCAATCACAACCCCAAAATTTGCAGGCCATTTATGGGACATCCTTGTGTAGGTGTCAAGATACCTCAATCAGGGGCCTCTGATGTTGACCTCTGCAAATTTCATAAGTTAGGAAAGGTCACTGCTTTCTTTGACAATGGGATCTACATGCATCACACATCTAGGGCACCTGTCATGTTAGTGACACTAGAAAGTCAAGCATTAGAATTGCCTCTCAAAAGGCATAGGGATGTGGGATGGCTGATCTTTGACCTCATCCACTGCCCCCCACCCCCAAAACATCCAGAAGTTGTCTCCAACAACCACTTTTGTAAAGACTTTTTGTCAAAAAAAAAGGTCTCTGGGTCTTGATCCTAAGTGGGCCCCACTTCTGCTATTTGTCAGCCTGGTATGCCAGTTCTCATCTGGTGTACTAACTACCAATTCTGTCCCCACCAACTAAGAGGCCCGGATGGTCTTCTTACGATGTAATCCTTTTAATTGGTGCAAAGATGAGATGCAGTTAGTCCAGGTCTCAACCAAGATGCTGGTCCTTCTGCCAGACTTCCACTGAATTTATGGCAGGAGTACACTGAAAGGATTGCAAGTGTTTGGGGCTATGGTATTTAATGAGTCTTCCAATAGTTCAGCAACTCAAGATGAACAATGAATGCATAGCTAGTTAAAATTCCAAGCACAGAAATATTTTCAATATTCTTTGACCAGTTTAGTTTAGAGATGCAGCACTGAAACAGGCCCTTCAGCCCACCAAGTCTGTGCCGACCATCAACCGCCCATTTATACTAATCCTACACTAATCCCATATTCCTACCACATCCCCACCTGTCCCTATATTTCCCTACCACCTACCTGTACTAGGGGCAATTTATAATGGCCAATTTACCTATCACCTGCAAGTCTTCGGCAGTGGAAGGAAACCAGAGCACCCGGCGAAAACCCACAAGGTCACAGAGAGAACTTGCAAACTCCACACAGGCAGTACCCAGAGTTGAACCCGGGTCGCTGGAGCTGTGAGGCTGCGGTGCTAACCACTGCGCCACTGTGCCTCCCAAGTTTGATCAAGCTTTTAGCCACCACTCATAACTCCTTCTTTGGCTTGGTGTCCATCATTGTCTGATATCTTTCCTGTGAAGTTCCTATGTTAAAGGCGCTATATAAATAAAAGTTGTAGTTGAATATTTTTTCAGTATTTTGCACAACAGAGGAGTCTATTGTCTTATTAAAACCTGAGGAACATTTGGTATGTTTATGTAGTAATTCTAATTTATGTTTACTCCAAAATATAACAGCATTCAAAAGATGTACAGTCACTTCCTCTTGTGCGCTTACCAGTTTCACAAACAGTTGTAAAATAATTTTAATTCACGCTTAAACAATTATATCTTTAAAAAATATTGCATAACATATTTGGTATATATGATAATTATAGATCTGAAAAGTGAGAAAGAGCAATAGATTATTTTCCTCTTTTTGGTGCATAATGTCTTGAAGCCAATTGAGAAAATGCAACTTTCCCTCCCTGCCACTGAACAGGAAGCTTTTCAATAAAAACCACACCTTCTCGACTATGTACCACCACAAGCGTGAATCACATTTCCAATTGAACTTTAACCCCTCATATCAAATTTCCTAATGAGTGATCATGGAATTGATTGCAATTGCTCCTGCCAGTCGGGAAATGGGTGGCAATGGGTCGGCTGCCATTTTACACCTCACCCAATTTTCACTTTGATTTAAGTCAACAATGAGCCAGTTAAGATTGTGTTTCCAATCAAAACTAGTGAACAATTGCTTGAATATTTTATAATCATGCCTCCTCCTCTTGAAGAAAATAAGCTGAAAGGCAGAAATTCACAGTAATATATATAGGCAGCAATTTCAATGACACCACTTGGTGATAAACAAGCAGAGCAGATTGTCTACTATAGAACAAACTCAATTTTCTCTTCCATTGATTTTTGCCCTTTTGAGACACCTTTCCCATCCTCCCAGCTGTCAGTCTGTTTTAAGTGTCAACTGTGCTGTCATTGCTTAATGTGTGCAAAGAAGTTGGTCACATAGCTATGTTAAATTAGAAGGTTGATATTATCATGATTTTAAACACACACAGGTTCATACAATTAGTTTGGTTTCTTACTGAAAAGCGTTCATAATTTAAGTTGTTTTGCTTTTATTTTGGAAAATGACAAATGATCCCAACAATAAACTTTCTGAATTATATAAAGCAGAAAAAATGTACGTTTCACAAGTATATATCTCCGATATATTCTTTCTCAATTAATAAGTATTTTGTAACAGTTTAAATATGCTAGATTATCTGAATGAATTGCACAGGGAGTTTTCAAGTCATTATGAAACACAGATATCCTTTCCAACAAGGAGAATGTGCATCTTGCACTTGCAAAATCCAAGAGGAATCTTACTCGTGCATCCTGGGAAATCCTGCAAATTGCACATGCTCAAACTGCACAGGTCTTAACCATTATGAGGGGGAAAGGTCTGGGCCATAATTTGCTGTCGCAGGGCATCTAATGCCAACTGTCATTATTTAGACTTAGTGTAACACATTTAGGTTTTTAAACTTTTTGCGTAGCAAGTCGCTGAAAGTGCGAGCTAATAACGTTGCAGGAAGGAAAACCGCGTTTCTGTGATCTGAGTCAACAGGGCAAGCAAATGTGTATCTCCTCAATCAATCAGATTGAAGACTTTTGAAATTAACAGCACAAGGATGGAGAAGGAAGTGTAAGTTAGAGTGGGTGAAATTAATGCCAAATCAGGTAACGAGAGAGAAATACAGAGAAGGAAAGAAAGATTAGATAAAGAGAAAGAGAAATGGAGAGAGAAAAAAACAGACAAACATACTAACATATGAATTAGGAGTAGGAGTAGGCCATTCGGCCCTTCGAGCCTGCTGCGCCATTCAACAAGATCATGGCTGATCTGATTGTAATCTCAACTCCACATTCCGGCCTACCCCAATAACCTTTCACCCCCCTTGCTTATCAGGAATCTATCTACCTCTGCCTTAAAAATATTCAAAGACTCTGCTTCCACTGCCTTTTGAGGAAGAGAGTTCCAAAGACTCACGACCCTCTGATAGAAAACATTTCTCCTCATCTCTGTCTTAAATGGGTGACCCCTTATTTTTAAACAGTGACCCCTCGTTCCAGATTCTCCCACAAGAGGAAACATTGGGCTGAATTTTACCAGCCCCTTGACGCCGCAAGTCGCAGCGGGGGAGGGGGGGGTGAGGGGGGTGCCGGTAACATTCTGTGGGAAGAGGCCCACCTCAACTCCCGATGTCAAGAAAGGCCCACTGCATATTACCGGCAGTGGGGGAAACTCAGTGAGGACCCCCTTGCCGCTCAGCGGCGGCACCCTAATTACCATATTTAAAATGGTACTTGCCTCTTCTGATTATGCAGCCCGCTGCCTCACGATGCACACTTCCGCATTTTACGCTCAACGGGCGGCCGTCACATGCCATCCCGTTCCCGAACAGAAAAGCCGACGAGTCATCAGAGGCAGAAGTTGTCGCCAGCGAAGGTAAGTCCAGATATTCAGGGGTCTCATTCTGCATACTGGAAGGGAGGAGGGAGGGGGGGATTACAGGGGTCTCAGTCTGCATACTCGGAGGGAGGAGGGGGGGGCTATTATGGGGTCTCACTCTGCAGACTTGTAGGGAACTACTGCAATTCTACCCTCCATAATAGTTGGCAGCTCTGTGCCATTGATTGCCTCTGTCAGTGAAGGAGCAATAGCACTCGAGTCACCCTGTATGTGGGGAGAGTGCCAGAGACGGTAGGCATGTGAAGCTTATATGTCTAGTGGGCCAATTGGTGCAGCTTGTACAATCTTTATGTGGTCATGCGGTGCCACACTTAGTGGGAGCTAAGACTGGCAATGCCATGCCATGCCACATAGCTGCTGCATGAAGGCACCTGATGTACCACTCAATATCAATGTCTGCCCTGTCAGGAACCTTCGAAGAATTGAACGAACAAAACTGAATTGCAACTTGAAGATGGGGATGGTTCACCCTATATTCATTGATGCGCTTCTTGAGAGCATCCATATATGCCGCAGGCAAAACTAACAGGCAGTTGCAGCCCACGTAGAGGCACCCGGTCGTGAGCAGCAGCACCCAAGGAGAGCTCGCCACTACAGATCACCACACACCTACAGGTCCCACATGACATACCTGCAGATGTCAGAGCAGCAGTGTCAGAGTCGACTGTGGATGTCGAGAGAGGCGGTGACTCTGTGTCCTGCTGAATGATGACCTGCAGCTCAGGGACTTTGGGAGACATCCTATGCCTGTGGCCCTCAAAGTGACAGCGGATCTCAATTTTTCCACCTCTGCATCATTTCAGGGTCCCACCTTTGTGGGGTCACACAGTCAGCAGTGCACCGCTGCATCAGGGAGGTCACCAATGCCCTGTTCTGGAGGGCTGGTGAATATATCCGCTTCACGATGGACCCTGAAAGCCAAGCCCAGAGGGCCATCGGTTTCGGCTCCATCACAGGATTCCCACAGGTGCAAGGGGCCATAGATTGCACCCATGTGGCCATCAAGGGTCCCGTCAGGCGACCAGCTGAATACGTAAACTGAAAGGGCTTCCACTCAATCAATGTGCAGCTCGTATGTGATCACCGGAAATGATTCATGCAAATCTGTGCCTGCTTTCCAGGCAGCTGCCATGACGCCTTCATCCTGTGCCAGTCGCAGCTGCTGTTGCTGTTAACTGAAATGGCTCAGATGGAAGGGTGGCTTCCTGGAGACAAGGGCTATGCCTTGCATACATGGCTCCTGACACCAGTGAGACACCCCAGCACTGCTGCAGTACAGAGATACAACGCCAGCCACAGAGCTACAAGAGCCACCATTGAGCAGGCAATCAGCATGCAGAAAATGCAATTCCGCTGCCTGGATAGATCGGGTGGTGCCCTGCAGTACAGGCCGGAAAGGGTAGCTCGCTTCATTGCAGTCTGCTGTGCTCTGCACAATTACACACTCAATAGGGGAGAGGCCTTGCAGGATAAGGAGAGACATGTGCAGGACTCATCCTCGGATGATGAGGGCACTGAGGACTTACAGCAGGAAAGGCACATGGGAGGACAGAGAGCATCCAGGCACCATATGCAGGGTAAGCAGCGAGCTAGGGATGCATGGCAGCGCCTCATTGATCAAAGGTTCTCCACGCCATAGGAACCACTGTGGGCTCTGCAAGCCACATAGCATCCTCGTTCACCTGTTGTGCGGCAGTCTGCATCTGCAACATCTTTGCCTCCACCATTACTGGCAGCAGAATACTGAGCCATTGCGCATATTACAGCATCCATGGAGATGCACATGAGTGATACTGGCATAGCAATGATGTTATTCCATACATTGGCAACTCTGAAAGGCCAATGATGTAATAGGAGGAGCCATGATCAGTACATGCTGGCACACGTCATTCACACAGCAAAAGCAACGCACATGTTAGTGAAGACGATTTTGTTTTCGGCCTTTCTACATTGTTGTGTCACTCATGCAGACCCATTTGTGTCACAATGCTTTTTGGAAATGCTTGTGGATGCTCCTACGCTGTGCCACTTCTGCACTAGCAGCCTGACAGTTGGAAGGCTGCTGATATGATTGCCCTTTGGCTGTGGATGACTTTGGCCATTGTACCCGGTGCACACAAGGCCTAGAGGGCCCCGGATGGCTGGGGGAGTAATCGTGCATCCCCTTCCGGCATTGGACCCTTTGACACTGGATGGTCCCACAGCTACTCACCTCCTCTGCCAATTCCAGCCAGGCTGCCTTGGTCAGGTGGGAGGGCCTCTTCTTACCATCACTGGTGAAAAGGATCTCCCGCCTTGCCCGCACAGCCTGGAGAAGAGTGACCAGGAAGACTTTGCTGAACTATGGGGCCACCCTAGAGCACACCTCTGCCAGCCTCAGCTTTTGGTGTGGTCCTTTAAATGCAAAGGTGACCACCATGTAACTGCTCGAGCTTCGGACTGCAAGGTTTGTCTTGCACACGGTTGAAAACCAATGCAGGACTAGTAAGGAAATCTATGCTGTTGTCATGGTTTTTCAACTATTACACATCGACACATGTTCAAGAACACTTTGCTTTTGCAGCAGCTGGTCGTAGTTATTGGTGTAATATTTCCAGTTGGCGATGCAGCTGTAATATGAACATATTTTCCTGTTTTTTAAACAGATCATTTCATTGCCGTTACATGTCTTTTCATATAACAATTAGCAGAGAAATGAAGACAGATTCCAAATGCATGTTAGCCTGCCGCTTTTCACAGTCAGATGATTAGAAGCTCATAGTATGTAAATATTCTTCAATTATGGTTTTATTTCAGTTGTGTATTTGCCTTTTACGGTACATTTAAGTCTCATGTCCTGGAATATGCAAAATTAAGATTATTCACCCAGGTGCGGCATGCCTACAAGAAGCAATGTATCACTTGAGTGGAAGAAGAGGATTGCAACTTCACAGGACACTGGGACACAGCAGGGTAAGTATGTGGCAGCAAGCAGAAAGTGCTGGGGAAACTCAGCAGGTCAGGCAGCATCTGTGGAGAGAGAAGCAGAGTTAACTTTTGGGTCTGTGAACTTGGTCAGGTTAACTCTGCTTCTCTCTCCACAGATGCTGCCTGACCTGCTGAGTTTCTCCAGCACTTTCTGCTTTGCTGCCAGATTGACAGCAACCCCACTCTTCAGCCGTCAGGTAAGTATTTCTTTGACAGCTGTCAGGAAGCAGGTGCTGGGGCATTTTAAATGTGGCCCCAGTACCTGCTGCACAGCTGTCAAAAGGTTCCTCACTGCGCCAAATGTCCCGCCTCTTCCCATGGAATATGGGGGGGGGGGGGGGGGCGGCGCGATGCAGTGATGCTAATGAGCCCCAGCGCGTAATATCGCGGGATCTCGGTGGCGGCCGCTGAATGCAGGCACCCCACCGACTTCAAAGTGCGCCACTGCAGAGCGCGGAGCGGGATAAAGTTCAGGCCATCCTTTCCACATCCACCCTGTCAAGACCCCTCAGGATATTATATGTTTCAATCAAGTTACCTCTTTACTCTTCTAAACTCCAGTGGATACAAATCTAGCCTGTCCAACCTTTCCTCATAAGACAACCTGCCCATTCCAGGTATTAATCTAGTAAACCTTGAACTGCTTCCAATTACATCTTTCCTTAAATAAGGAGACCAATACTGTACACAGTACTCTAAATGTGGTCTCACCAATACAATGTATAACTGAAGCATAACCTCCCTACTTTTGTATTCAATTCTCCTCGCAATAAACAATAACATTCTATTAGCTTTCCTAATTACTTGCTGTACCGGCATACTAACCTTTAGCAATTTATGCACTAGGACACCCAGATCCCTCTGCATCTCAGAGCTCTGCAATTTCTTACCATTTAAATAATATGCTTCTTTTTTATTCTTCCTGCCAAAATGGACAATTTAACACTTTCCCACATTATACTCCATTTGTCAGATCTTTGCCCACTCACTTAACCTGTCTTTATCCCTTTGTAGCCCCCTTATGACCTCTTCACAAGTTACTTTCCTACCTATCTTTGTGTTATCAGAAAATTTAGCAACCATATCTTTGGTCCCGTCATCTAAGTCATTTACATAAATTGTAAAAAGTTAAGGCCCCAGCACAAATCCGTGCGGCACACCAGTCTTTACATCTTGCCAACCCGAAAATTATCGATTTATGCCTACTCTCTCTTTCCTCTTAGCCAATCTTCTGTCCATGCCAATATGTTGCCCCCTACACCATGAGCTTTTATTTTCTGCAATAATCTTTGATGTGGCACCTTAGCAAATGCCTTCTGAAAATATAAGTGCAATCCATCCACCGGTTCTCCGTTATCCAGAGCGTTTGTTACTTCTTCAATGAACTCCAATAAATTGGTTAAACATGATTTCCCTTTCACAAAACCATGTTCACTCTGCCTGATTACCTTGAATTTTTCTAAATGCCCTGCTATAACATCTTTTATAATAGTTTCCAACATTTGCCCTATGACAGATGTTAAGCTAACTGGCCTGTAGTTTCCTGCTTTCTGTCTCCCTTTTTGAATAAAGGAGTTACATTCACTATCTTCCAATCTAATGGAAGATAGATTCCCTGAATCTAGGGAATTTTGCAAAATTGAAACCAACGCATCAACTATCTCACTAGCCACTTCTTTTAAGATCCTAGGATGAAGTCCATCAGGACCCAGGGACTTGTCAGCCCACAGCTCCAACAATTTGCTCAGTACCTTCTCAAGGGGCAATTAGGGATGGGCAATAAATGCTGGCCTAGCCAGCACATTACCACATTCCATGAATGAATAAAATAAAAACAAACACTTCCCTGGTGATTGTAATTTTCTTAAGTTCCTCCCTCCCTCCCTTTTCCTGAGATACAGTTATTTCTGGGATGTTACTTGTATCCTCTATCGTGAAGACTGATGCAAAATACCCATTCAATTCATCTGCCATCCCTAATTTTCCATTATTAATTCCCTAGATTCACTTTTGATAGGACTAACACTCACTTTGTTAACTCTTCTTTTTAAAATATCTATAGAAACTCTTACTACCTCTTTTTATATTTCTAGCCAGCTTTCTCTCGTACTCTAATTTTTCAATCCTGATTCATCTTTTTGTCATTCTTTGCCATTTTTGATATTCTGTCCAATCTCTGACCTGCCACCCATCTTTGTGCAAGTATGTGCTTTTTCTTTAAGTTTGATACTATCTTTCAGAACATAAGAACTAGGAGCAGGAGTAGGCAATTCAGACCCACAAAGCTGCTCCGCCATTCAATACGATCATGGCAGATCTCATCTCAGCCTCAACTCCACTTTCCTGCCCGTTCTCCATAACCCTTCAACCCATTACAAATTAAAAATCTGTCTATCTCCTCCTTAAATTTACTCAATGTCCCGGCATCCACCGGACTCTGGAGTAGCGAGTTCCACAGACTCACGACCCTTTGAGAGAAGTAATTTCTCCACATCTCTGTTTTAAATCTGCTATCCCTCATCCTAAAACTATGACCTCTCGTTCTAGGTTGCCCCAGCAGAGGAAACATCCTCTCTACGTTTACTTTGTCAATCCCCTTAATCATCTTATATACCTCAATTAGATCGCTTCTCATTCTTCTAAACTCTAGAGAGTAAAGGCCTAAACTGCTCAATCTCTCTTCATATGACAAACCCCTCATCTCTGGAATCAATCTAGTGAACCTCCTCTGAACTGCCTCTAATGCAACTACATCCCTCCTCAAGTAAGGGGACCAAAACTGTTCGCAATACTCCAGGTGCAGTCTCACTAATGCCTTGTACAGTTGCAGCAACACTTCCCTTTTCTTATACTCTATTCCTTTAGCAATAAATGCCAAAATTCCATTTGCCTTCCTTATTACCTGCTGCACCTGCATACTAGTTTTCCGCGATTCATGTACGAGGACACCCAGATCCCTCTGCACCGAAGCACTCTGAAGTAACCATGGATGGTAGGTCCTCCCCTTGGAATTTTTCTTTCTCATTGGAGTTTATTTATTCTGTGTATTCTGAAATATCCCCTTAAAATGTTTGCTACTGCATCGCTATTGACCTTTCCCCAACCTATTTACCTGTTCACTTTAGCTAGCTCTGCTTTCATGCCCTCATAATTTCCCTTATTCAGGTTTAAAATACTAGCCTTAGACCCACTCTTCGCTCCCTCAAACTGTATGTAAAATTCAATCATATTATGATCGCTGCTGCCCATGGGTTCCTTCACTATAAGATTATTAATTAATCCTATCTCGTTGCACAATACTAGGTCGACTATAGCCTGCTCTCTAGTTGGTCCAGAATGTGCTGTTTATTTAGAGATACAGCACTGAAACAGGCCCTTCGGCCCACCGAGTCTGTGCCGACCATCAACCGCCCATTTATACTAATCCTACACTAATCCCATATTCCTACCACATCCCCACCTGTCCCTATATTCCCCTACCACCTACCCATACTAGGGGCAATTTATAATAGCCAATTTACCTACCAACCTGCAAGTCTTTGGCTGTGGGAGGAAACCGGAGTACCCGGCGAAAACCCACGCAGTCACAGGGAGAACTTGCAAACTCTCTAAGAAACTGCCATGAAAACATTCTGTGCACTCCTCATCTAGGCTACCTTTGCCCATCTGATTTTTCCAGTCTATATGTAGATTAAAATCACTGATAATTATCAACGTTCCTTTCTGACAAGCTGCTATTATTTCTTCCTTTATACCCGTCCAACCATGTGATTACTGTTAGGGGGCCTGTACACCATTCCCACGAGTGACTTTTTGCCTTTATCATTTCTCATCTCTACCCAAACCGCTTCTAAATCCTGGTTTCCTGAACTTAGGTCATCCCTCACCATTGTGCTAATACCATTATTAATTAATTACACAAATAAGACATGAAAGGAAAATTTAAAAAAAATTCTATTTTGAAATTTGACATTTTTAAAATTTCCAACAACAATTGAAACCTAAAGAATGAGACTCCACACTTATAAAAGTTAATTTTCAGTACCAAAGATATTGTTTAGCAGCAATTAATTCTAATTACATTATTAAAACAATACTTAGACTGTAATAGACAAGAATAAACTTCCTGTTGTAAGTTTAATTTGTAACAACTGCATAAATACAGCAACTTCATGCAACATCAACTTCATGCTATTCAATACGTTTCAATGGTAAGATAGTTTTCGCAAAGCTAACAGCGGAGTGGTTCAATTTGGACTGCAACTGTTGGAATATTTAAGTTTCACCGTGCACCTACCCCTCACCTGAAGTTGCTGTACCATTTGTGTATAAATAGTGGAAAACAATTTTAGCCTCACAATTATTGTGACAGCAAATTATGGTCCACTGTACCTACCTGAGGCATTTGAGACCATTAGGTCATGAAGTAAAACTCCAGCCCACACTGATTATTTCATCTTTGACCTTCTATATTATTCCAAGCCATTTTGTGTTTTTAACAATTTTGATCACATCACTGCAACATCTGAAGTTGGTGGTTCCTCAGGGGCAAAGTACTGTACTGGGGAGGCACAGCAAAGTGTAGAAATGCAGTGATCACAGGTGATTCAATATTCAGGGGATAGACAGCCGTAACTGCAACTGCCGAAATGAGTCTCGCATACAAGAATACAAGAAATAGGAGCAGAAGTAGACCATATGGCCCATCGAGCCTGCTCTGCCATTCAATACAATCATGGCTGATCTTGGGCTTCAATTCCACTTTCCTGCTCACTCCCCATATCGTTTGATTCCCTGAGAGAACAAAAATCTATCTATCCCAGCCTTAAATGTATTCAATGATGGAGCATCCACAATCCTCAGGGGTAGAGAATTCCAAAGATTCACAACCATTTGAGTGAAGTAATTTCTCCTCATCTCAGTCCTGAATGACTGGCCCCTTATCCTGAGACTGTGTCTCCGTGTTCTAGATTCCCTGACCAGTGGGAACAATTTCTCAGCTTCTACCCTATCAAGCCCTTTCAGAATCTTGTATGTCTCAATTAGATCTCCTCTCATTCTTCTAAACTCCAGAGAATATAGGCCCAATTTACTCAGCCTCTTATCATAGGACAGCCCCCTCATCCCCGGGACCAATTTAGTAAACCTTAACTGCACTGCCTCCAGTGCAAGTATATCCTTTCTTAAATGTGGAGACCAAAACTGCACACAGTATTCCAGCTGCGATCTCACCAAAGCCCTGTACAATTTTAGTAAGACGTCTTTATTCCTGTACTCCAATCCTCTTGCAATAAAGGCCAACATTCCATTTGACTTCCTAATAGTCTGCTGCACCTGCATGTTAACTTTGTGCGTTCCTTGTACGAGTACCCCCAAGTCTCTCTGAATATCAACACTTACCAGTTTCACACCTTTTGGTATGTTGATTCCTTGGTGCCAGAGTAAAGGATATCATGGAACAGGTGCAGAACATTTTGCAGGGGTTATGAGAAGGTGGTGGGGCAGGGGTGCTAATGGGAGGGAAAGCCAGAAGTCATGGTCCATATTGGAACCAAGGATATAGAAAGCAAAAGGGCTGAGGTCCTGCAGTCACATGTGCTGGAGCCTCTCCACTGTCATCCAGCAGGGTGGGATTGCTCTCACCTGGTTCCATTCTTATCTGTCTATCTAATTGTAGCCAGAGTATCACTTGTATGGCTTCTCTTCCCATTCCTGCACCAGTATCTCTGGTGCCCCCCAAGGGTTATGGAGAAAAGGCAGAGGAATGGGACTAACAGGAGATCTCTTTTAAAGAGCTGGCATTGGCATGACAGGCAGAATAACCTCTTTTAGTGCAGTTCTGTGCTATGAATCTATGATTGGTAGTTATGGAGGAGAGCGACATATTAAAGACTGAATGTTTTGCAGCCCATTTTGATGGGTAGATGGGTATGTCTTCCATTTGTATTTGTTGTTAATGTTATTTGTAGGCTTAAGATAGAAAACTCCCCCAAAAATATTAAAAGTGTTCAGCAGTGAAGCTTGACCAAGTCCATTATTCTGAGAAGATGACCTTGAACATTACTTCCACTTGTTTCGTGTCTCCTAGCAATGCTTCTTTTACAAATGCGCTAATTTTTTGAGTGGGCCCCGGGTAGTATGGGTGAAATATCCATAGATGGAGATTAGTACCTCATTTAAACCCTATGTTTGCATGTAGCAGGAGAGATGCTGGCAAATGCTGCAGGCCACTCGTATCTTAGGTGAGTGAAGGTTGTAACAGGGCTTTTGACTTGTAGAGAATTGGCACTAGGCTTCCCTAGCATACTTTCCTCCCTTCCTCCACCCTTAATCCACTACAAAATGGGATGCAAACGAAAGATAAATGTAGATCGGTATATCTTTCATTTGTTTTTGTTGGAACAGGCTGAGCGAGATTACAATCCCAACTCTTGGGCAAATAAGAAAACAGAGGTGTTATTGTCTTATTAATTTTTAGAGGTTATGGTGCCAGTTCTGGAGGAAGTAACAATGACAGGCATTACCATTGCAGCATAGCCTATTAGTTTCAATGATCTAGGGGCTTTGCAACATGAAATGTTTGTATGGATTTGTTTTTAACCTATCACTGTATTTCAGTTAAGTATGAGATCCAGTAATGAAACCAGCAATGGTGACCTTGTAGGGCTACTCCAGTTGAGGGATTTTTTTTATTAAGTAAATTTGCAAAAAATATAAATGTCCTATTTCCAAACTATTTTTGATAATGTTACAAATTTAATATGTAAGGCAAGTGGAAGATATGAAAATGCTACTACACAGCAGACGTCCTATAAATCCAGGCTCCCGCTACAGAACGAAAAGATGCAAGAGCAAGTAAAGCATTTTTCTAAAGCATTTCTTCCACTCCCCAGGCTAATACTAAGGGTTGTGCAAAGCACCAGATGGTTTCCCTAAGGAGTATGGTAAGCAGCATTTTAAAAAATGCAGCTGCAGCATTCTCTACATTAATTTTCAACTGTTTGTCTTGCAACATTTTGCATGTTATTCTCCTCTTCTTGCCTAAATGTGCTGACTCAGGCTGTGAATACAGTTTAGAAGGTACAGACTGCCTTCCAGCACATCACCCAAGTGGCCAGTCTTCATGATCTTTGATAACAAGTGTTGTCAGTGTATTTGACAACCAAGTTCATTCCATTCCTTAAAAGATGTCAACATTGATACACTATCTATTGAGTAATGATGTGAAATGTGAACTCTGGCTAACTGAAAGGCGCTGAAGTGAACTGTGTCCTTACTGCTGCCCTACTGAGATCAGCTAACTTGGCACAGATTGGGAACCTGTGAACTTCCTGGTCTGCAGAATCATACATGCCAACTATTAGTTTTCTTAAGCTGATGATAAGTGTTTCAGTCCATGTGTCAGCTTGTCAGCATTTCATAAGAAAAATTTTGTTTTCAATTGGTTTGGACAATTTCAGTATCAACCATTCAGATGCATTAGAGAGCAGGACTGACACTTGCTAGAACCACTCAGAGTATTTGGAGGGTGGGCTGTTAGAGCCAATCAATCAGATGTTACTTTTTGCCACTGTTTGCTGATGAACTTGAAATAGAAAAGCTATAAGGTGAGCTGAGTGACAGGTGTGTTTAGTACTTCCCAGTGAAGGTATCAAGGGCACTACTAAAATGCAGCTCTAAAATCCTTTTCATTTCCCCAAAGAAACTTTGTGCGGCATGTTTGACTGTTCCCTTAAGTGAAGGTTTATTTTCTCCAAGATGAAATGGAACTGATTCTTTGAGTTAAGGAGGATGCTCCCTAGTGTCAATGCATTACTTGACTTTATTCACAGCAAATGTAAATTTTCAAAGTTTGGAATAAAGCAGGGTGTGGAGATTAAAGTGGTAATGTGTTTTACTAATTAATGAGATTCCCATTTTTGGGTTTCATACGAACATACAAATTAGGAGCAGGAGGAGGCCATTCAGCCCCTTGAGCCTGCTCCGCCTTTTGATAAGATCATGGCTGATCTGAATATGACCTCAACTCCACTTTCCTGTCTGCCCCCCATAACTCTTGACTCCTTTGTCTATCAAGAATCTATCTAACTCGGCCTTAAATATATTCAATGACCCAGCTTCTACTGCTCTCTGAGGAAGAGAATTCCACAGCCTAACAACCCTCTGAGAGAAAAAAAAACTCCTCATCCCCATCTTAAATGGGAAACCTCTTATTTCTTAAACTGTGTCCGCTAGTTCTAATCTTGCTGATAAGTGGAAACATTCTTTCAGCATCCACCCTGTCAAATCCCCTTTGGATTTTATATGTTTCAGTAAGATCATGACAGTGTACTGTGATGCAGCCAAATGGGTGTGATTTGTAGCATTCAATTATATTCAATAATTTTGAAAGTTGCTCTCAATTTGGCTATGTACTCATGATGGAGGTTCCTTTATTACCATGCAGAAACTTGGAAGAGAGCCCATATTCGTAAGGATATCAATGGGGGAAAGTGATCATTGACATCTACAATCACTAAACGTAATTGTAGAGTTGAAGCCCAAGATCAGCCATGATCATATTGAATGGTGGAGCAGGCTCCACTGGCCGTATGGTCTGCTCCTGCTCCTATTTCTTACGTATGAGTTTTAAAAACTCAAGGTAATAGGATTGCTTCACCTAAGCGCACAGAGTTCAGCTCTCCTCATCAGATCCTGCAAATAACATTTTTGTGCACTTTATATTTATTTTAACGATTGCAGTGCGTAATAACTTTTATTTCTGGTACAATAAAGTTATTTAAATGAGTCAAAAGTGTATATCGCTCAGATGTTGATGACAATCACTTGTTTGTATGATTCTTTCTGTACTACGGAGACATAAACTTCTTTCATTTAAATGTTAAAATAGCACACAAAGCAGCGTCCTACAAATAAATGAAATGTTTGTCTCCAATTATTGCCAAAGCATTTAAAAACAAAAGAAAAATGTTAGGAAAGTGGAGTTAAGGCCATAATCATATCAGCCATGATCTTATGAACGGCACAACAGGCTCAAGGGGCCAAGCAGCCTACTCCTGCTCCTATTTCTTATGTTATGTCCTATAAACACAGCAGGTTGATCAGCATTTTAAAGAAGAAGACAGGTTGGGGCCCTCTGAAGCACACTCGCACGTTAATCTGGGAGGAGTGTGGTATAAGGGCCCCAAGCAAGGCCATCGCCAGAGGATATGGTAAAGCAGGGGTTAGAGAATTCCAAGGCTGAGTGATCCTACACCCCTAGCCTATCAAGAGCTAAACAGGACCTTAGCTGTTGATGCACTGAGTGAGAGCAGGTCTACTGGCCACTCCATTTGTAGTTGTGGAGACCGTCTTTGGGTCCAGGTAAGGTTTGAGGCTGGATCCACCCACCATTGGCATAATAATGAAGGGATCTTCCTCCAACCCTGTGAACTTTAACAAGGTCATCAAGCAGTGTGTACCATCTACAAGATGCACTGCAGCAACGCACCAAGGCTCCTTAGACAGCACCTTCCAAACCCACGACCTCTACCAACTAGAAGGACAAGGACAGCAAATGCATGGGAACACCACCACCTGCAAGTTCCCCTCCAAGCCACACACCATCCTGACTTGGAACTATATCGCCGTTCCTTCACTGTTGCTGGGTCAAAATCCTGGAACTCCCTTCCTAACAGCACTGTGGGTGTACCTACCCGACATGGACTGCAGCGGTTCAAGAAGGCAACCCACCACCACCTTCTCAAGGGCAATTAGGGATGGGCAACAAATGCTGGCTTGGCCAGCGACGCCCACATCCCATGAATGAATAAAAAATAAATTAGAGGTCCCATGCAGGCACATTCTGATACACATGATCACTGTGGATTTTCAGCCCCTTTAATGTTTGGATGTGATCCTACATGAGAGGTTGGTTCCTAGATTTTCTTTCAATGACATTGACTCAACCTCCAGAAGCTACTTAAAAATAAAAATTATTTGAAATAGATAAATGAGTAAACCATAAAACCAGCTCGTCCCCCACCCACTTCTGGGTTGCTATGAAATGTAAACACATTTGGTAGAGAGACAGATTTATCTTGTGACTGTAGAATGCACTGCATTTTGAGATTATTGTAGGTGTATAAAATAACAGATTTCAATTCACAAATTAACATGATATGGAGTTAGATTCTGAATTAAAGGAATTGGAGCACTATAAAGTTGTGCTGAGGTCTCTATAAATACTTCCATTGTATTTTTAAAAATATCTAAAATGTTTTCAAAATAAATTATTTTGAGCTTGAAAGAAAATTTAGGCCGAAATTTGGGGGATGGGGGCGTAAAATTGAGTAGGGGGGGTGTGCTGTTCCCGACCCCCTTCTGCCCCACTGCAATTTTACACGGAGTGGCGGTGGCGAGAAACCGCCCACAAGCCCCATGCCAATCAAGGTCCTTAAGTGGCCAATTAACTGCCACTTAAGGGCCTCCTCCCACTACCACGAGTAATTTATCCTCAGCAGCCAGACGGCAAAGGTCCCAAAGGGCCCTGGTAAAACCAGGCGGCCTCTTGCGGCTGGGGGTAGGCCCTCCAGATCGGGCACCCAGTGCCCCATTGAGGGCAGCCTCCGAAGCCCCAATTGCCCTCAATGCACAACACTACACCCCACCCCACAACCGAGCCCCTATACCTTACCGCAGCCTGGCTGATTGTCCCCGACGAGGCCCCAAAAACTTAACTGAGTTTTGGGACCATCCTTCCTCTTGCCTCCGATAGCTCAGTGTAGTCCCAGCAGTGGCCTCTGCTCCCGGTGGCACCGCTGGGACGAAGAGCTGCCGGCCCACTGATTGGCCAGCAGCTCCATTAGGCGGGACAACCTGCCTCAAGCAGGTGAAAGTCCCAACCAAGACCAATTAAGGGCCTGGGAAGTGAAAAATCCCAGTCAGGCTCGGCAGAGGCGGACTCGCTGCTGATTCTTCGGCCAGTAAGCAGCGCCTCCCGCCCAAAAATGTAAAATTTAAGCCTTAGAGTAGATTCCAAAATCATCCTCTCAAGTAATGTGCCTAGTTTACAAAGGGTTGCAACTGGGTGGCCTACCAGAATACCTCAACGTTGAATCTTTGATACCATGAATTGCAGTTTGAAAGCAACTATGAGCTGAATTTTATCAGCGCATGGGGGTCCCAGCACCAGGTTGGAAAGCCAGGGGCAACCCTGCCTTGCTGTTTGGAGGACTCCTGGCTGCATTTTTTGGTGCTCAGGCAATTAACTGCCTGGCACCAGCAGTCCCATCCCTTTAAAAGATGGGAGCCCACGAATTGGACAGCTGGCAGCTCTTCAGTCTCAGCAGCACCACCAGGAGCTGGAGCTGTCAAAAAATGGAGGCCAATCTTCCCAGAAGGTAAGTGGAGTTGGGGGTCTCCAGGGTCAATCAGGCAGACCCTGGAAAGGAGTGGAGTGATGGGGTCGTTGGTGAGGGCAGTAGGGGTTGTTCCCACAGAGGTGGCCCTTACTACCTTGGGGCGCCTCCATGGGTCGCAGGACGCCTGATCAGGAGGGCACCGCCTCCTGAGCCCGCAGCGAGGCCCACAGGTTTTACTGGGCAGTCTCCCCACATGGCAGGGGATCTACCAACCGCTGGTAAAATGCCAGTGGCGGTGGGAAGAGGCCCTGAAGTGGCCCTTAAGTGGCTACTTAATGGCCTCAATTGGCCCTTGGATGGGAGGGTCATCCTCCACCTTCACCGCCACTGATAAAATTCCATGGTATTGGGAAAGCGATGGGCACTCCATCCCCCCAGCTTCCCTCGCCATTTTATGACTCACCCCCACCCCCCTCCCCTCCCTGCCGACTCCCCGCCAACTCCCAGCCTGTCCCTAGAGGGCTAGTAAAATTTGCATGTGACGCTGCAACTGTTTTATAAAATACTTCAAAACTACTTTTTCCAAAGTACAGTTAAGATATAACAGGGTGCAGAGAACTACAGGTTTCCTTATGATTGCAGTTCTTGCAATAACTTTTACATTATAAAGAAACCCAGTTAGCTAGAAGAGTCGCTCAAGATTGAGACATGAGCACAAGGCCCTCTCTAATTACTACAAAAATTACATTTTGATAACCATTGATATCTGGCAGGCAATACTGTGAATGTTTAATGAGGGAATTTGTACAGCTAAAGACTAGCAACAATTGAAAATCACATAGATGCCTGAGTTCATTATTGCTACTGAATTCTGTATTTCATTCACAGATACGTAAGTAAAAATCAATTACCATTTACAAATATAAATATTTTAAATTGTCTAACCATAATGCATAGAGCTAAATTGTTTCAAATTGAGTTTAAACTTAGAATTGGCGTCAAAATCTTTATAGACAATTGGACAGAGGATACAATTAATTCTAAAAATCAATATTCTGAGTAAGCGCACCAGCAGTTTTACAATTTTGTGACAGCCAATAAAAATGCCGATATTGATTCGACAGCGACCTAATGTGGATTTTACAATGATTGTCTCCCATTAAAAGCCATTGTTTGCACCACTTGTAACCAACGCTCCCTCTAAGATGCATGGCCACGCAGCCTGCAACAAGCCGGCAGTTCCCACATGGCCTCACATACCAGCCCCTTTAAGTTACTGTGCATGCACAGCAGGGCACAATTTTAAAGGACCCGTGCACTTAAACAAATCACCTGTGCACTACACAAAAAAAATTACAGGGTACGTTGCTTGTAACCTAATTCATTTAGGGCTATGTACAGAAGAAAAACTAATTTTCTGAATCTAACGATTAATAGAACTCCCAAGGCGAAGCTATCAGGCAATTTGTAGTTGGACTGCAATGCTCCAAATATGCTACCTGATATTACATTTTAATTCTCATTAAAGTTCTTAAGAGATTTGTTTATCCACGAAGGTGAACATGAGATATGGGAGCTATGGGCCTGTGAGGCTGAGGTCAGGCTGACTGCTTTGCAACTGCTTGTGAAGACCATTTTTTTTCTGGGCAGCAACCAGTTAGCAATTGGAGAAAACTACACTGCGACGGCAGCACCTACACCCACTTTGGAAGTATCCAGTAGGCACAGTTGCAACAAGGGGTTTAGAAGTTCCTGGAAGAATCGCTATAATTCAGCCGTGTCGTTATTATTGCCTCCTTTTCTGTCTGTGTTCTTTTCTCTAATACTGAGTTTTTCTCTCTGCGTTTCTGTTATTCACTTCCTGTATCGATGTAATTCTCCATTTTGCTTTCCAAGTTTCTATTAGACTTCATCTGCTCCTCTGTTGCTTCCTCTTTGTGTTTCTGTTACTCACTTCTTGTGCCTCTTCACTTTCCACTTTGTCTCCAAGTTTCTTTCTGTTAATCTGTCACAGAGTTTCTGTTACTTTTTTCTTTGTTTTCTCTCGCTCTGCCACTCACTTTTTGTGTGTTTGTTTGTTTATCTTTAGTGATTATTTATCTCTGTTACTTTCTACATGTATCTCATGGCACCAAGTCAACCCTCTGTGAAGGACTTTATGATCCTATTCCTGAGCTAAGCAGGCTCCCTGAATTCCTGGGCAAAACTAATAATTGACCAGCCTGCTTGTCCTATTACTGAGGCCCAGAGTGGAAGTCTTGTCACTGGAGGCTGGGATTTGTCCCATCTATCTCCACATAATCCTGCAATCCAAAGCCCTAATGGGTAGGGTAAGGTAGGGTAGGGTGAGCCAAGCTGTACAGAGACCGAGAAGTTTTTCAGTGGTCTGTGCTGGTAACTGACACAGTTTTATTGGTTAAAATCTATCATTACCCATGTGTACACTTGGGGTCTCGAAACCTACAACGTGGCTGGGTTCATTGCCAACCTTTACCTAAATTCTGTGGACTTAGATAAATGAGGTGATTCCCTGTGGGGAGATTGTATGAACTCAATATCAGTCATATTAGTATTGCTGTTTCTCTTTCAGAACATAGAAATTCTGCCAGTGTGGATTCCTCAGTGGCTTGGTTTGATACTCTTTTAAACTTGGTGATGGCTTTTCAGGCATGGCTCTGTAACTATTTTCTTATCTCTCTATGTTTATATCTGTTACAATCTCATTGCGTTGGTACTTTTTCTGTTACTCCAGTGATCTCAACCAACTGTGTCTTTTTTGTTCTGTGTTCTGCAACTGCTGTATTTACATCCAGTCATTTATAACTATGGGACCAGAGGCATACTTCCCAGAGAAAATTATTTTGGTCCAATGTGCTACACCGAACTTGTTTGGCTGCAACGTTACTGCATTATAAATGATATGAATTATAAAAGCAATAAATTAGGAGAAAGTACAAATGAAGTGAAATCACGCAATAAAATCTTTCCTCCACAACTTTAACAGAACTCATTTATAATTATCTTAAATGGAACAATGCTTCTATTAAAATCACTGAGGAAGATTTTGCAGTGTAATTTCAAAGCACATTATACTACTGGGTAAATGGCTGAAACAAAGTTGTTTACTTTATATTCTTCAAGAGTTTTGCTGTAATCATTCTACACATCAAAGAGCTTAAAAAAAGGTAAGCAGGAAATCTCGGTGCATACATTGTTTGTCCCAGTTGGATCGTTATTATTTCTAACCTCTGTTTAGGTTAACCTAAGCAACAGCTGCTCCATGTTAGAATTCAAAGATCCCTGATGCATTGCATGGCACAGTATACGTAGCCAACAATCATTTGTATAAAAATCTTTGTCCTGTGAGCCAATCTGACGTGCAAAATTGTTAATGTTCCTTGTGGGGAAAAAGATTTTTTTGAATTGCTATTCATAGTAAAGTTGAAAACACAAGCATAAGGGTGATGTTTATGATTTAACTACAAACAGTGAACAAAGGAAAACTTCCTTGTGGTACTGAGGTTTTAGATATAAGGGGATGAAATTCAGCAGTGGTGTGACCAGTTTCCCACTGTAACTTCAGCAAGGGACTGCTTAAAATTCAACTTTTTCTATGACTACAAGTAATGGGACACATAATTTGATAGAATAATTTGAAGGTAACTACAGAATGTTTGACTTCAGCATTTCACAAAAGTGATTTTTTTTCATTCATGGGATGTGGGCATCGCTGGCAAGGCCGGCATTTTTTAGCCCATCCCTAATTGCCCTTGAACTGAGTGGCTCATTCGGCCATTTTCGAGGTTGTTTACGAGTCAACCACATTGCAGTGGGTCTGGAGTCACATGTAGGCCAGACCAGGTAAGGATGGCAGATTTCCCTCCCTAAAGGACATTAGTGAACCAGACAGGTTTTTACAACAATTGACAATGGTTTCATGATTGCCATTAGACTAGCTTTTTAAAAAAATTCCAGATTTATTAATTGAATTCAAATTTCACCATCTGCTGTGGTGGAATTTAAACCCAGGTCCCCAAAGGACTAGCCTGGACCTCTGGATTACTAGTTTAGTGACATTACCACTACGCCACCACCTCCCCTAAATACAAACCCTAAACTGATAAACTAGTTATGCATTATATGTGATTATATTTATTTGTAAGTGTAATAGCCACACAGCATCCTGACTTGGAACTCTGTGGCCGTTCCTTCACTGTCACTGGGTCAAGATCCTGGAACTCCCTTCCTAACAGCACTGTGGGTGTACCTAGACCTCACGAACTGCAATGATTCAAGAAGGCAGTGCACCACCACCTTCTCAAAGGCAATTAGGGAAGGGCAGTAAATGCTGACCTAGCCAGTGACACCCACATCCCCTGAATGAACAAAAGTTGGCTCCACATCTAATTATGAAGCAGAAGGATTATTAGAAGAAAAATGTGTAAGGAACTATAATCACCAGGAAGTATTTTATTTCAGTGCACTGATTTGCACTACACACATTAATACTTGGTTCAGATAAAACCTTTTTTTAAAATTCATAGTTAGGAAATTTGCTATGATGCCCCAAAGCTGTCACAAAATATTTTCTGAGGAACCTGCCAAGAAATGTATTCCTACTGCGGTTCACTGTACTGATTTGGAAGCTTCAGGTAGGTGGTGATTGTATACTTATGTCACCAACTCTGCCTCTAAATCTCTGCCAGTCACACAGCCAGAAGCCAGAGCCAAAAGCACAATATGTAAATTTCTGAGATAATCTTTCATTAGAAAACTTGAAGATATCAATCTTTACAACAAATGACCCTAAGAAGAAAGATTTATACTCTTGATTATTGCAGAATTATACTATTGTTAATATTCTTTGTAGGAAAAATGATTTTGTCTGATCACTGTAGCAAAATTGAAGATCCAAGCAGGAGTAACATGTTTATGATTTCACTACAAAGAGTGAATAAAGGAAATGTTGCTTGTGTTAAGTTGCTAAAGGTTAAAACACAAGGGAAAAGAGGAACAGCACAATGTGTATTAAAGCACTTCAGTGTGGAACAGTAGAATGTGGCTTATATCAGTTCTTAGTGCATGATACATTTTATAGAATAACATTGTTGAAGGAAACCAGGGAATTAAAGACTAATTAGCCTAAAATCTGTTGCTGTGAAATTGCTAGAGTCTATAATTATGGATAGCATGACTGAGCATCTTGAAAATTTTCAGCTGATATGAGACAGACTGCATGAATTTGTAAAGGGTAGGTCATGCCTGACGAATCTGATAGAACTTTTTGAAGAGGTGACTACGTAGTGGACTGGGGAATGCCAACAGATGTTACTTATATGGACTTCCAGAAGATATTTGATAAGTCCCTTATGAGAGACTGTTAGCTAAAGTTGAAGCTCATGGAATTGAAGGCAAACTAGGGCGGCACAGTGGCGCAGTGGTTAGCACCGCAGCCTCACAGCTCCAGGGACCCGGGTTCGATTCTGGGTACTGCCTGTGCGGAGTTTGCAAGTTCTCCCTGTGTCTGCGTGGGTTTCCTCCGGGTGCTCCGGTTTCCTCCCACATGCCAAAGACTTGCAGGTTGATAGGTTAATTGGCCATTATAAATTGCCCCTAGTATAGGTAGGTGGTAGGGAAATATATAGGGACAGGTGGGGATGTGGTAGGAATATGGGATTAGTGTAGGATTAGTATAAATGGGTGGTTGATGGTCGGCACAGACTCGGTGGGCCGAAGGGCCTGTTTCAGTGCTGTATAACTAAACTAATGACCTGGTTATGAAATTGGCTGAGCAGAAGAAGACAGAGAGTAGGGAGAATGGGCAGGTACTCTAATTGGCAGGATGTGACTAATGGTGTCCCGCAAAGATCTGTGTTTGGGCTTCAACTATTCAAAGACTTAGATGATAGGATAGAAAGTCACATATCTAAATTTGCTGTTGACACAAAAATAGGTGGTATGGTAAGCAGTGTAGTTAGATGCATGATATAATGAAGAAATATTGATAGGTTAAGTGAATGGGAAAAAGTGTGCAAATGCAAGGTCATCCACTTTGGACCTAAAAGGGATAGAACAGGTCCTTTCTAAATTATGAAAGCTCGAAGCAGTGGACGTTCAAAGAGTCTTGGGGGTGCAACACACAGATCATTAAAATGTCATGAACAGGTACAGAAAATAATCAAAAAGGCTAATGGAATGCTGGCCTTTATATCTAGAGGATTAGAATATAAAGAAGTAGAAGTCATGCTTCAGCTGTACAAAGTACTTGTTAGACTTAACCTGAAGTATTGCAACCACTTCTGGGCACCACACCTTAGGAAGAATTTATTCGCCTTTGAGGGAGTGCAGCGTAGATTTACCAGAATGACACCTGGGCTCCAAGGGTTAAGCCACAAGGAGAAATTAAACAAAGTAGGTTTGTATTACCTGAAATTTAGAAAGATAAGGGGTGATTTAGTCAAAGTATTCAAGATGTAAAGGGGAACAAATAGGATAGATTGGGAGAAACTATTTCTGCTAGTTGGGGAGTTTAGGACTAAGGAGCATAATCTAAAGATTACAGCCAGACCTTTCAGGAATGAAATTAGGAAACTCTTCTTCATGAGAAGGGTAGTAGAAGTTTAGAACTCTCTCCTGCAAAGGGCAATTGATGATCGATCAACTGTTAATTTTAAAACCGTGATTGATGGATTTTTATTAGTCAGAAGTGTTGGAGGATATGGGGTAAAGGTGGGTATAGGGAGCTAGCTCACAGATCAGCCATGATCTCATTGAATGGTGGAACAGGCACGAGGGGCTAAATGGCCTACTCCTTTCCTATCTAGGTATTGTTCTACTGATTATGGTACATCGTGGCATATAAGTCAACCTTTGAAGCCTCCAAATATAATTCCAAAAATGGGGGTCGACTTACACGCCAAGTGTAAAATGAGATCCGTCAGTGAAGGTCTGGTTGGTCCACAATCAAAGAGTTTTGTCTTCGGCATCCAACGCAAAGAGTACATAGAATTTATTCTGCGTCACTCTGGCTATGGCATCGTCATAAGGATTCCACTATTGATCAGATGTGCCACTTTCAATTTCATAATCACCCCTCCACAGCAAATCATCTTCCTCTCCATCCATTGAATTAGATATACCGCAATCTTTGAACAATCTGATGACAGTTTGTGTACTAACATCCCACGATTTGATGACGAAGCCACACAAAACAAGAAGCGGAGCAGCGCGGATATTTCCACTCTTTGTGAGGGATTTTCTCCATCAACCATCCACCTAATTCCATTCAGCAGAACATGATCTTTTGAATGGCTTGTTGAGGCACACATCCAAAGATTAAACTATGGACTTTAGACCCCCTGTTATAACTGCAATATGGGTGTTATTTCTTCGCAGGCACCTCATGATCTCATCGGTTATATGGGATCTGAACATGCCACACTAATAAGCTGCATTCTTTACATAGGCCACCAAGATACCTATTACACACATATTTGATCCATAACTTCACTCCATCCTCATCCAAACAACCATTGTCATGGACATGTACAAAAACTCCTACAGGGAATTTGATGTTCGACATGGTTTTATGTTTAAAAATTACCATAGGCTTTAATTTTGTTCAGTCGGCCATGCAGGCTAGTACTACCATGAATCTTGTCTTCTCAAGTCCTGTAGTTTTCACTAAAACTGTTTTTGAACCTTTCTAGTCCACAGTTTGGTTGCTAGGCATATTGTAATTCACGGGCGGTTCATCCATGCTGCCAATTTGGCATAATGGGTATTCGTGTTTTTGCTGCTGTCTGATGATGAATCACTGGAAACTGGTAATTTTGGCATCGAGGTCTTTTGGTATTCGCTGAGCAATTTTGGTCTTCTGCCACAACACTAGACATTTTTGTTCCATAAAGTGGCTACGCCAATTAGCTGTTGCTCTGAAATCTTTGCTGGACTCTGGTTTGATTTGGCTCACTTAAGTGTACATATACGCATTGCATTTCGGATTACAATGTAACCATTCTGATGATTTTCAAGGACCCATTCTGATACATGCTTCTCAAGATCTGGCCAGTGACTGGTCCCTGTTCTCATGGCACATTTGGTCTTGGGTACCTTCTTCAAGGCGGACTCCTTCTTCCATTCTCACACCAGTTTTTCATTAACACCAAATTCTCTCGCTGCAGCACAGTTATTTCACAAGTTAGCAAATGTTACACTTTTAGCTTCAAACCAGCTTCATACTTCATTCTTTGTTTTATTCTTTCATGGGATGTAGGCTTTGCTGGCAAGGCCAGCATTTGTTGCCCATCCCTAATTTCCCTTGACACCTGAGTGGCTTGCTAAACCATTTCAGAGGGCAGTTAAGAGTCAACCACATTGTTGTGGGTCTGGAGTGACATGTAGGCCAGACCAGGTAAGAACAGCAGATTTCCTTCCCTAAAGGACATTAGTGAACCGGGTGCATTTTTACAACAATCGATGATAGTTTTTATGGCACCATTACTGAAACTAGATTTCAATTCCAGATTTTTAATTAATTGAATATTTAAATTCCATGAAGGGATTTGAACAATGTCCCCAGGGCATTAGCCTGGATCTCTGAATTAATAGTTCAGTGACATTACCACTATGCCACTGTCTTCCCATCCAGTTTGCTGGAGGACCCATTTCTATTCATCGTTTGCCATGTAGGGTCTGCTCTGTGTGGGCATGTCTTAAACTCCCGCACATCTTGGCAAAACAGCCCATATCACTTGCTTGATCCCTGGCACCCAGTTATAATGTAAGTAAAACATGTATTTTTGGGGTGAAAAATTGAGGCTGACTAATAACGTGAGTAGAGCATGTCGTGGCTGAAAAGAAGACTTGAATTATATGCTGAGTATATTCAAAAACATGATTTTTGAGGCTATAAAAATGGGGTCATCTTATGGGTCAACATATATGCCACGATCTATGGTATTTCAAAAGTTTTGTATTTTATTTTGAGATTATTTTAATGTTTATCATAAATCAGCAAATGTTATCACAATATTTGATTTTGCACAGGTATAAATAGTTAATACAGACTAAAACCTAAAAGCTGCAGCATAGGATAATTATTAGGCAGGTGAAGCTGACAGAGAAGAGCACATCAAAATTTTAAAATATGTTTCAATATCTGTATTGAAAGTCTGGTATATATCATGAACTTCCTATAAGTATATCATTTACTTCCTCTAATATTTTTCTTGTTGCAATTTGTTGTTAACGCCCTTACTGTTATAGATCAAGGCATCCTCCGACAGAAAATGAGAAATATCATAGCAGTTTCTATATTAAACATTTTATTTATAACATGCATGCTTTGTGCTTACAGGAAGGTCATAACATGTTATTTCTACCACACCCAGATACCATCCCTGAGTGTTAGGTTTATGATAATAACAATTACTTTTCCCAACACACTAACCATTATCCTTGCCTTTCAGTTCTTCCAGCTCCTCATTTATGTCATCAAGTAAATAATGCTGTGGCATTACACACTACCCATTTCATACTATTTTTTTAACCCTGATTGCCTCCTGTTCCCCACTGTTGGCCTGGGGCACTTGTTTCCTCTTACTTCCAGATGCTGAGCTGAATCCTTCACCCTACCTCTACCCCCACCTACAACCCAAAAGTCAATCTGTAGCTCTGGCCAAATGTCTCTTGCTGTCTACCAACCTGCAGCCCAATAGGCCTACAATCCTCTCCCCTGATTGATGTCCTAAAGCCACTACCAGGAAATGCAGCTTTTCTCCACCAGCCACTAACCATCACCTGCAGCCTACAATCCAACAACAAATAGCCAGTTGCAGCCCTGGCTGAGTCTCTTCCTAACTGACCCCTGCACCTGCCATACCACAAAGCACCACCCACCTGAAAGAACAGAAAAAAAGAAAAAGAGAGACAAAATATTAAAGGGACATTGGGACCGGCTCTGGGGGAGATGGGACCTGTACAGGCTGGACGGGTTGCACCTGAACACAGCCAGGACTGAGTTCCTTGCAGGACGTTTTGCTAGTGCTGTTGGGGAGGGTTTAAACTAGTTTGGCAGGGGGATGAGGGTAGACGCAGTTGGGACAAAATCAGAAATGAAAATGGAAGGGAGAAAGTTAATGGATGAATCTGGAAGACAGGAAGGAAAGGTTAGAAAATTTTTAAAAAGAGTTTGGCAGTGCTGAAGGGTATCTATTTCAATGCAAGGAGTACAGCAAATAAAGCAGATGAGCTGAGGGCACCGATAGACATGTGGCAGTATGATATCATAGCTATTACAAAAACATAGCTTAAGGAGGGACAGGAATAGTAGCTCAACATTCCTGGTTACACAGTTTTCAGATGCGATATGGAGGGGGATAAGAAAGGAGGGGGAGTGGCAATTTTGGTCAACGAAACTGTTACAGCTATGAGGAGGGATGATATGTTGGAAGGTTCGTCAAATGAGGCCATATGGATCGAGCTAAGGAACAAAGAAGGGGCAATCACACTGCTGAGAGTGTACGATAGACCCCCAAACAGTCAGAGGCAGATAGAAGAACAGATATGTAGGCAAATCTCTGAGAAGTGCAAGAACAATAGGGCAGTAATAGTAGGGGATTTTAACTACGCCAATATTAACTGGGATAGTTTTAGTGTGAAAGGAATTGAGGGAGCAGAATTCTTGAGATGCATTCAGGAGAACCTTTTTGCCCAGTATGTAGCAAGTCCAACTAGAGAGGGTGCAGTTTTAGACATAGTTTTAGAAAATGAAGCTGGGCAGGGGGAAGAGTGGCAGTCGGAGAGCATTTTGGTGGTAGTGATCACAATTCAGTCAGTTTTAACATAATTATGGAAAAGGACAGAGATAGAACAGGAATCGGAGTTCTGAATTGGGGCAAGGCCAATTTTACTAAACTGAGGAGTGATTTAGCGAAAGTGAACTAGAAACAACAACTTGAAGGTAAATCAGTATCAGAACAGTGGGAGGCATTCAAAGGGGAGATTCAAGGGGTTCAGAGTAAACATGTTCCCAAAAAGAAAAAGGGTGAGACAGCCAAATCTAGAGCCCCATGAATGTCACGGAGCCTACAGGGTAAGATACAGGGCGGCACAGTGGCGCAGTGGTTAGCACCGCAGCCTCACAGCTCCAGGGACCCGGGTTCGATTCCGGGTACAGCCTGTGTGGAGTTTGCAAGTTCTCCCTGTGTCTGCGTGGGTTTTCTCCGGGTGCTCCGGTTTCCTCCCACAAGCCAAAATACTTGCAGGTTGATAGGTAAATTGGCCATTATAAATTGTCACTAGTATAGGTAGGTGGTAGGGAAATATAGGAATAGGTGGGGATGTTTGGTAGGAATAGGTGGGGATGTTTGGTAGGAATATGGGATTAGTATAGGATTAGTATAAATGGGTGGTTGATGTTCGGCACAGACTCGGTGGGCCGAAGGGCCTGTTTCAGTGCTGTATCTCTAATCTAATAAGGCAGAAAAGGAAAGCTTATGTCCGACACCGAGAACTCAATACTACTGAAAGCCGAGAGGAGCATAGAAAGTGCAGGAGTGAAATCAAAAAGGAAATTAGGAAAGCAAAGAGAGGGCATGAAAGAATGTTGGCAAGCAGATCAAGGTGAACCCACAGATGTTTTATCAATAAATTAAGAGTAAGAGGATAACTAAGGAGAGAGTAGGGCCCATAAAAGACCAAAAAGGTAACCTATGTGTAGGGGCAGAAGATGTTAGTATGGTTCTTAATGAATACTTTGCATTTGTCTTCACAAAAGAGGGGGGCGATGCAGATATTGTAGTTAAGGAGGAGGAGTGTGAAGTATTGGATGTGATAAACATAGGGAGAGAGGAAGTATTAATGGGATTAGCATTCTTGAAAGTTGATAAATCAGCAGGGCCAGAATAAATGTACCCTAGGCTGTTAAAAGAAGCAAGACAGGAAATAGCAGAAGGTCTGACCATCATTTTCCGGTCCTCACTGAATACAGGTGTGGTGCCAGAGGATTGGAAAACTGCTACCTCTGTTTAAAAAGGGAGTGAAGGATAGACCGAATAATTACAGGCCAGTCAGTCTAACCTCAGTAGTGGGCAAATTATTGGAATCTATTCTGAGAGACAGGATAAACTGTTACTTACAAAGGCACAGGTTAATCAACGATAGTCAGCATGGATTTGTTAAGGGAAGATGTTGTTTGACCAACTTGATCGAAGTAACAAGAAAGATAGATGAGGGTAGTGCAGTTGATGTGGTCTACATGGATTTTAGCAAGGCTTTTGACAAGGTCCCATATGGCGGACTGGTTAAAAAAATAAAATCCAGGGAAATGCAGCAAGGTGGATACAAAATTGGCTCAGTGGCAGGAAACAAAGGGTAATTGTTGGCGGGCGTTTTAGCAACTGGAGGGATGTTTCCAGTGGCGTTCCGCAGGGCTCAGTACTGGGTCCCCTGCTTTTTGTGGCATATATTAATGATTTGGACGTAAATGTAGGGGGCATGATCAAGAAGTTTGCAGACAACACAAAGACTGGCCATGTGGTAGATACAGTCTGGATATGCAGCTTGAGTGCCGTAATCCACAGGGCTACGGACCAAATGCTGGAAGGTGGGATTAGAATAGGAGGATCGTTTTCCAGCCGGCACAGTCACAATGGGTTAGTGGCCTCTTTCTGTGCCTTAAACCTTCTATGATTCTATGAATCACAGAATTGTTACAACACAGTAGGAGGCCATTCAGCCCTTCATGTCTGTTCCCATTGGTGGAAGGATCAAGAACAAGAAAGCACAAATTTAAGGTAATGTGCAAAAGAAGCAATGTTGACATGAGGAAACCTTTCTCTGCACTGGCTGTCCGAAGGAACAATGTACCTAGTATCACTTCCCCACCTTCTTCCCATAACCCTGCACATTCTTCCTTTTCAGATAACAATCCAATTCCCTCTTGAATGCTTCGATTGAACCTGCCTCCACCACACTGTCAGGCAGTGCATTACAGATTCTAACCAATTGCTGTGTGAGAAAGGTTTCCTCATGTCAACATTGCTTCTTTTGCACATAACCTTAAATTTGTGCTCTCTTGTTCTTGATCCTTCCACCAATGGGAACAGTTTTTCCCTATCTACCCTGTCCAGACTCCTCATGATTTTGAATACCTCTATCAAATCTCCTCTCAACCTTCTCTTCTCCATGGAAAACAGTCCCAACTTCTTTCTCCAATCTATCCATGTAACTGAAATTCCTCATCCCTGGAACCATTCTTGTGAACCTTTTCTACACTTTCTCCAATGCCTTCCCACCTTTCCTAAAGTGTGGCGCCCAGACTGGACACAATATTCCAGTTGAGGCAAAACATTGTTCTATGCAAGTTTAATGTAACTTCCTTGCTTTTGTACTCTATGCCCCTATTAATGAAAATTAGGATGCTGTATACTCTATTAACTGTGCTCTCAGCTGTTCTGCCACTTGCAATGGTTTATGCACACAGGTTCTTCTGCTCCTGCACTCGCTTTAGAATTGTATCTTTTATTATATATTGTCTCTCCTTGTTTTTCCTACCAAAATTAATCCCTTCACACTTCATCTGCCACTTGTCTGCCCATTCCACCAACCTGCTGATGTCCTTTAGAAGTTCTACACTTTCCTCCTTACAGTTCACAATGTTTCCAAGTTTTGTCTCATTCACAAATTTTGAAATTGTGCCCTATACACCAAGGTCTAGGTCATTAATATATATCAGGAACAGCAAGGGTCTCAACACTGACCCCTGGGGGACTCCATTACAAACCTTCCTCCGGTCCGAAAAACATCCATTAACCACTACTCTCTGTTTCCTGTCGCTCAGCCAATTAGAACTTGAGCACACATGACTAGGGTGCCCAGTGCAATAATGAAGGTCTGCTGCATTGTTGGAGGTGGTGTCTTTTAGATGAGATGCTAAGCTGAGGCCTCATCCAATTTTTCAGGTGGACATAAAAGATCATGGCACTTTTTTGAAGAACAGCAAAGAGTTCTCCTGGTGTTCTGACTGACATCCATCCCTTAACCAACACCACCAAAACTGGTCATTCATCTCATTATCATTTATGAAACCTCACTGTGTTCAAATCTGCTGTCACCGATGGCTATAAAACATTTCACAAGTAATTCATTGGCTGTAAAGCATTTTCCTGAGAATGTGTATAAACACATCTTTTTTTCCTTATCTTGTGAATTAAGGACACAAGATTCTGCTTCTCCATGACAAAATGCAAAATTTCTCTGTACCCTGAATTTTCTAATGAAATGATAAAATCAGTAAATATTGTTTACTCATGACAGCCATTTAATGAGTGTTAATCCTTCAAGACTGCTGATATGTAGCATTTAAATATTACAAATATCTTAATGAAGCTTTAATTACACTGTATCAATTCTAATTTCTATATTGTTGGATTGATGCAAGATCCTTTTCCAACAGTCCAGAGATAATAGTGGTGTGATTTTACCAGAAATATCTTAATCATAACTTAAAACAGCAAACGATTTCTCACATCAGTCACTAGGTTTACCGTTTCCCTGGCAACTAGCTGGGTAACATTGCAAATGTGTGCTCCTGTTGTTGTGTAATTGTCAATATCACGTGCATAAAATACAGATATAACTCAATGTAAAACTTAGATAAAAGGTAAAAGCAAAATACTGCGGATGCTGGAAATCTGAAACAAAAACAAGAAATGCTGGATTCACTCAGCAGGTCTGGCAGCATCTGTGGAAAGAGAAGCAGAGTTAACGTTTCGGGTCAGTGACCCTTCAAGAGAAGCAGAGTTAACGTTTCGGGTCAGTGACGTTAGATAAAAGGTCACTAATTCATAGAGCTGCTATTCGAGTTTATACCATTTCTTGAGTGTGAAGTAAGCAATGTGTATTTTCTCAAAGTGCAGGGAAACTTTACCGATATAAATTGTATTCATGGATAATATTTTATTTTTGTTGCTCGCATTTTTCCTACCTTTCCATCTTCGCACTAATTTATTCCCCTTTCATTCTCTGTCACGCAGTAGATTAATCGACTGTTCATAGTCAATGGATAGAAAATCTAGAATCTTTTAAGAATGAGCAACATTACTGATCGACCTGCTCACAGTGGATGATCGTTTTATCTCTTTAATGAAAATATCTCCGGGGGTTGAGGTGTTACGTTGACGCTTCGCAACCTGCATGTTAATATCTCTCTGTGCTCTGACTGAGGAGCATCGCCTGTGCCCAGATGCAGCTCTCTGGGTAGAGATTAGAGATCCTGCTGTTGGTTTGAACGTTTATTTCACTTGTTCACTGGGGGACCAACCCATGACCTTCGCTCGCAGCCAATGTGCAGCTGAATGGAAGAGATAGTGTGATGTCTTAATAAAACCAGAGGAGAACATGAGACATCCCAAACGGCCGTCTGGATAAATCAGTCAGACAAAGAGAGAGGTGTTTAAAGAAAGATCTGGCTGAATGAAAACGCGCCACTTCTGAACGATGTGCTGAATGATCGCTAGTATGATGATGATGCCACCTTACCGGTGCCGGTGGAGGTAACTTCTGTTGACAAGTTCAATTACAAAGAGACAATATACCTATTTATATATTCACACTTAAATACAAATCTTTCCGTCAACCCATATCCACTCGACTGCATCGAGAGGGAAAATAAAAGACTGAAATTTCCTTTGCCCTACGCGTCTGTGCATTGCCGAGTGGCTGTCGAGGCAGTGTGTAACCGGGTGTTGTTCAAACAATAACCCGGTACACGGCACAACACAAAGAGCATCGACAGCAACCCTTACCTTTCCGAAACTCCTTCTGCGATCTTGCTGCCTTTGAAAGGTCGCATCATCTCCGTCAATCGCCCACTCAGATCGACCAGTGTGTTGGTTACGCTTCGAAATAAATATCGCGCCACAAAGAATGAAAACATAACCACATCAACAGATTCAGATGCAAAGATTTAGATGCCAAAACCCGCCCCAATGCCCCCGACGTACACGCAGCCCCCCCCCCCCCCCCCCCCATCCCTTACCCTGGCCTGTGCTGTGTGTCTGTGTGTAGATTTACGCAGCTTCCAGGCTCTTGTGATGTTTGTACAAAAGATGCTTCATCCTCTCATTCTCCTCCCCACCATTTATCAGTCTTGTACTATTGTCTTCGAGAGCATTTAAAACGCAATTAATTGGAGTTGACGTTTACTTTGTGAAAAAAACAAACATGTCATACATTAAAATGTACACAGGCGAAGCCACATATTGCACATTGCAATCATTAATGATGATTGGGCAATCAAACCATATGCGCCGCTCTATTTTGATAGTAAAGGCTCAGAAAAATATCAGACTATATCGAGCATATTTCATTTGAGGGTTGTATGGTGTTTGCATTTGTGCAGTGAGTTATGAGCCACCGTGAGGCACAGCAGTGGAAATTGTGATGAATGTATTGATGAGTAAACTGATTTCTCTTCAATATAATGTCACATTACAATTTAAATAACCAAAGGGAAAATCTGAAATTGTTCTTAAAGTGGGCCATAATTGATAATATTAGGAAACCTAAATTACGTTGACTCTGGTAACCTGCTGCTGAGCAAATATAAACAAAAAATCTAAAGTCCTGATTAAGGATAAGGAGTAGAGCAGACACTGTACTAGATGTACTAGTACTAGAATCAATGTAGATTCATAAAATCATAGAAAGACCATTCGATCTATTAGTTCATTAGATCTATACATGTGCTAGGTGTTTACTTGCAGCTGTATGCTCTAATCCCATTTCTCTGTCCTTTTCTATCATTCCTTTTCAAATACTTATCCAGCTCCTAGAGATTATAAGATTATATCAAATCCAGAATCTCTTTTGTCATGATATCTTCTACCTGCAATCCCACTATTCCAAATATTGTACACCTGGATCTCTTTGTTCCTCCATTCTGCTATCGGTATACTTCCTTTTTCACCGATCTTTATCCAAAAATGTACAACTTTATATTTCTCTGCATTCACCTGAATCTGCCACCTGTTTGCCTACTCTGTTAGCCTGTCTATGCTGTCCTGAATTCTCTTGCATCCTTTTCATTGTTTGCCATGCCCACTAATTTGATAATATAAGCAAACTTCAATATCATTCATTTTGTGCTTATAATACTGTCGTGAGAATTCCTACATCATGGTCAGTAGAATATTTCAGGAGAGAACTATGGCTAGAAACAATTTGGAGAGAGCTATATTGCTGTGTGATCGAAATCAATTCAATTTATAAAAAGGCATGAAGCTATCCGAGTCTCTATTGGCTACACTATCTGAAGCTCTGTGCCTATCTTTGCTAGCTGTAATTGCTGACCTAATCATCACCTATATTGTCAGCCATGACTTCTATGTTCAATGCCCAGCGAGCTTTATAGATCAGCTGCAAAGTACAAGATGCTGGTATATTTCATTTGCAGGACAAGCCTACATTCTCAGCATATTAAGACATATATAGCAAAGTTCTGCATGCACACTCTAAATTAACCTGTCAGTCACAGAAATCATCAGTGTTTTCCTTTTTTGCAATATATCATATTCATAAGAAAAATGAACACAAAAACTGCAAATGCTTGAAACCTGAAAAGAACAGAAGATGATGGAAATATATAGCAGCTTTTCAAGAATCCAGAACAGTTAAGTTAATGACCTGGATGTAGACATTTGTCGAACTGGAAAACAAGAAAGCTTTTGAAGAAGAGACAGTAAAGAAAACAAGAAACAAAAATCAAGTGTCAAGAATGTTTACTCCTGTGAGATCAAACAAGACTTTTGCAAAACTAAAAAGAAGTGAAAACTAATGGTTGATATACAAAGATTATCTCAGTAAAATACTGAAAAGAACAAAAGGCTTTGAAAATAGTTAAGTAAGTCAGTAACTAAATGGAAAATAAATATCAAAAGTAATTCCAAACTGGAAGCAAATGAAAAAGTCAAGAGGCAGGAAAAACTGAAACAAAAATGACAAATGCTGGAACTCTAGAAGCACATCTGATTTCCTCACTGCACAAATATTGCCTTCCACAATGGGTGAGTACTACACAATGTTAACTCTATGATTGATCATGATGAGTTATAGTAAAGATGGCAGAAAGCAAGAATAAGCACTCACACTGAAGGTGTCAGTCATGCCAGAATAGCTGTTGTGCAATGCATCAAATGTGAGGTGTGGGGAAATGAGGATAAGAATAGTGGTGAATGTGAGGTGACAGAGGTGGAGTGACTTGAGGTGCAGTGATTGTAGGAGAGTGAAGGCAGGCAAAGGAGGCAAGCTGTTATGGCCAAGTGGTGCAAAGTGGGTGGTTCCAACTGTTCAACTCCCCACCTGACCACAGCAAGTGTTTTGTTATTAGGGTTTAACCCCTTGGTATTTTATGTTTCAAATAAACAGTGGCAGGTTTTCTTGTAGATTTAAAAAACAGAAAATTAATTATTTATTGATCAATAAGCCTTATCCCAAAATTGTCACAACTGCATCCACTCACACATTCGCTTACACACACGCACACACACACACGAAGGGACAGATAGAGAGGGAAAAGGGTAAAGTGATTTATAGTGTGGGGGAGGTCACGATAAAGTTGAATTCTCTTGGAAATCAAGTTCTCGATGGGTACAGGCCTGAGATGATTGTAGATTTTGCTCTTGATTGAAAGTTCAGTTGAAGACACTGGATCACTTCTAGCTCACTGCTGTGTAGTGTAGGATTACAGGGTAATGTGCCTTCTGACTTGCTGGAAAACAAGCTATTGGATGTTGCTTCTCTCTCTTTCTCTCTGGCTGTCTTTTTTAAGGTAAAGCTGTGTTCCTTCTCACCTCCTGATACAAAACGTTTTGATCTCTTCCCCATGGTGATCGCACAATGGCCCAGGATGTGACTATTTCACACCTTCTTTATTTCAGAAGAAGACATTCAATTCTGGAATGTTTTAGGATGGGTGCAATTGACACCTCATAGCTTTGAAGATTTGTCCTTTGTCCTTGTCAGACAAATCGAATACACAAAAGCGAATCTCTTTTTCTTCAGTGGCCATTTTGGACCATTGTTCACTTTTTAAAATAAAGGTTAATTTTTAAGAGAAAAAGTCAGTTTTTCATAACTTTCAGCGTTGGTCCATAATTTGCATCATCCCAAAAAGGGAAAAAAATGAAATTCCTTGGATTTCATTTTTATGTTATTTGTTTTTTGTGGGGTTGGAAAGAAGGAAAGAAACAGCCAGAAAGTTTAGGGTCACACCACTGTACACATTCATTTCATTCACTCCTCCATATTACAACTGCTACAGATGATATTGCTTGAAGCAGCCATTTCAGATTCAAGTTTACATTTTTTCATCATTCTTCCTTTCAATGAGGTACCTTTAAAAAAAATTGCATTTCTTTTGGTTACATGTTGTCAAATGGTGTTGTAGTTTCTCTCGCACCAGTTTGGACTACTTTAGGAAAGTTAATCTCCAGGACCATGTGATTGTTGGTGAAGCTTGTAGTATGCAAATTTCTGTTACTGCTTGTGGCGAGATTCTCTGTTTGTAAAAGCTTTAACCCCTTAACTACTGCTTCCACAATACACGGCATTAGCCATTTAGGTTCTGGAACATTGATAGTTCTTATTTCTAAGGTGATAGTGGGTGATAAAGTGTCTTATTGCCCCTGCGAGATATTTGGATTTTCTTCCTACCTCTTGTTCTTGCAGAGTTCTGAAGGTAAATTGTTGAGTTTGATTAGTTTTGGATTTGGAACCTGAATCTTCAGTGGGCAGATCCACACTGACCTCACTTTTGGTTCTCTTGTGATTTTTACAAGTGTGGTTCACTTTAGGGTATTTTACCTTCCCTTTCACTTCAGAGATAGGTGTTAACCTAATCTGCCCCATGTTCCCTGGGACACTACTGCTCGCAGGTGGTTGTCCAGCTTCCAATGTGCTCCCCTGTGGTACTTCAACTAGGTGAGGCATTTCCCCCACTCTTGGCTTTCATGTTTGAGAACTTTCCTCATTCCTATTTAAATCTTTAAAAAGGTTTCAGCTAACCATATCTTAGATGCGTTTCCTTCAAACTTTATGGCTTTTATCTTTGCTTCTTTAAAACTTTTTGGCTCTATCTGGACCCTTTTAAATTCCTCTGGCTCTGTCGCTCCCTGTGGGATTTTGGGACTTCCCCAACCCTCTGCAGCGGTGCAGAGTTTTGTTTGCTCTCCTCAGATTCTCCAGTCTCCGTGGACTGTTCTGGACCCTCTGGGTACAATACTGTGCTTCCTGCCAAGTCATTGCCCAGGAATAGGGCGACCCTGTGCATGGGTAAGCTCGGAATGATTCTGCCTGTCACGATCCCAGTAGGGGATTTTAGTAGGGAAATTTTAACTAAGGGAACCTTCGAGTATTTGCCAGTAAGCCTTTTTACTAATACGGTGGTATTTATTCTGTTTCCAGTGGCATTTGTGTCAGTTTGGCTGCCAGTAAGGTTTAAGAACACCTGGTTTGCAATAGGACCATTTTCAGAGCGAAGGATCTGAGAGGGCCTCGCAGTAAGGCATTGAGGACCAAACAGATAAGTGCCCACTGGACAGGGTGGATGATATTCTCTGGGGGACATCTAGTTGCTATTGAAACAGTTAGAAGGCCACAGGACTGGGATCCAGGCCTTCAGCTGCAGTTCCTATTCACAGCACTAGGGTTTTCCAAAGATTGGGCCTGTGTTCTACCTTCCTTGTAAATAGGTGATTGGGAGGGGGAGGATTATCAGAGCTTATGGTGATAGTATTGTGTAATGCACTAGAATTAAATGGGTGTAATTTAAATCCCAAAAATGGGTGGGCTGGGCAGGTGCAAAGTTAACATTGTCATGCAGGACCCCACCTGTCAAGAATGAGACATTAATTTCGTCACATGAACATTGATTTTTAAACTGTTACCAGAGTAAAGAAATAACTTGTTTAAAAAAAACCCACCAGACCCTTTACTGGAAAGACATTTGTATAGTATAGACAGTACTTGGAAAGGACAAAGGGGCCATTCCCTGCTCCAATTTAATCCACAATGTACTTTTTATTACCAGATGTTGAAGGTGGAGAGGCTAGCATTCCCAGTTAACTGCTAAGATGGCCGAATACACAAACAGTCGTGGTCAGATTAGTTTAGTCATATGACTAACTGGCTGTTGGTGTTTTTTGAATTTGAACTTGCCACAGAGAATTTGAACTCAGAAAGCTCTTTGCTCCTGGACTGAGAACATCTCTCTCCTGTCTGCTCCCATCTCTTTCTCACGGAACTGAAGACCCATTGAAGACACATGAACCCCAAGAGAGAAAAGTCTGCTGTAGTGAACAAGGTTCAAGAAGAATACTAGGCCACAAAGAAATGCAAGAATTACCTACAAGCAAGAACTACCTACAAAAGGACTACAGTGAGCTCAAAGCTCAGTAACAAGTTTACTTTATTCTCTACTTTATTTTTTCTACTGCTCTTTTCTGTCTCTATTTGCAAGTGCGTATCGTGTATGCATGCTAGTGTGGGGCGCGGCGTGTATCCGTAGGCGTTAACCGAACTAGTGTTTAAGTTTTAATAATTTTCACTTTTCTTCTTTAAACCTTAAAAAGCCTGTTTGTGCTCCTTTTTTTGCTTTATAATTGGAGGGTGGGACTATTGGCATAATTAGGTTTGGGTGTCAATTGTAGATCAGTTGATAGTACTCTTTCTCTGAGTCAGAAGGTTGTGTATTCAAGTTCCACTCCAGGACTTAAATGCAAAAATCAAAGCTGACATTCCAGTTTAATACTGAGGCTATCTTTCGGATGAGATGTTAAACTGAGGTGTGTCGGCCCTTTCAGGTGGGTGTAAAAGATCCCACGGTGCTATTTTGAAGAGCAGGAGATTTATCCCCAGTGTCCTGGCAAATTTTCATTACTCAATCAAAATCATAAAAACAGATTATCAGGCCATTATCACGTTAATGTTTGTGGGAGCTTGCTGTGTACAAATTGGTTGCCATATTTCCTATATTACAACAGTGGCTACATTTCAAAAGTACTTAATTGGCTGTAAAGCACTTTGAGACGTCCTGTGGTCATTAAAGATGTTAAATATATGCATGGCTTATTTTTTAAACAAGTTGGAGGGGACAAGGGCATTAATAAGGATTTCAGTAGCTTGTGTGCTCAGGTAGTGATGGCACTGAGGGGGAAGTAGGTAGCCTTTGTGATAACAAAGATATAAGGTCAGAAGCTCGAGCTGAACAAGATTCTGAAAAGGCTGAATTTTACTAGCCCTCCGACATCAGGGGTCGTGGCAGTGGGGGGCCCGGAAAATTCTTCCGGGAGAGGCCCGCCGCAACCTCCGATGTGGAGAAGGTCCAGCTGTATTTTACCGGTGGTAGGTGGGCCTTCATTTTAATGATAAAATGAATTGAAATTAATGCAAATCAACTTACCTTGTCCTGGCAGCCATCCACGCCGATATACCAGCTGCTGGCCAGAACTCCTGTGCCTTTGGAACTCTGAATGGAGTATTGGCTGTGTGGATGGTGGGAAGGGGTTGAAGGGCAAAGTTAATGAGGTGGGGGGGGTGCGGGGGGGGAGATGTTCGGGTTGGGAATAAAGTTAATTTTGGAGCAATAGGCCCAAAAACAAACAGTGGGGTGGGGGAATGGGAAAGGGCCTCCAGCTGTTGTTCAATATTTTGAAGACGATGCACAATAATGGTACTTTAAAAATTAAAATTTCTTCTAAGAGCTTGAAGCCCTTTATAAATGGCGCCAGCACTTGCACAGTGGTGTCGGATGCCACCCTCGATGTCATTGGGGACGGCCGTTCCGCCGTCTCCAGTTAAATGAGCCCCTGCGCAAAATATTGCAGGGGCTCAGCGGCGGCCACTCCTCGAGGCGGACCGCCGACTTCAAAGTGCGCTACCGCGACTTGCAGCGCGCTAGTAAAATTCAGGCCACCGAGTTTGCAAATGGACTGGTTTGGCTTGAGACAATGGCCAAGGAGGGGGATGGAACCAGCAATGAAAATACTATCAAGTTGCTAAAAAACTATTTTTTTTGTACGTTCAGTGTTCAACTCTAACCAGCACAACTCGCCCCCAACCTTCACAGCACTCAGCAGTCAGCTCGTAGCCTTTGACTGACTGCTTAGTCCCCACCCCAGTGCTCTTGCACACCATGCCCTATGCACTGGAAGGACAGTCAAAATATTATAATGAGTTGATCTAACGTTATGTGGTGATGTGGCTCATTCCTCCGAAGCATGCAGATCACCTGAAAAGTGCCTTTCAGGTACTTTACTGTGACTCATAGGGCATGATGACTCCCTATGACTTGTACTGAAATAAAATAGAATGCCAGCAGCTCAAATCACCTTGTATCTTTGAACTTATGTTTATATCATGTGATTCAATATTAATTCAATCAAAGAAATTTGCTGGCAGCATGATGATACCCACTGCTGTCCATAAGCACCCACTCCCTTATGCCAAAGTAACACATAATAGGGTAAGACACCTCCACCCTCCAAATGAACTTCCAACTGCATATATAGTATTCAATAACACAAACTGGATTAAGATTGAAAGATGCATTATCATGAGATAGTGTTGGCTGATAGTTCTCTCATCTCAGCATTAATATCATCACATCAGTTGATGCTCCATTGTTTCATAATGCACTGGAGCCCATGTATTACAATTATAAACTTGCTATGGGGTGGGAAGGGGGAGATGGAGTGGACAGTGAAAATCTCAGATATGTGCATCCAGAATACTGCCAAGGAGGGACCTTGATCCGAGTGTGCCACACCTTATCCTGGGAGAAGTGGGGACCTTCGGATTTTGAAAGATGACCAGGTGTTGTAAGGAAACCGGTCTTTGTGGGAATGGATTACATTTTGACCATTTAAGATTGCCTTTGTCTGATAATGCTGGCACTGTGACAGTTCATTAAGGATTGATAGCAGCATTCCATTTACTGTGTCATTGCACCCAAATGATTCATAATACTTCCCTGGTCCCTGGGAATTTAAATGGGGTCAAGGCTATGAGTTGCCAGAGGAAAGCAATCCTGCTCCACCCTTATGCAGCAGCTGGGGAGACTTCCTATGCCGGAAAAGGGTAGGATTTCATCTTTTGTGTTCTTGGCATGGAGCTTTCGATGTCAGGAATGCAGATTGGGAATTCAAGCTTGCGATCCATCCCCATGATTTCTCACTTTAATAGAGGGAGAATCATGGCTGCACTAAAGGCAAAAGTTTACCCCGAAATGTACCCAAACAATCGAGGCCACAAATAGCAGCCAGATAGAAAACTACTTCTCACATATTTGGATCCAAAACATATTTAAAGTCTACTCAAATAATCTTCCAGGCATCAAGCATCCATTCTGCACAGGCCATCTGGATGATTTAAAAATGTACCCTCTGCGTCATATAAAGAAAAAGACCTAGCAGTAGATGAGAGTCACCAGCAGGTGGTATTACTGTGTAATGTGTATATATCTCAATAGAATGTCCACTAAAAGATCAGCACCTGGCTATTCCTGTTAAGAAGAAGGGATAGATTGCTACTGTAGGAAAATGTACCCAATTACTGTGTTTTAAATAGTTTTTTAAATGACCACCTGCCACTGGGCTGGCAGTCTGGCAGACAGATTTTGGAGTTTTTGCAGTATGTACAGAGGGACTAGAAATTCCACAAGCTGTATTAAGAGGCTATTTGAAGTCAAAGATTTAGTCCTTCCCTGTAAAAGACCAGACTTCAAGTTATTTCCATGAAGTGATAGCTCATTAAAACAATAGAACTGGAATCATGTCATATGATATTTGTATCACATTAGCTAATATATTTGCATAAAATTCCCTCTGTGCACTTCCAGGACACATTCCCCAAGGGAGAAATGGTCCACATGATATAATGCACAAAGGCATTCCTTCTGCAAACTACAATTGGGCCCCAATTCCGTATGAAAGGCAAGCTTCTACCCACACAGCTTGCACTAATGGAGATGGAATATCGGAGTGCCACTGAAGCAAGTTAAAAGCTCCAGCATCGACGTGCAGTTTCTTAGCCATATACTGCAGCCGGGGATAATGCTATGGATTTTTAATTAAAAATGTAGGGGCATATTTTATGAAACAGTACATCTGGTGTGGAGTTTTGCATAGCAGAAGTATATTGGGCCGAGAGGTCAGTGTACTCTGCACGATTGTTCATTCATTTCTGTGGTGGGTGGTTGCTAAAGGTAAAGATAAAATTGAAGTTAAAATGTTCAGGTCTGTTTTAGATACACCTAAAATGCAGCATTTCATGTTTGAAATTATGAAGATGCAGAAGGGTACGACAGGAAGATCTGTAGGCACCTGAACAGCAATGACCACACCTGCCACTATTCCAGCTATTATTTTGTCAAACCCTGGCACACCTACCTACAAGTTATCATGTGAAAGTATATTTACAGGCTCTGGGTCAGCACAGACCAGTTCTAAGTCTGTGCTATCTGCCACATGAATACTTGCAGTAAACTTTGCATCATGTACATAGCAAAGTAACCATTTCCTTCAACATTTTGCCACCACCTGCTACTCTGCAGTGTCCTCTGTAAAGTGTGCTCTGCAGTGCCCCAATCAGACCAACCTTCTTGCTTCTAACTCAAAGAACCATACCTCCATTTTGCCAGATACGGTGAGGTATACTCTCCAGCGTTGGCATTCATTGTGCAGCCTCTGGGGCAGCCCCGCTGCTGCTTATGAACCTCTGTTGTGGCAGGATCTGGTACAATCCCGTTTTCCTCCCTCACATATTGTTTTGGCAGCACTGATACAAGACACTGATCCCTTGAATTAATGTTGTATTGCATTTCTTGGTCTGTTATTTTATCCCAAGCATTAGCCTGTTTATTTAAATGGGTTAATGTACCCATAGCGGCCTGATGAATTTCATGTCAACACACTAAGAATTAATATGCTGACATCCCACAGTATGATGTCAAGTTCTAAGCTTTTAATAAGAATCAACTCCAATAGACAAATTGTGGAGGTCTGATAAACATGGCCTGATATAGTTTCACAACAGTATATGGCTTACTACCAAGTGTAGGATCTGTGACGGTACCTACTTAGTGACTGGTGACTACAATCTAATAAACATTACTGCCTCTGTGCACCTTCCCACTACTCTCTCTCTTTCTCTCTTTCTTCCTTACTCTCTCGCCAGAGTCAGAATTCTGGCTCTCACTGCTTCCCCCTCACAAATCAGCCAAATCTCATGTTGCTCCTCCTCTATCGAGTCCTGGTTCCCATTACTTGCTCTCTTTTTGTCGATCACAGGATTCTGTTTGGTTTGCACTACTCTCTCTCTCTCTCTCTCTCTCTCCTCTCCTATGATATACTGCACATTCAGTTTCTCGTCAGGAATTCTCTGACTTTTCTCTGTCTAATTAGCACAAGAGATGGCAAAGGTATTGATTGGAAGTTATAGGAAACATCTGTTCCAGTTGTTTATTGATTAATGGCAATACCTGAATACCAAGTGGATGTCAGCTTCAGCCTGGTACCACATTGAGAAAGGCTGAAGGGCATTTTGGCCTTTCTTGTCTTTCTTCAATGTTCTGATTCAGGTTCAGCATATAGGTGAATTTTCACAGGGGATTGGTTTCCCACTCATCCATTGTAATTTTGCAGTAAGAATTGCAAACTCCAGAAAATAGCGTAAACAGTGTTTCAGGTCTGTGACCTATCATCAGAACTGGCAAAAGTTAAAAATGTAATCAGTTTTCAGCAAGTGAAAGGTGGGGGGAGGAGGGGGGGAAGAAGAACATAGGGCAGAGGGCAGGAGATATTAAATGACAAATGATTTCATGGTACAAAGCCATGTAAAGAAACAAAAGATGTGTCTGGATGGGGTGTAGATAACAGTATAGCAGCCGTCCGAACACAAAATATAGGGATTAAGAAAGAAACGAGGTCAGTGGGGGGTGGTGGGGGGAGACAAACAAACCAGCCTCCATATTCAGCAGATCATCCTCTACCATTTCCGTCACCTCCAGCGTGATGCCATCACAAAACACATCTTCTCTTCTCCTCCCCTTTCAGCATTCCAAAGGGACCATTCCCTTCACGACACCCTGGTCCATTCCTCCATTACCCCTGTCACCTTGTCCCCTTCCCACGGCACCTTCCCATGCAATCACAATAGGTGTAACACCTACCCTTTTACCTCCTTTTTCCTCACTGTCCAAGAACCCAAACACTCCTTCCAGTTAAAGCAGCGGTTTACTTGTACTTCTTTCAAGTTAGTATACTGCATTAACTGCTCACAATGCGGTCGCTTCTACATTGGGGAGACCAAACGCATACTAGCTGACTGCTTTGTGGAACACCTCCGCTCAGTCTGAAAGCGCACCCCAAGATTCCTGTTGCTTGTCATTTCAATTCTCCACCTTGCTCCCACTCTGACCTTTTCTGTCCTTGGCCTGCTGCAGTGTTCCAATGAAGCTCAACGCAAGCTCAAGGAACAGCACCTTGTCATTGACTGGGCACTTTACAGCCTTCTGGACTCAACATTGAGTTCAATACTTTTAGATCATCATCTCTGCCCCCATTTTTTCCTCCTTTTTTCATGTTTTTATTTGCTGGTTAGTTCCCCCACAACCACCTTGTTTTTCTCTTAATCCTTTTACTTTGTGTTTGGACAGCTGCTGTCTTGCTATCTACACCTCATCCAGACACATCTTTTGTTTCTTTGCTTTGGACCATGAAACCTTTTGTCATTTATTCTCTCCTTCCCTCCACCCTATCACAGGCCTTCCCTTTTGTTTTTCTTCCCCTCCCCTCTTTCACTTGCTGACCTTTGCCAGCTCTGATGGAAGGTCATTGACCTGAAACGTTAACTCTGTTTTTCTTTCTACAGATGCTGCCAGACCTGCTGAGTATTTCCAGCATTTTCTGTTTTTGTTTCAGATTTCCAGCATCCAGAATATTTTGCTTGTGTAAACAATGTTTTGTTGTGTTTTTCCCATTGCTGCAGTGTCAGAAATTCACCCCTATTGTGTATAAGACATTTGTACACAATTCTTCTTTGGGTTGAGAATTCCCAGGCCAATAATAAAAAGCCCTCCCCCAAAGCTAAGATATGGGGTGGATATGTGACAAAAACAGGAAGAGGTTACAGAGAGTTAGGGCTCCCGCCTACACTGACCTGTGTCCTGGAAGGTGAGTCAGTTTCACGTGAGCATCTAGATTGATGATAATAAGTAAGCCTGATATGCAGCATTGGATTAGAACATCGAGGACATGGAGATGATTGACAAAATGCAAACTGCTTTGTTTATATCTTTAAATAATGATGTAATTTAGCTAATGAGGGAAATCTGAGATTTGGGGCAAAAGCTTCTGGAAGGCTTTACCTGGAGGTGGGTAAGAGAATATATGCTTAAATATTAAGGGCTTGGTTCCCACCAGAATTGAGTTGCAGAGAGGCAAACTCTCAGGAAGCTGACTAGCACTCTGTGTTATGCTACAGCTGTACTGCTGAACACACTTGTGGATCTCTAAGCTTTGGATCTGTCAACCTGTCTGGACTAAGTTCCCCAGACTTAGGTAACTGGGTGACAATGTACAATCTGTATTGGGCAAACCAAAGCTGCACGGATGTGATTTGGAGACTAATAACATGGTAATGGGTTTCCACACACGTCAGAAACCCGGACAAAGAAGAAAAATAGTAATCCTGAGTTTGAGTCTTTGCTCCTGTTGCTTTAACACTCCCAGCAGTGACACTCGGCTCTCACTGCATTCTCTCGCTCTCGTATTCCATTTTTCTAGTCAAAGTCACAACTCTCACGGCTTTCTCTGTTTGTAAATATTTCTGCCTAAGTCTTGATTCTTAATGAAAGAAGTATCTTTTAAAATTAATTCATTGCTAAATTTGTGCTGAAATTGTAGAAAGAAACATTGGAAAGAAAAAGATTTGCATTTATATAGCGCCTTTCACCAGCACAAGACGTCTCAAAGTGCTTTACAGCCAATGAAGTACTTTTGAAGTGTAGTAACAGTACAATGAAGGAAATGCAGCAGCCAAATTGTGCACAGCAAATTCCCACAAGCAGCAATATGGTAATGAGCAGATAATCTGTTTTCATGTGATGTTGATTGAGGGATAAATATTGACCAGGAGACTAAGAATAACTCACCTTCGCTTCTTTGAAATAGGGTCAAGGGATCTTTTGTATCTGCCTGAGAGGACAGACTGGGCCTCAGTTTGACATCTCATCCAAGATTCAGCACCTCTGACAGTACAGCACTCCTTCAGTAGTGCACTGGAATATCAGCTTTGATTTTTATGCTGAAGCAGGACTTGAACATGCAACCTTCTGACACAGGGGCAAGAACACCAACAACTAAACCACAGCTGACTGACAAAGGGACTTAAACAGCAAAATCAAGTTGTGTTATTCCGAAAGTAAAAGTGAAGTATAAAATCAAATTAGTACTATAATTAAGGAAAAGACAGCGATAACAAAAGGAAACACATTATTAGTAACTTGCAGTGGTTTCGCTGCTCATGCCAGACAACACCCACCCAAGCTGTGACACCCACTCACACTTCACTGAAATCCTGGTGACAACCTTGTTCCTCTTGAGCAAAGTCGTTGTTCTACCGTACTTTCTTTGCCAAGAGAAACATAGGACCTGATATAACCCTCCCCCCAACTCCCCCGGCAGAGTGACAGACACCAGGCATCATGTCAGTTAAAATGAAGTAGGGGACTTACTCACTTCTTCACTGTCCCAATCTAACCACCTGCAATTGCAAGCAAGGGGGTCCTCGTGAAATATGCAGATCAGGCTCCAATGTCTTCGGGACTTGAACTGCTCCTGGAGGCCTGAGCAGGATTTGAGGGGCATTTTTGGTTTCCCTGCCAGGCCAAACCTGTAAGGAGCTGGGTTGATGGCCAGAAGAGGCCCAGAGAGGTAAATTTTTACATTTAAGGTAAAGTTTCCTTGTCGGCCAAAAGGGGCAAGTGTGCTCCTCCAGGATGCAGAAGGAAACCTTGGATGTTCCTTACCTCAACTCCCCATTCCCTCACCTGATTGCGATTGTCCACTGCACCCCCCGACTGTTTACCTGACTGTCAGGGTGTGATCTTCCAGGTTCCCAGTGGCAGCTACCTGCCGTTCAAATACTCTTTGCCGCTTGCTGGCCAAGCAATGATTTCTGGTGCATGTCTGGGCCTAAATATGGAAATAGGAGCTGGGGGTTTAAAATCAGTCCATGTCTTGATTGCAAGCTTGTTGCTCACCCAGGCCTGTCACACAGAATGACCCTGCGCTGCGATAAAATTGGGACCAAAATCTTAGTGCCAACATTATTATTCAATCAAATGATGTGTGAAACATTTCTTAAATACTGCCTTTGTTCTCCAGTAAAACTAGTACATCAGAACTGCCGCACGACATTGCTAGTTAGGACAGTAATTCACTAAGCTATACACACCAGGAACCCGCGGTCTGTGCTGAGTCAACTGGGATTCGAGTACTGGTGCTACAGTTAGCTTCACTAACCCTGCAACAAAGAGGGGACGATTGGCAACAATTCCCATTTGTTATTGCTATCCAATGACCTCCAGGGCAGTGTTTGTTTAAGGATGTTGGCTGATAACAGCACCGAGCTGCGATGCCCCGTGTGCTGGAATCTCCTGCCAATTCCTGATGTCTACTTAAATGCATCAAAAGTAACTACTTGAATAGACTCTGAAGGTTGACTGGATCTAATGGAGCTGAATTCTAGCACAGAGTCAATGCCTCAAAAGGGCAAAAGTTCACAGAAAAAGGAGTAAAAAAAAATTCTAGCTAACAAAATGTCTAAGAACAACTTTGCAATCTACTGTATGTGAATGAAACAAAAAAAGTTAATGATTAAATCCATTCTAAGTTTAGTGAGCATTTTCCAGTGAATATGTAATTGAATTTACCACTCATAAGCAAGTTATTCAAGGTTCAATTGAATAAAATACTGTAACTGTCCTTCCCAGTTGTCCAATGATTTATATAGTTTACCTAGCACCTATTACAAAAATTCATGTATCTCTACCTACTCAATTTCAATATGTTGGTTTGTAGTACATGAACTAGTGCTTCACATGCATCAGTGTAACATGGTCAGTCATTTTTACTGCCACTATCTGCATAATAATAAAAATCAAATTTCATCACCCGAACTTTCCAACACTTAGTAGAGCCAAGCTGTGGTTTGACCTCGTAACAATGCAGAATTCACAGATTTGAAAACTTCTGTTTGAGCCACTGTCACTCCACTTTGACAACTGGTTAAATTAATACTTTCGACTCACTGGCATGAGTACCAAAACCTAAAATGGAATATATAAAGCTGCACAGTCTGTCTAATTCTACTTTGTAGATTTACTTTTATTGTTTATATTTTTTTTAAATAATTGGATTGTGTAAGAAACTATTCTGAAAATGTGTTGTGAGTTCAAAAATAAATGTTAAAGTTGAAGGGAAAGTAAGTACTCCATATGTGTGTTTTCTGTTGCTTCTTAAGAAGCAGTGCTTATTGTAAATATTGCAACGGACATTTTTTTTGATATTTTCAAAGGGTGAAGGAATGTAAGGAAGGTCAGAATGTGACTTGAATATTTGCAGTTTATAAAATTCTTGTTAACATACAAACTAGCCTATCTCTAGTCAGATGAGAGACTGAAAACTACTCATGACCCTTCAAATAAGAAGGACGTGCCTTTTCTTTCTAATTGGTAATAGATAACAGATCCCTGTTCCAGAGTGATAACATTTCCTGTCTCAGTCCACCCATATCTTGAAATACCATTTGCATTTCTCTCATGTTTGGCAGCACATCAAATCTAATTATGCAACGAAAAGGTACAACAATGTAAAGTGTTTATAAAGTTTCATAGCTCTAAAAACAGATATAGTGAATCTGTTTTCACAAAGATCATTGCTGAGAAATACTGCACCATTTTTAAATTCGGCAGTTACAGCTTTCACATACAGGTTCATTTATTAGAATGTCACCTTTTGTTGAGTTCAAACTTAATGAGGCTGGGATTTGGATGCTGGACTTAAAATTTTTTGCATTTATGTATGCATAAAACTCTATAATATTATGTGCTCCTGCTTTACAGAACATAATGGGCTATATTTTACAGACCCCCGATGCTGGGGGTCGTAGCGGGGGAGCCGGAGAATACCTGTGGGAGAGGCCAGCACGGACCTCGATGCCTGGAAGGCTTGACCCGAAATTGCCAGCGGTGGAGAGGCCTCGTGGTGGCTCTCCCCCCGCTCGGCGATGGTTGCCCAATTTAAATTTAAATTTAAACCTTGCCGCATTATGCATCCCGCTGCAACTTCTCAACCTTTCGAATATTCAGCTGTACGGGCGTCACTCAGGTGCCTTCCCATTCCTGACTGAGAAAAGCTGGCGAGACAGAGGTTGCAGTGCTCGGAGTCTGTGAAGGCTAATGTTGTGAGACGGGTCCCAATTCTGCGTGTGTGTGTGTACGGAAGTGGGAGGGGGATGGTATTACGACGACCATAACTGCAGTCATGAAGGGAGTTGCAAGGGGGATGGTATTGCCAGGGGCACAACTCTGCAGTCATGAAGGGAGATGGGAGGGGGATAGAAACATAGAAAATAGGAGCCGGAGTGGGCCATTCGGCCCTTCGAGCCTGCTCTGCCATTCATTATGATCATGGCTGATCATCCAACTCAGTAACCTGTTCCCGCTTTCGCCCCATACCCTTTGATCCCTTTAGACCCAAGAGCTATATCTAACTCCTTGAAAACATACAATGCTTTGGCCTCAACTGCTTTCTGTGGTAGCGAATTCCACAGGCTCACCGCTCTCTAGGTGAAGAAATTTCTCCTTATCTCAGTCCTGAAAGGTTGACCCCGTATCCTTAGACTATGACCCCTGGTTCTGGACTCCCCCACCATCGGGAACATCCTTCCTGCATCTACCCTGTCAAGTCCTGTTAGAATTTTATAGGTTTCTATGAGATCCCCCCTCACTCTTCTGAACTCCAGCGAATATAATCCTAACCGACTCAATCGCTCCTCATACATCAGTCCCGCCATCCCAGGAATCAGTCTGGTAAACCTTTGCTGCACTCCCTCTATAGCAAGAACATCCTTCCTCAGATAAGGAGACCAAAACTGCACACAATATTCCAGGTGTGACCTTACCAAGGCCCTGTACAATTGCAGCAAGACATCCCTGCTCCTGTACTCGAATCCTCTCGTTATGAAGGCCAACATACCATTTGCCTTTTTTATCGCCTGTTGGACCTGCATGCTTACCTTCAGCGACTGGTGTACGAGAACACCCAGGTCTCGCTGCATATTCCCCTCTCTCAGTTTATAGCCATTCAGATAATAATCTGCCTTCCTGTTTTTGCTACCAAAGTGGATAACCTCACATTTATCCACATTATACTGCATCTGCCATGCATTTGCCCACTCACTCAACTTGTCCAAATCACCCTGAAGCCTCTCTGCATCCTCCTCACAACTCACCCTCTCACCCAGTTTTGTGTCATCTGCAAATTTGGAGATATTACATTTAGTTCCCTCATCTAAATCATTAATATATATTGTGAACAGCTGGGGTCCTAGCACCGATCCCTGCGGTACCCCACTAGTCACTGCCTGCCATTCGGAAAAAGACCTATTTATCCCTACTCTTTGTTTCCTGTCTGCCAACCAATTTTCTATCCATCGCACTACACCCAATCCCATGCACTTTAATTTTACATGCTAATCTCTTATGTGGGACTTTGTCGAAAGCCTTCTGAATGTCCAAATAAACCACATCCACTGGCTCCCCCTCATCAACTCGACTAGTTACCTCCTCGAAGAATTCTAGTAGATTTGTCAAGCATGATTTCCCTTTTGTAAATCCATGCTGACTCTGTCCGATTCTACCACTGTTCTCCAAGTGCTCTGCTATAAAATCGTTGATAATGTACTCTAGAATTTTCCCCACTACCGACATCAGGCTGACCAGTCTATAATTCCCTGCTTTCTCTCTACCTCCCTTTTTAAATAGTGGGGTACATTAGCTACCCTCCAATCTGTAGGAACTATTCCAGAGTCTATAGAATCTTGGAAGATGACCACCAATGCATCCACTATTTCTAGGGCCACTTCCTTAAATACTCTGGGATGCATACCATCAGGCCCTGGGGATTTATCGGCCTTCAATCCCATCAATTTCCCCAACACCATTTCTCTATTAATACTGATTTTCTTCAGTGCTTGTCTCACACTAAGTCCCATGTTCCCCAACATCTCTGGTATGATATATGTGTCCTCCTTTGTGAAGACAGAACCAAAGTATGCATTAAGTTGGTCAGCCGTTTCTTTGTTCCCCATAATAAATTTCCCTGTTTGTGACTGTAAGGGACCTACATTTGTCTTCACCAATCTTTTTGTCTTCACATACCTATAGAAACTTTTACAGTCAGTTTTTATGTTCCCCGCAAGCTTGCTCTCGTACTCTATTTTCCCCTTCTTAATCAATCCCTTGCCACCCCCCCCCCCCCCACCTTTGCTGAATTCTAAACTGCTCCCAATCCTCAGGTCTGTTGTTTTTTCTGGCAAATTTATATGCCTCTTCCTTGGATCTAATGCTATCTCTAATTTCCCTTGTAAGCCAGGGGCACAACTCTGCAGTCATGAAGGGAGGTGGGAGGGGGTTGGTATTACCGGGGGGCACAGCTCTGCATTTATGAAGGGAGGTGGGAGGGGGATTGTATTAAAGGGGGCACAACTCCGCTCTCATAAAGGGAGGTGAGAGGGGGATGGTATTACTGGGGGCAAAACTCTGCAGTCATAAAGGGAGGTGGGAGGGGGATGGTATTACAGGGGGCACAACTCTACAGTCTTGTACTGAGCAACCGCGAACCCTCTCTCCATAAAGGGGGACACTCTGTGCTCTTGAATGTTTGTGGGAGTGGAGGAACAATGGCACTCCAGAAACCCTTTGTGTGGGGTGGGGACCACAAATAGTAGGCCATTAAAGGTAATTCAGCTGCTGGGCCAATCTATGCAACTGCAACAATCTGAATGTGGTTATGCTGTGCCACTCTGAGTGGAAGCTAAGATGGGCAATGCCATGCCACACCATGTAGCTGATGCATGAACGCGCCTGATATACCAATCAACATCAATCTTTGCCCTGTTAGGTGCCTTTGAAGTAGTGAAGGAACTGAGTTTAACTGCAACTTTGAGATGGGGATGGTACATCCTGTATTCATTGATCCACTTGCCATGGGGAGCCATATGCACCAGAAGCAGAACCAAGAGGCAGGTGTAGCCCATGTAGAAGCCCCCGGTCGTGAGGAGCTCTGCACAACTACGCACTCAACAGGGGGGATTCCTTGCCGGATCAGGCAAGACGTGAGCAGGACTCCTCCTCCGATGATGAGGGCGCAGAGGACTTGCAGCAGGAAATGCGCATGGGAGGACAGAGAGCATCCAGGCACCACATGCAGGGCGAGCAGCGAGAAAGGGATGCACAGCAACACCTTATTGATCGACGGTTCTCCACACCATGATGTCCACCATGAGCTCTGCAAACCACACAGCACCCTCGTTCACCTGTTGTACAGCAGTCCACATCGGCAACATCTTTGTCTCCACCATTACTGGCAGTAGCAGACTGAGACATTGTCCATGTTACTGCATCCGTGGAGACACACATGATTAATACTGACATGGCAATGATGTTATTCCATACATTGGCAGTTTTGAAAGGCTAATGATGTAATGGGTGGAGACATGATCTAGCACACTTCATTCACACAGTAAAAACAGTACACATGTTAGTGAAGCACATTTCGTGAGTTTACTTTATACATTCCAGTGTCACCCATGCAAACCCATTTGTGTCACGGTGTCTTTTTGAAACATTTGCAGGTGCTCCTTCGTGGTGCCACTTCTGTGCTAGCAGCCTGACTGGAAGAAGGCTGCTGATCAGATTTCCCTTTGGCTGTGGATGACTTTGGCGGTCGTCCTCTGTGTGCACGAGGCCTGGAGGGCCCCGGCTGGCTGGGGGATTCCTGCGTCAGTGCAGAACTCTCATCGTACGTCGTGGCTGCTGGAGCTTGAGGGGCGGAGGGGCCAGTGTCCACATTGGAATCACCCTGATGTGGGACCTCAGATATGGTGCGCAGGCTCAACTCCTCCATCTCAAGGCTCATATGAACCTCGCTGCTCTCCCGGGAAGGACCAGGGGCAGGGACAATCTCCATGCCCCGGTCTCTCACTTGCCTTGCCAGTGCTGTGTGGATCTCATGGCCGTGGCAAGGGTTTTCAGGTGGGCATGGAGCAATGGAATCTGGCTGTCCAAGAGGGACGCGGTCCTCTCCATTTATGAAGCCATATGCTCCAATCCCTGGGACATGGCAGCTGTCATGGTCTGGATGGATTCCACCATCATCCGCTCAAGGGTGCACATGGCCTGTGGCATCTCCGCTAGATGTTGCCATGACTATGGGCCAAGTGCTGGAAAATTGGACTGGAATATTTAGGTGCTTGATGGCCGGCACAGATATGATGGGCCGAAGGGCCTGTTTCTGTACTGTATGACTCTATAATAACTATTACTCTGAATAGTGCATGAGCAAAGACGACTTCATAATCACAAATAGCTAATACCTGGAGTGAGTTATGAGAGTGGTGCAGTGGTTAGCACCGCAGCCTCACTCTCCAGCGACCCGGGTTCGGTTCTGGGTACTGCCTGTGCAGAGTTTGCAAGTTCTCCCTGTGACCGTGTGGGTTTCCGCCAGGTGCTCTGGTTTCCTTCCACAGCCAAAGACTTATAGATTGATAAGTAAATTGGCCATTGTAAATTGCCCCTAGTGTAGGGAATATGGGATTGATGTAGGATTGGTATAAATGGGTGGTTGTTGGTTGGCACAGACTCAGTGGGCCAAAGGGCCTGTTTCAGTGCTGTATCTCTCTTATGACTATGACTGCTGCAGCAGCTTCAGCATGCCCTGTGCTGTCCACAACAGAGGGTCATCAGTAGCCTGGGCTCAGAACGGGCCTGGTCACCCACAGCTCTCCAACTGTCAGAGGTCTCAGCCTCAGTCAGTTGCTTGGGCCCATGTGCAGTGCTGTCACCAGCTTGTGACCCAGATTTGAAGGCTGGTCTGATTCCCACCAAGGTGACTGTATCTGTGCTGGTGGAAGGTGTGGGAGTGTCATGGGATGCTGTGTCCTCTGAGGTTGTCTCTTCCTCAGTGATGTGGGAGGAGTCCTGGGCCTGCAGGTTGGATCCAAAGTGTGGACCTGCAAGATACAATGTGAAGAGCACAGTGTCAATCTTTATGGTGCACATGTAACGATTATGAAAATAAGATTTTCACAGTGATCACTGTGTATATCAAATTGTTGTCTGTTCATCCAGGATACCGAACTCCATTTTCACAATGGAATGTTCCACATGGATGTCTGTGAGTTCCAGGGCTTCCTCCACAGCCTGTGTAAATGGGCGTATGTCTGGGACACCTCCACCACTCCTGTTCGCCTAATGCGCATTGTGGGCCCTCTTAACCTGGAGGAGCAAGGAGGCAGATATTGAGCATTGCAAAGCAACAACACAACACATGTCACAACAGGGGTGCTGGGCCCAAAGGTGGGGAAGGCTCAGTCTGCACTACTGAGTGAGCCTGTCATGTAGGTGCCATATTCTGAGCAGCAGACAGGGGTGAGTTCTTTTATACATGCAGCCATTCATGTAACATAACTCCTCCCTGCCTGACTTCCCTGTCTTTGGCATGGTGGTGGCACATATGTGCCACTCTGTGTGGGGACACCCAGGTTCAGCAGAGCCATGCAACAAAGTGCCACTTACCTTTGTGGAGAGCAAGAGATCATTCACCCTCTTGCGGCACTGCACCCAGTCGCAGCGAATGGCACCACAGCTACTAACCTCCTCTGCCACCTCCACCCAGGCTTGCTTGGTTAGATGGGAGAGCTTCTTCTTACCATTGCTGGGGAAAAGCACCTTCCACCTTGCCCGCACAGCCTGGAGGAGACCGAGCACGGAGGCATCGCTGAACCGTGGGGCCACCCTGGATCGTGCCTCTGCCATCTTCTCAAAGTTGCAGGGACCTTGCTTTCAAGAAGTTTCTGAGGATTCTTCAGTGTGCAGCTGCAGCAGCAGGATTTGATTTTTAGATTTTTAACAAATGTATAGAGCTGGTTGCCATTTAAATGTAGTGCAAGCATCTGTTTTCCTGTCAGCTAACACCGTTCACAGCAGCGTCAAGCCACCTCCTCTGCCTCATTGTGAGGGTGGCGTGCCCCGGTCATGTGAATGAGCCACCACGCTTATTATTTCAGCGGTGGGTTTATAAAATTCAGCCCAATGGAAATTGCATACAGATTCTTATACATTTTCACACAGTAAACCAATGGAAACTAAATGCAAATATGAAATTGCCTAAGTTTCCTTAAACACAATGGAGGTGAAATTGATCTTTTGTGGTGGTGTAAAATGGGTGATAGAGAATTACACCCACAATGAAAAATAAAATTAGGCGGCGTGTAAAATAAGCTTCCAATTCATTATCACTCATTTTACACTACTGCTGAGAGCCAATTTTATTCCCAGTGATTTTTTTTCTCCAGTTTTCTCTTATCCCCTCCTCTCCTGAAGGTATGACTTCCCCCAAAATTATCACCAACATTTATGGTGTTCTGGTACTTCAGAGGTAAGCTTTGACAGTGAGTGCCCACAAGTTATCTACAATGGAGGACATCAAAGACAAGCCCTCACCTTATATTCATGAGTGGGGATTTAATTTAGAACATTTGATCATCTTGAAACATTCGTCTGTTTCTCCATCCACAGATGCTGCCTGACCTGCCAAGTGTTTTCAGAATTTTCTATTTATAATTGCAGATTTACAGCATCTGTAATATTTTGCTTTTGTTCTCATACGTTTATTGACTAAATAGCTCACAGGTAGAGAGTCTGGGCATGAAATTGGGCTCAGTAGCATCCCTTTTGGTAGTACAGGTGCTGTTCAGAGACCAAAATGGCATCCGATTCAGTGTGCATACTCCTGCCACGAGTCATGCCAAACTCCATCTTGGTGAGGGCACAGCACACACACAGCTAATGTCCACTGGAAGCATGCAGAACAAGCAAAACATGATGTCAACCGGCATGCAAAGCTGATTTGATGCCAGTTCTGATGAAAAGTCACAGACCTGAAACGTTAACTCTGCTTCTCTCTCCACAGATGCTGCCAGACCTGCCGAGTATTTGCAGCACTTTCTGTTTTTATTTCAGATTTCCAGCATCCGCAGTATTTTGCTTTTGTTTTATTGTTTAATTCACTGCCACACCTCTTCCAGGAATGCCTACCTTGAAGAAGTTCTGCTCTTCCCTCCGATATGATTTTCACTTTGTCTCTTTTACCTTGTTCACCTTCATTGCTTTCTATTTCCCTCCTTGTGTTGATAAGGTGTCCACCAATACTCATTTTCATAGCCACATCTCCTTCCTCAGCGACTGTCTCTGGCTCCGACTTATTGCATGTGGATTCCAACTAAAGTTCCATCCTTCATGTTTTGAATCCAACCAGGATCACTCGATCTCTGAGAAATACAACATTCCTCAGACTGCTACTCTCGCTGCATCCTGAGATCCACACTCAGTGCCATGTGCTGCCACATGCACACACTCGACTCTCTCTCCAGAAGCATCACCTCACCTTTTCTCAAAGCTGTCCTGCTCCTCAGTTTAATTTCATCCTTCACCTTATCCGTGCATTAACAAAAAACTTTTTCTCTTCCTTTCGGGTGTTAAGGAACACAAGTTCCAGCAGCTGATGGGGACAAACGCCCCTCCAGATCCTTCTTCCCCTTCACTTCCCTCTGACCCCATTCCTTCTAATCTGACCCCTTACCATGTATTTACAATACCCTCTATCCTTCCCATCTCTGACGCTGAAAAATCTGTACCTAACAAAGGACTCAGTTTTATCCCCTTACACCCCCACTTCAATTAATTTCGCGCTCATCATGACTTTGAGCTTTTCTTCCGTCACCTTCACCTCCGGGCTCACTTCTTTGACCAGGTGTCCTCCTGCCGACCAGTGGACCCTTTCACCTGCCTCCAGTATTCTCCATCCACCTGGACCCCTCCCTCTGGCTTATTCTCCATCCTTGATCTCTTCATTAAGAACTGCCAGCGTGACATCGGCTGTCTCAATTTCTCCGCTCCCCTCGCTCACTCTAACCTGTCTCCCTCCAAACCTGCTGCACTCGGTTCTCTTAGGTCTAACCCTGACATTGTGATCAAACCTGCTGACCAGGGTGGTGCTGTTATTGCCTACCTTACAGAGGCTGAGCGCCAACTCTCAGACACTTCTTCCTACCTCTCTCGGACCATGACCCCACCACAAAACATAATGAAAGCATAGAGGATTTGAAGAATTTTGAAGCAATGTATGATATATAAAAGTGTCTACTATTCTTATATGGTGGCATGATTTCATTTTTATTTACATTTCTGATGAAAGGTCACAGACCTGAAACATTAACTCTGTTTCTCTCTCCACAGATACTGCTTGACCTGTTGAGTATTTCCAGTACTTCCTGTTTTTATTTCAGATTTCCAGCATCTGCAGTATTTTGTTTTCATATTGGTGAGGCCATACCTAAAATACTGTGTGAAGTTTTGGTCTCCTTACCCTGATATTGTTAATAGTTTATTAATTTCAACAAAAAAGACCTTTGTTCCAGGAAATAAAAAAGGATAGTCAGAACAGCAAAACTAAATAGTATTTTAGCAATATTAACAAATATTTTCCAAGTAATGGAATTCAAAAGCTTCAGTCTATTCAGGGGTAATATTATTACCCATTTTGCTTTGAAATACTACTGGCAATAATCCAACATTTATGTAATTTCCATTACCCATCAAATACTAAACAGAGTCGTAATGGAAAAGCACAAGTTGACTAAAATACTGTTGTGGGACGACCTTAAGAGCAGACCACCTTAAAAAGCTGAAAGTGACGAACATCAAAGCAAGTGATGTCGCATCACACATGTCTAGAAAGTTGTGGACGTGGCCCAACAGATTGAGATGTATTTAGATGTGGCTCATGCAGTAACTGTTTGAACATATATTGTTACGACCAAGGCAGGAGGGGTGCACTGTTCATTCTAGTCCCACTTCTCCACACATCACAACATATTATTTTAAATTTTCCCACTTATCAATACGGTCAATCATATACTCTATTTTTCCAAAAATAGAACACACTAACCAGGTTTCTATAATGAACAACAAAATTATCAGTTTGTTATAAAACAAGTTTTAACAAGTAATGAAGTAAAATATAAGCACACACATCAAAATGTTTTAAGTCCCAACATTAAATTTTTAAAAGTCCCGTTTTTACCTTCTTTAAATTTTAAAGTCCCTTTTTAAATTAGCCCCGCGCACGCACACACACACACACACACACACTCTCTCTCACACATACATATACTGGTTAATCAAAAAAAGGGATTTTTGGATCAGAGCTCTGTTACAGACAAAAGAACTTGGGCAGATTACTTGCTCATTGCTGAAGAAAACAACAGATAAGTTTTTTTTAATTCATTCATGGTATGTGGGCATCACTGGCCAGGCCAGCATTTATTGCCCATCCCTAATTGCCCTTGAGAAGGTGGTGGTGAGCTGCCTTCTTGAACCGCTGCAGTCCATGTGGGATAGGTACACCCACAGTGCTGTTAGGAAGGGAGTTCCAGGATTTTGACCCAGCGACAGTGAAGGAACGGCGGTATAGTTCCAAGTCAGGATAGTGTGAGACTTGGAGAGGATCTCCCAGGTGCTCTGTTGCTGCTGGGATTGTCCAATCAAGGGACCAATGTCACTTTTCTGCCCCTGTTACCAGGGTTTCTGTTCTATCTATAACTTGAGTCATGTGACAACCACTAACATTGTTGCCACCAATTCCTTCAGTGCCACTTAATGGCTTTCTTTAAAAAAAACCTAGTCCAACATTTATTCAGTTTAACTATAAATACCTTTCAAAATATTTTTACAAAAACAATAGCGCCTTCATGACAATATGTTCTCGCTAGGTTATGATAAAAACCTATATTTTCTTTGGATATTACTTGGAGTCCTGTGAGTCTCATAGTAGTTCTCATATTAAAGGAACAAGTAGTGTTACAAATACCGATTAAGAATTTATTGGCAATGTATAGAATGTACTTAGTAAAACTGTATGAGCATATTGGTGACTCTTATTTCACTGGTACTGCAGTTCTGACTTGAGCTATACAGTTATAGCGATTCATTAACTTTCACCATAATGAATGCATTGAGGATTCGAAGAATTTTGGAGCAATGTATGATATATAAAAGTGTCTACTACTGTTATATGGTAGCATGATTTCATTTTTATTCAAATTTTTTCTCCAGTGATTATTTTTGTGCTGACATTACAGTGATGGACCGATCACATCTGAGCACTCCATTACATTAATACTATAGTCAGGTTCAATTCAACGTCATGCAAAATCATCAGCTAGAAAGACTAGGATTTGTATCAAGCAGCCAATATCATTGGTACCATGGGAAAGTTCATTCAGTTTTTGGGCCTTCTTCGGAGCTGCTGCAATCTTCTGTACAGCAGCTCATTTAAATAGCCGGTGCGCTCCACACCACCCACCCCCACCGATGATGTGGAGGGGACGGGCTGTCCGTCCCCAGCAATGGCATCAGCTGCCTGTGCGCAGGTGCTGATGCCATTTTTAAAGGGCTTTGAGCCCTACCATTCAATTTAAATATTTAAAGAAGCATTTAATAAAAAATTTAAAAACATGTATTTTACCCCTCTTCCACCTCCCCCCCCCCCCCCAATTATAATTAAATTAATTACTTGTGTTACAGCCAAGGTGGGAGTAATGCACTGTTAATTTAATCCCACTACTCTACAGGTCACAGCATATCAAGAAAGTTTTCCACCTACCAAAGAATAGCCAAATTAGACACTCTATTTGTCTTCCAGAATAAAGAACACCAAACCAGGTTTCTATAAACAACAACAACAACATTAACTATTGATTAGAAAATAAAATAATAAGTCTTAAACAATAATGAGATCAATCTATAGGTGAAAAGATATTTTAAAACTCCTTATTCTTCCTAGCCCTCATGCATGCACACATGCATTCAAAAACCAGTTAACCGAGTAAAAGGATTTTTTTGGTTTACAGCTGTTTCTTAGGAAAAGGAAAAAATAAAACGACTGAGTTTATCACGTTCTGGTAGGATGTTTTAGGTACAGTGAGGTGTCCCAGAATCGAATAATCAGATGCCACTCGATGTCTCTCCAGGGGCGGTTGATGAACAGTTTGTGATGGGTAGGCATTCAGGAAATTTGTCTGCAACAGGCGTCACACTGGTCTTTCAGCAGGAATGCAGCAAACGGTCTGCTCAGTATTCACCGCAGCAACACAGCAGTAGAGCCTTTCTGCAGGTTCCAGGGTTTCCCAAAACACAGGAGGCAAAAACCACTCTGGATGCAGGAATTCTTCAGAGACAGAAGGCAATAGGAATCTGCCACCTTTCAAATGCAGGATTTCTTTTACAGAGAGAGATTTTTTCTCCGGTCACCAGGCAGGTCACAGCCAGATTTTAAAATGCCTGCTCCTTGTCCAACTCACTGGTATTTTCGCAATGCAAAAGTGAAACTAATTTCAACTATCAAGTCACAAGACAATCATGAATCTTGACCTGTCATTCCCCTGCTGAGTTGTTTGGAAACAGGTGCCTTGCAGTCTGTGCATTTCACTGAATTCAGACCCACTAAGTTTCAGCAATCAATGTCCACAGAGAAAAATCCTTTCCTCAGTTTTTAAAAACATACAGAATTCTAAGTTTTCAATACAGAAACAAAACTCTTGTAACACTTGCCCTCTCCCCCCGAAAATACTTACCTTGTCCACCTGACCTTCCCTCCCAAAAGTACATAAACTTTAAACTATAACCCTTCCCACCATCCCCTATCCCCTACACCAATGATATTACTTTGATATTAGTTTGACCCCAATTCCCCCACTCCCCAGCACTGAGAAGCTTACCTCCTCCTCCCTCCCCACCAGTTTTCCACCTTGGTTCCCCAGACAGGGATCCGAAGGCGCGGGAGTACCGGCCAACGGCACAAAGATCGCACCAGGACAGATGGTGGGAACGTAAATATAATTAACTCATTGATTTTAATGTATTTAAATATTTAAATGGTGGTCCCACTGTCGAGCAGTGGTGGGGCCATCATGAGATCTCGCCATCGCTGGCAATATTAGGCCCGGCCCTCCCGGCGTGGGGGTGCGTGGCAGACCTCTCCCGGTTGCATTTTACGGATCACCACCGCCACAACCCCAAAAGTCGAGGGGTCTGTAAAATTCAGCCCAAATTGTTGACAGTTGTTGCAGATTCAAGATTGCCCTCTTCTTTCGATAAATTGTGGTGCCAACATAACCATGAAAGCTTGCTTTTTTTTGGTAATTTTGGTTGAGTATTTACTCTCAAAAGTAGTTTATTGTACTTCTCCATGCAGATTAATTTCAGTCAAATCTTTGAGTAATTAACAGTATCTGCAAACATTTCTATTGTAGTGACATATAATATTCAATATAGTGAGCCAGAAAGGATAGCTGTCGTCCAAAGTGGTGACAACCAAGATGTATTACTCCGATCCGCTTGTAATTTTGAAATAAACACAAGGCTTTGCTATATAGTCACTAAGGTGATTAATATTTAAATAAATAGTAACAATAACTTCCATTTATATAGTCCCTTTATTGTTGTAAAACCTCCCAAGGGTTTTCACAGGAGCATTATCAGGCAAACTTTGACACTGAGACATAAGAAGATTTTAAGACAGCCAAAGACATTTTAAGGAGCGACTTAAATGAGGAGACAGTTGTCAAGATGCAGAGAGGTTTAGAATGTGAATTCCAGAGCTTAGGCCTTAGACATCTGAAGGCACAGCCACCAACAAAGGGGCAAAGCAAATCAAGGATACACAAGAGGTCAGAGTTGGAGGAATGCAGAATTCCTGGAGGGCTGTAGGGCAGGAGAAGGTTACAGATATAGGGTTGGGCGAGGCCATGGAGGGATTCGAAAACAAGGATGAAAATTTTAAATTTAAGGCGTTGCTGGGCCGGGAGCCAATATGGGTAGCAAACATAGGGGTGATGGGTGAGCTGTGGATGAGCTGATGTTTATAGAGGGTGGAAGATAGGAGGTCAGCAAGTTGAGTCTGGCGGTAACAGAGGCATGGATGAGGGTTTCAGCAGCAGATGAGCTAAGGCAGGAGTAGAGATGAGCAATATTATGGAGATGCAAAGCGATTTGGAGACAGGCGCTCAGCTAAAGGTCAGATAGGACGGCACACTTACAGATAATCTGGTTCAGAAAGTTCAGAAAGTGACCAGGGTGGAGGTGGAGTCGGTGGCTAGGGAATAGTTTTTGTGGCAAGGGCTGAAGATAATGGAGCAAAAGCAAAATACTGCAGATGCTGGAAATCTAAAATAAAAACAGAAAATGCCAGAAATACTCAGCAGGCCTGGCAGCAACTGTGGAGAGAGAAACAGAGTTAACATTTCAGGTTAATGACCTTTCTTCAGATGTCTTTCCATGGTGCTGCTGAAAGGCCATCATCCTGAAATGTTAACTCTGTTCCTATCCCCATTGGTCTTCTGAATATTTAATTGGAGGAAATTTCTGCTCATCCAATACTTGCCTTTTATGCACACAGCCCAATCTTTGATGTATGCAGCCTCTGCTTCCGATGGCTCCCCCAAGTCTGCCCCAGGGAGGCTGCAGGGAGGCCGCCTCCATTGAGCTGGCATCCTCCACATGTGGCGGGCGGCTGCTCTGCTGATGGCATAATGCCGACAAAACCACATAATCGCTTTGAATTGGGGCCTTAATTATGTTAATTGGCAATTGTCTCTGTGGAGAGGGCAGTTGACCCACGTCCCAGACCGCCCCGGGAAATTTTCCCCATGATGGGAATGCATCAGGGAGCCATCCCAACACAGCCCTCCCCAAGTTCCCAGCACCCTCCACACACCTCCAAGCTGGGCACTATGAGGCTGGGAAAATTCAGCCATTTGTTTCTAGTCTATAAAATAAAGAAGTAAAAATAAATGTTGTCAGGTAAATTATCAGTGCACAATACTGCCAGACAATGCTGGAGATTATCACTGCCCTTGGAGAATAACTAAGCAATCTCTGTTTAAATCAAGTCCAAAGATGTGGATTGTAAATGGCCTTACAATGACCTCAATGGCTCAATCTGATACCAGGGAAGTCAAATATTGCAAAAATAATCCTGCACAACACTGAAATCTGACAATTTAGGATTGATTAGTGATATATTACATAACATGTTAATACTAAAGAAGTAAATATATTTTTTAATATACAAAAGGATAGTTTGGCTATTAATACTCTGCAATGTTTGTTCACCTGAAAACTGCAGAATGTCAACATTATTTAGTACAGTCCTTTTGCAACATATTTCAGTTGTGTGATATTCTGCTGATATAACAAGTGAATCTTGCCTTTCAGTTCAAAGATAAGCGGTAAACTGTTCTGTTGGGTTTTTGTTTGTGGCATCTGATGAAAGATTATTTATTGTGGCAGGCAAAGTAGTCAGAAGTAATGTCGCTGCAGTAATCAAGTCGTACCCATATTACTGTTATGAAGATTTTTGCATAAATGGAATAAGCATCAAACTTCACTAATCAATACTTTTCTATTTGTTATTGGCATGTTGGTGAAACTGGCAAGGTTTCCTTTATTGTTCATCCCTAGTTCTTTGAGAAGGTGGTGATGGTGCCCCAATGATGTCGTTGGGTAGGAAATCCTAGGAAATTAACCCAAAGGTGATGAATGAACTGTGATATATGTCAGTATGGTGCTTGACTTGCAGAGGCAATTTAAAGTGACAGTATCTCCACAGCATTATTATTGTTCTCAATGGTAGCAATCATGGGAAACCTGGCTCTTAATTTTTTTTATGATTCCTTTCATGAGAGGTGGGCATCGCTGCCAAGTCTAGCATTTATTGCCCATCCCACTTGTCCTTGAGAAAGTGGTGGTGAGCCACCTTCTTGAACTTTTGCAGTCCATGAGGTGTAGGTCCACCCACAGTTCTGTTAGGAAGGGAGTTCCAGGATTTTGACCCTGCAACAATGAAGAAATGGAGATGCAGTCCCAAGTCAGGATGGTGTGTGGCTTGGAGGGGAACTTGCAGGTGCTGGTGTCCCTATGCACCTGCTGCCCTTGTCCTTCTAGGTGGTAGAGATCATGGGTTTCGAAGGTGCCATCGAAGGAGCATGGCCGAGTTGCTACAGTGCATCTTGTAGATAGTGCACTCTGGGGGAGTAGCATAGTGGTTATGTTGCTGGCCTAGTAGTCTAGAAGCCTGGACTAATACTGCAGAGACATGAGTTTGAATCCTACCATGGCAGCTTGGGAAATTTAAATTCAATTAAATAAATCTGCAATTAAAAAGCGACTATCAGTAATGATGACCATGTAACTGCTGAAATGTTGTAAAAACCCATCTAGTTCATTAATGCCCTGTAGGGAAGGAATTCTGCCGTCCTTACCTGGTCTGGCCTTCATGTGACTCCAGACCCACAGCAATGTGGTTGATTCTTAACTGACCTCTGAAATGGTCTAGCAAGCCATTCAGTTGTATCAAACCAATATAAAAAAGATGAAGAATAATAATACCAGACAATCATCCAGCAACAAACTAAGCACTAGAGATGACAAAGGCACACCCACCCCAATTGACCCTGCAAAATCCTCCTCACTAACACCTGGGGACTTGTGCTAAAATTAGGAGAGCTGTCCCACAGGCTCGTCAAGCAACAGCCAGACAAAGTCATACTCACCAAATCATACCTTATAGCCAATATTCCAGTCTACTCCATCACCATCTCTGGTTATGTCCTATCCCATTGGCAGGACAAATCAACCAGAGGTGGTGGCACAGTGGTGTACAGTCAGGAGGGAGTTCTCAGGCAGAATTTTCATTGCATTGTGGGGGTGGGAAGGAGGCGGGCAGGCCTGCAATTCCACGCCGCCAAGCTTCCCGACAGAGTGCCGATACACAGCAATTTTGACACCTGTCAGGAAGCAGGACCCGAGAACCCATCCGAAAAGCGTGGATGAGCAATTGATAATGCAAGCGAGCTAGCTGACAGTTCACTGAGGGCCAGTTTGCTATTTTGGAAAGGAGGCACGGGAACCATGAAGGTTCTCAAACACATCCCTCAGGAGGAGGCAGCAACATCAGCAGGAAGGGGGTAGTTGTGACCACGGGAGATACTCATAAGGTAGCATAAAGGGGGGAAGGTTCAGACAGGCCCTCATGCTTTGGCACACAGTTGCCAACGTGTGAGTAGAGCTCCCTGAGCATTTGGAGTGCGAGCGCGAGGGCAATGGGGAGTGTAGTGAGTCAGCAGGGATCACAGAGGCAAAAGTGGGAGGGGAGGGATTTGGAAAGCCTTGACAGTTGAGCTGACAGCAAGTAAGGCCATACCTGGCAATGGGAATGAGCTACTCCGAGACAGGGATGAGTAACAATGAGGAACAGCATCTGCAGCAGCAGATGCAGACCCCTGGGCAAGAGGAGCGCAAAGGAGAGGAACGAGGAGCAGGAAGGAAACAAAGGCAGTACTCTCAGCATAAGGTGTACCGCTGAAGAATAAGCTACCTCTATATGTCAGAGCACCAGAGCCTCAGGTAGCCTCACCTATCCTGGCAGATGGTTTCTGACCTGTGTGCCATTGTAGAGGATCACCTCAGGCCTGACAGGTCATTGTGTTCACTGAAGTCACAATGGCTCTGAACTTCCACATATGGCTGAGATGCCCGTGGCAGACATCCTCATCATGGAGATACCACTGGGGACACCTCCACAGGCTGCTGCACAAGAGTAAAAGCAGGGGCAGGTTCTGTTACAGAGCCTCCTGTGCAAATGGTCAGAGGGGCCAAGGAGGCAGATGATGATGAATGCACTCCATGAGGGGTGGCCCCCCTCATCATCATTTACGACAGCCTCTGCCCTTTCATGGCACGTGTGATCATTAGACGGAACCAATAGCTGGGGTACAACAGGCATTCACTCCATACATCATTGCACCATTAGCATGACTGACAGGTCAATGCTCCAGAATGTGTTATACATTCTGTGCATGTCAGTGCACTGCTCCTGCATCCGCTCAGAGTGATGCCACATATGGCTCTCCATGAGGTTGGCCACTCTTTCAATGGGGCGGCTCATGCACTCAAAACCCTGAGAAATAGCAGAGCACATGTGATGAATGGACTCCTCCATCGGTGCCCACGACTCTGCACCATCTCAGGAAACTCTGGCATATGGGCACACATCTCATGTTGCTGGTCCAGGAAAACCTGCCTCATGTGTGACCCCCCAAAGCTGTCCATTTCTGCCCATCTGAGCATGGCTGTGTCTGTCCTCCATCTTCTGAGGGGGCTGCCCACAACTGTTTCTGCCTCCCTTACCTCCTCCTGCTCAGTCGTGCAGTGCACTTTCCCCTGTGCCATGCATTCTAAGCTGGATTGAGGGCCCACCAGGTGAGTATATCTGTACTGGTGGAGGGTGCACTTGAATGATGTAATGGTGAAGACTCTGATGCTTCATCCTCTGCAGATGACATCCCTCCTACAGGCTCCACATCCACAACTGACCCTCTGGGAGACATAAAAAGGGGGACATGAGAACTTGCCTCTGCCAACAGATGCTTCTGCAGGGCTGAAACATAACATTACAGTTGATGTATTGGCATGGTGTCGACCGGGGAAGAGTCCGTTCCAACCCTTTCACCTGGATATTTTGAGATTATTTCACCCTGTCTTTGATGGATCCCATCTCTCCATCGCCCACTCCTTCAGGCAATGCCACCCTCACCAAGTTAAGGGCCACCTCCTCCATGGATGTTAATATATCAAGCTGGGCACTCCACCACTTGAGCAAGCCCTCTGCCTCACATTGTGTGCTCTTTACTCTTGCAAAGTTGAGAGAGAGAGAGTTAAGATAAAGCTGCCCTCCCTCACCACCTCCAGCGGAATTATTGCATGAGATTTGACAACCTGCAGTGTTGCTTCTTCCACAATAGCGCTAGGGTTATGAGCTTTGCTCAGGGCTCAGTAATAACCCCTGGGCACACATTTCACCAATGTTCAGTAGCACTATGCACCATCAGGCTGCTCAGCTCATGTGTAAGCTGGTGACTACAGATCTGGAGGCTTCTTATGTGCATGTCACATTACAGCCTTAAGAAGGTAATTGAAACGCTTGTGGCACCGAATCCCTGTCCTCCTCCTAATGCCGCAGCTACTCACAACATGAACCACTTCCAGCCATGCCTCCTTTGTTTGACTGGGTGGCCTTTTTCTGCTGCTTTCAGGAAAAACAATGCTTCTCCCTTGCTGCCATGGCCTCCAAAAGCAGTGCTAGGCAGGCATTAGAAAACTTGGGGCTGCCCTGGAAGGGTGCCTGACCTGTTGCTGCTCCACTGCTCTGCTCACTCCTCCATCTGTGGATGAAACGGTCAGTACCATGATATCTGCCATTTGCCCTTTAAACCAGACCTGCTTTGTGTAACTCCCGCATCCTCCTTATGACCACTGTCTCTAATTGAATGACAATCTCGACCTTGGGCCAATTAGTTGCCTTTTCTTTTAAAATCATGTTGCACACCTAGTTCTGATGCAGCACGGGGAATCCTAGCCTTTCCACCTTCAATGTCTGGTAATCAAAGGTCCATTGTGCATTAAATTAGAGCTCCTTTGTCCTTTGAAATACTTGTCAGTTGATATGCTAATGTCTCTCTCTAGCCAAAGTCTCCAATTGGTTTTTAAAGCAAGTTCTTTCTTCACCAACAATACTTTAAAATCAATGTTCATGTAGCAAAATTAATTTTCCTCATTCTTAGTAAGTGGGGGGGCTTGCCTGACACAATAATAATAGTGTTAGCCTCACCATTATTCTCAATGCCAAATCCAAGCAATATGAATGATTTCATGTTTCACTGTTGGATATGTTTTCTGGTACATCAAGTGGGAAAATCATGCACATGCAGAACACATTTTTTTAAATCCTCTGACTATCATTGTTTAATATCACAGCAGCTGTCACGATTACCTTTCAAGCCTTTTTCTGTGCATCCAAACCAATTGGTGAACTTTCGGGGAATTCTCATTCTGCAACTTATTGATGGCTGTATTGATAATACACAATTTACACAATGGCTCATCAGAACATACATGCTAGGAGTAAGAAAAAAAGAAACAAAATAATGATGAAAATGGACCACTAATGACCTCAAAAACTGCAAAACTTAAGAACATAAGAACAGAAGAAATAGGGGAGCTGAAGTAGGCCATTCAGCCCCTCATGCCTGCTCTGCCATTCATTAAGATCATGGCTGATCTGATTGTGGCTTTAACTCTACTTTCCTGCCTGCTTCCATAACCCTTGACTCCCTTGTAGATCAAAAATCTGTCAATCTCAGCCTTGAATATATTCAATGACCCAACCTCCACTGCTCGCTGGGGAAGAGAATTCCAAATATTAATGACCCTCTGAGAGAAGAAATTCCGTCTTAAATGGGAGACTCCTTATTTTGAAGCTGTGCCCCCTTGTTCTAGATTCCCCCACGAGGGGAAACATCCTCTCAGCATCTATCCTATCAAGCCCCCTCAGAATTTTATATGTTTCAATAAGATCACCTCTCATTCTTCTAAACTTCAAAGAGTATAGGCACAACCTGCTCAGCCTTTCCCCAAAAGACAACCCCTTCATCCTAGGAATCAGCCTAGTCAACCTTTTCTGAACTGCTTCCAAAAGGAATCTACTTTTTGATTGCTGCTGAGCACGCAGCAACCCTGCATGCCAAGTAATTTTGAGAGGTGATTTCAGTTACCGTATGCACAATATTAATTCTGGGAAAAGGCAGCAGGTGTCAGCATCTGATCCAATGTGATTTAAAATTACATTGCACTTTTCTCTTGCTTTAAATGGGGACTTCATCTGCCTAGCAATGCCTAGCTGAACTGCACGTAATGCAGAGACAGAGCAAAGGTTCTGTGTTACAGGTCTCATCCTCATGCTCGAAAAGCAACTGCATATAGGGCTAAAATAAAAACTGGGCAGAATGGGAGTGAAATTAAACATTGGTGGGAGTGGAAAATGGGTGATAGCAGAACAGGCCACCCTTCATACACTCTGTCTGATTTTCCATGCCATTAACTCCAGCGTCCCACATGTTCCTGCACCTCCCATGCCCCTCTACCACCCATCAGAAATAAGTTACCAGTGTGCCTATCAACCCTTTTTATCAGGGGACAAAAAGGTACAATCATTAATATCTTTAATGGTGTAAATCATGACCCACAACCCTAGGTGGGTCCCACTCTACCAGATAGTGAACCAGTATACTTGCTTTCACCATCTGCCTGGTGAGCACATTCATGGTTCAGTGGTTAGATTCTTCCCCCAGCTACTCCTTTTATAGCACGGTCCTTGTTTAAGGCAGTTGGAGGCTTTGTTTCTAAAGAGGCATTGCATGAACTGCTGCAGAAGACTGCAACCCAACATATCCAGGTCCCAGATTTTTACTGACCCTTCTGCCACTCTCCTGCTAGATTCACAGCAGGAGAATACTGGGAAGATCCAAAATCTTTTGTGATGACACTGCAATTCCCAGCCAAAATGGAGATGATTGGCTAATTCCCCTGTCAATTATGCATGGAGACAGCACTGCTATGAGTGACTGGGATTGACCATACGCATATAATTTGTATTATGCAACTATCCTTCACTCACTGCGTTTTGTTGGGGAAATAATCAATTTGCAACATGGAAATATCCTTAATTCACTACATTTTTCTAGAGAAGTTACTATGTTTTTATCAGGAGAAGTTGCTGCAGTTTTGCTCATAGAATCATGAATGGTACAGCACAGGAGGATACCATTCAGTCCATCATGGCTGTGTCGGCTGTCTAAAAGAACTATCCAAGTAATATCATTCCCTTGGCCTTTCCCCATAGTTCAGCAATTTTTGCCCCTTCACACAAGTTCTTTTTGCTGCAGTTCGTGGAGACTGTTTTTAAATAGACTCAGTAAATAGACTTTGTTTGCTTTGCTGTAAGTCCAGCCATAAATCTAGTTCCACCTCCAACTCATTGGTGACACAGTGGTGTCAACAGATGCTCCAAAATCTTTTGGCTCTTTTGTGCCTTTAATAATTTTGTGCCTGCAATGTCTGACACCAATGCTTCTTCAGGGTACCAAGTTCACAAATTTAAAGATTCTTCAGTTGAGATAGTAATAGCCTGGAATCCATTCAAGGACCAGTTTTTTGGCCTCAGCAGTGAGTGCCACCAACTATTCCAACATTGCTCAATATCAGAACAAGCTGATTTGTATCTTTGGGGCAGCTAAAGAAATAGGAGACAGTCCACATTAAGGCATAGCGGACATATAGCTGAACAGCTCTAGGGTTACGAGGGAACTCTGGGGAAGTTGTTTGAAGGCACACAACTGCCAGAACTAGCCACCCCACAAGTTTCCTTGCAGGAGCAATTTCCAAAGCTGTTCGAACACTATTAAAGTGCTGGAAATCGCCAGGAAATTCCCCTCCATAGTCACGTGATTCATAGATAAATCACTTCTCTTGCATCATTAACCTTTCACCAAATATAGTGAACATTTGAATTTCAAATCCTCGGGAGCAATGGATGATTGGAAAGACTTGTAAAGAGCTGAACATGGACCTGGAGACATGTAGAATAGCATAAAGTCGGTGAGAAGAAGTTACTTGATTTTGTAGAAAGTAGAACAGGTGTACTGAAAGATCCACACATCATCAAGTTGGCAGTGGAAACAAATTAAATATATATATTTTAAATGGGTTAATGCCTTTGTTAAAAAGCAGCCAAAGGAACTGCTAACATATTAATGAGCTTGTTACTAATATGTCTCAGCATGATTTCAAATCCTATGTCTATCTATATATAAACAGCGACAATATTCGAAAACATTCTTTGGAAAAACATTATCTATCACATGCTGTATTTTTTCTGTGTTATCTTAAATTGCAAGTATCTGGTGAAAATACACTGCAGAGAAAAGATATAATAAGAACGTGCTTTGATCCACCCACAAAATATGATACTGCAGGGATCGCTCATTTTTTAAATGCATTCATGGAATGTGGGTGTCACTGGCAAGGACAGCATTTATTGCCCATCCCTAATTACCCTTGAGAAGGTGGTGGTGAGCTGCCTTCTTGAACCGCTGCAGTCTGTGTTGTGAAGGTACTCCCACAGTGCTGATAGGTAGGGAATTCCAGGATGTTAACCCAGTGGCAATGAAGGAATGGCAATATAGTTCCAAGTCAGGATGATGTGTGACTTGGAAGGAAAATGGAGGTGGTGTTCCCATGAGCCTACTTCCCTTGTTCTTCTAGGTGATAGAGGCTGCAGGTTTGGGAGGTGCTGTTGAATAAGCCTTGGCAAGTTGCTGCAATGTATCTTGTATATGGTGCACACTGCTGCCATGGTGCACCAGTGATGGAGGGAGTGAATGTTTAAGGTGGGGTACCAATCAAGCGGGCTGCTTTGTCCTGGAAGGTGTCGAACTTCTTGAGTGTTGTTGTAGTTGCACTCATCCAGGCAAGTGAAGAGTATTCCATCACACTCCTGACTTGTGCCTTGTAGATGGTGGACAGGCTTCGGGGAGTCAGAAGGTGAGTTACTCACCTCAGGATTCCCAGTCTCTGACCTGCTCTTGTAGCCACAGTATATATGTGGCTGATTTAGTTAAGTTCCTTATCAATGGTGGACCCCAGGATGTAGATGGTGGGGAATTTGACAATGATAATATCATTGAATAGCAAGGAGAGATGGTTAGACTTTTTCTTGCTGGAAAAGTGTGCTGCAAATGTTACTTGCCACTTAATAGCCCAAGCCTGAATGTTGTCCTGGTCTTGCTGCATATGGGCACTGACTGTTCAGGATTTGAGGACTTGTGAGAGGTGTTGAACATTGTGCAATCATCAGTGAACATTGCCCCCACTTCTGATCTTGTGATGGGGAAAGATCATTGATGAAACTGCTGAAAATGGTTGGGTCTAGGACACTGTCCTGAGGAATTCCTGTAGTGATGTCCTAGGGCTGATAATTATCTTCCAAAAACAACTACCATCTTCATTTGTATTAGGTGTGAGTCCAACCAGTGGAGAGTTTTCCCCCTGATTTCCATTGAATCAATTTTGCTAGGGTGCTTGATGCCACACTTGGTCAAATGCTGCCTTGATGTCAAGGGCAGTCATTCTCACCTCACCTCTTGAGTTCAGCTCTTTTGTCCATGTTTGAACTAAGGCCGTAATGAGGTCTAGAGCTGAGTAGTCCTGGCAGAACTCACACTGAGAATCAGTCAGCAGGTTATTGCTGAGTAAATGCTGTTTGATAGCACTGTTGATGACATCTTCCATCAGTGCTGATGATTGAGGGTAGACTGATGGGGTGGTAATTAGCTGGATTGGATTTGTCCTGCTTTTCCTAGGCAGAACATACCTGGGCAATTTTCTGCTTTGTTGGGTAGATGCTGGTGTTGTAGCTGTACTGGAAAGCTTGGCTAGGGTCACAGCTAGTTCTGGAATAAATGTCTTCAGCACTACAGCAGGATGTTGCCCATTGACTTGGCTGTATCCAGTGCACTCAGCCATTTCTTGATATCATGTGGAATAAATTGAATTGACTGAAGTCTGGCTTCCATGTTGATGGGGACCTCATGGGGAAGCCAAGATGGATCACCCACTCAGCACTTCTGGCTACATCTGGTTCAGGCTCGACATTTGCACTTTGTGATGGGTTCCACCATTGTTGAGGATGGGGATGTTCTTGAGTCTTCTCTTCTGATTAGTTGTTTCATTATCCACCACCATTCATGACTGGATGTGGCAGGACTGCAGAATTTTAATCTGATCTGTTGGTGGTGGGATCGCTTAGCTCTGTCTATAGCATGCTGCTTCCCCTGTTTAGCACCTCTGACTTCCTTGTTGAGGTCAAGACCCAATGAATCAAGATATTCCACACACAAATTTAGCAAATGGTCTTTATTGGATGAAGGATCCTCATTTTGATATTTAACTCAATGTTGTGCTCCTTCCAGGCAGCTGTCAGTGTTGCCGAAAAAACCCCAAGAATCAATTCTACAGTCACCTGGGTGCACCCGCAAATCGACTGCGGCTGTTGCACTGCTGAATTTATCATTCTTGTGACCATTTTACGCCTGCAAAATGGGTGCAATGACGTGGAATTTAAACCCCACGTTCTGTCTATACCTCCATCCATTACCTGGATGGCCCACAGGAACTCGGGTTTTTCCTATGAAAAGCAGCCAAGCAATCCCCGCCCTCCATCACCCTCCTCTACTTGGCTGAACTTGTTCTGACATTCAACTATTTTTCCTTTAAATCTACCCACTTCTTCTAGATAAAACATGTTACTATGGAAAACCACATGGATCCTAGCTACGTCTGACCATTCTTGATTACAGTCGGACTCAGGTCCCCTTCCTGATCTGTTTTTCCTTTCCACGAATTATTGTTTCAGTGATGCTTCCAGCTCTTAAACTAATCTAAAGACATTCATTAATTTTTCTTGAAATGTTCATTCATATCTTATTCTTATGTAGTTTATCTCTGACCCTTCTCTTCCCATCCTGGACTTCCCACTTTCTATATTTGAAGATGGGACTTTCCACCAACATCTATTATAAGCCCAGTGAATCAACCAACTTTCGACTTTGCTTCTTGGAAGGTCTGCATTCCTTTCTGCTAGTTTCTTCATCTCTGTCGTATCTGCTCTGATGATGCCACCTTCCAGAAGAGAGCTTCCAAAAATGTCCTCCTTTTTCCTCAACCCAGGATTCCCCTTCATTGTGGTGGACAAGACCCTTGACATGAGTTGTCCTGTTTCCATGGCTTCTGCTCTCAACCTTCTCCACCCCACAACTGTGATGGGGTGCCCCTTATCTGCACCTTCCACTCCAGCTGCCTCCACATTTGACAGATCGATTTCCATTATTTCCACCATCTCAAACAAGATTGCACCACCGAACACATCTTCCCCTCCCCTCCCCTTTCAGCATTCCAAAGGGACACCTTGGCCCACTCTTCTACAGCCCAGAACAACTGCTTTTTTTCCCAAGCACTTTTGCAAGAGATCCAAACCCTAAACATTCTTGAGACAACAATATATATGTACTTCCTCCAGGTACACTATATTGCAGTGCTGTCTGCTCAAAACTGGAGAAGTTAAATGTATGTTTAATTTTAAAATTCATTCTCAAGATGTGGGGATGGCTCACATTTATTGCATCTTCTTGAACACTGCAGTCCATGTTGTTTTCTTTATAGCAGTTTTATACAACTGAGTGGCTTGATAGGCCACTTCAGAGGGCAGATAAGAGCAGCACTGGAGTTGCATAGAAGCTATACTGGGTAAGGATGGCACTTTCCCCTCCACATAGGACATTGGGATTCCCTGAAAATTAGGCTTCGGCATAAAACCAGCTAAATGTGGATGCCAATCAGGCATTTCAAAGCAACTCACTAATCAAGACCTATGGAAAATTTGGTAGTTCCAACACCAAACCAGCCTGCAGGCAATTCCTTGAGGGTGATGGGACGCGGTGAACCAAAGGACAGGGGCTCGCATGACTGGGCCAGCAGCAGCCTACAGTAAAAAAAATTAATTTACCTTTTAGTCAGCAGCCTTTGCATGCACCATCCAGTTTATGCCAAATTTGGTAGCAGGGTCCTAAGATAGGTGTTATTTTTTTGGACCCTGAATAGTGTATTCAAGATGCCTAGAATCTGTTTCATGGGTGCCCTGGGCATTGGGAAGTCACGGGCTTCCAATTCAGCAGTTAGCAGATGTGTTGGGGAAATTGTTGTGAGAGATCACCCCTGGAAATTGCCCAAAAACAGATAAAACTGGGATAATTTGTGCACCTCTAATTCCTCTGTTATGTACATATTAACAATATGGGAATCAGCTGGTAAGGTCCTGTAGTATTGAAGTGATATATGACCTTAACCCCCTGATAGGGGCTAAACCAAATCAAGCATACTCCTCTGCTAATCTCGTTCAATTAAGTTTAAACCAGACATATTCCCACAGCCACTTGTTTGGGTCTGAAGAAGTAAATGAGCACTCCCTCAAACAAAGAAATCTACAGAGAATATTACCATCTTTCAGATAGCCTTTTTTTTAAATAAGTGATAGCTAGGTCATAAATATCCCAGATATAAGGATCTGGGAGACTCTCTTTAATACCTATCTCCCCACTTAAGTAGATACAGAGAGGGATTCTTGTAGTTGTATACAGAATACTACATGAGACAATTTATTTATTTTATTTAGAGATGCAGCACTGAAACAGGCCCTTCGGCCCACCGAGTCTGTGCCGACCAACAAACACCCATTTATATTAACCCTACAGTAATCCATATTCCCTACCACCTACCTACATTAGGGGCAATTTACAATGGCCAATTTACCTATCACCTGCAAGTCTTTGGTGGTGGCAGGTAACCGGAGTACCCGGCGAAAACCCACGCGGTCACAGGGAGAACTTGCAAACTCCACACAGGCAAATTTATTAATTTATTTATAAATTTATTAAAGAATTGAACATGCAATACACTTTAAGTGGCTTAGTATATCACAAAATTAGAGATTACTAAAAGATGGAAACCATAATCTTATTTCTAAAATTGAATCTAAAAGTTCAACCTTGACAATGTTAAAGCAAAATATCTTAGAATCTCCATCAAAATTCAAAGGAAACTGTTACTTTAAATTTCCTGAGTAAGCCTCCTACTTAACAAGATAAAGCACTCTCGGTTAAGAGTAGAATTCTCTTGTCATGCAGTCAGTCTCCTTTACCATTGGTTGAGAAGCATTTTTGAGGAATTCAATACTTCTAATTTGTTGATTCAAAGCTCCCATGTTTATACTGTTTCTAATCAATTAGCTCATCCTTTGCAATGTGGGTGCTACCTTTCTGTGAATGTTCCTCCTTCTTTCATTACCCATATAATGTCTATATATGTACTTCCTCCAGGTACACTATATTGCAGTGCTGTCTGCTCTAGACTGGAGAAGTTAAATGTACGTTTAATTTTAAAATTCACTCTCAAGATGTGGGGATGGCTCACATTTAAGTATATATACATATAAGTATCATTCACAATTATTCTCAATTATTTAATTACTGAGAATTCACTTGTCATGAAGTTGTGAGTTTTTATATGGTCAAAATGTTAGTAGTGTTTTATAGTAACACTATGACTTTGGTTTATTGGTTACTTAACTTCATAAATGTGTTTTATTCTTAAAAGCTTTTTAAACCAACGTTGTGCAGTATCATTTTTTTTCGGGTAAACTTAGGGTTACATGGCATCTGTTTTTCGTACATAATGTTCCATTCGTAATGGTTCTTTGGTGTTACCTTGTACCATCTTCTTAAGACAGTTTGGTTATATCATTATCAACTAATTAGGATTATAGTTATCAGAGTATACCATGTACAATATGTCTCATTTTCTAATTCCAATGTCGCAGAGACATTGGGATGGATTTTTTTTGACTTAAAAGGTGTTTTTGTTACACATTCCAATGTAGTAGAGATGTTGGGATGGGATTTTTAACTAAAAGGGAATCATGAATTTTTACCTGTGCTCTTAAAGGGGAATCCAGTGAATCTTGAAAACTGACATTTTATTCAATCTTTCATTGTATTAAGTGAATCTTTATTCCTAAAGAGGAATGTATTAATTATATCTGAATTCTACCTAATTAAGGGTATGTATTAGTTATCTATATTCTTTCCTAATTATCCCTATTACATCTATATTTCATCACAGTAACTTTTCTTTGTTGTATTCTAAGTAAATAAGTGCTTGCCATGATAATAGTTTGACATCAATCAAATCAGAAATCCTTGCACAAATCATGCAAATTGCCTCTTGCATTTTCACATTTGGAGGCCATCAGAATTTCAGAGTTATTGCCAGGAATGAAATAAATGCAAAGAAATTTAATGAGCAATTATTTGCAATGTATCAAGTGTTATTACCATGGGAATGCCTCTCGTTTTAACATCCTGCAGTTATTTTCATAGTCATAGCATCATAGAATAGTATATCACAGAAGGAGCCATTCGGTCCATCGAGTCTACAACAGCTTTTCTGAAGAGCAATTCATTTGGTCCTACTCTTTCCCCTTATCCCTGCAACTTTTTTCTCCTTCAATTATTTTTATAATTCCCTTTTGAAAGCAACTATTGAACCTATATTCACCAACCTATCAGGCGGTGTATTCCAAATCCTAATCACATCTTGTGTCAAAAAGTTTTTTCTCATATTACCTTTGGTTTTTTTTGCCAATAACCTTAAATCTGTGCCCTCTGGTTATTGAATCTTCAACCACTTGTAACAGTTTTTCTTTATTTACTCTATCTAAACCTTTCATGATTTTAAACACCTTTATCAAATCTCCTCTTAGCCTTCTCTATTCTGAGGAGAACAAACCCAGCTTCTCTACTCTATCCAGGCAACTAGAGTCATAGAGTCAGAGAGTTTTACAGCACAGGAACAGGCCCTTCGGCCCAACGCGCCTGCGCCGACCATCAAGCACCCGTCCTAACTAATCCCATTTCCCCACACTTGGCCCGTAGCCTTGTAAGTTATGGCGCTTCAAATGCTCATCTAAATATTTCTTGAATGTCATGAGTGTTCCTGCCTCTACCACCCCTTCAGGCAGTGTGTACCAGATTCCAACCATCCTCTGAGTGAAGAAATTCCTCCTCAATTCCCCTCTAAACCTCCTGCCCCTTACCTTAAATCTATGCCCCCTAGTTATTGACCTTTCTGTAAAGGGAAAAAGTTTCTTCCTATCTATCCTATCAATGCCCCTCATAATTTGGTATACCTCAATCAGTTCCCCCCGCAGCCTTCTCCGCTCCAAGGAAAACAACCCCAGCCTATCTAGTCTCTCTTCATAACTGAAATGCTCCAGCCCAGGCAACATCCTGGTGAATCTCCTCTGCACCCTCTCCAATGCAATCACATCCTTCCTATAGTGTGGCGACCAGAACTGTACACAGTACTCCAACTGTGGCCTAACCAGCGTTTTATATAGCTCCATCATAACCTCCCTGCTCTTATATTCTATGCCTCGGCTAATAAAGGCAAGTATCCCATATGCCTTCCTAACCACCTTATCTACCTGTGCTGCTGCCTTCAGTGATCTATGGACAAGCACCCCAAGGTCCCTCTGACCCTCTGTACTTCCTAGAGTCCTACCATCCATTTTATATTCCATTGCCTTGTTAGACCTCCCAAAATGCATCACCTCACACTTCTCAGGATTAAACTCCATTTGCCACTGCTCTGCCCATCTTACCAGCCCATCTATATTGTCCTGATATTTAAGGCTTTCCTCCTCACTATTTACAACACCACCGATTTTCATGTCATCTGCAAACTTACTTATCATACCTCCCATATTCACGTCTAAATCATTAACGTACACTACAAACAGCAAGGGTCCCAGCACCGATCCCTGTGGTACACCACTGGTCACAGGCTTCCACTCGCAGAAACAACCCTCAACCATCACCCTCTGTCTCCTGCCATTAAGCCAATTTTGGATCCAATTTGCCAAATTGCCCTGGATCCCATGGGCCTTTACTTTCTTCACAAATCTCCCATGCAGGACCTTATGAAAAGCCTTACTGAAGTCCATGTAGGCTACATCAACTGCTTTATCCTCATCTACACCTCTAATCACCTCCTCGAAAAATTAAATCAAATTTGTTAGTCACGATCTCCCCCTGACAAAGCCATGCTGACTATCCCTGATTAATCCCTGCCTCTCCAAGTGGAGATTAATCCTGTCTCTCAGAACTTTTTCCAAAAATTTCCCTACCACTGATGTTAGACTCACGGGTCTGTAATTACCTAGTTTATCCCTCCTACCCTTCTTGAATAATGGTACCACATTCGCTGTCCTCCAGTCCTCTAGTACCTCTCCTGTGGCCATAGAGAATTTGAAAATTTGTGTCAGAGCCCCTGCTATCTCCTCCCATGCCTCACATAACAGCCTGGGATACATCTCATCTGGGCTGGGGATTTATCCACTTTTCAGCCCACTAGTACAGCTAATACTTCCTCCTTTTCAATGCTCATTTAATCAAGTATATCACAGTCCCCCTCCCTGATCTCTACACCAACATCGTTCCTCTCCATAGTGAACACAGATGAAAAGTAATTATTCAAAACCTCACCTATGTCCTCCGGCTCCACACATAGATTGCCTCTCTGATCCCTAATGGGCCCCACTTATTCCCTAGTTATCCTCTTGCCCCTAACATACTTATAAAATGCCTGGGGATTTTCCTTTATCTTGTCTGCCAGTGATTTTTCATGCCCCCTCTTTGCTCTCCTAATTACTTTTTTAAGTACCCCCCTAATAACTTAATTTAAAATAAATAAATACTTATTAAATCCTTACAAAATTATGTTACAATTAGCTATATGGTCCCTAGTGCTAGATTTCTACTATAAATATTAAATGCCAACTAAATACAGTAATCTTCCTCTGGTTTAGTTACTCTCCTTATTAATTAGTTAATTAGGGTTTAAATCAATTTTTATCAATGTTTTATTTTCAAATTCAGTACAGGTTCCCTACCAGCCAATCAGGTCACACCTTTCCTGTGATGTCACTTTTTCAGTTTTTATTTTAGTTTTTTTTCAGTTTTTTTTACCAGAGGTAATTTTTTTACTTACAGGTCCGGAACTCCACCCTCCGAGTCTTCTCCCTGGATGTAGGCTGTTTCATTAACTTGATTGAGTTTTTTGAGGAAGTGACGAAGATGATTGATGAAGGAAGGGCAGTGGATGTTGTCTATATGGACTTCAGTAAAGCTTTTGAGAAGGTCCCTCATGGCAGACTAGTACAAAAGGTGAAAGTTGCGGAGAGTGATGAGGATTGTCAGAGGATACAGCAGGATATAGATCGGTTGGAGACTTGGCAGATGGTGTTTAATCTGGACAAATGTGAGGTAATGCATTTTGGAAGATCTAATACAGGTGGGAAGTATACAGTAAATGGCAGAACCCTTAGGAGTATTGACAGGCAGAGAGATCTGGGCATACAGGTCCACAGGTCACTGATAGTGGCAACGCAGGTGGATAAGGTAGTCAAGAAGGCATACGGCATGCTTGCCTTCATTGGTCGGGGCATAGCGTATAAAAATTGGCAAGTCATGCTGCAGCTGTACAGAACTTTAGTTAGGCCTCACTTAGAATATTGTGTGCAAATCTGGTCGCCACACAACCAGAAGGACGTGGAGGCTTTGGAGAGGGTGCAGAAGAGGTTTACCAGGATGTTCCCTGGTCTGGAGGGCATTAGCTATGAGGAGAGGTTGGATAAACTCGGATTGTTTTCACTGGAACGACAGAGGTGGAGGGGCGACAAGATAGAGGTTTACAAAGTTATGAGTGGCATGGACAGAGTGGATAGTCAGAAGCTTTTTCCTTGGGTGGAAGAGTCAGTTACTAGGGGACATAGGTTTAAGGTGCGAGGGGCAAAGTTTAGAGGGGATGTGAGAGGCATGTTCTTTACATAGAGGGTGGTGAGTGCCTGGAACTTGCTGCCAGGGGAGGTGGTGGAAGCAGGTACGATAGCGACGTTTAAGAGGCATCTTGACAAATACATGAATAGTAGGGGAATAGAGGGATACGGTCCCCGGAAGTGCAGAAGGTTTTAGTTTAGACAGGCATCAAGATCGGCGCAGGCTTGGAGGGCCGAATGGCCTGTTCCTGTGCTGTACTGTTCTTTGTTCTTTGTATACGTTCTATACGCCTCTAGGTTCTCCGCTGTTTTCAGCACTCTGAATCTGCCATACACCTCCTTTTTTTCTCTTATTAAATCCTCTATATCCCTTGACATCCATGGTTCCCTTGACCTGTTGGTCCTACTCTTCACCTTTACAGGAACATGCTGGACCTGAGCCCTCACAATTTCCCTTCCAAATGACTCCCACCGGTCTGATGTAGACTTTCCTATAAGAAGTTGCTCCTAGTTCATTTTGGCCAGATCCTGTTTTATCATTGAAATCTGCCTTCCCTCAATTCAGTACTCTTATTTCCAGACCTTCTGTGTCCTTTTCCATAATAACCTTAAATCTTACACAGTTATGGTGACTATCCCCAAAATGCTCCCCCACTGCCACTTCTTCCACTTGTCCGGCTTCATTTCCTAGGATTAAGTCCAGTACTGCTCCTCCTCTTGTAGGACTCTCTACGTGCTGACTCAAAAAGCTCTCCTGAATGCACTTGAAGAATTCCACTCCCTTTAAGCTTTTTGCACTAATACTTTCCCCTTTAACATAGGGGAAGTTGAAATCCCCTACTATTATTACCCTATTATTGTTGCACTCTCTGAGATTTGCCTACATATCTGCTCCTCTACCACTGCCTGACTGTTTGAAGGCCTGTAGTACACTCCCAGCCAAGTAATAGCCCCCTTTTTGTTTTTAAGTTCTACCCATATGGCCTCATTAGAGGAACCTTCTAAGATATCATCCCTCCTTACTGCAGTAATTGTCTCTTTAATCAACAGTGCAATGCCACCTCCTCTTTTACCCCCTTCCCTATCACATCTGAAGATTCTATACCCTGGGATATTAAGTTGTCGGTCCTACCCTTCCCTCAACCATGTCTCAGTGATTGCAATAATATCATATTCCCATATGTTAATCAACACCCTCAATTCATCTGCCTTACTAGTAAGACTCCTTGCATTAAAATAGATACAATCCAGCCTTGCATTATTTGCCTGAGCCTTAACAGATCTACATTTACTCTGACCTCTGAACTGACTAAGCTTCACATTTATATTTGATTGTACATCACCCCCTACTGTGCTTCCACTCTGTATCCCATCTCCCTGCCAAATTAGTTTAAACCGCCCCCCAATAGCACTAGCAAACCTCCCAGCAAGGATGCTGGTCCTGTTCTGGTTCAGGTGCAACCCATCCATCTTATACAGATCCCATCTTCGCCAGAAACAGGCCCAGTGATCCAAGAATCTAAAGCCCTCCCTCCTGCACCATCTCCCCAACCATGCATTCATCTGCTCGAACCTCTTACTCCTATACTCACTAGCCCGTGGCACTGGAAGAAACCCAGAGATTACAACCTTTGAGGTCTTACTTTTTAATCTGCCGCCTAGCTCCCTAAATTCTTTTTGCAGGACTTCATCCCTCTTTCTACCTATGTCATTGGTACCAACATGGACCACGACCTCCAGCTGTGCACCCTCACCCTCCAGAATACTTTGTAGCCGCTCAGTGATATCCAAGACCCTTGCACCAGGGAGGCAACATACCATCCTGGAATCATGTCTGCGACCACAGAAACGCCTATCTGTTCCTCTAACCATAGAGTTCCCTACCACTATTGCCCTCTTGTCCCTTTTTCTCCATCCCAGCACAGCTGAGTCAGCCATGACATTCCGGTCATGATTCTCAGTGCATTCTCCAGAGGAAACCTCCCTCATTGGTACTCAGAACTGAATAACGGTTAGAAAGTGGGTTATCCTCTGGGGACTCCTGCACTACCTGCCCTGACTTCTTTTTCTGTCCGGCATCCACCAAGCCACCCCCGCCCCCCGGACTGTGCTCGCCTCGGCACATGCCATCCATGTAGTCCTCCACTTCGCGGATGCGCCACAGTGACTCCAGCCACTGTTCAAGCTCCGAAACCTGAAGCTCAAGCTTCTGCAACCAGAGACACTTTCTGTAGACATGTTCACCAAGGTCCCATGGCACTTCCATGACTTCCCACATTGCACAGGACGTACATTCCGCTTGGCCAAGCTGCCCTGCCATTACATACTTTTACAATGAGAAAAACAAACTGCTATCCCTCTTCCCTTCTTGTAAATCTCTTCTGTACCCCCTCCAATGCCTTCAGATCCTTTTGGTGCCCAAAATTGGACATGCTACTCCAGCTGGGGAAAACTAGTATTATATAGAGGTTTAGCATAAGTTCCTGGTTTTTGTACTGTATACCACTATTTATAAAGCCCAGGATCCCATATGCTTTATTAACTGTTTTGTTAACCTGTCCCACCAGCTTCAAAGATTTTTGTACAAATACTCCCAGGTCTCTCTTTCTTGTACCCCTTTAAAATTGTACTATTTAGCATGGAACTTGGAAAATACAATTTTCTTATTTTGAAACTTGAGGAGATTAATTTAACTCTTTCTCAGGCATGAGATCGGTGATGCATTCAATATGCACACGAGAAGTGGGAAACCTGAAGCTTGTCCCAAACTCAGCTTTGGGCTTCATGACGATAATTGCGGTGAGCTGCTGATGGCAACTGGGCTTCCAGAGGCAGCTCATCTGTTTACCCCAGACCAATTTAGGTTGATCACAGTGCAGGCAAAGGCCCTCAGGTAGGTCCTTGTGTGGACTGGGGACTGAAGGGGGACAATAACAATAGCGGGGTCGGAATGAGGCAGTGGCCACAGTATTCCTCCTAGTTATACATTAAGACTAGTCAAAAACAAAAATCTTACAGTTTTGCTGGTGGCCTCCAGCGGTGCCTTTAAGGACCACTGGTTAAGCTGCAGAAGAACCAAAAAAAAATCAGTGCTGCTGAATTTTGGAAAGTGATCCTTAAATAGGCATTGGGCCCCTCAAGAGCATGTACAAAGGGCTTAATGTCTATTTGACAGAGCCACCAGGAACATTTAAATATAGCCTGACCCAATATTGTGGGACCTATTTCCACCGTTGTTCAACGCAGATCAGAGATTGGTGAATTTGGGCCTTTTTGCCCCATTTTGCACTCAAACGATGGGTACAATATAGTCCAATTTAGCTCCTTTGAGCTCTAAAATCAGACCCATTTGATATTCATGGAAAATGCTTTAAGCTTTTCATTAAATAGCAATTAAGAAATTGTGAGCAAATGAATGAGCCCATTCATTGTTACTGTCACACATTTAGAGCTTACATGTTTAGATAATAGCTGGAATTGCAAAAGGTAGTGAAGTGAATTACACATAATATTATTACAAGGTAATTTTATTAAACTTCTTAGCCAAGAACTGCTAGGTTGTTTTGAAATTCCTCTTTATTCTTTCAGTGGAGGTGTTTAATCATTTATTGCAAATGTGTTGATGCTTCGTCTAAAATAAGAAAGAGAAATTTCAGATGCCCCAGCTGGCCACCCGTTCCTGTGGAAGGAGGCCTGGTGCATTTTGAGGGCCAGGCCTCATTGCCATGGCACCAGCATGCTGCAGGTGTAGCTTGCTGACTCAGGGCCGGCACAGTATTGGATGGCCTGGAGGCTGACTTGGCCGGTAGGGATGCAGATCCGGGTTGGTGGGTGTGGGAGAAGAGGGCAATTGTGGAGGTGGGGAACCTGGGTGGCAGTAGCTCACATTATTCTTCTAGATTTCACAGCAGCAATTGTGCCCCTCCTGATCACACAACAGTAAAGTTACATTACCTTTTTAGTGCCTCTTCTGCTGCGCTAGTGAGAAGGGCCTACATGGTTCACACTCCCTTTAGTTGCCCATCTAAATGGCAATAAAAGTCCTATGTCCCTTGTTGAACCTTAATTTGCATATTGAAAAGGCCCGCTACCTGAAAGAGGTGGGCATTCTGGCCACCCAGCAGATGATGACAGTGGCCTGAGCACCCTGGTGTAAAAAGGGCAGTAAGCTATTTTTGGGTGGCTACCACCTTGCACACGCTGAGTAGCCGAAATAGAATCTACCCTGTTAAATGCAATATCAGGGACCTTATCTATCTGCCCTGTGTTTATTTCTTCTATACCAGCGTGTGTGTGACTTTGAGCACAGAATCATATATATCAATGTTCACTACCTCAACATCAGCCACAACACCTTTATTCTCAGGCAATCAAGGATACCTGCATTATTTAAGTTACATGGAACATTCAAAGTAGCTGCTTGGAGACCAAGTATCCCCTTTGCAGCCATAGCTAATACTGATAGATGGGTGCAACCGTTATCAAGCATACCACTGGGATTCTGAAACAACGATGTTGCTTTAAACAATCAGTGTTCTGCAATTTAGTCTCACATTCTTATAGCATGCTGAACAATTTTGACCTGCAGGCAGACATCCACATCTACCCGTGGCAAGATGAGGCAGACTAGATGCAAGCAGGAAAAGACCTCCATGAGCAAGAGGATATGAAAGAACCACCACAGAGGAACCTGCACAGTCTGCACAAAACCCTCAATAGAATCTCAGACAAAAACTTCAACTTGATCATCACCCTAATACATTGCATCATGCAATGACCAATCACATCTGACCCAATATCGGCTAGTGTTGTATCTCAACTCCTATTTATTTCCTTCTTTCCTGTGCTAAACTCAGAACAATTTCTGCACACAGAATTATTTAACTACTTTCAAATATGTATTGTGTGGTCCCCCTACTGTTCTGAATCAAAGTGCTTTTTTCAGTATATATGATTAATTATGCGCTCTAAAAACAAACCTATTAATCTGTCAACGTGCTTCCTCAGTAACTGAAATCATTTAGGTGGCTGCGTGCTGAGTTTCAGTTCAATCCCCTTGGGACTCAGTCTTCTTCAGCTAAGTCTTCAAATGACCCAGTTACTGGCTCAGCCACGTGACTTTATGTAAACTGTTTATTCCTTCATGCTTTCTGGCACCTGCACAGTCAATGCCAGAGCATGGGGTCCAGGTTTGGATCTGTTCAGAGAGCTAACACCTTGATCTCTGCCAGTTCCAGCCATATACTGCTGCTGGGCCATGGATCTCTGTGTCCATTGATCTGTATGACAGCAGACCTGATGGCACCAATGAGATCTGTAAATCTCTATTGCTTTTCTCAATCTGCCAATCTGCCAATACCTGAAAGCTAGAAGAGTGAGCTGGTGATTAAATGATGGACAAGGCAGCTACTGCAGATGCCCATGGAATTACCACACACTTCATGATGGACTTCCTGTACAGATAGGATCTGTGGACTCCTCCTCAGCTGTTTCAGGTTACTGGTCACAGTATCTATCAATGGTTTCCCATTTCTGTGCTTGGAAAATATCCTTTCTAAAACAAGCCCTGTGGGGTGTGCATTCCTTGGCTGCTAACTCTTGTTCCCTTTTTTTGCCATGTTTATAATGACACGTCTTGACATCATCTATAATTTTTTGTTGTTTAGTTTAGAGACACAGCACTGAAACAGGCCCTTCGGCCCACCAAGTCTGTGCTGACCATCAACCACCCATTTATACTAATCCTACACTAATCCCATATTCCTACCACATCCCCACCTGTCCCTATATTTCCCTACCACCTACCTATACTAGTGACAATTTATAATGGCCAATTTACCTACCAACCTGCAAGTCTTTTGGCTTGTGGGAGGAAACCGGAGCACCCGGAGAAAACCCACGCAGACACAGGGAGAACTTGCAAACTCCACACAGGTTATATGCTCAACATTTGCTGAATTTATAAATGCACACTAGAAACAAGAACCCTGATGTGAATTGGGAAATTTCAGGCACTGTTCCTGCAGTTTTCTCTCTTAATATTCTGAAAAACTGGGAGCACATTCATGGTTTCCACTGGAACTGCACAGTCACAGAATTGTCTCTTGGCCCAGACCAGATGTAGGCCTTATATAGCACCAATTCTGACCCATGTAAATGCATCTCATTAGAAAAGTTGTCAATGGACTCATCAGCCAATTCCTCCACACTGGCTAAATCCTCCCACCCTCTCCTGGTTACTATATCTAGTTCTAAAGCTATTCTCTTTCATATATATTTGTGGCAGTGTTCACCTTATCATTTACAATCACAGAATATGGGACACAAAACTGAAAGAGAATGCTGCAGAGCCAAAAGAATGGCTCCTGATTATAGTATCCGTCCTGTAGGCTAACAGCTATCCTCAACAGTTACTGTGCTATTACAAAATTGTTTAAGCAGTGAGTTATCAATTATTAGATTTACTACTAATTAGAGATTATATAAACTTTATTCGTAGAAGCTGATCAAACACTATAATAAGTGTGTAAAGTAAATATATATATATAAATAATTCAGTTCTCTGTGTTCAAACAGAATGGAAAGAGACTAAAAAATAAAAAGGCTCCAAACTATGTCAACGGAAGCACTAGAACAATCGAGTAAAGGTTACAGGATCTGAAACAGGAAATATTTAATGCACGTTTTCTCGATCAAAATGTTTTGGAAAATGCTGATAAAGGCGAACTGGCACTATATTTGTGCTCAATGAATAGCACTACGTCAGTGCAAATATGTTATTTAGTATTTCTCCACATTTTCTGGAATAGAGCACTTCTGACTCACAGGCACGAATGCTACCAACAAACAGCATTCTGACATTACTGTAACCTATTAGTTCTGTCTCATTCACTGGTTTTGTGTCTGTATTTTTCTGCTTTCTAATTGGTTGTTGTCAGGTTTGATTATTTCACCCATTACATTTCACAAAAGACAATTAAATATATTTTGGAAAAAAAATCAAACAAGTTCTACAACGAATCATATTCTACAGAAACCAACCAATCACATTTATGAATCACATTCTGTACATCCCCTGTGGCATTTGGGCAGTTGACCCCATCCAGTCCATTCTCAGGTCACAGATACATCACTCTCTCTTTTTCAGGTACAGCTTCAGACCTTGCTCCTGGGCCAGCACACCCAGGGTCCTGTTCTCTCTCAGTTTTAGCAACAACTTTCATGGTCCCCAGCTTTCATGCCCAATCTCCCAGCTTAGCTTGTGCAGGAGGAGTGTTAAATAATCAATAAAGATAAATTGCATTAATGTAGATGGATATAAGGCTGATCCAGAAAAGCAGGTGTATGACTGGCACTGAGAGAGTCCTGACCTGGTAGAGCAAGCCCTGTGCCAATTTCTTTCTGGCCTTCAATTCTCTGCTTGTATATTTTTAGTCAGCTCCCACCTATTTCCAACATGAGCTTAATTAATGAGCTGGATCTAATGCAAAAATATTTAAATGCACAATTAGCAATGATATTTGTGTTGAGTTTGCCCATATAGTTGGTGCCCCCATTTAGAATGAGAACAAGGGAAGCTTGATAAATGAAGGCGCTTTTAAATAGCTTTCGGAAGAGCTATTTTGTATTATTTACAGCACCTTTATAATGAAAGTGCTTTATGTTAGACCTTTCTGCTACAGTTCTGATATTTTATTAATACTAGTTGATCTTCCATTGAAGTGATTTATGACTTTAACCCCTTATAGGGACTAAACCAATTCAGGAGTACATCCCTATGAAACTCGTTTAATTAAGTTCAAACCAGACAAACTCTTAAAGACACTTATTTGGGTCCAACGAATTGAACGAGTTTTCCCTCAAAGAACAAAAAACTAACAGAGAATAGTACCATCTTTCAGATAGCCTATTTTTAATAATAATGGCTAAGTCAGAAATATCCCAGATATTATAAGGGTCTGGGAAACTCTCTTCAATATGTATCTCTCCACGTAAAGAGGCACAGAGAGGGGTTTCTTGTAGTTGTATACAGAATGCTACATGAGATGATTTATAAACTTTTATATATTTATTAAAGAATTTAACATGCAATACGCTTTTAAGTGGATAAGTATACTACAATATCAAAGATTACTAAGAGATGTAAAACATAATCTTATTTCTAAAATAGAATCCAAAAGTTCAACCTTGACAATATTACAGAAAAATACCTTAGAATATCCATCAAAATTCAAAGTAAGCTGTTACCGTAAATTCCCTGAGTAAGCCTCCTGCTTAACAAAACACTCGGTTAAGAGCAGAATTCTCTTGTCATGGAGTCAGCCGTTCTTACCATAGGTTGAGAAGCATCGATGAGGAATTTCAATACCACTGATTTTTCGATTCAAAACTCTCACGTTTATGCTGTTTCTAACCTATTAACTCATCTTTTGGAATGTAGGTGTTACTTTTCTGTGCATGTTTTTCCCGCTTTCGTTATCCATGTATGGTAATATCATTAGCTACTTATTCCCAATTAATTATCTGCTGAGAATTCCCTTCTCATGAAGTTGTGAGCTTTTATCTGGTCAAAATGTTTGTGGTGTTTTATAGTAACACTTACACTTAACTTTATAAATGTGTTTTATACTTAAAAGATTTTTGATTAAATTTGCGCAGTAACTGTTTTTTCCTTTTTGGGTTAAATTGGGTTTACGTGGCATCAGTTTTTGTAGGTAACATTCCATTTTGTGATTGATCATTGTGATGGTTCTTTGATGGTACCTTGTATCATCTCCTTCAGTCAGTCTGTCTATATTATCAACATTATCAATTAATTAGGATTATAGTTATCAGTATGGACCATGTATAGCCTTTCTCATTTAACTTAAAAGGTGTTTCTGGTACCCATTCCATTGTAACAGGGATGTTTATGGATTTTTAACTCTGCCCTTAAAGGGAATTTCAGTGAGTCTTGTAACCTGACCATTTATTCAATCTTTAATTCTAAAAGGTATAACGTATTAATTATATCTAAATTCTACCTAATTAAGCCTATTATACCTATATTTCATCACACCATGGCATTGCATACAGGGAGACAACCATAAGTGTAGTCTTCAAGTGAAGCAGGGCTAGAGAGGGAGATGCAGACATAATTCAGGCCCTTTTAAAATCCATTATTTCTATTTTACTTTGTATAATACCATGATTTTATATTATTGATAGTTAAGTAGCAAAGCACATGACTTTGGGAAGCAATGGAGTTCAACTGGTTGAAGCATAACAGTTTCTCTCCAGTCTCTCCAGGAACTGGAGACTCAAAACTAAGGCATTACAGAATCTTCACTGTCAGAACAGTTTAATTATACTGTGTCACATTCACATCAACAGTTTCCATTTGTCACACTCACACAAGGAGGAATTATGAACTATATAATGAAATTATGAAGCAAACCCAAAACAAACAATTTTCCTACAAAAGAAAATGGAGTCAAAATGTCAGGTGACCTTATCCTGCACTGCTAATACTCATAGAAACTGCAAGGGCCATTAACCAATCTTCATGACTGGACAAGCCTTGGAGAAGGCTTTAAACTGTAAATGACCCATTCTGTGTTAATGGCTACTTCTCTCCAATGAATTGGGTTAATAATGGCATTGTAGACTTGGCGACTCCAAATTCAAACTGTAGAGAATGGGTGTGAAAAACTCCACTTTATCAAGATGGAATGATGATGAGTGACACCCAGAAGCCACTATCTAACAATGGCATCGCCATCAGATACCATTTATGTGAACAATGAGAGAGAAAATCTGGTCACATGACAGAAACCAGGTTTCAGATAAAGAGCTTAATAAAGGTATATGCTGGCAGACAAAGGAAGAAGAGAGAGATCCATCTATGCCTTTGAAGAGAAGGGACCCTGCCTAAGATTAACAGCTTTGAACTACATGTAGGCAGCAACTGGAGTTTGGCTTTGAACTCCCTATCTGAGAAATCAGACCAGGATTTTGCCAGTGACATTTGGCTGGAATAAACAAAAGCAATCTTCAGCAGTGCATCCACCTTCTTAAACCTCCCAAGTCTTTATTCAGTGAACAAGGGAACAGAATACAGGTCAGCATCATTTCAAGTCTTCATTCCAGAGAAAAGCAAGTTAAACAGAGGACACTTTTAAACCATCAGATCTAAATGAATGTTATCTTCTAATCTCTATCTTTTTGTGTGTGTGTGTGTGTGTGTGTGTGTGTATGTGTGTGTGTATCTGTATGTGTGTGAGAGTGGGTGAAGTTATATACATTTTCAGGTGTTGTATTATAAACATTTACCTTTCTTTTAAACTTATGAGAAAACCTGTCATTTTTCTGTTTGTTGACCATTAAAACGCTCAGGGGATAAAACACATTTTTTTACAAAATGCTGTCTTCAGTCAGTTGAGAGGTGATAAACGGTCAACCATCCCTATCAACTCTCAACTGTCCGTAACACATTATAAATGTAGGCACATGGATTTATAATATGATAAATTGGCAACAGGAAATAAGGCTTCATAGACTACAAGTGGGTGCAGATGCAATATTTTTAATATATTATAGATATTATTTGGTTTCTGCAAACAGTACAGACAGCATAGAAAAAATGAAAATAAAAGCACTATAGGCACTTCCTGGGTAATGGGAAGATAATACAAGATTTAAAAATCAATCTAAAATATTTGCACATTACTCAAGTGATATGTGGTCCCAGATTTTGCAGTCAGTGGCAAAGGAATGGTGCTCACTGTTCACCTTGCTGACAGCTGCCCACAAAGTTTATGCTGGCTTCAGAGTGGAGACTTGCTCTAATCGGGCATGGTGCCCTTTGCAGGAGATCTGTGGCATCTGTGAGCGGGGCATAAAACAGTGAGTCTCTTCAACTAATCAGATTGAAGAATCCTCACTCTGAGACATGCAGAGTCCAAACCAGGAAGTATAAAGCATGAAATATAAGTTAGATTTAAATGACATACAGAAAGCTGAATAAAGATTATAAAAGACAGGTGGGATTAAGAGAGAGAGATCAAAGAGGCAAACAGAAAAAGTTTAAAAAAAAATCATTTTAACGAGAGAGGTTTTTTGGCAGTAGTTATCAATTGTCACGCTGTTAAAAATTCACTTACTCCTGAATGCACCAGCCCAAATGCTGACTTTAGTTGGGAACAAGTAGGCAGGTGCACGCCACTGCATGTCTTTCAATGCCAAGTATATCAGCCAGGACTGTTACTGCATACCCTGTGGAGGAGCGGGGTATCTCCAGCAGAAAATGCTGGATTTTCACTTTTAAATGCGCATGTGTAAACACAAGAAGTTGCTGATCAATTTACTCCATTATAACGGTGAGTGCTGATAGCCTTACCATTATTACTAGTGCAAAATCCGGACCATTTTGTGTAGATGGATGTATTTGGGTTGTCATGATGATTATAAATACAATACCTTGCACTCTTGGGAAGCCTGCCAGCTAGTATAGGCACTCTGTCCTCTTCATTTTTTGTGTCTTTACCACTGCAAATTGATAACAATGCTCCCCTAAAGCAAATTTGTCATCAGTTATTTGCCTCATTCTGGTACCAACTACAGACAGCCTTATCAAAAATGATCTTGTGGCATAGAGCTCAATGACACAGTGATCTTGACTGGAACAGGAAAAGCTGTGCCTGTGTTTTAAAGGTTGTAAGTTGGGATGTGGCAAATGGCACCGCTCGGTCACTATTTCTACATTGAATTGGAAATGGTGAGCACAAGCATCCTCTGTTATCACAGTTGAGAGTGACATATTCTGTATCCACAGCTCTGGGTAGTGGCAGGACTGCAAGTAGAACCTGAAGTATCTTTACCTCTGCAGATAATGCCGCACCATGAAGTGGTCCCTGCTCACCCAGATAAAAAGTATGGGAGTTGACGCAGCAAGTCTTATCCTCCCAACACTCAAAGAAGTTAGTTCTGTTGCTGTAGCATTTGGCACTTTATATGTGTAGCAATCATAATATTTGTGCATAAAAGCAGCACAGGAAAGAAAAGAACCTTTGCAAATTGTTCAATGCACAAGTAGCAAAATGCTTCCAAACAAAATTTTAAAAAAGAACTTTCGTTTATATAGCACTTCTTTCAGCCTCAGGATATCTCAAAGCTCTTTACAGCCAATAAAGAACCTTTTTTTGAAGTATAGACATGGCAGTAATATAGGAAATGTAGCAGCCAATTTGTGCACAGCAATGTCCCACAAATGGCAATGTGATAATGATAGGATAATCTGTTTTAGTGATATTGTTTGAGTGATAAATATTGGTCAGGACACGAGGGAGAATTGCTCTGCTCTTCTTCAAAATAATGTCATGGGATCTTTCATATCCATGTGAGAGGACAGACAGGGGGCTGATCAGCGGCGCACTTTTAAATTGGCGTCGCAGAGCCACTGCAATATTTAGCGTGGCGGGTCATTATAATAGGCGCGAAGCGCACCCACACCCGCCCCCCCCCCCCACAAATGACATGGAGGGGCCGGGATTTCCTGCGCCAGTATCGACGTCAGGTCAGTTGAGCCTGGGGTCTATTCAAAGGACAGCGAACACATCAGTGATGCCTCCACGGCCAGAACAGAGCTACTGGGAGAACTCCTTGTCTGCAGAAGACTGATCTCAGTGTGGACATCCCAAAAGTTTGAAGACGGCGTCGGAACAGCTTTCCAGGGTGGCCCCCACACTTCAGTGATGCCTTCCTGCTCACTCTTCTCCAGGTTATGCAGGCAATGCGGGAGGACCTCTTCCCCAGTGATGTCAAGAAGAGGCCCTCCCGCCTGACCAAGGCAGCCTGGCTGGAACTGGCAGAGGAGGTCAGTAGCCGTGGAGCCATCAGGCGTGATTGGGTACAGTGCCGGAAGAGGATGAACGATCTGCTTTGCTCTGCAAAAGTAAGTGGCACTTTAGATCAGGGATCCACTGAACCTGGGAGTGCCCACAGACAGTGGTACATGTGTACCACTGCCATGCCAAAGACATGGAGGTTGGGCAGGGAGGAAAGATGTGACAAGAATGGAAGAATGTATGATATAACTAACCCTTGTCTGCTGCTCAGAGCATGGCACCTACATGACAGGCTCACTCAGTAGTGCAGACCAAACATCCCCCACCTTTGTGCCCAGTGCCCCTCTTGTGACATGTGCCATGCTGTTGATCTGCCATGCTTAATATCTGCCTCCTTGCTCCTCCAGGCAAAGACAGCACACATTGCAAGGGAGGACAGTCGTATCGGTGGAGGGATGCCAGACATTAGAAGGCTCATAGACACTGAGGAGGAGGCCCTGGAGATATTGGCTAGCCATGTGGAACACTCATTCTGTGAAGTAGACCTCGGGGTCCTGGGTGAATATGTGTCCACTTGATATAAACAATGGTCACTGTGAAATTGTTGTTGTATGATACAATGATGTTATATTTGCGACATGCATAACATCAAGACTGACAGTGTACTCTCCCCATTGTATTTTCCAGGTCAAAGCTCTGAATTAATCCCAGTGGCCCATGACACCTCCCATATCTCGGAGGAAGAGCCATCCTCTGAGGAAGCAGCGTCCCATGACACTAACGCACCTTCCACCAGCACAGATACTATCACCTCGGTGGGTATCTGTTCAGCCATAGAGTCTGGGTCACAAGCTGGTGAGAGCACTGCACCTGTGCCCGAGGAGCTGACTGAGGCTGAGAAAGCTGATGCCCCTCTCAGTTGGAGGGCTGTGAGTGGAGGGGCCCGTGCTGAGCCCCAGGCTACTGATGACCCTCTGTTGTCAAAAAGCACAGGGCATGCTGCAGCTGATGTAGCAGTCCTGGCAACAACTGGTGGAGATGCCACAGGCTGTGCGCAGCCATGAGCGGATGATGGGGGAGTTCATCCAGGCCATGACATGGCCTTGGAGCACATGGCTTCATCCATGAAGAGGACGGCAGCCCTCTTAGTGAGCCAAATTCCATTAATACATGCTGACCTGCAATCCCTCACCGCCACCATAACATCTAATCAGCAGTGGCAAGACGAGAGAGGGACCAGTGGCATGGAGACTGTCCCTACCTCTGGTCCTTCCCGGGAGAGCAGCGAGATTCATACGAGCCTTGAGAGGGAGGAGGTGAGCCTGCGCGCCATATCTGGGTTTCCCCCTCAAGGTGATTCTAATGCGGACGCCGGCTCCTCCCCCGGTGAGTCAAGCACCAGCAGTCACGACGTCTGAGGAGAATTCTGAACTGGCACAGGATTTCCCCAGCCAGCTGGGGCCCTCCAGGCCTCATGAGCACAGAGGACAACTGCCAAAGGGCAATCAGATCATCAGCCGCTCTCCAGTTGGGCTGTTAGCGCAGAGGTGACACCGCGAAGGAGCACTTGCAAATGGGAACACACGGGTGCCACAACAATGTAACTAAGTATATCACAAAATGTTCTTCACCAACATTTTTACTGTGTGAATTACGTGTGCCAGCATATACTGCTCATGTCTCATCCCTTTACCTCATTGGCCTTTCAGAACTACCAATGTATGGAATAACATCATTGCCATGCCAGCATTACTCATGTGCGTATCCACAGATGCAGTAACATGGACAATGGCTCAGTATTCTGCTGCCTCTAATGGTTGAAAAAAAGATGTTGCAGATGCAGATTGCTGCACAACAGATGAACGAGGGTGCTGTGTGGCTTGCAGAGCTCATGGTGCTTCCTATGGTGTGAAAAACCTTTGATCAATAAGGCGCTGCCGTCCATCCCTAGCTCACTGCTCACCCGCCATGTGGCACCTGGGTGCTTTCTGCCTCCCATGCACCTTTCCTGCTGCAATTCCTCAGCATCCTCATAATCCAAGGAGGAGTCCTGCTCACGTCTCCCCTCATCCTGCAAGGCCACCCCACTACTGAGTGCGTAGTTGTGCGGAGCACAGCAAACAGCAACGATATGAGCTACCCTTTCCAGCTCATACTGCAGGACACCACCCAATCTATCCAGGCAGCGGAAGCACATTTTCAACATAGTGGCTGTTGTAGCTCCGTGGCTGGCGTTGTATCTCTCCTCTGCAGCAGTGGTGAGGTATCTCACCGGTGTCAGGAGCTATGTATGCAAGGGGTAGCCCTTGTCTCCAAGAAGCCACCCTTCCATCTGAGCCATTTCAGTTAACAGCAACGGCAGCTGGAACTGGCACAGGATGAAGGCGTCATGGCAGCTGCCTGGAAAGCAGGCACAGATTTGCATGAATCATTTCCGGTGATCACATACGAGCTACACATTGATTGAGTGGAATCCCTTACGGTTTACGTATTCAGCTGGTCACCTGACGGGACCCTTGATGGCCACATGGGTGCAATCTATGGCCCCTTGCACCTGTGGGAATCCTGTGATGGAGCCAAAACCGATGGCCCTCTGGGCTTGGCTTTCAGGGTCCATCGTGAAGCTGGCATAGTCACCAGCCCTCCAGAACAGGGCATCGGTGACCTCCCTGATGCTGTGGTGCACTGTTGAATGTGAGACCCTGCAAAGGTCTCCAGTGGGCCTCTGAAATGATGCATAGGTGCGGAAGTTAAGAGCCACTGTCACTTTGAGGGCCACAGGTACAGGATGTCCACCAAATCCCAAGAGCTGCAGCTCATCGTTGAGCAGGTCACAGAGATGTGTCACCGCCTCTCTCAACATCTGCAGTCGTCTCTGACACTGACGCTCTGACATCTGTAGGTATGTCATGCGGGACCTGTAGATGTGTGGTGTTCTATAGTGGCGAGCTCACCTTGGGTGCTGCTCCTCACAACCAGGGGCCTCTACGTGGGCCGCACCTGTCTGTTGGTTTTGCTGGCGACACAGATGGATCCTCACAACAAGTGGAACAATGAATATTAGGTGAAACATCTCCATCTGCAAGTTACAATTAAACACGGTTCTTTCACTTCTTTGAAGGTACCTAACGGGGCAGAGATTGATGTTGAGTGGTACATCAGGTGCTTTCATGCAGCAACTATGTGGCATGGCATGGCATTGCCCGTCTTAGCTCCCACTAGGAGTGGCACAGCATGACCACATTCACAGTGTAACAGCTACATCGATTGGCCCACCAGCCAGATCACCTTCACACGTCTACCATTTCTGGCACTGTTCCCATCTACAGGGTGACCGGAGTGCCATTGCTCCTTCACACACACAATCAATGGCACAGAGCTGACAACCACTACAGAGGGCGGGCACACGGTTCCTCCCTACACGTCTGCAGAGCTGTGCCCCCAGTAAGACTAGCCCCCCTCTGTTCACCGGAAGATGCCGAATGGAGACGTTAGAGGCAGTGGGATGCATAATGAGGCAAGGTAAGTAGTGATTTGTATATTTAAATTGATGTGTCACCGTTTAGCGGCCGGGGGGCCGCTCCGAGTTCCCGCTGCTACCGGTAAAACCGGGGCGAGGTCCTCTGGGTGTCGGAGAGCGTGGCAGGGCTCTCCCGGAAGTATTTTCTGGGCGCCCACCCACCACGACCCCCAACGTCAGGAGGTGGGGTGGGGCTGATAAAATTCAGCCCAGGGTTTCAGTTAATGTCTGAGCTAAAAAACAGTGCAGCACTCTCTTAGTACTGCACTCAAGTGTCTAGATTATTTGCTCAGCTCAGCCCCAGGACATGACTGCAGTTGTTCCTCATGGCAATATCCTGGGACCAACCATCTTCAGCTGCTTCATCAGTGATCTTCTCTTAATCATAAGGTCAGAAGTATTTGCTGATGATTGCACACTGTTCAATTCAATTTGGAACTCCTCAGATACTGAAACAATCCGTGCGAACATGCAGCAAAACCAGGACAACATTCAGGCTTGGGCTGATAAGTGGCAAGTAATATTCTCGCCAACAAGTGCCAGGCAATAACCATCCCCAACAAGAGAGACTCTAACCGCCTCTATTTAATATTCAATGGTATTACCATCATTGAATCCCCCACCATCAGCAACATTTGGTGCGTTGCCATTGACCAGAAACTTAACTGGACCAGCCACATAAATATGTGGCTAGGTATTCTGCAGCATGTAACCCCCCTCCTGACTCCCCAAAGACTTTCCACCATCTACAAAGCATAAGTCAGGAGTGTGATGGAATATTCTCCACTTGCCTGGATGAGTGCAGCTCTAACACTCAAGAAGTTCGGCACCATCCAGGACAAAGCAGCCTGCTTGATTGGCAGCACAAAACTCCTCAAAAATTCACTCCCTCCACCACCGACGCACAGTGGCAGCAGTGTATCCCATCCACAAGATGCACTGCTGCAACTTGCCAAGGCTTCTTTGACGGCACCTCCCAAATCCATAACTTCTACCACCTAAAAGGGCAGGGGTAGCAAGTACATGGGAACACCACCATCTCCAAATTCCTCTCCAAGTTGCATACCATCCTGACTTGGAAATATATCAATGTTGCTAGGTCAAAACCCTGGAACTCCCTACCTAATAATACTGTGGGGGACCTTCACCTCACAGACTGCAGCAATTCAAGAAGATGACTCTCCACCGTCTTCTCAAGGGTGGTGGAAGCAGAGACAATCACTGACTTCAAGAGGAGGTTGAATGGCCACCCGAGAGAAATAGAATTGCAGGGCTACGGGGATCGAGCCGGGGAGTGCAACTGGTTGCATAGCTTCATGGAGAGCTGGCATGGACTCAATGGGCAGAATGGCCTCCTTCTGTGCTGTAAATGACTTTATGGCTTGGATTCTATAGGCCTGCCGCCGAAAAAGGCGGTGTGTGAAAAGAATGGCGGCCCGCACACACAGGGCGCACGTCGCGGAGCTGCCGCGATTCCAAACACGGTGGCTCATTAGCATGGCCGGGGCGGCCACTACCCCCACCGACGACATGGAGGGGGCAGGCGAGCCATCCACGTCAACGGTGTCCAGTGCCACTGCGCAGGCGCCGCGCCATTTTTAAAGGGCTTAGAGCCCCAAATGACCATTTCAATTCTTAAAGGAACATTTCATTTTATAGTAATAAATGTAATTGAAAAATTTTTTTCATCTCCTCTCCCACCACCTCCCCCCAACAGCGTTACATTTAATTCCTTGTCCGATCACCCCCCTAAAATACTTACCTTCCACCCCGAAGGTCATAAACTTTAACCCTCAACCCCTTTCCACCATTCCCCCAACCAATCTGAAGAGTTTGACCCCACTCCCCCACTGAGGAAAGTACCTCCTCCCCTCTTCCCACAGGAATCACACCTCATTTTGCCGGACGGGGATCCGAATGTGCGGCATTGCCGACCAACAGAGTGAAGATAGATACAGCAAATCAGGAGGTAACAGGCCCTTCATTAATTCAGGTAAGGTAATTTATTTAAATATGTAAATTGTGGTCCTGTCACCGAGCGGGGGGTTGGGGGAGGGGCCGCCACGAGGCCTCTCCGCCACTGTTGAGATCGGGCTGGGCCCTCATTGCATCGGGGTCAGTGGCGGGCCTCATCTGGAGCGATCTTCATGCAACCCCGCTTTCCCCCCCCCCCCACCCCGCCACCGTTCCTGACGTCGAGGGCTCTATAAAATTCAGCCCTGTGACTCTGTAATTATGAATGGGCAATAAATGTTAGCCTTGACAGCTACACCCACATACTATGAATGAATTATTTAAAAAACAAGTCTGTGGAGTGGGACTTGAACATACAGCCTTCTAATACAAAGGTTAAAGTGCTACCAACTGAGCTATGGCTGAACAACAACTAATTGCTGCCAAGAGATTCTGCTAAGGCCTTACCTGCTCAATACTCACTCCCACTTATATGTGGGTGAAGCTATTGCTGTGGTTAGAGCTTTACCCAAACTCGTGAATTTCAAGTGGGATAAGTCTCAAACATATTAACCATCTTAATGGGGTCTGTGCTGCCACAACACAGCACCTTTCTGTCCCACAAAATTGATTGTCAGAAAATTGGGCATGCTAGAAATTAAGCACAAACAGTCACACACTTAATTTTCCAACTCATGCCTGCTGCTTGTGAGTACCCACACTGCCAGAAAAGTCTTGTAAAATTGAAGGCTTAGTGTAACTGTGCACCACCAGAAAATTGTCCAAACACCCTTAACAGCTGAAGATCAGCATATTGCCCCCTGCCTACTCAGTTTCCAAACATTCCAACAACCTCAATGACTTTTGGGTGATTTATGTCTTTAATGATGAAGAAAGATTAAATCGGATTAATATAGAAATGATATTATCTTCTGTGTAAAATGACAATGTCCAATTGTTTTAATAAGACAGAGCATATAAGGATTGCTTTCTTTCTATGAACATTGTGATGCACAATAATCCTCATAAATCTTTCTTTGCACTAACATGCTATTTATTGCAGAGATTAGTGGAATGGTTTTAAATATCTGAAATATTTGCAATAAATAATGATGACATCACCATGGCGTGATCAATACCCAGCTAACAATTACAAAGCATAAATCGTTATATTTAAGCTTTAATGAAATTCTACTTTCCATAAATTAGTCCTTAATTTGTTATTGATCATTTGTATTAAAATTCCAAAACATAAAACATATTTAGTGGGAATTAATATAAAAATGGAGTGATCAGTCATTCTCCAGACATTGAAGTCCCTCAGTTTATAGTTAATACTGGAGCATAGAGACAGCATTCCCACAAACCAGCAGCAAGAATATTTTAACAGCAAGCTATGGCATCTAATTTGATGCTAGTTGCAACTATTCAAACCTGCTGACCCCCAAAAAGTGCATTATGTAGTATAATACATATTAACATATGCAAGTAAATGTGAAATTATGCTTTGCTGCAAGAATACAAAATAGAGTCTACAAGGAGACCATGCATATTTCTTGCAGTCTGTGATATTTTTATGATTAAACAATTTTCTGAATACCAAAATGCTTTCCAAGGAACACCAGGACCAAGAACAAATGCATGAGCAATGATAACAAAACAGTTTAAAAAGTATCCAATCCTTGTCAAACAGCACAAGGTAGTTGAAAAATACTCAGTGGCTTGCAGAAAGAACAAACCTGACATGTATGATATTTGCATATTGTTAACTGAACACTGGACAGCCTCCAAACCCTTACACTGCTTCTGTTATTCTTTGACGGGAATGTTCTGGAGGATCCGGAAATAAAAGCCTACTATTTTATTCTTTCATGAGATGTGGGCGCCATTGGCAAGGCCAGCATTTGCTGCCCATTCCCTTGACAACTGAGTGGCTTACGAGGCCATTTCAGAGGGCAGTTAAGAGTCAACCACATTGCTGTGGGTCTGGAATCACATGTAGGCCAGACCAGGTAAGGACAATAGATTCCCTTTCCTAAAGGACATTAGTGAACCAGGTGGGTTTTTACAACAATTGATGACAGCTTCATGGCCCTATTACTCATGGAAGGTGCTATCAAAGGAGACTTAATGAGGTTGCTGCAGTGCATCTTATAGCTGGTACACACTGCTGCCACTGTGCACTGATGGTGGAGAGAGTGAATGTCTAAGGTGGTGAATGGGGTGCAGATCTAGTCGGATGCCTTGTCCTGGATGGTGTCAAGCTACTTGTTGGAGCTGCACCCATCCAGGCAAGTGGTGAGTATTCCATCACACTCCTGACTTGTGCCTTGGAGATGGTGGACAGGCTTTGGGGAGTCAGGAGGTGAGTTACTTGTGGCTGAATTCCCAGCCTCTGACCTGCTCTTGTAGCCACAGTATTTGTATGGCTACTCCAGTTAAGTTTCTGGTCAATGGTAACTCCCAGGATGTTGATGGTGAGGAATTCAGCAATGGTAATGCTGCTGAATGTCAAGGGGAGATGGCTAGATTCTCGCTTGTTGGAGATGGTCATTGCCTGGCATTTGCGTGGCAAAAATGTTACTTGCCACTTACCAGCCCAAGTCTAAATGTTGTTCAGGTTGTGTTGAATATGGGCATGGACTGCTTCAGTATCTGAGGAGTCGTGAATGGTATGAAACACTGTGCAATTATCAGCAAACATCTCCACTTCTCACCTTATGATGGAGAGAAGGTCATTGATGAAGCAGCTGAAGATGGTTGGGCCTAGGACACTACCCTGAGGAACTCCTGCAGTGATGTCCTGGGACTGAGATGATTGGCCACCAACAACCACAACCATCCTCCCTTGTGTTATGTATCACTCCAACCAGCGGAGAATTTTCCTACAGATTTCCAATGACTTTAATTTTGCTAAGGCTCCTTGATGATGTCAAATGCTGCCTTGATGTCAAGGGCAGTCACTCTCACCTCACCATTTTGCCCATGTTTGGACCAAGGCTGTAAAGAGGTCTGGAGCCAAGTGGCCCTGGCAAAACACATGATAATGAGGAGACTAGACTGTGTCCATGTTGATACATTATTTGAATTACATAGGTTAGAGAGAACAAGGGGATAAACATATACACTACATAAGCCTAGAACTAGGTTAGATAACAGGAGATTTTTCTTTTTGAGAGGATCATAGATCTTTAGAATAAGTTGTTGGCTCATGCAGTGACTGCAGATTCACTGCAAATGTTCGAAAGGAAGCTGAACTAGTTCCTAGAAAAGGCAGATACCATTGTGCACAAAAGGTAGATGGTGATGATGTACCTCGTGATGATGGACCTCATGAGTGATGTCAACTCCGGAACTCATTTTTGATCATGTTTGGTGGTTGAGAAGCAATTTTACAGAATTTTTTCTTCTTTGCTTAGTCGGTAGCATTCATTTCTGAATCACAAGGTTGTGAATTCCAGTCCCACTCCAATTACTTGAGCACATAATCTAAGCTACACTCCAGTGCAGCGCTAGCAGATGAGACATTAAACTGAGCCACAATCTGCTCTCTTAGGCAGATGTTAAAGATCCCAATATTTCAAATAAGAGCAGGAGAGTTCTCTTCAGTGTTCTGCTGCATATTTATCCTTCAACCAACATCACTAAAGCAGATTATCTATTCATTTATCGCATTGCTGTTTGTAGGAGGTTGCTATTACATTACAACAGCACTGCACTTCAAAAATTGGCTGTAAATTGCTTTTGGACATCCTGAAGTTCTGAAATGCCCTCTATAGTTGGATTTTATGCAGGTAGAGGGGTCCTGACACTGGGCCAGACAGGTGAGGGGAACCCCGCCTCAGCCATTTTGGGAACCCCCGCCTGCATTTTACAGCACTCAGGCTCTGCGCCAGGGTTCCTTTAAGGATAGGAAACCCACCTCCAAGAGTTGCCAACCAATCTGAAGGCCAGTAGTTCAGCAGTTCCAGCATATTGGCACAGGAGCTTCCCCAGGGGCCCTCTGTGGGCCATAGATTGCCCAGGAAAGACCCCCCTCCCCCCAGCAGCCCAGAGAGAGGGCACCTGGTTACAGGGTAAGCTCCCCATGTGGCGGACAGCCCCCTCCCAACCCCCCACTGTACCCCCCCACCCCACTCCCACCGCTGGTAAAATGTCAGTGGCGATGGGAAGAGGCCCTTAAGTGGACGTCCTTGGCCTTTCCTGCCCTGAAAACATTGAATGACATCAGGAAGGTGGTGAGCACTGCACCCCTGCCTTCACGCTATTTAATTGTCAAACCATTCCCCCCCCCCCACCACCACCACCCTGCCTGTTTCTAGACAGCTGATACAATTAAGCCCTATAAATGCAAGTTTTTCTTTCTGACACCATTTGCACATTGATGAAATGAAGCATATCTAATTTATATGTGCCAGGGTGTTATTGTTATAGGTCCTGATGACCACATACGTGCATCAATCAGGCCCTGCACTTTTGAAAGCCTAGCACCTGGTAAAAGTGCTGAGCCTCTTATGTTGTTGCCTCTCTGACTTGGCACTTAAATAGGAAAGTGATGGAAGTGTATCCCTCACAATCAAGGCTTCTGCCTTATGTTTTATACATTAGTGAACTGATGACTACCTGAGATAGCAAATTCCATTAGTGGTGGCTTGGAATCAGCCTGTTGCTTAAAAATCTAATGCTGTGGTAACCTTTTCCTGCATGAGCAGCGTTGTCCCTGTGGAAGATCTTGTCTACAGGTCGAGCATTACTCCATAAACGCAGATGGCAAAGCCAGATTATTTCACATATCCTCAAGCAGGTGTTTGAAGATTTAGCTCCTGGGACAAGACTGAGAGGACACCAGATGCCTGAGGTACAGTTTCACCCCCATTATTTCCTCTGTATCAACTCTTCTATTTCTTCCAAATCCATCACAGCTATTGATTGCCCAATAAAATTCCTGTGCTGTATACCATGGTTGCTGCTAATGAAGCAGCTGGTGTCAGCAGCAGTGTTTTCAGAAAATGCAGCAATAAGCAGCGAGAGCAAGTAATGCATCAAAGGTAGTACAGATAGAGTGCTGTGAAAAACAAAGGCCGGGATTTTATCAGCAGCAACCAAGTTCCGACGTCAGGACCAAAGGCGGTTGGCATGGCTGGTGGCCAGGGGGCAGTGTGGCAAACACAATATTCTCAGGGCTGACCAGTTAATGGCCAGCAAGCAGGGGAGCCGGTCAGTTATGCAGCACAGGTGTGGGGAAGTTCCAGCTTGGGCAACGCTGACATCATCTTTAAAAGCAGCACTGTATTAGTAACAGCCCCAGAAGGAACAGCGAAGGAGCCCTTGAAACTGCACAAATTGATGACATGATCGAAGGCAAATCAAGGGTCACTCCACAATTCACTGATGCCTCTCTGGAGATGTTCCTACAGGCTGTAAGGGCTTGGAGAGTGTCCTGTTCCCTCAGGACAGGAGGAGAACGGCATGCCAAACCAAGCAGACCTGATGGAGATCGTGGAGGAGTTCAGCAGCCATGGGGTTGTCTGCTCTACCTGGCTGCAGAGCTGAGAGAGAGTCAATGACCTGATGTGTTATGGCATTGTGAGGGCAATGCAAAATATTAAGCTTGCAGCCTTAAACGTGATGGAAGATGAATATAAAATTGGAGAAGGGGTTGCCCACCCAGTTGGTGGAGATGCCCAGACATCAGCATTGACTGTCAGATACATGTTAGCACTCTGAGCAGGGCACTGGTCAGGCAGAGGTGACTCCTGCACAACCAGTACTGATTGGCTGCATGCAGCAGGCATGCCTGTGGCACCATGATGGACAGTTAGGCTGCCAGCCACACAGGAATGGCATGTGTCTTTGATGTTTGAGTAAAAATGGGAATGTATGTACTTGCAGAAGAGAGCTCACAATGCAAGGGAAAGATTAAGAACCAGAGGCAGTGAGCCCTGGACAGTAGACCCTCTCTGGTGGGTAGTTGCGTGCCCCTCTGCACTCTCCTTCTCTGTTCCCCCTTCCTGGCTCATGATCCTGGTGCCTTTCTAGGTGTTGCTGCAAGTCTCTCCCTCTCTTATGTTCCTATTCACTGGCGGTCTCAAAACTTGAGTGAATGAGGCCCATAGCAAATCACTGCACTCAGTTCTCAGGGCCTCCTACCCCACTTTCGCTGTACATTTAAGTGCCAAGTCAGAGAGGACACTCAGCCAGAATATGCTAGACAAACTTATCTTTGCTCCAGATTGCTACTGCCGTTGCTTCAGATTGCTAATGCCACTGTCTGCTCAGTATAACGCTCCCTACCAAACCACACGGCCTTTCACAATGGCTCCTGACTGCAGCCAACACTGACCTTCCCTTAGCTTCCACCCTCTTTATAGCTGGCGAGGCTCTGAAGCTCCATTGTTCCCATGTTCCCCACTCATAAGATGGAAAAAAGCTGTTAAACTCACTGTGTTACAAGGTTTTAATTTTGTATTAAAAACTTAGAATTATGTGTGTTTTGAAAACTGAGAAAAGGATTTTTTGCTCAGTGGACACCTGCAAAGAGTTGGAATTTCTGCAATGTTTTGAAAGGAAGTTCACAACAAAAGTTGAACTTTATGGGTGCTTTGAAAGGAAGTTGAACTTGTACAAGGACAGGAAAGCAGGCAATTTCAAGGAAACTTTTTTTTGACTGACAAGAGGCACTGTGTCTGGACATTTGACCATGGTCATGAAGGTTTTTTTCACTTTGGACCCTTTAAGAAGCCAGTGAGTTGGACAAAGTGTAGGCATTTGAAATCTTTGCTTTGACCTGCCTGGAGCAAGAGATGAAGACCCAGAAAAGTGTTACCTCTCTCTGTAAAGGAATCCTACATCTCTTGAGAAGAAACCCTGCATCCAGTGAGATTCCTGCTGCCTCCTGTATCCTAAGAAATCCTGAAATCTGAAGAATTCTTCTACTGCTAGACTGCTGCTGACCTAAGCAGACCTGTTGCTACACCCTTGATAGAAGACCTATGTGATGCCCGCTGCAGTTAAATTGCTGTAAATGCCTACCCATCACAGACTGTTCATCCACCTCGTCTGGAGAGACTGCGAGTGGCTTCTGACTATTCGACGCTGGGACACCTCACCATACCGAATGTGATAAACTCAGTTATTTTTATTATTCCATCTATTCCTAAGAAACAGCTGCAAACCAAAAATCCTTTTCCCCAGTTAACTTTTTTTAATGTATGTGCGTGTGCATGAGGGTTAAGGAATTAAGAAGTTTTCATATATATAGATTTATCTCGTTAGTAGTTAAGACCTATTATTTCTTTTCTAATAAATAGTTAATGTTGTTGCTGTTTAAAGAAACCTGGTTTGCTATGCTTTATTCTGGGGGACAAATAAAGTGTTTAATTTGGCTATTCTTCGGTAGGTGGGAAACTTTATTTGATATGCTATGTCCTGTGGAGTAGTGAGACTGAATTAACAGTGCATTACTCCCACTTTGGTCGTAACAACAGTTAATTGCCTGTTTAACAGACTTACTTACCTTCCCGCCATGTTCCAGTGCGATCTCCTCTCGCCAGCCCAGCCACCTCTGTAATAATCACTCGCGACATAAGTACATCAGACTGCCCTCGCAATGCCTTTCGCCACCATTTTGCCACCCCTCCCACCTCAACTCCAAAGCCCTGAGAAAATCCCAGCCAAAACGTTAAATACAATTTAAATATGATTAACTAAAATTAAGAGCACAGGTTTGCGTCTGCCTGCAATGAATTTGGCCTAACCATCAGCCTCAAGAAAACGAACATCATGGGGCAGGATGTCAGAAATGCTCCATCCATCAATATTGGCGACCACGCTCTGGAAGTGGTTCAAGAGTTCACCTACCTAGGCTCAACTATCACCAGTAACCTGTCTCTAGATGCAGAAATCAACAAGCGCATGGGTAAGGCTTCCACTGCTATGTCCAGACTGGCCAAGAGAGTGTGGGAAAATGGCGCACTGACACGGAACACAAAAGTCCGAGTGTATCAGGCCTGTGTCCTCAGCACCTTGCTCTACGGCAGCGAGGCCTGGACAACGTATGCCAGCCAAGAGCGACGTCTCAATTCATTCCATCTTCGCTGCCTTCGGAGAATACTTGGCATCAGGTGGCAGGACTATATCTCCAACACAGAAGTCCTTGAAGCGGCCAACATCCCCAGCTTATACACACTACTGAGTCAGCGGCGCTTGAGATGGCTTGGCCATGTGAGCCGCATGGAAGATGGCAGGATCCCCAAAGACACATTGTACAGCGAGCTCGCCACTGGTATCAGACCCACCGGCCGTCCATGTCTCCGTTATAAAGACGTCTGCAAACGCGACATGAAATCGTGTGACATTGATCACAAGTCGTGGGAGTCAGTTGCCAGCATTCGCCAGAGCTGGCGGGCAGCCATAAAGACAGGGCTAAATTGTGGCGAGTCGAAGAGACTTAGTAGTTGGCAGGAAAAAAGACAGAGGCGCAAGGGGAGAGCCAACTGTGCAACAGCCCCAACAAACAAATTTCTCTGCAGCACCTGTGGAAGAGCCTGTTACTCCAGAATTGGCCTTTATAGCCACTCAGGTGCTGCTTCACAAACCACTGACCACCTCCAGGCGCGTATCCATTGTCTCTCGAGATAAGGAGGCCCAAAAGAAAGAAGAGCACAGCAACATAGGAAGATAAAAGATGGGAACAAAAGTAGATCACTCAGTCCCTGAAGCATGTTCCATTTTTCAATTAGAAATGTTGTTGGATTTACTCCAGAAACAAAGTTTAGCTGTCCATCTTGGCCCACTTTAAAATTTAAAAAAATGGTAGAAAGCCTTCTGGGATCCCCACATCTGCCATTGGTCTCACCAAGTATATCTATGTCAACTGTATGTTGGGACCTAGTGAAACTCGAGGACACAGGAACTCCAATATTCAGAGTCCAACCCCATCTTCTCTTACATTAGTGGGCATGTTTGTGAAGGGTAGAGGCTCAGCACCCAACAAGCAATCCAAGAAACTTTAGCACCATATAGGGACCTGGAATATAATTGGTCTTACCCCAGCTTCTAACCATGCTCATGGGAGTATCCCAGAACAGGATTGCATTTTCAAGGCATTTATTTTTTTTTTATTTCCAAAATATACTTTATTCATAAAAATCTGTAAAAATTACATTGCCAAACAGTTTCCAAACAGCACGAAAAAATACAAACATTGCAAAAGAGATCAGTTTCTTTCAATAATGTCATGAGTTTCTTCCCAACCCTTCCGTTTCACAATTGTCATGTCAATTACAGTTTTACATTTACAGCAATTGAGAATATTAACGATACAGTTCGAGGGGTTTCCCATGGTTCCAGCCCCTCAGTCCAGCTTGGTGGGGGAACCTTACACTGTGGTCTTTCCCCATTGAGCCTTTGCTGCGGCTGCCCCAAGCTTTAGTGCGTCCCTCAGCACGTAGTCCTGGACCTTGGAATGTGCCAGTCTGCAACATTCGGTGGTGGACAACTCTTTGCGCTGGAAGACCAGCAAGTTTCGGGCAGACCAAAGGGCGTCTTTCACCGAATTGATAGTCCTCCAGCAGCAGTTGATGTTTGTCTCGGTGTGCGTCCCTGGGAACAGCCCGTAGAGCACAGACTCCTGTGTTACAGAGCTGCTTGGGATGAACCTTGACAAAAACCACTGCATCTCTTTCCACACCTGCTTTGCAAAGGCACATTCCAGGAGGAGGTGGGCGACCGTCTCTTCCCCACCACAGCCAACGCGGGGGCACTGTGCGGAGGGGGCGAGACTTCGGGTGTGCATGAAGGATCTGACGGGGAGGGCCCTTCTCACCACCAGCCAAGCTACGTCTTGGTGCTTGTTTGAAAGTTCTGGTGATGAGGCATTCCGCCAAATGACTTTGACGGTCTGCTCGGGGAACCATCCGACAGGATCCACCGTTTCCTTTTCCCGTAGGGCCTTGAGGACATTCCGTGCAGACCACTGCCTGATGGACCGGTGGTCAAAGGTGTTTTTCCGCAGAAACTGCTCCACGAAGGATAGGTGGTACGGCGCCGCCCAACTGCATGGTGCGTTCCGCGGCAATGTGACCAGGCCCATCCTTCGCAACACCGGGGACAGATAGAACCTCAGCACGTAGTGACACTTGGAGTTTGCGTACTGGGGATCTACACATAGCTTGATGCAGCCGCACACGAAGGTGGTCATCAGGATGAGGGCCACGTTGGGTACATTTTTCCCGCCCATGTCCAGAGATTTGAACATCGTGTCCCTCCGGACCCGGTCCATTTTAGATCCCCAGACGAAGCGGAAAATGGCTCGGGTGACTGCCACGGCGCAGGAGTGGGGTATGGGCCAGACCTGCGCCACGTCGAGCAACAACGTGAGCGCCTCGCACCTGATGACCAGGTTCTTACCCACAATGGAGAGAGATCGCTGCCCCCACATGCCCAACTTTTGTCGTACCTTGGCTACTCGCTCCTCCCATGTTTTGGTGCACGCCCCGGCACTTCCGAACCATATCCCCAGCACCTTCAGGTAATCTGACCTGACGGTGAAGGGGACAAAGGATCGGTCAGCCCAGTTCCCAAAGAACATGGCCTCGCTCTTGCCGTGGTTAACTTTGGCTCCCGAGGCCAGTTCGAACTGGTCGCAGATGCTCATCAGTCTGCGCACGGACAGCGGATCCGAGCAGAAGACGGCGACGTCATCCATGTACAGGGAGGTTTTGACCTGAGTGCCTCCGCTGCCTGGGATTGTCACCCCTCTTATGCTCGCATCCTTCCTAATAGACTCAGCAAAGGGTTCAATACAGCAAACAAACAAGACCGGGGACAGAGGACAGCCCTGTCTGACTCCAGATTTGATCGGGAAACTTTCAGATTCCCACCCGTTGATTGACACTGCGCTACTGATGTTTGTGTAGAGCAGTTGGTTCAAGGCATTTATCTATTCAGAATTGTTCTAAAGAGAACATCTTATTAGTAAAACATTTGAAAATTTCAAAGCTACTCCAGACATCTCAGGATCAATATTACAGTAATATTAGGGAATTTTTCAACATAATATGAGACAAAATCAACAGTGACTATACTTCAAAAGTACTTCTTGGATGTAAAACGTTTTGAGACCTCTGTGGTTGCGAAATGTTCGATATAAATGCAAGTCTTTCTTTCCTTCTTTCTTGAAAAGAAAATTGGTGGGCTTATATAGCACACAATTCCTGGGAACTAACAGAGTTTCTGAGCATTAGATCTGTGCCACAACTTGTAATAACACATGAGTTGTTCAATACTGATTTTTTAATATGATTATTAATATATGCATTTTTTTCCTCGCCCTTTGAAGAAGCCATTTTTATGGGTTTCGAAGCACAAATTGAAGCATTAATAGATTCTATTTTAAATCCATTTTAATCTGCAATTCTTTTGTACTGTTTCAAGTCATTTACTTCAAGAAAAAGGCATGAACTTTACTTCCATAATTTACTCTACACCCCTTTAATCTCTCCTTAAAATGGAACCTTGTTAATGAGACTCGAGAGAATATTCTTTTATTTCCTTTTGATTAAACCTGTATTTTTAGCATTGAAAACTTGTTTTCAGGAAAATGTGTTTTTCTACATTAGTTTCAATTGATAATGAACAGCATCTTTCCTATGAATCAAATAACTCAATTAGATTTTCAGTTTTTCCTTTCAGTTAATTATCAAACTCACTTTAATTAAATTGTTTGAGTGAAATCGCCACCCTTTTCCTTACATGGCTGTAAACAAAAATGAAACTGTTATCGCACAATCTTAATGAAAACCATAAGGCTACATTACTGCCTAGTATTTCCCATGAAACTAGGAAATTTCTGGGGGAAAAATTAAAACATCCTGCTATGGAAACTGGGAGATTGTGTTATCTTTTGGGACAGGAAGGAAAATGTATCTTTTATACTAATTAGCTTGATACAAAAATAGATTTTCTGTCACGCTATAAAGTAGACTTGAAGCAATTTAACTAGCAGTACAAATAATTAATCAAACTGTGTTTTCATGCCTGTCTCATTTTTGAGGCTCTGCAAATCTCTGTAAATTCTGTCAGGTGAAGCACTAAATTATCTTGTTATGTCTGTAAACATTGCAAGGCATTATAAAAGATTTGTTTGCAGTTGCTTTTAGTATGGTAGAAATTTTAAAAGCAGGAATGAATGATACTATGCATACAAATCATGCCAATCTGAATATCCCTGTTTCCATTGGTCAACATTTTTAACCTATCCAATAGCAATGTGGTAACATCATAGCCTATCCAACAGCAATTAAGTTTCCTTGATTCCTTCTGCCAGCACTAGTCCAGCTAATCCAAAACCAGCCTGATGGCTCCAATTTCTTTTCACATTGGTGTCCAAACTGATACAGAATAGGCCTCTCTGATTTGTTACACCAGCACTTCCTTATTATTCTTCCCTTTGCTGATCGTATTCTGTATCAGCCCTCATTTGCCATAAGTAACTTCATCTATTCATTGACTTTTGCACACACCTCCACATGATGTCTGACTGCCAAATTATAACACAGACTATCCAGACATGCCTGCTATTTTCACTCAGAGCAGGGACTCCTCCATGCTATCTAATGCTATCCTCTCTTCTGCCTTGGGGCCATTCAATCCACACAATAACACAAAACAAACCTAGAAACAAGCCCAGATTTCAAATGTTCCTAACAACTAACAAAGTATTAGTTTAGGGAAACCACTTGTATTACATACCCATTAAAATTGTGATTAGTTGCAAAAAAACTGTCTCTGATGTAAATATTTACCTTTAAATCACTAAGATGTTAACAGTGTGACCTTGTATCTAAAACATTATGAATAAAGACCCACACAATGTTTATTCAACATTTTATCAGAATCTGTCCTTGATGGTATCATATACCTTCAAGACTGCACTCATTAGCAGTCAAAATCTCACACCCTCAGGAATCTCCACACTTACCCCCAGCCAAATTGTTTTCAGGTCACTTTTTTTACAACTAGGCTGTTTCTACAGTCTGTCATTTATGATCATTCATGATTTAATCCTTTTGTTTTCTTTCCCTTTGTACAATAATTTTTAGCTTTAAATTTATTGTTCCAGCTACTAAAATACCTATTCTACTACACAATTCAACTGTGGCTTAATATGAATGAAATTCTGGACCTTTAGTTACACATAGAACTAAAATTTAAAAAAAAAATGTTTTGCCTATGGAAAAAATAATTGAAGAAAGTAAAAATCAACCAACCAATTTATTTCAATAAAGCAGAAAGAACAGGGTGGCACAGTGGTGCAGTGGTTAGCACTGCAGCCTCACAGCTCCAGCGACCTGGGTTCAATTCTGGGTACTGCCTGTGTGGAGTTTGCAAGTTCTCCCTGTGACCGCGTGGGTTTTCGCCGGGTGCTCCGGTTTCCTCCCACAGCCAGAGACTTGCAGGTTGATAGGTAAATTGGCCATTATAAATTGCCCCTAGTATAGGTGGGTGGTAGGCGAATTGTGGGACAGGTGGAGATGTGGTAGGGATGTAGGATTAGTATAAATGGGTGGTTGATGGTTGGCACAGACTCAGTGGGCCAAAGGGCCTGTTTCAGTGCTGTATCTTTAAATAAATAAAAACTTCCAGATCACTTTTCACCATCATTCTTCCGCTGGGCCAATGCTACATCATTTCTGCCTCTCAGCTAGGGAGCCTGTGACGGCGAGAATGAAAATGAGCTTACTTTGAAAATGGCGCTTCCAGGTAGTGTGTCAGTGACCCGACGCCTCTGGGATGTGAGGGTGGTGAGGAGAGCTGGGAACTCGCTCGCCTCCAATTAATGGCCTATTAAGCTGCTTGAGGTGCTTGTTAACAGGCTGGAGAGGGCCAGAGGGCGGTTTTCAATTCAAACCCGAACAGTTTGGCACACATTAGTGTAGGGCTGTGGGGAGCAATTAAGTAATTTTTCGATGAGGAAAACTTTTTGCCTCTGTTTTTGTGTGAGATTGGGTGAAGTATCTTTTAGTTGGGCGTTTGGCCACTTCTCTGCACAGTGAGGCTGGTGGTCCTCTGATGTCCTGCCTCCTCTCTTCTGCAAGGCAGTGGCAGGCCCCATCACGCTGCCATCTGCCTTTAACAATCATGCTCAACAGGCACCTCCCTCCTCCTGGCAGAGCTGAGTGCCACTAATTGGGTGCCAAGCTCGCCATCAGTCCAATTAGGGCATCTACATTCAAAGATTGCGTCGCATGAGCGACACAGGAGCGGTGTGGGGGTCAAGACCTGGAAATTACCTGGACATTGGATTCCCGACCCCGGATTGTAAATGAAGCCCAAGGTATCTGTCATCCTATTCAAGGCAGCGGACATGCTGGCATCCGAAGTCCGCACAGCTGTGATCATGGCCTGCATGCTCTGGTTTGATAGCCATGATTGAAGTTCCATGGAAACGGCCACAATGTAACAACATTGCCACACAGCATAATCACAGTTACCATTTTTTACTTGTTGCCGAAATCAAGTCAACATGATATAATTCTGTCATCAGGCAGCTATGAAGTCCCAGTTTCTTCATCTCCGATGGTCAGCTGCACAATCTGTGGAGGCCCACCTCCAGTACTCTCCCTCTCCTTTACATTCTGTGCTCTCTTCTCCTGCAACGGGGAAAAGAACAGACCTATGAATGACAATAAGGGTATGTGTTCACCTGATCGATGCAATGAATTCAGTTTGTTTAACAATCAGGCAGATGCATCACATTGCCTAAAGATTGGGGTGAGTGTCAGTGGTGGATGGATAAATGGGGATGAGGAGAGATATACAGAAAGCTAACAATGGGTGTGAGGAGTGATGTGAGGAGTAGGCTTGACAAGACAGAGGGTGGAGGCTATGGACAGGATGTAAGTGAATTTGCAACAGTATTCACCTTTCCTGGCCTAATTAGGTAATTAAAGTACTTCCTGTGGTGCAGAAATCAACAAGTGCATGGGAAAGGCTTCCACTGCTATGTCCAGACTGGCCAAGAGAGTGTGGGAAAATGGCGCACTGACACGGAACACAAAAGTCCGAGTGTATCAAGCCTGTGTCCTCAGTACCTTGCTCTATGGCAGCGAGGCCTGGACAACGTATGTCAGCCAAGAGCGACGTCTCAATTCATTCCATCTTCGCTGCCTCCGAAGAATACTTGGTATCAGGTGTCAGGACCATATCTCCAACACAGAAGTCCTCGAGGCGGCCAACATCCCCAGCATATACACACTACTCAGTCAGCGGTGCTTGAGATGGCTTGGCCATGTGAGCCGCATGGAAGATGGCAGGATCCCCAAAGACACATTGTACAGCGAGCTCGCCACTGGTATCAGACCCACCGGCCATCCATGTCTCCGCTTCAAAGACGTCTGCAAACGTGACATGAAGTCCTGTGACATTGATCACAAGTCATGGGAGTCAGTTGCCAGCGTTCACCAGAGCTGGCGGGCAGTCATAAAGGCGGGGCTAAAGTGTGGCGAGTCGAAGAGACTTAGCAGTTGGCAGGAAAAAAGACAAAAGCGCAAGGGGAGAGCCAACAGCCCCGACAAACAATTTTTTCTGCAGCACCTGTGGAAGAGCCTGTCACTCTAGAATTGGCCTTTATAGCCACTCCAGGCGCTGCTCCACACACCACTGACCACCTCCAGGCGCTTACCCATTGTCTCTCGAGATAAGGAGGCCAAAGAAGAAGAAGAAAGTACTTCCTGTGGTGCATCGAGGAATAGGCCACAATGCTCCTGCTGCTGATCTCCTAAGCCACCTCCAGCCATGCCCTCTTAGCAACAGCAGCAGGTTTCTCCCTTCCATTGTAGGGAAGATGATCTCCTTCCAGCTTTTCATTGACTCCAGCAATACATAGGCCCGGATTTGATTCTGGGTACTTCCTGTGACCGTGTGGGTTTCCTCCGGGTGCTCCGGTTTCCTCCCACAGCCAAAGACTTGCAAGTTGATAGGTAAATTGGCCATTATAAATTGCCCCTAGTATAGGTAGGTGATAGGGGAATTGAGGGAAGGTGGGGATGTGAGAGGGGAATGGGATTAATGTAGGATGAGTATAAATGGGTAGTTGATGGTCAGCACAGACTTGGTGGGCCGAAGGGCTGTATCTCTAAAAAAATAAAAAATATGTCATTAAACAAGGGCCCAGCCTTTGATTGTCTTGATTCCATCTTTCAGCTTCACTGTTTCCTTACACAAACTTCTAACTCCTACAAATGCCATCTTTGAACTGACCCTTTAAATGGTCGAGTTGAAATTGCATCATGCAAGGTATCACCACACCTGTTATAATTAAGGTGCCACGTGAAAGTTAGAAAATCTGACCCACCAACAACTCTTCCTGGTTTTGCACCCACTATCGCACACCCCTCCATCCCCCACTCATAACCCGTCTCTGGGTTATCAGGCCCAATGTGAATTATCTATTTTTATGGTATCTTTTCAGATTAATGGTAGTTACTATCACTACAAAATCTCTTAGTCATGCTGTGGAAAGTCCAGTTTTTGATTTATTGTTTTGTTTGAGTGAGAAAAACAGAGGACAGTAAACAATACAGTAATCAGGTCCTTAGATGCTGCAAATAGAATCATTTTTATTGCTAAACCATGACTTACGTCACAAGGAGATTTGAATAGAGATTAATTATGTACATTAGTTAATAATTTAATAATCTAAACACTTGTGAAATGTAAAGGCCCAGAATTTGCAAGGAATGTATTGGCGAGTTTATTGTACATTCTGTTATTAATCTCAATCATTCAGCAATCTGTGGTGAGGAAGAGATATACCACAAGTTGCAAATCCCCGCAAGTGGCTTGACAATTTGCACCACTCTGCCATGAGCTTCATGAAAACAGGAGCAGGTAAGGACAGCAGATTTCCTTCCCTAAAGTATATTAGTGAACCAGATGGGTTTTTACAACAATCGACAATGGTTTCATGGCCATCATTAGACTAGCTTTTTTTTTATTCCAGATTTATTAATTGAACTCAATTTCCACCTTCTACTGTGATGGGATTCAAACCCATGTCCCCAGAGTAAAATCATGGGTTTCTAGTCCACTGACAATACCACTACACCACCACCTAATGTGAAACAATATAAGATTAATAAGAGATCTCGTAGTTAAGGATCCTTTAGGGGGAAGCGATCATAACATGGTAGAATTTTAAATTCAGTTTGAGAGTAAGCAACTCAAGTCTCAAACAAGTGTCTTTGACTAAAACAAGGGTGATTACAGAGGTATGAAGAAAGAATTGTCTAAAGCAGGCTGGGAAAATAGACTGCAGGGAAAGTCAGTAGAGGAGCAATGGCAGACTTTTAAGCAGATATTTCATAACACTCAGCAAATATCTATTCCGATCAGAAGGAAGGACTCGATGAGAACGATGAACCTCCCGTGGATAACAAAGGAAGTTAAGGAGAGTATCAAATCAAAAATGAAGGCGTACAAATTGACAAAAGCTAGTGGTAGGGGCCAGAGGATTGGGAATTTTTTAGAAACCAGCAGCAGATGGCTAAAAAACTAATACAGAGGGAGAAAATTGATCATGAAAGTAAATTGGCAAGAAATATAAAATCAAACAGTAAGAGTTTCTCTGGGTATATAAAAAGAAAGAGCGTAGCTAAAGTAAGTGTGGGGCCCTTGGAGGATGAGGATGGGAATTAATAGCAGGGAACAGAGAAATGGCAGATAATTTAAACCAATATTTTGTATCAGTCTTCACGGTGGAGGCCACTATAAACATCCCAACAATAATAGATGAGCAAGGTGTAAATGGGAGGGAGGAACTTGTAACAAGCTCTATCACGAGGGAAAAGGTGCTTGACAAACTGATGGGATGAAAGCCAGACATGTCGCCAGGACCTGATGGCCTGCATCCAAGGGTTTTAAAAGAAGTGGCTGCAGAGATAGTGGAGGCATTGGTCATAATATACCAAAACTCACTGGATTCTGGTAGGGTACCAGCAGATTGGAAAACCGTTAATGTGACGCCCTTATTCAAGAAAGGAGGGAGACAGAAAGCAGGAAACTATAGACCAGTTAGCTTAACATCAGTCATTGGGAAAATGCTAGAGTCCATTATTAAGGAAGAAATAGCAGGACATTTAGAATGTAATCAATCAGAGTCAACATGGTTTTATGAAAGGGAAATCATGTTTGCCAAATTTATTAGAGTTTTTTGAGGATATAACAAGCAGAGTGGATAAAGGGGAACTGGTAGATGTAGTGTGGTTGGATTTTCAGAAGGCGTTTGATGAGGCGTCACATAAAAGGTTATTGCACAAAATAAGAGCTCAGGGTATTGGGGGTAATGTGTTGGCATGGATTGAGGATTGGCTAACGCACAGAAGGCAGAAAGTCGGGATCAATGGGTCTTTTTCAGGTTGGAAAGCCGTAACTAGTGGGGTGTCACAAGGATCGATACTAGGGCCTCAACTTGGAGGAAGGGACAGAGTGTAATGTATCCAAATTTGCTGACTATACAAAAACAGGTGGGAAGGCATGTTGTGATGAGGACACAAAGAATCTGCAAAGGGATATGGATAGGTTAAGTGAGTGTGCGAAAATTTGGCAGATGGGGTTCGATGTGGGAAAGTGTGAGGTCATCCACTTTGACAGGAAGAATAAAAAGACAGATTATTATTTAGATGGAGAAAGACCACAAAATACTGCAGTACAGAGGGATCTGGGTGTTCTTGTACATGAAACACAAAAAGTTAGCATGCAGGTGCAGCAAGTAATTAGGAAGGCAAATGGAATTTTGGCCTTTATTGCTAGGGGGTTAGAGTTTAAAAATAGGGAAGTCTTGTTACAACTGTACAGGGTGTTGGTGAGGCCACATCTGGAGTACAGCATACAATTTTAGTTCCTGTATTTAAGAAAGGATATACTAGCATTGGAGGCAGTTCAGAAAAGGTTCACGAGGCTGATTCCTGGGATGAAGGGGTTGTCTAATCAAGAACAGGTTAGGCCTTTATTCATTGAAGTTTAGAAAAATGAAAGGTGATCTGATTGAAACATATAAGATTCTTGGGGGCGCTTGACAGGGTAGATTTTGAGAAGATGTTTCCACCAGAGGGGGAATCTCAAACTAGGGGACATAATTACAGAATAAGGGGACACTCATTTAAAACTGAGATGCAAAGAAATTTCTTCTCTCAGAGGGTAGTGAATGTCTGGAATTCTCTACCCGAGAGAGTTGTGGAGGCTAGATCACTGAAAGTATTTAAAGAAGAGGTAGATAGATTTTTGAAATCTCGGGGAGTCGAGGGGTATGTGAAGCAGGCCCGAAAGAGGAGTTGAGGCCTGGGACAGATCAGCCATGATCTTATTTAATGGTGGGACAGGCCTGAGGGGCTGAATGGCCTAATCCTGCTCCTATTTCTTATGTTCTTTTGTAACCTCCCTGTAAGTTTCAAGAAATTGCTGCATTTGTGAAGTAAATACCAATTAAACTTACCACAAAAATTTAGGTCTGGTAGTTAACAATGTAATGATCCCTTTAATGACACGGCCACTGCAATGCCACTCAACCTATTCAGCCCCTGATTGCCCTTGAGAAGGTGGTGGTGAGCTGTGTAGGTACTCCCACAGTGCTGCTAGGGAGGGAGTTCCAGGATTTTGACTCAGCAGCAGTGAAGGAACGGTGATATAGATCCAAGTCAGGATGGTGTGTGGCTTAGAGGGGAACTTGCCACAAGAGGGATGGTGTTCCCAAGCATCTGCTGCCCTTATCCTTCTAGGTGGTAGAGATTGCATGTTTGGAAGGTGCTGTCAAAGGAACCTTGGCGAGTTGTTGCAGTGCATCTTTTAGATGATACACACTGCTGCTACTATGCGCTGATGGTGGAGGGAGTGAAGGTTTAAAGTGGTGGATGGGGTGCTGATCAAGCAGGCTGCTTTGTCTTGCATGATGTCAAGTGTTTTGACTGTTCTTGGTGCTGTACTCATCCAGGCAAGTGGAGAGTATTCCGTCACACTCCTGACTTGTACCTTGTAGATGATGGACAGGCTTTGGGGAGTCAGGAAGTGAGTTACTCACCACACAATTCCTAGCCTCTGACCTCCTTTTGTAGCCACAGTATTTATATGGCTGGTCCAGTTAAGTTTCTGGTCAATGGTTACCCCCCAGGATGTTGACGGTGAGAGATTTGGTGATGGTAATGCCATTGACTGTCAAGGGGAGATGTTTAGATGCTCTGCTGTTGGAGATGGTCATTTCCTTGCACTTGTATGGAAAATTGTTTGGTTTTTTAAATCTTAAATTTTTAAAAAAATGTCTTACTTCTTTTCTCTTTTTTCTCTCTTTTAATCGACTCTTTCTTCTCCTCTCTACATTTCTCCTTCTGTACCTAATTTTACTCCAATTCACCCTCCTTCTCCATCATTCCTCTGTTTCTCTCTCAATCCTTAAATCACATTGATTAATTGGTTAGGGGATAGACTGTTGATCTCAACATTCACCAAGGTCCCAGATACCTTGTAGTCCTGTTATCAGCTCTAATTCCAGATTTTTTGCGAGCTGAAATGTAAGAGAAAAATTCTAACTAATGAGACACACTGCGAGATGCCCCATGCCAGCAAATTTGGGCTGATAAAACAGTCTAGAATTTCAAAGCCTCACTAAGCATATCTCATTTTTTTTTATCAGATGATCCACTTCTGTTCACTTCTACTCGAACAGGAAGCAGTTGAACTACATTTTAAGCAGTGTTTGTAATTGTGGAATTCCAGCTATGCCATATTTCCACTCAAATCAGTCCCAAATCAACTGACAGAGGTTTTTCAGCTTTAGTTGTTTATCTTGGCTGAACTTCAGATAGAAAAGTTCAAAAGGTTACCAAGTCAATCTTCAAACTCCATCCATATTCATTGCAGCAAAACAGATATTAGGAAAAGTTTGAAAAAAAAATCAACGTACTCTCGAGAAAATTATAACAGCCACATGCTGGATTAATGTTAAATGATAAGATAGCTGCCCTTTTTGAAGTTTTAGACATACAATGTTGCTGGCTTGGGCTATTTTACTTATGCTAATTTGAAATTCGATCACCTATCGTACTAATAATTATTTCAATTTGCACTATGCACTGTATATGTCGACTCAAATGTGTTTCTATAAACATATTATATCAAATAATTGTGTGTTCTCCAAAATAGAAAAAAAGCACTAAGGAACAGCAAAGGATATATAATTGCAAAGTGTGAAATGAGCATTTGTCCTGTCAAAATCTTAACCCCATAATACAGTAATTTTGTATGACAGAGGTTTGCTTCCATCACAGTCCACTTATAGAAACTGTCATTAAGCTATTTTGAATAAGGAAATAGTGTTTAAAAAGGGAAAACTGTAATAATATTGACTTGATGCAAATTGCCTTTCTCCCAGAATAAAGCATACTAAAACAAATCTGATTAAATGTATTGCAAAAACAAAATGCTGGAAATGCACAATAAGCCAATCAACATTTAAAAACATGTGAAGTTAACATTTCAGATTTTGATAAAGTTACAATAAGATCAATCATATTTTTTCTTTTCAAATATTGATTGACCTGAAGTGAATTTCTAGGATTTTCTGTAATTATCAATTGCTTCCAGTATGATGCCTCCAGCTGCTCTGTATTGCGACATGTACCCTTTATATTGAAAAATAATCTATGCTTTTTGTGTTGCACTAAACTACATAAAATTACATAGAATATTGTCATGCCCAGTAAAGATGTATCATATTCCTACTTTTAAGATACGAACTTTATTCAATGTGGAATCTTAGAAATTGACTTTTCCTTTAAAAAATGGACAATCTGCAGCAAGATAGCTACCGAAGGTCAGCTGACTTGGCCGGTATATTCAAGCTAATTCACTGTCTCAAAGTGGCAACAGGATACATTCCAGAATAAGAGGTGTCAATTATACCCATCCTAAAAACACCAAGAGACATTCCTGAACTGAATGGGTTCTTTTGAAACAAAGAAGGTGTGAAGTAGCCACATCAGAACAGGATTATATCCATCCAGGCAACAATGGATGGCCATGGATTCCACACCCTGGTCCATTGTGTGGTCACACCATAGGCAAGGGCCATGTGTCAACTAACAAAGACTCTAATTTGATGGATTTTGACCATAAAAGGCAACCCTCTGGAGAGAAAGCGAGAGAGAGAGATCACAACAACCTCACAGAAGGAGTCTAGCCAAGGGCTGTGGAAAGATCCAGCCTCACAAGAAGAAGCCCTGCTGCTGATTCTACACTTCATGCTGATGCAGCAGAAAACCGAAAGTGACCACCACTTCCTGTCTGAAATCTTAACCACCAGAAATCTACAACACCTCAACAAATTCAAGACTACAAGACAATCCAGGCCTGCACCTTTAAAGGAGACTGTTCTACTTAGAAGATTCAACAGGTTTAACTTAAACCACGAACACCTACCACACCTTGAACTCTTAGCCTTTGCTTTCTATCTATCTTCTCTTGAGACTGCATGTAAGAGCAAATGCGTGTGTGAGTGGTGTTGTAAACATTTAGGGGAATGAATATTGTTCAATAAAATAGTTAATCTTCTATTTTAAACCTACAAGAAAACCTGTCACTGTCTGCTTATTTGGCAAGCAAAACACTCAGGAGCTAACTCATCATTTTAAACAAAACACAATTACAGTCAGTTGGGAGGTCAACAGTGGGAACCACCCACCTCCCTTACCACCTGCCCGTAACAATATATGGAAGAGAAACAGCCATTCAGCCCAACCAGTTATTTGCCAATGTTTATGCATCACTCAAGCCTCGTCCCATTCTTCCTTATCTAACTCTATCAACATAAACCTCTATTCCCTTCGCCCTCATATGCTTATCCTGCTCCTCCTTAAATGCATCTAAACCATTCGCCCCAACTACTCTCTGTGGTAGTGAGTTCCACATTTTCATCATTCACTTGTGAAAGAAGTTTCTCCTGAATTCCCTATTTGAATTTTTGGTGACCATCTGATATTGCTAGGCTTTAGTCTTGCTCTTCCCCACAAGTGGAAACATATCCTTTGTATCAACTCTATCATAACCTTTCATAATTTTAAAGACCTTTATTAGGTTACCCCTCTGCCTTCTCTTTTTAAGAGAGAAGAGACCCACCTGTTCATCCTTTCTTGATTAGTATAACCTTGCCGTTCTGGCAGCACCCTTATAGATTTTTTTTTGCACCCTCTTCAGTGTTTCAATATCCTTTTTACAATATGGTGACCAGAACAGCACACAGTGTGATCTAAACAAGGTTTGATACAAGTTTAGCAGCATTTCACTGCTTTTCAATTCTATCCCTCCATAAATATTCCCTAGTGCTTGGTTTGCTTTGGTTATCGCCTTATTTACCTGTGTCACAACTTTTAATGATTTGCGTATTTGTACTGCCAGATTCCTTTGCTCCTCTACCCCATTTAGATTTTTATTTTCCAAGTAATATGTGACCTCCTTATTTTTCTTACCAAAATGTAATACCCCACCCTTAGCTATGTTGAAATTCAGTTGCCAATTATATGCCTATTTTGCAAGTTTATTAATGCCTACTTGTAATTTGTTGTAGTCCTCCACAGTGACAAACTTAGAAATTGTGTTTTTGATTCCAAAGTCTAAATCATTACTACAAATTGTGATCAACAGTAGTCCCAGCACTGATCCTTGTGCGACCCCACTGCCACTCTGAATAGCTGCACTTTATTCCTACTCTTTTTTCTGCCAGCCTGTTATCTATTCTGCTACCTGTCCTTTGACTCCGCATGCTCTGACCGTATTCATTCGTCTATTGTGTAGTGCCTTATTGGCTGCCCTTTGGAAATCTATTTATATTACATTTACTGCATTAACCTTGTCTACTCTGTTATCTCTTCAAAGAATTCAATGAGGTTGGTCAAGCAAGATTTCCATTTTGAAATCCCTGTTGACTGTTTATTATATTTTTGGTTTCAAGATGTTTTTCTATTTCCTCCTTTAGGAGCAATTCCATTATTTTATGACAATTGATGTGAAGCTGATTGGTCTATAGTTCTCTGGATATGTTCTATCTGCCTTCTTAAACATAGCTATAACATTAGCTTTCTGCCAGTCCTCTGGCACTGCACCTTTGTCTAACCAATTATTTAATATGTGTTTTAGTGCCTCCACAATCTTTTCTGGAGATTCTTTTAGAATGCGTAGATGCAATCTATCTGGACCAGGGGTTTTATCCTCTTATGCCTTTATTCATTCATTATCTCTCATTAGAGTTTAGAATATACTTTTCATGGGCTCTGTTAAACAATATTTAATTCTTTCCCATTGCTGTTCTATACCACTGCTCGCTAATATTGTCCATTTTTTCCCGCCAGGTTCTATTCTCAGCCCCACGAAATCAGCTTTTCTCCATTCTATCACCTTGGTCTTTGTCCTGTTTATGCCTTTCTCAAATATTATCCTGATATGTAATATAGTATGGTCACTATTGCCGAGATATTCCTCCACTTTTATTTCTCTTATCTGCTCTGCTCATTCCCCATTACCAGATTCAGTAGTGAATTCTCCCTTGTTAGCTTCTAACATACTGGGTTAGAAAGGAGTCCTGTACACATAATTGGCACTCCATTCCTTAATTCCCTTTACCTAATTCGTCTGGCCAATTTATTTCCATGATTATTCTATGTTTTTTACTCATTTCCCTAATTTGTTTGTTGGCGAGAGGGAGCAGGGAAAACCGGTCCGATTAATGCGAGAATGGTGGTAAAGGGTTTAAGGTCAAAGGGAATAAAGTTCAGGGGGGAAAGGTTGTGAGTGAAAACTCACTTTTTTGGGGGTGGATAGGACAGAAAATCAATGGATTATTCTTTGGGGATTGGGACAGAGAATTGAAAATGTGAATAAATGCATGACCGCATTTTTAAGCATTCTGTCACTTTAAAACTTTTAATGAGACCGAAGGAACTGAAGCCCTTCAAAAATGGTACAGGCGCCTGCGTGGTGGGGCCGGACGCCATTGCTGGGGACGGAATGGCTGCCCCCTCTATGTCAGCAGAATAAGCCCCTGCGCAAAATATTGTGGGGGCTCAACAACGGCGCATCCGTGCCTGAAGGCCGCCGGCTTCAAAACACGCTGCCGCGATGTGCAGCACGTTAATAAAATTCAGCCCTATGAGTGTGATTGATCCTTTCTTATCATTTATCTTAACCCATGTGGATCATATTTCTGTCTTACTGAGAGTTGAATTACTTTTGGCTATTGCCATTATATCTCCATCTCCATTTTCCCACTCTAACTTTCCAAATATGTGATACCCTGCAAAGCTTAATTCCCAGTCCTGGGCTTGGATTTTCTTTGAATTGGCAAAGAGGGGAAGGCGGGTCCGAAAGTTGGTGGCATTGGCGCTCCTGCTCCAATCCCTGATCTTGCCGGAATCCCATGCCGGCAGGCAGGGTGTGGGGGTACGGTGCTGGCTGACCATTCACACCCAGAGATAGGGACTGAGGTGGCAGCCTCGTCACTAGCTGATACATCGGATGTGCTTGCACCATCTTTAAAGAGCCACCAGCACCGGAATGCTGCTTCAGGCCTCCTTATCTACCTGATTCAGACCTGCCTCAGACCTTGGCTCCACAACAAATCCCAGGCACATGAACTCCCCTTCCTCAATGCAAATCACTCTGACCATCTTGCACCAGCCTTCCTGTGAAGGCAAATTGCCTGACCCCACAACTGCCAAATGCAACAATGACCTCAGCTTCCACTCCATTGTTTCCCTTAAATACCTAAGAGCTATAGTGATAGGGGATTCTATCGTAAGGGGTGCAGATAGACATTTCTGTGGCCACAAACATGACTCCAGGATGGTACGTTGCCTCCCTGGTGCTAGGGTCAAGGATGTGAAGGAGCGGCTGCACAACATTCTGAAGGGGGAGGGTGAGCAGCCAGAGGTTGTGGTACACATTGGTACCAACGACATAGGTAGAAAAAGGGATGAGGTCCTGCAACAAGAATTTAGGGAGCTAGGTAGCAGATTAAAAAGGAGGACCACTAAGGTTGTAATCTCTGGATTACTCGCGGTGCCGTGTCCTAGTGAGTTTAGAAATAGGAGGATAGAGCAGATGAATGCGTGGCTGAGGAGATGGTGCAGGAGGGAGAGCTTTAGTTTCCTGGTTCACTGGGTCTGTTTCTGGCAAAGGTGGGGCCTGTACAAGTTGGACAGGTTCCATCTGAACCGGAATGGGACAAGCATCCTTGCTGGGAGGTTTGCTAGTGCTGTTCGGGGGGTTTTAAACTAATTTGGCAGGGGGATGGGATACAGAGTGGAGGTACAGTAGAGGGTAATATAGAACAGAAAGTGAGTCTGTCTGGAAGGCAGAGCAAATATAGACCTGGTAAGGTACAAGTGAAAAATGCAAGGCTGGACTGCATCTATTTCAATGCAAGGAGTCTTACTAGTAAGGCAGATGAATTGAGGGCATTGATTAGCACATGGGACTATGATATTATTGCTATCACCAAGACCTGGTTGAGGGAGGGACAGGACCGGCAGCTCAATATTCCAGGGTTATAGAATTTTCAGGGGGGATGGGGGAGGGGATAAAAGAGGAGATGGCATTGCACTGTTGATCAAGGAGTCAATTACTGCAGTAAGGAGGGATGATATCTTAGAAGGTTCCTCAAATTAGGCCATTTGGGTAGAAGTTAAAACAAAAAGGGGGCAATCACTTAGCTAGGCATATACTACAGGCCTCCAAACGGTCAGGAAGAGATAGAGGAGCAGATAGGTAGGCAAATCTCAGAGAGGTGTAAAAATAATAGGGTAATAATAGTAGGGGATTTCAACTTCCCCAATATTACCTGGGATAGTCTCAGTGCAAAAGGCTTAAAGGGGGCGGAATTCTTAAAATGCATACAGGAGAGCTTTTTGAGCCTGTACGTAGAGAGTCCTACAAGAGAAGGGGCAGTACTGGACCTAATCCTAGGGAATGAAGCCGGACAAGTGGTAGAAGTGTCAGTGGCGGAGCATTTCGGGGATAGTGACCATAACTCTGTAAGATTTAAGATAGTTATGGAAAAGGACAAAGATGGACCAGAAATAAAGGTACTGAATTGGGGGAAGCCGATTTCAATATGATAAAACAGCATCTGGCCAAAGCGGACTGGGACAGCTAGTTGTAGGAAAGTCTACATCACATCAGTGGAAGTCATTCAAAGAGGAAATTGTGAAAGTTCAGAGCCAACAGGTACCCATTAAGGTGAAGGGTAGGACCAACAGGCCTAGGGAACCCTGGATGTCAAGGGATATAGAGGATTGGATCAAGAAAGAAAAGGAGTCTTACGCAGATCCCAAGCGCTGAAAACAGCGGAGGCCCCAGAGGAGTATAGAAAGTGTAGGGTGGCACTTAGAAAAGTAATTAGGAGAGCGAAGAGGGGACATAAAAAAACACTGGCGAGCAAGATAAAGGAAAATCCTAAGGCGTTTTATAAGTATATTATGGGTAAGAGGATAACCAAGGAAAGAGTATGGCCCATTAGGGACCAACACGGCAATCTTTGTGTGGAGCCAAAAGACAGAGGTTTTAAATGATTACTTTTCATCAGTGTTCACTATGGAGAAGGATGATGTAGGTGTCGAGATCAGGGAGGGGGATTGTGATATACTTGAACATATTAGCATTGAAAGGGAGGAAGTATTAACTGTTTTAGCGGACAAAAGTGGTTAAATCCCCAGGCCCAGATGAGATGTATCCCAGGCTGTTATGTGAGGCAAGGGAGGAGATAGCAGAGGCTCTGACACAAATTTTCAGATCCTCTCTGGCCACAGGAGAGGTGCCAGAGGACTGGAGGACAGCGAATGTGGTACCATTATTCAAGAAGGGTAGCAGGGATAAACCAGGCCAGTGAGTCTAACATCAGTGGTAGGGAAATTATTGGAAAACATTCTGAAGGACAGGATTAATCTCCACTTGGAGAGGCAGGGATTAATCAAGGAGAGTCAGCATGGCTTTATCAGGGGGAGATTGTGTCTAATAAACTTGATTGAATTTTTCGAGGAGGTGACTAGATGTGTCGATGAGGGTAAAGCAGTAGATGTAGTATACATGGATTTCAACAAGGCTTATGATAAGGTCCTGCATGGGAGATTGGTTAAGAAGGTAAGAGCCCATGGGATCCAGGGCAACTTGGCAAATTGGATCGAAAATTGGCTTAGTGGCAGGAGGCAGAGGTTAATTGTCAAGGGCTGTTTTTGTGAGTGGAAGCCTGTGACCAGTGGTGTACCACAGGGATTGGTGCTGGGACCCTTGCTGTTTGTAGTGTACATTAATGATTTAGACGTGAATATAGGAGGCATGCTCAGTAAGTTTGCAGATGACATGAAAATTGGTGGTGTTGTAAATAGTGAGGAGGAAAGACTTAGATTACAGGAGATATAGATGGGCTGGTAAGATGGGCAGAGCAGTGGCAAATGGAATTTAATCCTGAGACGTGTGAGGTGATGCATTTTGGGAAGACCAATAAGGCAAGGGAATATACAATGGATGGTAGGAAGTACAGAGGGTCAGAGGGACCTTGGTGTACTTGTCCATAGATCACTGAAGGTAGCAGCACAGGTAGATAAGATGGTTAGGAAGGCATGCAGGATACGCCTTTATTAGCCGAGGCAAAGAAGATAAGAGCAGGGAGGTTATGATGGAGCTGTATAAAATGCTAGTTAGGCCACAGCTGGAGTACTGTGTGCAGTTCTGGTCACCACACTATAGGAAGGATGTGATTACACTGGAGAGGGTGCAGAGGAGATTCACCAGGATGTTGCTTGGGCTGGAGCATTTCAGCTATGAAGAGAGACTGAAAAGGCTCGGGTTGTTTTCCTTGGAGCAGAGAAGGCTGAGGGGGGACATGATTGAGGTGTACAAGATTATGAGGGGCACTGATAGGTTAGATAGGAAGAAACCTTTTCCCTTAGCGGAGTGGTCAAGAACCAGGGGGCATAGATTTAGGGTAAGGGGTAGGAGGTTTCGAGGGGATTTAAGGAAAAATTATTTCACCCAGAGGGTGGTTGGAAACTGGAACGCAGTGCCTGAAGAGGTGATGGAGGCAGGAAGCCTCATAACATTTAAGAAGTATTTAGATGAGCACTTGAAACGCCATAGCATACAAGGTACGGGCCAAGTGCAGGAATAAGGAATTAGAATAGTTGGGTGCTGGATGGCTGGTGCAGACGTGATGGGCCGAAGGGCCTGTTTCTGTGCTTTATAACTCTATGACTCGCTGGAGCTCTGATGCCCCATGGTCCCCGTGCCCTCTCTGTAAAATTTGAACGGCCGGTAAAATACCATTCAATTGGACATTTAATCACCTTAACTAGCCATCAATTGCCAGTTTTCCAGAACTGTGCGCCGTTCACACTTCACTTGGCATCCACTGCCTGTAAAATACAGGCCCACCATGATGACATCGGATCTCCATGCCGACACCACCCCACGTGATTTCATGCACCCATCTCCCCGCCAGCCTCCAAGCTATTTTTAGAACAGCAAAACAGCCTAAATCTCCAGTTCCTTCATTCATATCTTTCCTTTCCGAAAAGCATTCTTAAAATATTGCATTGTACTTATATTTTATGCTTTATTTATGCCTTGATAATCATACTGCTTATAATAAAGCCAATATTAGAATGATATATCAACAGTAAATAAAAATATGTGAATACAGCCAAATGGACAAAGAAGTTTATACAATTGTAGGGGCAGTTGTGAAAGAGTTTTTAATTATACTGTCAAATGATCTTTATAAGAATATTGTACAAAACATTCCAATAAGTCAATGTTCAGTATATTGGTTAAATTTTTTTATTATGGTCTAGCTTTATTTATTATTATACTCCAATATGCCTCTCCAAGGAATTCTCCGGATAGTCCCTGTATTAATTTATGAGAAAAATTGTGAAAATGAGGAAATCACTGCTTTCCAATGAAAACAGCTTTGTAGGGGTGATTTTAACCCTGCCCATTTGGCGGAAATATTCATAGCTGTTCTAACAAAAGATGCGTAGTTGTTTACTTGAATTATGGATTGTGTTACAGTGTTATAGTTGTTTATACGAGGAAGATTTTTAAGCACCCAACACATTTCAGATGTTGGATTTCAAACACCGTACTTCCTTACAGATGCAAAGCAGTCTTTACAAAGATAGAAAGCAAGCCAAGCTTCTGATCGTTCCTGCTGAAGGTCAGAGAAACCAAAAAATTACAGTCAGCCACCAATCGATAAAGGAACAACTAGCCTCCAATGGAGTTCTGGTCATTGGATTTGGGCTCTAACTAGTCTAAGGATCTATTTATAGTAATTAAACCTTGTGATCTTAAAGAAACATGGCTCCACCTTAGAAGCAGAATAATAGATTGTGCCGTACATGGTCCAATGCTTTTATAATGTAAGATCTGCTAGTGTTCAGATAAGATTTCAAAAATAGCTTAGAACTTTCTATGCAAAATTAGGAAGACTCAAGTTTGTTTGAGCCCTGTGTTTTGTTATTCCCTGTAATGCTGTAATTGTTCCAAGTTAAAATGGTGCTTTGTAAAACGCTAAATAACACATTTGATTTAAAGTTGTCTGATTTGAGAATAGTGGAAATAAAAATGAAGAGAGATGTTAAACGGGCTGATGATTCACTATGAATTGTTTTACATTATCGCACAAAGTTAAAATCTACCTCACAATTTCTGTAACTTTTAGCATGCAGTTCTTCAAAAATTCTCCATCAGAAAATGGTTTTGATAACCCAGCTATTTCATGGGAATCACAAAGCCCACCTAAACAGCAATATCACTTACATGGCAAACATTAGTAAACCTCGAAATGAAAACAGAAAATACTGGACACACTCGGCATGTCAGGCAGCATAGGTGGAGAAAGAAAAAGTTAATATTTCATGTGGGTGATCTTTCATCAGAACTAGATGAGGTTAGAGGTTTGACAGTTTATAAGCAGTTTAACAGCCTTTCAGCCACAACATTGAGTTCAACAACTTAGATCATAACTACTGTTCCCATTTCCTCGTATAGCAGGTGCTGGTAAAGGTTTTGCTGTTATCATTTACACACAGCTTTTGTTTCTTTGCTTGTCTCATTACTACCTACTTTGATCTTGCACCATCATCCCTTTTGTTTATATTTCACCCTGTCACAGACCTTCCCTTTTGTTCTTTCCTTCCACTATGCACACACCCCCCACCACCCCTACCACCCGCAGCCCCACTTACCCCTGGCTCTGTACTTGCTTATAAACTGTTAAATTTCTAACTTCATCCAGTTCTGATGAATGATCATCAACCTGAAACGTTAACTCTGTTTCTCTCTCCACAGAGGCTGCCTAGCCTGCTGAGTGTTTCCAACATTATATGTTTTTATTTCAGATTGCCACCATCTATCGTATTTTGCTTTTGTTTTAGTAAAATTACTTGTCATTTTAATGATTATTAATTCAGAAAATTAATCTTCATGTAACTTTCCTATGTACATATCATATTTCTCACTCTGGCTTGCTTCATAGTGTCTCCAAATGTTGTATTTATTCATCACAGCTACCTGATCAGGAATGTTGACTTTCCATTCACTTCAACAAAGAAATACAAAAATAATTTAGTGATTAAAGTGAATATTTTGGTAATTTTCCCAATTTGCACTACACGTGTGCTGGGTTGCAAACTTTAAGAGGGGGCATACAAAAATGGCAGTGAAATCTATTGGCACAGTTTAAAAAAACAATTATTTTTGGTTTTGAAAAGATCAGATTTTCTTTTATAACAAAAGCACTGATGCAGGTCGTTGCTTTTCTTAAGTGAATTAGTAGCATGGGTTCAGCTAAGGCAAAATAATTGTTTTTTAAATTAAATCATTGCATTGTTAGATTGACCATCACCATCAGTAAAGCAAATAGTTGCAGTGAAGGTATGCCAATGGATTTAGGCACAGATGCATCTGTGTCTCCAAACTTTATTCGTTTATATCATTAAAATCCCAACCAGCAGGACAGTCTCTCCCCTCCAGTCCCTTCTTTCAGCTATTCCCCTTTGTCAGACCCTTCACCATAGTCATGAAATCATAATTGTGTAGTTGCAACCATTAATCAGCATTTTTCTTTAAAACTATGAAGTACAACTGCATACTAATTATTTAATATATGATCTTTCCCTCTCCCTCATAAGCGAAAGCTACTAGTCTCCGTATTTGGTGTCATCTGCAAATTAGAAGTTGTGTTATTGATTCCAAAGTCTAAATTATTAATACAAATTTTGATCAGCCACGGTCAAGCATTGATCCTTGTGGGGGCCCCCTTCGCACCTCCTGCCATTTGGAATAGACACCCTTTATCCCTACTCTCTGCTTTCTGTTTTTCAGCCAGCTTGCTACCTATTCTGCTTCTTGTTCCCTAATTCCACATGCTCTGAGTTTATTCATTAGTCTATTGTGCAGCATCTCATCGAAGGCCTTTTGGAAATCTAAATATATTGCATCTACCACATTATTCTTGTCTACTCTATCTGTTACCTCATCAAAGAATTCAATGCGTTTTTCAAGCATAATTTCCCCTTCTGAAACCCATGTTGACTATTTATTATTATATTTTGGTTTCTAGATGTTTTCTATGTTCTCCTTTAGTAGGGATTCCACTGTTTTTCCTACTACCAATGTTAAGTTGACTGGTCTATAGTATATTAAGTAAGTGTAGTAGTGCCACTGCTATCTTTGGGGTTTGATTAGTTTATGTAATATTTCTCCTCTTTATACTTTAAATGTGGTTATATAATTTCTAATCTCATTCCAATATCATGTCCATTTGATGGGCTGAATTTTGTTGAGCTCCCAGCTCCCAACATCAGGCGGTGTGGGGTAGGGGAGGGGGGTGCGGGGGTGGGGGAAGGGGTCACATGTGCACTATGTACGGTTGGCAGGGGGGAAGTCAACTCTGCAATTTAAGTGTTTTTTTGGGGGGGGGAATGGAGTGACCATTTATTTGCAGTGTATTGGGGGACAGCAGGTAAATATTTTTTTCAGTGCAGTGGTGGGGGGATACGGGGTTCAAATCTGCAGTGTTTGTGCAGGTCTGACAGCCCTTTAAAAATGGCATCAGTGCCTGCGTAGAGGCAGCTGATGCCATTCGTGGTGTCGCTGAGGCCGCCCCCGGGGGAGGGGAGGCCTGTCTTGCATATTTATATGGGCCGCTGCGCGCTAGAATGTGACAGCATGCTGGCTGCCATTTTTTCAGCAGTGGGGAAAAAAAATTCAGCCCAATGTGTCTCTTGCCTATGATTTTATCTTGACCGTATTCTGACTTTTCACTTTTTATTTTTGAACCTGTAGAGAACTTTTCTATTTGTTTTATGCTCCTTGATACTTACATTTTATAGTTCCTCTTTGTGCTCCTAATTGTTTTATTGACTTATCTCCTGGTCTTTTTGCATTCTGCCTTGTCATGCTCTCCCTCCTGCCCGTGTACTCAGTGGGCTGAATTTTAGTAGCACACCGCCAATCCCCCATGCGGACCGCCTGTCACGGAGCTGCCGCGAATAGACACGACGCACTGCAACCACCCCCCCACCCCAAATGACATGGAGGAGCTGGGATTTCCGGCGCTGGTATTGGCATCGGGTCAGCTGAGCATCAGGTGCTTGGGCCATATTTAAGGGCAGCCAGTACCAGCGGTAGTGTTTTAAAGCGTCAGAAGGAAGCTGCAGACAAAAGATAGTGAAGTTCTGTGCTGCTGATAAAGATATTCACTTTGTGCACAAGCCCAAATACAGAAGATGACAAAGGGGTTCTCCAGGGTGGCACCACAGTTCAGTGATGCCTCCCTGCTCACTCTCCTCTAGGCTGTACAGGCAAGGCGGGAGGTCCTTTTCCACAGTGATGGCAAGAAGAGGCCCTCCCGCCTGACCAAGGCAGCCTGGCTGGAGGTGGCAGAGGAGGTCAGTATCCATGGGGCCATCTGGCGAGACTGGGTACAGTGTCACAAGAGGTTGAATGATCTGCTCCACTTTGCAAAAGTAAGTGGCATTTTGTATCATGGCTCTACTGAACCTAGGTATACCCACACAGAGTGGCACACATGCCAAAGACATGGAGGTTGGGCAGGGAGGAATGACGTGACATCAATGGATGAATGTTTGAAAAAACTTACCCTTGTCTTCTGCTCAGAGCATGGCACTTACATGAGTGGCTCATTCAGTAGTGCAGACCGAGCCTTCCCAGCACCCTTCTTTTGACATGTGCCGTCTTGTTGATCTGCCATGCTTAATATCTGCCTCCTTGCTTCTCCAGGCTAAGAGGGCCCACAATGCAATGGAGGTGAGCCGCACCGGTGGAGGAGTGCCAGATGTGAGAAGGCTCACCAACGCTGAGGAGGAGGCCTTGGAGATTTCCGCAATTCATGTGGACCACTCATTCGGTGACGTAGAGCTCGGGGTCCTGGGTGAACATACAGCCATTTGATATACACAATGATGACTGTGAAATTGTTATTGTTGGAGACAATTTATTTATTTATTTTTTTATTTAGAGATACAGCACGAAACAGGCCCTTCGGCCCACCGAGTCTGTGCCGACCAAGAACCTCCCATTTATACTAACCCTACAGTAATCCCATATTCCCTACCACCTACCTACACTAGGGGAAATTTACAATGGCCAATTTACCTATCATCTGCAAGTCTTTGGCGGTGGGAGGAAACTATTATGCTGTCATAATAATTACATGTGAAACATCAAGACTGACAGTGTGCTCTTCTCATTGTAGGTCAATGCTCTGAATCGACCCAGCGACCCACGACGCCTCCCGAACCTCAGAGGAAGAGACATCCTCCGAGGAAGCAGTGTCCCATAACACTCCCACACCTTCCACTGGTGCAGATACAGTCACCTCGGTGGGAATGCGATCGGCCATAGAGGGTGGTTCACAATCTGGTGAAAGCACAGGCTGAATTTTACTAGTCAGGGATCATGGAGCAGGGGGGGTGGGCTGCAAAATTCTTCTGGGAGAGGCCTGCCATGATCCCTACACTGAGAAGGCCCCACTGTATTTTACTGGCAGCGGCAAGGCCTCAGTGCGGCCCCACCCCCCCATCCCACCGCTTGGTGACAGGGCCTTCATTTGTCCAATTATAATTATGCAAATACATGCTAATTAACTTACCTGGACTGGGCGGCCATCCCACAACAATATTCCGGCCAGTGGCCGGAAGTTCCGTGCCTTCCGATCCCTGTTTGGGGATTCATGGCGAGACACTGGTGGGGAGGGGGGAGGAGTTTAATTTTCAGGTCAGGGGGAGAATGGCGGAAACCTATTCCATTGATTCAGGGGATGGTGGGAAGGGTTGAAGGGCAGAGATCATAATATTTGGGGGTGAAAGGTCGGGACTGGCAAAAATGGTTTTTTGGTTGGGAGGAGAGGGAAATAAATTTATTGGTTGTTGATTGCGGGGGTGGAAGAGGGGCTGTGATATGTACTTTACTGTTTTTATCTAAATTAAAGGTAATGTTCCCTTTAAAAATTAGAGTTGCCAGTAAGGGCTTGCAGACCTTTAAGAATGGTGCTGGCACCTGCACGGTGGCGTCGGACTCCATTGCTGGGGACAGAGCGGCTGCCCCCTTTACCCCATCAGGGTGGCCACTCTGCCCCTCCATTTAAATGAGCCCCCGCGATATTTCGCTCATGCTCAGTGATGGCAGAACCACACGAGCGGACCGCCAACTTCAAAGCATGCTGCCGCGATTTGCAGCACGCTCATAAAATTCAGCCCCACTGCACACGTGCCTGAGTAGCTGACTGAGGCTGAGACAGATGAGGCCCCTGACAGTCGGATGGCTGTGAGTGGCCAGGTCCATGCTGAGCAGAGGCAACTGATGACTCTCTGTTGTGGACAGCACAGGGCATGCTGGAGCTGCTGCAGCAGTCATGGCAACATCGGGTGGAGATGCCACAGGCCATGTGCAGCCTTGAGTGGATAATGGGGGAGTCCATCCAGGCCATGAGCGCATAGCGTCATCCATGGAGAGGACAGCGGCCCTCTTGGAGATCCAGATTCCATTGATTCATGCTGACTTGAAATCCCTCGCCAAGGCCATCAGATCCTCAAATCAGTGGCAAAGTGAGAGAGGGACTAGGGGCATGGAGACTGTCCCTTCCCCTGGTCATTCCCAGGAGAGCAGAGGGGTTCAAATGAGCCTTGAGAGAGAGGAGGCAAGCCTGCATGCCATATCTGGGGTCCCCCCTCAAGGTGATTCCAATGTGGACGTCGGTCCCTCTGCTGGTGAGTCAAGCTCCAGCAGCCATGACGTCTGAGGGGAGTTCTGCGCTAACGTAGGATTCCCCCAGACAGCTGGGACCCTCCAGGTCTCATGCACGCAGAGGGTGACCGCCAAAGTCATCCACAGCCAAAGGGCAAACAGATCATCAGCCTTACTCCAGTCAGGCTGCTAGCGCAGAAGTGGCACCGCAAAGGAGCACCCGCAAAAGTTTTAGAAAAACACCATGACACAAATGGGTCTGCCTGGGTGAAACTACACTGTAAAAAGTTATTTTACTAAATGTTCTTCACTAACGTGTGTCATTATTACTGTGTGAATGACGTGTCCCAGCATGTACTGATTGTGTCTCCTCCCATTACATCATTGGCCTTTCAGGAATAACATTATTACTCATTTGTGTGTCCACGGGTGCAGTAACACGGACAATGTCTCAGTCTGCTGCCGCCAGTAATGGTGGAGACAACGATGTTGCAGATGTGGATTGCTGCACAGCAGATGAATGAGGGTGCTGTGTGGCTTGCAGAGCACATGATGTTTTCTACAGCGTGGAAAACCTTTGCTCAGTAAGGCGTTGCCATGCATCTCTTATTCGCTGCTCGCCCTGCATGCGCTGCCTGAATGCTTTCTGTCCTTCCATGCGCCTTTCCTGCTGCAAGCCCTCTACATCCTCATTGTCTCGTCTCAAGATGAGTCCTGGTCATGTCTCTCCTCATCCCGCAAGGCCTTCTCCCTATTGAGTGGGTAGATGTGCAGAGCACAGCAAACAGCAACGATATGAGCTATCCTTTCCGGTTCGTACTGCAGGGCCCTGCCCGATCTATCCAGACAGCAGAAGCACATTTTCAACATGCTGATTGCTTGCTCAATGGTGGGTATTGTCGTGTCATGGCAGGCATTGTATCTCTCCTCTGCATCAGTGGTAGGGTTTCTCACTGGTGTCAGGAGCCATGTCTGCAAGGGGTAGCTCTTGTCTCCAAGAAGTCACCCCTCCACCTGAGCCAGTTCAGTGAACAGCAGCGGTAGCTGGGACTGGCGCAAGATGAAGGTATCACGGCAGCTGCCTGGAAAGCAGGCACAGATTTTCATGAAGTGTTTCTGGTGATCACATACCAGCTGTACATTGAACAAGTGGATTCCAATACGGTTTACGTATGCAGCTGGTCACCTGGCGGGAGCCTTGATGGCCACATGGGTGCAGTCAAGACCCCTTGCACCGCTGGGAATCCCACCATGGAGCCGATACCAATGGCCCTCTGGGCCTGGCTCTCAGGGTCCATCATCACCAGCCCTCCGGTACAGGGCATCTGTGACCTCCCTGATGTAGCGGTGCACTGCTGACTATGTGACCCCACGAAGGTCTCTGGTGGGCCCCTGAAATGATGCAGAGGCTTCAAAGTTAAGAGCCGCTGTCACTTTGAGGGCTACAGGCATAGGATGTCCATCAAAGCCCATCGGCTGCAGTTCATCGTTGAGCAGGGCACAGAGATGTGTCACTGCCTCTCTCGAGATCCGCAGTCGCCTCTGACACTGTTGCTCTGACATCTGCAGGTATGTCATGTGGGACCTGTAGATGCGTGGCAATCTGTAGTGGTGAGCTCTCCTTGGGGGCTGCTGTGGCTCACGACTGGTGGCTTCTACGTGGGCTGCACCTGCCTCTTGGTTTTGCTTGTGGTGCAGATGGTTCCTCAAGACAAGTGGATCAATGAATATAGGGTGAAACACCTCCATCTCCAAGTTGCTATTAAACTCGGTTCCTTCACTTCTTCGAAGGTACCTAACAGGGCAAAGAATGATGTTGACTGGTACATCAGGTGCATTCATGCATCAACTATGTGGTGTGACATGGCATTGCCCATCTTAGCGCCAACTAAGAATGGCACAGCATGACCACATTCAGATTGTAACAGCTGCATCGATTGGCCCACCAGCCAGATCACCTTTAAACGCCTACTGTTTCTGGCATTCTCCCCACACACAGAGTTCCTAGAGTGCCATTGCTCCTTCACTCACGCAAACATTCAATGGCACAGAGTGCCCCTCTGAACAGAGGGAGGGTCGCAGTAGCTTCCTACACATAAGCAGTGTTGAGCCCCCAGTAATACCATACCCCCTCCCACCTCCCTACACGTATGTATAGTTGTGTCCCCAGTAATACCATCCCCCCTCCCAGAGACCCATCTTGCATAACTTACTTTCACAGGCTCCGAGGACTGCAACTGCTGTCCTACCAGCTTTTATAAGTCGGGAATGGGATGGCACATGATAGACGACCGTTCACCTGAATATGCAGAACTGTTGAGTAAGAGGCAGCAGGATGCATAATGAGGCAAGGTAAGTAGCGCCTTGAATATTTAAATTGGGCTCCCACCGCCGAGCGGTTGGGGGGCTGGCGCGAGGCCTCGCTGCCACTGCTAATATGGGGCGGGGCCTTCTCAGCATCAGGAAGTGTGGCGGGCCTCTCTTGTAAGTATTTTCTGGGCCCCACCCCGCCACAATCCCCAATGTTGGGGGGCTGGTAAAATTCAGTCCAGTTCTTTCCTTACCCTCAATTGTTCCCTTATGTCTCTATTCCTCCATGGTGTTTCATTAGTGTTTAGTTTGTTTTTGATGTACTAATACAGTTTCCCATTTATTTTTTGCATTAATAATTGCTTGGTTTGGAATTTTATACTTATTATCCAGAAGAAACTTGTAAGCAAAGGACATGAAGTCAATATTATTTTGATAATTTTTTAAAGAAACTTATTTTTGGCGAAGAGTGGAGGCAAGCAGTTTCTCACATGCTGCTTTTTGTCATATTTGTTACATTTCCTGGGAGCTCAACCTTATTCTTTAGAAAGTTAGACAAGTAACAGTGTTTTCTTTGCAAAAGCCTTACAAAACTGAAGTATTTAACAAAAAAGGCACAGCTATTTGAACATTTGCCAATTGATTCCACCCTCTTATGGTGGGTGTGAACTATCGACTAGTTTTATTCCTCTGCTATTGGCTTGCGGTCACTAAAAGCCACTTTTAAACTCAAGCAGTATATCTCAGAAAGTTTGTTCAGACAAAGATAAACTGTGAGATGCCTGCGTCCTACTCGACCAACATGCGTTTGAAACTTCCTATACTGGCTATAACACTGGAAGCTCTGCTCATTATTTTATATGGATTTTTTGTTACATATGACAATGGAGCTAATTCTACATTTGCTCCTAACAACACTGCCAATCCAGACCCATTCTACAAAATATACCCAAGTGAGTATGTCTAAAGTAGACATGTAAATAGCTAAGCTTATATTGTTATTTACTGGTGTGTGGTACATTTTTAAAAATCATAGTGTTATTTGTTTTCCAATAATATAATGGCTAAACCCAAATGCCTGAGACAATTTTATTTGCTTTTCTACAAAGTGTACTTTTTTTGAAGTAAGCACGTGTATGCATATTTCCTTTTTTAAAAAAAAAAGTCCTTTCAATGAAACAAGAGTCAATTTTGACAGCAAGATATAAGAGGATAAAATAAAGATAAAATAGGGTTATTTGCTTTGGAATTGTTTTATATAATACATATATAACTTGTTTATTAATCAGCACAAATTAGATTACATATTTTAAGTCTTCATATTTGGATTCCATTGTATCTATTGGACACACTTATAAAAGAGAATAAAATTAAAGGATTTGGAAGAAAATTGTTTTATAATGGAAACGATCGGGCTTTGAATGCTGTATTCCAAGTGCTGTCAGGGCATTGTGCTTCAGAAAATGGAAGATTATGGAGTATTTGGGCATGGCAGGGTTGGAAATTTACATTTTATTACTGGGTCTGTTTCAAGTTGTTCTAAGACACTGATTTACTTCCTTAGCTCCTTTCTTACAATTTTAACCTAAAATTCATTGCAAATGTGGGTTAAATTTCATCTGTAAATGTATGTAAAATGGATAGTTGTGTAAAAATGTTTAAGTAAAAATATTTAGTAGAGCATCATGTGATATGAGAAATTGCATTTCCACAAGAATAATCTAAATCCTAACTAAATTCTGTAAGGTTCACTTTTAAAATCATTTGCAAATTCTTCTCAATTTCCAGAAATACTTTACTTACAAGTTAGAGATAAAAATTAAAAATGACAAATGCTAAACTCTGAAATTAAATACAGAAAATACTGAAATTAGCCAAACTATCAGCATCTGAAAAGGCATTAATATATGAAACATTAACCTACCTTTTCCCATTTTGGATGCAGATGGACTTTTATACATCTCTATTTTCATTTTTTTGTACACAAATGTTCTGTTTCTGTATATGTATAAAGAACAAATTAGAGACTACCCTAAAGCTACACATTTAATGCAGAAAAATATTTCCTGTAAATATATTCTTTAGTTTTAATTGTCCACTTATGATTGAAGCAGATCAGCTGCCCTTTGTTGAAGTCACTCAATTTTCATCCCATTAATTTCAATGGAATGAAAATCGAGCAGATTCTACAGCAGGCAAGCAATCCACCAAGTTACCACACAGTGAAGTTAAAAATTACCCCCAACATCTCTATCTGTGCTGCTGCGCATGTGCATGTGTCTCATTTTTGTGTGTAAAATATGAGAATACATGGGCAAGAAAATCTGATAGGCAGTAAGATATTGAAATAAACTGAGAGCGAAATGCAAACCACTTATCAACATCATTCAAAGCTCTGAGGATGTGATATCACTTCTCTGATCTATTATTTATAATATATACAGTTCAATTTTGTGGGTGAGTTTTCTTGCCAGTTTCCCCTGTCATAGCAGACGGTGACAGAAAGCATTTCACGTGATATAGACTGGTTCTGTTATATTGCATGATTTGAATGTCAGTTACATTGAATTTTATTTCACTGCATATAACAAGGAAAACCATGCTCTGCATATGCTATACATTACTGTAAGGTAAAACAAAGGAAAGGAGAACAAAGGAAGGCGTAACAGGATATTTCAAATGCTTTCTTTATGTAATGATCTTAATATAGTGAGTTTACATGGGCTGACAGGATGTAGTTGGGATCATCAAAATACTTTGTTTTTTCTCCATTCTTTCACTAGGTGTGATTCAAAGAGGGTGGATATGACACATGCAGTGTGACTATAGATTTCAACTGCTGGTCAGCAGAAAAAACATTGTTGTAACTTTGACATCAATGTAACCAAAATATTGGATTTTATGGCAATTCTCAATTCGGACAAATTCACCCCAGCAAGGCTCATCTTCCACACAATACATTTCTGTATATTAACTTCATAGCAAATTAAACAAATCCTAAGTTCCCAGTCATGGGCAGGATTTTTAGGCCCCAATAGGGACTAGTGGGAAAATTAGCATTGCTAGGCGGATGCTGTGTTGGCACCGCCATTCCTGCCGCTGGCGATCTTGCTCAGGGCAGAGGGAGGTGAGACCTGGCAACTCGCCCGATTTGGATAAGTGGACAATTAATCTTGTTAATGAGCTTGTTGTCAGCTCATCAAGGGCCAGTTTGGAATTTTGGTGGGGCCGCACGTGTTGCATGATGGATCAGGGACAGTCCAGGTGCAGGGAGGCAGCAACACAACGTGAAGCCAGTTATGGCTGCTCCATGAAATTAGGTGGGCTCATAAAAAGGAGCACGGCTGAGAGGGGCACATAGCCATTAGAACACAGGTGCCATCAGGTATGCAGAGTTAACGGAGTGAGTCGTCAGCATGCAGTGGGGCAGAGGAAGGGGTTGTGACCCTCCAGTGATCATGGGGCCATAAGTGGGCGGGCTTCCAGAGATCATTGTGAGTGAATTTTAGTGCAAGCAAGGAAATAGCGGACATGGGGTTAGCATTATCAGAGATTGGATTGAGTAGTGATGAGGATCAAAATTTTTAGCAGCAGAGGTTGAGCCCAAGCGTGAGGAGAGAAGAGGAGAGGAACGAAGGGCAGGAACGTAATGGAGGCCATACCAGCAGCATTGTGTGCACCATCGAAGAAGATGTTATCTGGCTATGTTGGAGATCCAGTGCTGCAGGAGACTGCACCTACCTAGGCAGATGGTCACTGAGATTTGTGCCCTCTATGAGGAGACCTTACACCTCGGGACACTGTTCGCCATGCCCTGCCAGCAGCCATCAAAGTGACTGTGGCCTTGATCTTCTTTGCCTCTGACTCCTTTTAAGGATCAGCTGCACTCCTTGATGGTGTCTCTCAAGTGGAGCACACCACTGCATCTTGCAGGTCACTAATGCCCTGTTTATGAAAGCTGGGCAGTACATACAATTTCAAACACGTGGGGCCTCACAGGCACAAAGGGCAATGGGATTCACCTCCATTGCTGAATTCCCGCAGGTGCAGGGCATCATTGATTACACCCATGTGGCCATCAAGTGCTGAGTGAGCAGCCAGTGAGATTCAGCATCAGGAAGGGCTTTCACTCTCACAATATTCAGCTGCTCTGCGACAAGAGTTTCCTGAACGTGTGCGTTTGCTACCCTGGCAGCTACCTGAAGCCTTTATCCTCTGGCAGTCCAGGGTTCCACATCTCTTAAATAAAAGCAAAATACTGCAGATGCTGGAAATCTGAAATAAAAACAAGAAATGCTGGAACCACTCAGCAGGTCTGGCAGCATCTGTGAAAAGAGAAGCAGAGTTAACGTTTCAGGTCAGTGACCCTTCTTCGGAACTGACAAATATTAGAAAAGTCACAGGTTATAAGCAAGTGAGGTGGGGGTGGGGCAAGAGATAACAAAGGAGGACTAGATTGGACCAGGCCACATAGCTGACCAAAAGGTCACGGAGCAAAGGCAAACAATATGTTAATGGTGTGTTGAAAGACAAAGTATTAGTACAGATTAGGTGTTAATACACTGAATATTGAACAGCAGCAAGTACAAACCTGAAAAAAAAACAGTGGGTAAGCAAACTGAACAAACTAAGATGAAATGAAATAAATGCAAAAAAAAGATTGTAAAAAATGTAAAAAAGAATGTAAAAAAAGGAAGAAAAAATAACTAAAAATGAAAGTAAAATGGGGGGCTGTCATGCTCTGAAATTATTGAACTCAATGTTCAGTCCGGCAGGCTGTAGTGTGCCTAATCGTTAGATGAAATGCTATTCCTCGAGCTTGCGTTGATGTTCACTGGAACACTGCAGCAATCCCAGGACAGAGATGTGAGCATGAGAGCAGGGGGGAGTGTTGAAATGGCAAGCAACCGGAAGCTCAGGGTCCTGCTTGCGGACTGAGCGGAGATGTTCCGCAAAGCGGTCACCCCGTCTGTGCTTGGTCTCCCCAATGTAGAGGAGACCACACTGTGAGCAGCGAATACCTTATACCTTTTTTACATTTTTTACAATCTTTTTTTTGCATTTATTTCATTTCATCTTAGTTTGTTCAGTTTGCTTACCCACTGTTTTTTTTTCAGGTTTGCACTTGCTGCTGTTCAATATTCAGTGTATTAACACCTAATCTGTACTAATGCTTTGTCTTTCAACACACCATTAACATATTGTATGCCTTTGCTCCGTGACCTTTTGGTCAGCTATGTGGCCTGGTCCAATCTAGTCCTCCTTTGTTATCACTTGCCCCACCCCCACCTCACTTGCTTATAACCTGTGACTTTTCTAATATTTGTCAGTTCCGAAGAAGGGTCACTGACCTGAACCGTTAACTCTGCTTCTCTTTTCACAGATGCTGCCAGACCTGCTGAGTTGTTCCAGCATTTCTTGTTTTTGTTCCACATCTTTTCCTGCCGCCACCCAAACTTTCTGGATGGAATCTAAGGGACAACGGATATCTATTGAAGAGATGGTTACTCACCCCTTTGTGTGACCCAAGACAGAGCCACAGAGGTGCTACAACTGAAGCCATCTGCTCACAAGGACCACATTGAGCAGGCCATTGGACTTCTGAAGATGCAGTTATGGTGCCTGGACTGGTCGGGTGGCGCCCTGCAGTACTCTCCTGCAACGTTCTTGCGCATCGTGGTGGTCTGCTGTGCTCTCTGTAACATGGCCCTCCAGTGAGGTGTGGACCTTGAAGAGGGTGAGGCCCTGGAACAGCACAGCTCAGCAGAGGAAGAGGAGGAGCAGGAGGATGAAGATGCCAGCAAAGAGGTGCTCAGGCCATGCAGGGAGGTGGCCGAGGCTGGCACAGAGCTCGAAGGTCTCATCAGGATGGAGTCAAGACCAGAGAGCATTTGATTCATGCACCTTTCACCTGAGTACTTCTAAACCCATAGGACTACATGCTCTGGAACTCACTTTGAGCTGCCTGTGAGAGCATTTGCTTTGAAGACATAGCCATGAATAGATCCATTCTTACTGCCAATGAATGACACACATGTGTCCAGTGGTCTCACTGTCTCCTTCAAAGATCTTTGCTCCCCTTACAGCCTCATCCCTCTTTTTGAGTTTTGCCACTAAAGAACAGCAGCTCACATATCATGGAGTCAATATTTCTCATGTTGACAAAAAGTAACAAAATGCACATCAGCAAGTCAAATAAACCCCAGTGAACTACTCAGTATCTGACTGGCATCATGGCTGCGCTTTTGGCCACTCACACGCTATGCTCCCCTTGTGGCCTCGGATGAAGTGGAGGCAGCCTGCTCACTTGTCTCTGCTTGCAGCTAAGATGCACGTGGCGGTCATCCTTGTCATGGAGGTGCTAGTGGGGGCACTTCCAGAGGCTGCTGCACTGGTGTCAATGCAGGAACAACCTTAATCACTGGGTCCTGCTGCACAGATCGTCCCTCAGTCAGAGGGTTCAAAGAGGCCAATAATGGTGATGGCGGCCCATGAGGGATGGTTTCTCATCCTATCGGTGACTGCCTCACCCCTTGGACGGCGCTCTGGATCACTGAAGGGGAGCACCAGTTCAGGTGCACCTGGCATCCACTCCATGCATCTTTATGCCATCAGCACTCCTGATTGGTCCATGCTGCAGAATGCTGCATGCATTCTGTGGATGTCAGTGCACTGCTCATGCAGCCACTCAAAGTGCTGTCGCATGTGGCTCTCCATGAGCTTGGCCACTCTCACAATGGAGGAGCTTATGCATTCAAAGCCCCGCGCCATGGAGGTGCAAATGAGCTGAATGGACTCCTCTGTTCTCAACCCATGACCACGCACTGCCTCAGGGAACTCTGACATCTGGGAACACATCTGTCGCTGCTGGTCAAAGTAGAGTTGCCTTTGTTGTGATTCCCAAGGCCCTGCATCTGTGCCCAGTTGAGCAGGGCTATGTCTGTCTTCCATCCTCCATTTTTCACCCTGTTCTCCAGGTATTCCCATCTCTCAATCCCCTACTTTGTCCTGTGGGGCCACTCTGGGGATTTCTATCACTGCCTCCTCTGTGACAGACACGATAGTAAGCTAAGACAATCCTCCCAGTGTGAGCCATCTCCTGAGAGTTATGTGCCCTCTGCTCCTGCAATAACAAAACAGCTTGATATAAGGCAGTTCCGAAGAAGGGTCACTGACCCGAAACGTTAACTCTGCTTCTCTTTCCACAGATGCTGCCAGACCTGCTGAGTGAATCCAGCATTTCTTGTTTTTGTTTCAGATTTCCAGCATCCGCAGTATTTTGCTTTTATTATATTGATATAAGGCATTGCTGGTTTCTCTGATCAATGCCAGCTGCTCAGTAACATAAAAAGCTGCATGTATCAGTGCTGCCAGGTTCTCAATAGTGCTAGGACTGGGCATTGCTGAGGAATCAGTAAGTACCCTGGGCACACATTTCTCCCACATTAAGGAGCACCATGTGCTCTCAGGCTGCTAAACTGGTGTGCCTGCTGGAGGTTACATACCTCGAGGCCTGTCATCAGCATCTTGTTTTGCGCTCACCAGGCCAGAGCAAAGCAAGTCTTTGAACCTTTTGCGGCATTGCACCCAGTTCCTCTGCACTACACTCCTGCTGCTGACAGTTTCAGCTGCCTCCAGCCAGGTCAACTTTGTATGGCTGAGTGGCCTTCTCATGCCACCCTCTGGAAATAGGATTTCCCTCCTCTCTCCAACAGCCTCCAGTAGCACCTCCAGGTCTGCATCCATGAAGCGAGGGACAGCCCTGCTTCAAGTGCCAGACCTCTGCCTCTCTTCCTGTTGCACTGGAGCTTGCATGCTGCTTTAAAACGGCTGCCTCAGTAGTGGCTGCCGTGTTGCCCTTAAATTGCGTCTGCACTTTAGAAGCCCCACCTCCATCCTGCACCCACTGCCACTAATTGGCTGCCAAAGCCACCCTCCAGTCAATTAGTAGCTCACCTTGGCCAAAATCTGTGACTACATCCCCGGAGTGTGGTTGGGACCTGAAAATGGTTCCGGCGCCGAATTCCTGGCCCTGGATGCAAAATCTCACTCCACGTTATAGATATTTCACCATGAATAAAATAAGACAGACCTTCAATAAACGAATTCTGATGGATTACACTGAAAGTTTTTACCCACCTTTTTGATTCTCCTCAACCTGATGCCATCTCCTTTATTTATTCACCAAGCCTCAGGTGTTTCATCACAACAGGATTCAATGACAAATCCTAGTGTCTGGCAAAAGTCTGTAAAATATTCATCAAAGCTGTTTCTCTCCAGGTTAAAGGGCATGCCATTTGTAGTGTGAGTTATCTGAAGATAAATAAATCTCTGATAGCATTTAATCGCAATGAGCAGCAAATGGAATTTCAGGCAGTTGAGTTTTAAATATTAATATGCAGGGCTATGCAAAACCGAAGTTAAAAACAGAGCTCAGACTGATACTTTCCAACTAAATCCCCTCTACATACTGGATTGCTTCAACTATGACTACATGAATTGCACCTCTAGTTTTGTGCACTGTGAACATAAGAGCAGGAATAGGCCATTCAGCCCCTCAAGCCTCTCCCACCATTCAATATCATGGCTGATCTGTAGCCTAACTCTTTATACCTGCCTTTGCTCCATGTCCCTTTGGCCAACAAAAATCTATCAATCTCAATTTAAATTTAACAATTGAGCATCAGCATCAATTGCTGTTTGAAAAAAAAAGTTCCAAACTTCTACTATCGTTTGCATGAAGAAGTGTTTCCTAATTTCACTCCTGAAAGGTCTGGTTCTAATTTGTAGACTATGCCTCCTCAATCTAGATTCCCCAACTAGTGGAAATAGTTTCTCCCAATCTACCCTATCTATTCCCCTAATATCTTGAAAACAGAAATTATATCTAATGTGCAACCACAATACCAAACATTTATTAGTCATGGAGAAATGCAGTTATATCTGTTAACGTAACATACTTTGTTTCTTAGAGAAAGACAGATGTAGATTAGAAAATAGGTTCCCGGATATCTTGGCGGGGTGAGTGCTTTTAAATAAAAGCAAAATACTGCAGATGCTGGAAATCTGAAATATTAACAAGAAATGCTGGAAATACTCAGCAGGTCTGGCAACATCTGTGGAGAGAGAAGCAGAGTCAACATTTCAGGTTAATGACCCTTCGTCAGAACTGGCAAATATTAGAAATGTAATAGGTTTTAAGCAAATAAAGCGGGGGTGGGGCAAGAGATAACAAATGAGAAGGTGTTGATAGGACAAGGTCACAGAGAATAACTGACCAGAAGGTCATGGAGCAAAGGCAAACGATAAATTAATGGTGTGGTGAAAGACAAAGCGTTAGTGCAGAGAGGGCGTTAATTGGCAGAAAAATGAACAGCCCTGGCCCAAAGCACAATCATGAAAAAAACAGTGGGTAGGGACAGTAGAAACAAACTAAACAAACCAAAATAAAATAAACAAATAAAATATAAAAACAAAAAAAGAAAAAATAACAAAAAATAAAATTAAAAAGGAGGCCCATCATGCTCTGAAATTATTGAACTCAACGTTCAGTCCGGCAGGCTGTAGTGTGCCTAATCGGTAAATGAGATGCTGTTCCTCGAGCTTGTGTTGATGTTCACTGGAACACTGCAGCAATTCCAGGACAGAGATGTGGTCATGAGAGGAGGTGGGGTGGGGGGGGGTGGGGGGTGGTGGGATGTTGAAATGGCCAGCAACCAGAAGCTCGGGGTCATGCTTTTGGACTGAGCGGAAGTGTTTCACAAAGCAGTCAAACAATCTACGTTTGGTTTCCCCAATGTAGGGGAGACCACATTGTGAGCAGCGAATACAGTATACTAAATTGTAAGAAGTACAAGTAAATCGCTGCTTCATCTGAAAGGAGTGTATGTGACATTGGATAGTAAGGAGAGAGGAGGTAAATGGGCAGCTATTACACCTCCTGCGATTGCATGGTAAGGTGCCGTGGGAAGAGTATGAGGTGGCAGGGGTAATGGAGGAGTGGACCAGGGTGTCGCAGAGGGAACGATCCCTTCGGAATGCTGACAAGGGAGGGGAGGGGAGGGGAAGCTGCATTTGGTAGTGCTCTTCAACTTTGCTATGGCCCAAAGACTGCTGTTAAAAAAATGTAATATGATTTTGCCAAATATATATTAATGGCATGAAGGACAAACCAAACTATATTGTCAGATATGCTATTGCAATTGCATCCTGTTCTACATAAATGATTAGATTAAGCTATAGAAATTATGTCACAGCGTCCTCTTGTGGACTAGTTGGTGTGAAGCAGTCAGTTACGTCTTCTACAAAATGCATCAGTCGATCTGTAGAAAAGTTTTGCAACTCTTAAAGTTCAATTCTGTTACGCATTAATGTTCTTTGCATAGTCATTGTCAGCATTCAGTTAGTTGTCTTAGTAATGTTTCATACTTGTGACAGCAAAAGTGGCCTCAAAGAATTGTGCCAATTTGTAGCATGATAGAAACGATTTCCTTTGCAATTCATTGTGTTATGGTAAAATGTTCTGCATATGTGTGCATTCAGTGTTACTTCAAATTTTCTCATATTCTTCTTGTACTGGCATGCAAAAACTCTTTATTTGAAGTGTTATCTTGAGCTGCTAACTCACATTTTACATGCTGAATTGAGTTCAAAGACTCAATAAGATAATTATGAATTACTGTCAATTCTTCTACACTAAAAAAATGTTTTGATCATTAAGATCAAGTTGCTAGCACTGGGACTAGATGACTTTCCATTTCACTGTCAGCGGGACTTTTCAAAACTCCAAGATCACATACAGCAATTTAAATGGAGAGTAAAGCTCCTTCCTGCTTAGCTGACTCTCAGAAGAGTTCCCTGTGTTTCACAGGAAACTACCTACAGACTGGAGGGTCCAAGGGAGTCTGGCAGCAAGCCTGAGGACCCCAAAAGGTAAGTAGTAATCTGTTTCCACATTATCCATTGGATCTTAGGGCCTTGATAACTTCTCACTGCTGCTCCCTGACAGCAGCCCGAATGCCCTGAGACCAATGGCCAGGAAAACAGCTACAGACCTGCTGGGTTTGGAGAGGAGCAATGCACTTTCAGTGTGCTGCTCCTATACAGAAATGAGGCCATAGGAAGTTAGGAAAATTAGCCCCTGCATTTCTTTATAGAGTTTAGGATAAGACAATGGAAATAATAAGTTATACATATTTCTTATTCAGGTTTCCAAGATGTACACGTAATGGTCTTTGTTGGATTTGGCTTCCTGATGACTTTCTTGAAGAAATATGGATTCAGCAGTGTTGGATTTAATTTACTCATTGCTGCTTTTGCTCTTCAGTGGGGCACACTGATGCAAGGCTGGCTGCACCATTCAGACAATGGAAAAATCAAAGTCAACATTTTCAGGTGTATTTAATTTTTTATTGATTAATTTCTGACAGAATATTTGCATTAAAGCTCAAAGTATTTTGGCCCCGATATAGTACTGTAAAGGCCATTGAATAGCTCCTTGGGGTTCGGGTAGTAAATGCTCTGCCTGTCTAACTATCATATTATTATACATTTAAACTAATGGATAAAAAATCCTGCAGAATCCCCTGATCTCTTCACCTGAATTCCCTATATGATAACTCATATTAGTAAAATCTACCCTATGATTTCAGTTTTAGTCAGTAATATACTTATTTTGTTCCTTTATTTCATCTGATGGATTAAAGAAACAGCTCAAATCAAATGTGTAACCAATACAAAATTGCCTTGTAAGAAGTGTACTGTACTCCAAAGTACAGCACCTAACCACAGCCTCAGGAAAACAACCAGTCCCACACAAAAATATTACACTTTAATTTCCAATGGCAGTTATTCTTGTGGTTTTCTGGATGGAAATTAATTAAGGTTGCCAAGTTATTTGCAGTTTTCGGCTGTATACAGATAGGATTGACTGACACAAGACCAGACTTGTCCAATAGAAATTGCTGCCTAGACACTATTTCAGCCACAGGCACTAATTTTAGTGGGAAAAGCCTTATTTACACTCACACAATGCTAGTAAATGTACTTCACACATATATAATTAACAAACATCTACCACCAAGGAATTCAAACAAGTAATGGTCAAAAATCATTTGCACACACTGCATTCATTTTACCAACAGACTCATAAAATGGTTAATTACGTATACATACAAATGTGGGTATTGAGATCACATGCCAAAAGATGGTGTCTATTATTCATTTTTATTTACCAATCAGAAATGCAATAATCCATATCTACCACAAGTAGCTAGTGGCTAACATATTGGCACTGCACTAGACATGGATTTGATCTGCAATAATTTACATTCAACTAATTATAAGCTACACAACGACAGCCAGCTAAACAATAAGTATTGAGTTAAACAGTAACCATTGTCCACCAATGACATTGAATAACTATTGAACAGAATTTAGAACATAAACAATGGAAAGTAATGTAAATATTATTGTTCTGCAGCTTAATTAATGCAGACTTCAGTGCAGCAACAGTCCTGATTTCATTTGGAGCAGTGTTGGGGAAGACCAGTCCAGTCCAGCTTCTGATTCTGACTCTGCTTGAGGTTACGATATTTGCTTGCAATGAGCATGTGGTTACTGGTATCTTGAAGGTATGTATGCCTCAACTTTTTGAGAGACCGAGCCAAAATGTCAAGGGTCACAGTGCAGGTCATGACTCAGGCTGAAAAGAAGATTAGATAAATTGGGATTAGTAAGGACATGATGGACGTATCATTTGGATTTTAGAAAGAAGAAAAGATTGAGGGATAAGGAGTTCCACAGTTTTGAGGACTTGGAAAGAAATGAGTTAAAATGAGGGATTGTCAATGAGTCTTGATGCCATCATAGTGAGGATGAAAGGAGAAAAGATATACAGGGAAGCTTTGAATGAACAAGAGAGGAAAATCCCCAGTATTCATAATGAATTTGTACAATAGCTCAATCAGAACATCTGTGTATAGATCAGGATTCAACATAAGGAAACAAACCTGTCCTTCATAGCACTATTAAGAAAGAACTTGCATTTATGTGCCTTTCACAGCCACAGGACATCTCAAAATGTTTCAGAGGCTTTTAAATATTTTGAAGGGTCGTTACTATTGCATTGCAGGAAAATGTGGCAGTCAATTCACACACATTAAGGTCCCACAACAACAGAGAGAAATGACCAAGACATTTTTCGGGCCTCAATTTAATGTCTCCATTAAAACAAAGCACAGAGGAATAGCAAACAAAAGTGTTAGGCATCTATCCGTAATTCTCAACAACAATAATTTCTAATCCAATGACTCTTTAGATTTTGTTACCTCTCAGGCAGATCATTGGAGTAGAATGTAGGTATGCCATGTAGAAAAAGTAATACCAAGGAATTACAGGATAAATAGCATTCAAAGTAATATAAAAACATAAGTGAGAGGTTTTGAGAGTAAGCTGTCCCAATGGGTGGGAAGATTGGATAATTAAAGTTAATAACCAGGAAATTGAGTTGGCAGCTTCTGGACATATTGATCTTGGTGCCTGATTCCTCAATTTGTTTTAGTTTGGATACACTGACTATAAAATTTACACCATAAAATACAATTGATTTAATGCAGTACAGTTTAGAAGAGTTCACTCTAAGAGAATGAAGGACAGGTTTACAGGTCAAATTTTAAAATCCATCAATATTGCATTCAAAGCATGAAAACTGCTTAGATCACGGCATTGTCTTTATATCAGTAGAACACTTTAAGCTATGGCTGCCCTTCTGGGATTAAGGCACTGTAATTTGGATACTTGTAATTTATATGGCAAAATGATTTGCCTGGGTTTACATAATTAAAAAATTCCCTTTTGGTGCTTTTTTAAAAACATAAAAGTATTTCCCTTTCTTGCAATTTAAAATTTAGTGGTTTAAATTGAGTAATGTATTTTGGTCGGAGGAATGAGGAGAGACAATAAAAACTAAATGGTACAATTAAAGGGGCGCACGTACACAAATCTTTGAAGCTGGAAGGATAAGTTGAGATAGCTGTTAAGAAGCTATGGGATGCTTGCCTTTAAAAACAGAGACAGCCCATTGGAGATAGATTGGGAGGTGGGAGAGCTGACAATATGGCAGTGGAAGATGTCAGGAGAGGAGCGTGATGTCATCCTGCTGCCATGGCATATTGCCAGTGGTGGGAACCTTAGCAGTGCAGCTGCCCACTAGGTGGCCAATTGACTCACAATGGTATAATTAAGGGCCACTTCCAACCCCTGTCATTATTTTACCCACGTCAGGAGGGCCCTTTGCTGTGTCGGGAGATCACCAGGTTTTTTTTATTCATTCATGGGATGTGGGCATCGCTGACTAGGCCAGCATTTATTGCCCATCCCTAATTGCTCTTGAGAAGGTGGTGGTGAACTGCTTTCTTGAACTGCTGCAGCCACAGGGCTGTTAAGGAAGGGAGTTCCAGGATTTTGACCCATTGACAGTGAAGGAATGGTAAATATATTTCCAAGTGAGGATGGTGAGGAAGTGTGGCTTGGAGGGGAACTTGCAGGTGATGGTGTTCCCACGCATCTGCTGCCCTTGTTCTTCTAGGTGGTACAGGTCACGGGTTTGGAAGGTGCTGTCAAAGGAGCCTTGGTGCTGCAGTTCATCTTGTAGATGGTACACACTGCTGCCATTGTGCATTGGTGGTGAAGGGAGCGAATGTTGAAGATGGTGGATGGGCTGTCTATCAAGTGGGTTGCTTTGTCCTGGATGGTGTTGAGCTTCTTGAGTGTTGTTGGAGCTGCACTCATCCAGGCAAGTGGACAGTATTCCATCACACTCTTGACTTGTGCCTTATAGATGGTGGACAGGCTTTGGGGAGTCAGGAGATGAGTTACTCACTGCAGAATTCCCAGCCTCTGACCTGCTCTTGTAGCCACAGTATTTATGTGGCTGGTCCAGTTCAGTTTCTGGTCAATGGTAACCCCCTAGGATGTTGTTAGTGGGGGATTCAGTAATGGTAATGCCATTGAACATCAAGGGGAGATGGTTAGATTCTCTCTTGTTTGAGATGGCCATTGCCTGGCACTTGTGTGGAGTGAATGTTACTTGCCAATTATCAGCTCAAGCCTGGATGTTGTCCAGGTCTTGCTGCAGATTGACACCGGCTACTTCAATATCTGAGCAGTCCCAAATGGTGCTGAACATTGAGCAATTACCAGTGAACATCCCCACTTCTGACCTTATGATTGAAGGAAGTTCATTGTTCAAGCAGCTGAAGATGTTTCGGCCTCAGACACTACTCTGAGAAACTCCTGCAGTGATGTCCTGGAACTGAGATGATTCACCTCCAACAATCACAACCATCTTCTTTTGTGTTAGGTAGACTCCAACCAGTGGAGAGTTTTCCCTCGATTCCCTTGACTCCAGTTTTGCTAGGGCTCCTTGATGCCATACTCGGTCAAATGCTGCCTTGATGTCAAGGGCAGTCACTCTCACCTCACCTCTTGAGTTCAACTCTTTTGTCCATTTTTGGACCAAGGCTATAATGAGGTCAGGAGTTGAGTGGCCCTGGCGGAACCCAAACTGAGCATCAGTGAGCTGGTTATTGCTAAGCAAGTGCCGCTTGATAGCACTATTGATGTCTCCTTCCACGATGATCGAGAGTGGACCGATACGGTGATAATTGCCCGGGTTGGATTTATCCTGCTTTTTGTGGACATATAGCTGGATAGTTGACTGTGTTGTAGCTGTACTGGAATAACTTGGCTCGGGACATGCCTATTTCTGGAGCACAAGTCTTCAGGACTATTGCCGGAATGTTGTCAGGGCCCATAGCCTTTCCTGTATCTAGTGCCTTCAGCCATTTCTTGATATCACATGGAGTGTATCAGATTGGTTGAGGACCCCAGGAGGAGGCCAAGATGGATCATCCACTGATTGTTGCAAATGCTTCAGCCTTGTCTTTTGCACTGATGTGCTGGGCTCCTCCATCATTGAGGATGAGGATGTTTGTGGAGCCTCCTCCTCCTGTTAGTTGTTTAATTGTTCATCACCATTCACGACTGGATGTGGCTGGACTGCAGAGCTTAGATCTGATCCGTTGGTCGTGGGATCGCTTATCCCTGTCTATCGCATGCTGCTTCTGCTGTTTGGCATGCAAGTAGTCCTGTGCTGTAGCTTCACCAGGCTGAAATCTCATGCTGCTCCTGGAGTGCCCTCCTGTACTGTTCGTTGAACCAATGTTGGTCCCCTAGCCTAATGGTAATGGTAGAGTGGGGGATATGCCAGCCATGAGGTTACAGATTATGGTTAAATACAATTCTGCTGCTGCTCATGGTCCACAGCGCCTCATGGATGCCCAGTTTTGAGCTGCCAGATGTATTCGAACTCTATCCCATTTAGCACAGTAGTAGTGCCACACAACACGATGATGGGTATCCTCTTACAGAATATGGGACTTTGTCTCAAGGACTGTGCAGTGATCACTTCTAGCAATACTGTCATGGACAGAATCATCTGTGACAAGTAGATTGGTGAGGACGAGGTCAAGTAGGTTTTTCCCTTTTGTTGGTTCCCTCACTACCTGCCGCAGATCCAGTCTAGCAGCTATGTCCTTTAGAACTCGGCCAGTAGTGGTGCTACTGAGCCACTCTTGGTGATGGACATTGAAGTCCCCCACCCAGAGTACATTCTGTGCCGTTGCTACCCTCAGTGCTTCTTCCAAATGGTGTTCAACATTATGCACTGATTCATCAGCCAAGGAGGGCATGGTCATCAGCGGATAGTTTGCTTGCCCATGTTTGACCTAATGCCATGAGACTTCATGGGGTCTGAAGTCAATGTTGAGGACTCCCAGTGCAGCTCCTTCCAAACTGTATACCACTGTGCTGCCACCTCTGGTGGGGCTGTTCTGCCAGTGGGACAGGCCATATCCAGGGGATGGTGGTGATGATGGCGTCTAAGACATTGTTTGCAAGCTATGATTCCGTGAGTATGACTATGTCAGGCTGTTGCTTGACCCGTTGTGGGACAGCTCTCCCAATTTTGGCATGAGCCTCCAGATGTTAGTAAGGAGGACTTTGCAGGGTAAACCCTGGCAGCCTTCCAGCAGGTTCCAGGCAGGGGTTGTTCCCTCCTTAATGGGCGCTCCATGGCCCATGGAGGGGCCCCCGAAGCAATGGCCAAACCTGCGCCCAAAGTGCTGCCATCGTATCTACACCACACCACCACCACCCCCACACCTCCCCCCTCCATCCCCACCACAATCACCGGGCCTGTCTGCCTGGCCTCAGCTTCCCCTAAGACATTTACCTCCTCTTTGAGGGCAACTTACCATTGAGGCAGTCTCATCCTGGAGCTGCAGCCTCAGCACTGGCCATTGTTAGCAGTGGTGCTGCTGAGGCAGCTGAGCCTCCAGCCCCCTGATTGGGTCGGTACCGCTTGGGGGCGGGCCGCCGTCCTCACCCCAGCGGCAGCCTGTTAATTGGCCAGCAAAATGCTGCCCCAGGGTCCCGCCATCCGCCAAAGCAAAGTTGGCCCCCGTTTTCACTCCCGGCAGCGGAACTTCAACTTTCCCAGATACATTCCACCCAAAGAAAGGAAGTTATGCCAAATCTTTAATAATTGGGCCCCAGCTGGAGTAGTGTGGTCAATTCTGGGTACCACACTTTAGGAAGGATGTCAAGCCCTCAGAGACAGTCCAGAGAAGATTTATTAGAATGTTGCCGGGGAAACAGGACTTCAGTTACGTAGAGAGATTAGAGAAGCTGCGATAAAAGCAAAATGCTGCGGATGCGGGAAATCTGAAATAATAATAGAAAGTGCTGGAAATGCTCAGCACTGTTCTGATGAAAGGTCACAGACCTGAAAGGTTAACTCTGCTTCTCTCTCCAGAGATGCTGCCAGACATGCTGAGTATTTCCAACACTTTCTGTTTGTATTTTATATTAGAGAAGCTGGTGTTGTTTTCCTTAGAGCAGAGAAGGTGAAGGGGAGATTTGATAGAGGTGTTCAAAATCATGAAGGGTTTTGATGACTAAATAAGGGGAAACTGTTTCAAGTGACAGGAGGGTCGGTGACCAAAGGACACAGATTTAAGGTAATTGGCAAATGAACTAGAGGCAAAATAAAGAGTTTCTTTTTAGTGTAGTTGTTACGATCTGGAATGCAATGCCTGACAGGGTGATGGGAGCCATTTCAATCATAACTTTCTAAAGGGAAATGGCTAAATATTTGAAGGGGAAAAAATTGCATTGCTATAGGGAAAGGGCAGGGGAATGAGACTAATTGGGATAGCTCTTTCAAAGAGTTAGCACAGGCATTGTGGGCCGAATTGCTTCCTCCTGTGCAGTATTATTCTACGATCCAAAGAAAAATATTGTGACAAGATGCTTGAGTATATGCAAATATTTTATGAATGCACTGAAGAAATCACAGTGACAAAACTAATAAAATTCTTAAGGGAAAAGCAAAATACAGTGGATCATGGAGATCTGAAATAAAAATAGAAAATGCTGAAAATACTGAGCAGGTCAGACAGCATCCGTGGAGGTCATCAACCTGAAATGTTATAAAAGCAAAATACTGCGGATGCTGGAAATCTGAAATAAAAACAAGAAATGCTGGAACCACTCAGCAGGTCTGGCAGCATCTGTGGAAACCTGAAATGTTAACTCTGTTTCTCTTTTCACAGATGCTACCTGACCTTCTGAGTATTTCTCGCAGTTTCGGTTTTTTATTTCAAAGTTCTAAAGGGCCTGTGGATAAGTTAGGGGTACAAAGGCAGCTTTTCATTTGGTTAAGGTAATTTGGAGTTGTATGCATTTTCACTGATCTAGATAAAGTAACAGATAATATTTGGGTCTTTTATAGGCCAAAGATGTTGGTGCATCAATGACTATTCATGCTTTTGGTGCATACTTTGGTCTGGCTGTTACTCGTGTCCTATACAGGCCAGGTTTGAAAGGTGGCCATGAAAATGAAGGATCTGTGTACCATTCGGATTTATTTGCTATGATTGGTAAGTTAAAGCGCACAATTCACGGTAGCTGTTTTATAAAATAATCGAGGACACCTAGAATATAAGATGCACAATTTGCACTAACTAGCAAAAATCCTATTTCTGATCTACTGCTTTGCTCAACCCTACCTCTACAATCTCCTCCATGCGTCGTTCCGTCCCAACTCTGTTGCCTAAATTTTAGAATTCTCATAATCGTGTCCAAATCCCTCCATGGCCTCATCCCTCTGAATTTCTGTAACCTCCGAGTACTCTGCGCTCCTCCAATTCCTACCTCTTGTACATACCCCACTTCCTTCATCCAACCACTGACAGCCATGTCTTCAACTGTCTAGACCCTAAGCTCCGGAATTATCTCCCCAAACCTTTTTGCTTCTTCACTTCTCTCTCCTCCTTTAAGATGCTGCTTAAAACCTACCTCATTGACCAAGCGTTTGGTCACCTCTCCTAATGTCACTTTCTTTGGCTCTGTGTCAATTTTTGTTTGATTACACTCCTCTGAAGTACCTTGGAACATTCTACTACAGGAAAGGGACGCTATAAATGCAAGTGTTCTTGTTGTTTATCTTTGATAACTTCAAGTGTGGTCCCAGAAGTCTATACATATTGTATTTCAAACATCTTAAGACCCTCTAATTATTTATTTTGTTTTAGAGTTTTTAAATAAATGTTGTGTTCATTATGGTGAGGGATACATGAGCTGAAGAATGGAACACTTCCATTTTAGTTAGGCTGTGTCAGCATCCAGCACTTCCAGAACAGGATTTGAAGATTACATGCAGAATAATAGTCCCCCTATTTTAACCTAACAGTGTCTCAACCCAAACCTCAGAAGAGTGCCATCTACTACATCAAAATATGATGTTTATTAATTTCCCACTCCACAATCTTGCAAGATTGCTAATTTAGTGCTAATTTGTACCAAATTAGGGAATTTTGTGTGCTGTAGGCCCATATTCTCTGCAAACGGAATTGATACTGCCAAATTAACCTCATATAGTCTGCAGACAGAGAAGACTTTTATGCAATCTGACTGAACTGGGTTTCAACCCAGATCCCTACCAATCATTTATTTAAACAATATTTATGAACTTAAGTAATGAATCCTTAATTTTTTGGTTGGAGGGAGTGTTTCTAGATAGTGGTGACAAAACATTTTACACAATCATGTGATGCCCAATACTAAAAGTGCATCTGCTGTTCTATTTTATTGTATTTTTTAATATAGATGTATTAACATAAGCAATTAATCTTCAGTCTATGAACGTAACCAATAATTTTAAGATTTCTATTTGCCACATAGATCTTTTCTTAAAGCCCCAATATATAACTAGAGATTGTTCTAAATATTTTATAGGTACTCTCTTCTTATGGATGTTTTGGCCAAGCTTCAACTCTGCCATTGTAGAAAGCCCTGATGGGCAGTACAGAGCCATCATCAATACCTATTACTCATTGGCTGCATGTGTGCTCACTGCATATGCCTTCTCTAGCTTGGTTGATAAGAAAGGAAAATTGGACATGGTGAGAATGAATATTTTCATATTTATTATTTTCATCATAATTACTGATTCTATTTTGCACCAGGACATCATATTAGTCTTCTCCAGTTAGGGCAACTTCTGATACAAGAATTTCTTTGTTAATTGACTCATAGAAATTATAAGCTGGATTTTACCAGCCCTCCAGCACCAGGGGTCATGGCAGGGAAGTCCACAAAATACCTCCAGGAAAGGCCTACAGGGGCCTCGTGCCGGGAAGGCACCACCCCATATCACCAGCAGCGGCGAGACCTTGTGGCACTCCTGCTGCTCGGCGATGGCAACTTTATTTAAATACATATACTTATCTTAATTAATGAATAAATATTTACCTCGTCATACTGGCCGTCCCACTGCAACTGCCAGTTGCCGGAACTCCTGCATCTTCGGAACTCCATTTGGAGATCCGAGGCAGACACTGGTGGGGAGGGGGGAGGAGTTAAGTTTTCAGGGCGGGGATGGGGAGTTGGGTGAAACCTTCCCGATTGGTCTAGGGGGTGGTGGGAAGGGGTAAAGGTCAGAGTTAATAAAGTTTGGGGATTGGGGGGAAAGGTCGGGATCAGGACGTCGGTTTTTTTGGAGGGTGAGAGGGCAACTAATAAACTGTTTATTCATTGGGGGGATGGGAGAGGGGATAGAAACTTTTAATAACTTTTTCAGGTCCTGTTAGTTTAAAAAATTAAATTGGACTGAAGGGCTGGAAGCCCTTTAAAAATGGTGTTGTGCCTGCGCAGTGGCGCCGGACGCCATTACTGGGAATGGAGCGCCTGCCCCCTCCATGTCATTGGGGGCAGGCCGACCGCCCCGGCCATATAAATGAGCCTCCGCGACATTTTCTCATGTGTGTGCCGCGCCACTTATGAAGCTCGGTGCCGAGATTGGCGGCGAGCTGGAAAAATTCATGTTTCCATTTCTATTATTGCTTGAAGTGAGAAACCTCAGCTGTTGATTACCAAGAGGAGTCATTCCATTTATAGTAGTCACAACAGCAAATGTAATCAGGGGAACATCCCACTCCCGCTCAGAAAATTAAATCCTAAATCCTAAACCTTGCTGTCATTCAAATCTGCAAATCTGCTCATCATAGGCTGAATTCTGGGAGTTTTTGGCATATCATTAGTTTCAATATTCCCTTGTATTAGTCTTGCAACAGTGCAGCATTCAGTATTCAATCTTGGTGAGTTTGGGAAGGGAAGGATTTGGTAGATATGAATCCCTGTCTGGGTTGCCAGGTGATAATTTCTAACACAAGACTAACGCCATTCCAGCTGAAGATGAAACTTCTGTGGAATTTACTTCTGTTGGACTTCAGTTAGACTTTAAATTTAGCATTAATAGTTTGTAGTTTTCAGTCATGAACTTCACCGAGCATTAATACACATGATGAGGCAGTGCCTCCAATGATTTTTTAAAAACACATCAATGTCAACCTCCTAATTTGTAGACTAATTAAATCCATATAAAGAATTTAGATTATTTATGTTCAGGCATATAATCTTTAATCCTGTTCTTAGATATTCACATTTTTATGGTGTTAATTAATATTGTAGTTTTTGGCATTTCTTAATCAAAGAAAAATAAATCTGACAGGCACTTTTTCCAAAATGATATCCTTTAAGGCAACCCTTTCATCTGATTGACTCCTACAAATTGCACTGATTTTAACATTTGTCAAGTAAGTATTGGTGTGCTGTTTCTCAAATGAAGCTTTGTTTGCTTTCCTTTGCACAGGTTCACATACAGAATGCTACCCTGGCTGGTGGTGTAGCTGCTGGAACCTCTGCTGACATGATGATCTATCCCTTTGGAAGTCTGCTGATTGGGTTTATAGCTGGAATAATCTCCACAGTTGGATTTAAATATCTGACAGTAAGTTTTGACTTTTGCATTATTGAACCTCTGTTTTTAGGGAAACATCTATTCTCGCCTTGGCTTGGTACCAATTGATCAAGGTGAAGATCTGTCTATGTATAAAACCAAAGAAGGAAAGAGTAAAACCCTATATACATGAACAATGTGCAACACAATTCAAAACATACAATCTCACCAAAAATTTAAAACTAATTTTCTCTTTAAAAAATATCATTAAAATTGTGCATTTTTGTAAACTTTACACAGATATTTTCTTGTAACATCTAATTTTAGAAAAATATAATTGCAATTATAACAGCTGCAAATAACATTTAACATCATTCCAAACCTGCTAAATAGCCAATTAAATAAACAAACAGATCCACAACCATTTCACAATGGTTACATTTTAATTCTGATATTAGTCCAGAAACTGCTGGAAAAATAATGGTGAGTTCACGGCGCCTACCATTAATAATGTATAAAAAAGCCAGCAATTTGTAGGAAAGAGGAGATAGGCCATGATTTGCGAATTGCCGCAAATTGCTGGATGATTTGCGCCGCTCCACCTTTCGTCTCTCAAAAACAGGAACTCACTGTCAGTCTCCCATGAATGTCAGAGTTCCTGGATTTTCACTGTAATTACAAATGAAACTTATTGCAAATATCTAGGGCTGGTATTTCATTTCATAAGGACCCTGTTTATGACATGAATTATGGTCCTGACATGATACTGAACCTCGGAGGCCCAGAAAGAGAATTGAAACTTTAGAGCCTCACTCCTGCAGGTAGTAAATTATTCAGAGTTTTTTCACGTTTAAAATGTTTCAATTTTTTCTTGCTTTTCCTTTTGCTCTCTCTCTTAATCTGGTCATTCTTTCCCTCTCTTTAGTTCTCTTTCTAGAATTAGAATTAGAACATTACAGCGCAGTACAGGCCCTTCGGCCCTCGATGTTGCGCCGACCTGTGAAACCATCTGACCTACACTATTCCATTTTCATCCATATGTCTATCCAATGACCACTTAAATGCCCTTAAAGTTGGCGAGTCTACTACTGTTGCAGGCAGGGCGTTCCACGCCCCTACTACTCTCTGAGTAAAGAAACTACCTCCAACATCTGTCCTATATCTATCACCCCTCAACTTAAAGCTATGTCCCCTCGTGTTTGCCATCACCATCCGAGGAAAAAGACTCTCACTATCCACCCTATCTAACCCTCTGATTATCTTATATGTCTCTATTAAGTCACCTCTCCTCCTCCTTCTCTCCAACGAAAACAACCTCAAGTCCCTCAGCCTTTCCTCGTAAGACCTTCCCTCCAAAGCAGGCAACATCCTAGTAAATCTCCTCTGCACCCTTTCCAAAGCTTCCACATCCTTCCTATAATGCGGTGACCAGAACGGCACGCAATACTCCAGGTGCGGTCTCACCAGAGTTTTGTACAGCTGCAGCATGACCTCGTGGCTCCGAAACTCGATCCCCCTACTAATAAAAGCTAACACACCATATGCCTTCTTAACAGCCCTATTAACCTGGGTAGCAACTGTATCTAATTTAATTCTAAATTGAAGTTATTTATGACTTTAACCCCTTATAGGGACTAAACCAAATCAGGAGTATGAATCTCCCTTAATTAAGTTCAAACCAGACAAATTCTTATAGACATTTATTTGGGTCCAAAGAATTGAACTAGTTTTCCCTCAAAGAAAGAAAACTAACAGAGAATATTACCATCTTTCAGATAGCCTATTTTTTAATAATTATGGCTAAGTCATAAATATCCCAGATATTATAGGGTCTGGGAAACTCTCTTCTATATGTATCTCTCCACTTAAAGAGACACAGAGAGGGGGTTCTTGTAGTTGTATACAGAATACTACATGAGACGATTTATTAACTTTTATATATTTATTTAATAATTGAACATGCAATACACTTTTAAGTGGATAAGTATATCACAATATCAAATATTACGAAGAGATGTAACACATAATCTTATTTCTAACATAGAAACCAAAAGTTTAACCTTGCTAATGTGACAGCAAAATATCTTAGAATATCCATCAAAATTTCAAGTAAACTTTTATCTTAAATTCCTCGTGTATCCCATAGGGTGAGAAGTATTGAGGAGGATTCAACACTTCTAATTTTAGCTTCAGTTACCCTTATGTTTATACTGTTTCTAAGATATCATCTGACCTTTCAGCATATAGGTGTTACCTTTCTGTGTGTGTTTTTCCTGCTTTCAAGACCCATATATGGGAATATTATTAACTAACATCACCACTTAATGTTTTGCTGGAATTCCCCTGCTCTTGAAGTTTGTGAGCTTTTATCTGGTCAAAATATTTATAATTGGCTTTATTTGACATCTGTTTTTGTAAGCACTTTTCTAGTTTATTATTTTATTATGTACAATTGACTTTTAATGGTAGCTTGAACTCTGTGAGTCAATCTGTCTATTTTTACAAACAGTATCAACTAATTAAATTTATGGCTCCGTTTTACACACAATGTGTGTTTCCCCTCCAAGTCCCTGGCAACAGAAATGCTGAAATGGATTTCCCAACTTCAAAGGTGTTTCTGGTTCACATTTCATTATAACAGGGTCCTTGAAATTCTAACTCTACCTTCTTAAAGGGGAATTTCAGTGAGTCTTGAAAACTGACCATTTATTCAATCTTTAATTCTAAAAGGTATAATATATTAACAATATTTAAATTCTACCTAATTAAGCCTATTATACCTATATTCCATCACAAAATCACCTTATTTTCTTCTATCATTTTCTCTGTTTCTTTATCCTTAAATTTCTTTGGTTAAGGAGATTAACTGTTGGCCCCATCATTTAGAAGGTCCCAGATGTCCCGTTGATGTCACCATATTATCAATTTACATTTTACAGAAATTTGCAGCAAAAAAAAACGACCTGAAAAGATTCCAATTCATGACGCTTGTCATGAGATGCCATACTCCATCAAATTCTGGCCCATTATTTAAAGCCTCTGTTGCTGATTTCATGAATTACACTTAGATATTTACAACTATTCCCGATTGACTATCAAGGTAACCTCTATTGGTTCTTTCACCAATAAGTCATGACATAAATTAGGGTAATTTTAACCTAACCCATTCAGCTCGGAACTGATTGGATCAGCTGTGGATTTTACACTCACCCAATTTTACTTTACATTAACTTTAAAAAAAATCAAAATGCCTTCCATCACTTTTATATTACATCCAATGACAAACACAGTAACACTAATTTTCTTTTCATCAAATATGGTTCAATTACTTTCTTTTTTATGTGACTGAAAATGAAGGAGACAGGGAAAAAAGGATGGAAATACTGTTCTGTAGCTTTTATTCATAGGTCCCCATGCTTCCTTTTGAAACATATTGGTGTGTGATTAGTGTCAGCTAATGAAAACTTGTTTGCAGGTTCATTTAAAATGGGCAAGGAATTTCCAATGTGCTGTTCCCACTCCACTGTCTTAACATCACTGGAACTGCAGCGGAAACTTCATTTACATGTGTAAACAAAGTCTGTTACACTTCTAGGGCTGAATCTTGCTAACGATGATCAAACCCTGCTGCCAGGGCCAAAAGCAAGAGTCAATTCACGCTGATGGGCATGTGGGACCCTGGGGCGGCATTTTACCAGCAGCGGCCAATTAACAGGCCCAATCAGAGTGCCAACAGTTTAGCAGCTTGACTGGTAGCTGTGGCCACTGCAGAGGCTGCAGCACAAGGAAAAGAGCACCTCCATGATGAGGTGTCCTCGAAGAGAAGGTAAGTTGCTTTGAGCAAGCCGGGGCCAGGCAGGCAAGCCCTGGTGATTGGTTGTGGGGGGAGGGGGCCATATCACAGCAGCGGCGTCTCAGCAACAGGGGTAGCCATTGCTCCTGGGGGGCCCCCTCGTAGGCCATGGAGCGGACTTTAAGGAGGGCCCACCGCGGAACCTGCTGGGAGGCCGCCTGGGTTTACCTGTGGACAAAATGCCAGCAGGAGCAAGAGATGGCCCTTAATTGGGCTCTTAAGTGGCTCATTTGGCTACCCAGTAGGTGGCTGTGCTGCTGAGGTTCCCACTGCTGGTAATATGCCATGGTAGCTGGAAGACATTGAGCTTCCCACTCGTCCTCTTCCCCCACCATATTACCAACAACCCCCCCTATCCCCCCACCTCCCAGCCTGTCACCATAGGGCTGGGAAAATTCAGCCCCTGGTAAAGTTACGGTAATTGGGAGCAGCTCCAAGGAAATCTTATCTCTTTGCATTAAAAATAAATACATGTTTACTTCTGGAAATTTACACCAGGTCAGTTAGTATCTGAAAGACATTTTAACAGATTGGATGGGACTTCTCATTTGAACAGAAGGGACACAGCCTCTTACAGGAGTGACCCAAGTGTGACAAAGAAAATAACAGGTAGAGGTCATGAACATAAATAATACAAGCCACTTTTATCAAGACGTGGCTAATAGATTCAGTAACCTGTGAATAGATTTTAAAATGTAAGAAGATTTAATAGAATACCAAGGATTATCAGGTGTCAGAAAAAGGCAAAAGGTTGGTTAAACAAGGCTTCAAAATGGAAAGAGAAGTCGATTTTGATGGAAGAATTTGGCAGGAAAAATAATTGAGGAAGAGCAAAACTGAAATTGTTAAATTCAATGTTGATATCAAAGAAAGGATGAAATAAGGGAGTGGGAAGTCATTTTGAACTTTTCTGCCTGGGTAGTAATGTGGCGCAGCAGATTGCCCAGCCCTTACAGAATTCTTCCAATTTTCATCCCAATGATTCCACTTTCAGACACAAGCAAGGTGTTTAGCAAAATGATTCTGCTGAAAAATCCCATTGGCTGATCTGCTGTGTTCTTCCAACATTTTTAAACTTTTTCATTTCTGTCCTCTTCATTTGATCTCAGCCTTGCTCATTCTTCAATGTGCTAATGTAGAATAGGGATTGTTTAAATTATAAAATGTTAGATTCCCATTTGTGACACAAATCAATGTTTCCTTTTCTGAGAGAAAATAAAATCAGTTATTCCACTAAAGGCTCTTTTTCTTTTTTCTAGCCAATTTTTGCATCTAAATTGAACATACATGATACGTGCGGTGTACATAATCTTCATGGTATGCCTGGAATAATTGGAGGTCTGGCTGGTGTAATTGCAGCAGCAATGGCCAGCAAAAATGTATATGGAAAAGGGTGAGTTTTGTTAAGGGATACAATCTGTTGTGTGTTGTTGGGTTCTGCATTTCAAACAATGCAAAAGTTAAACCAAAAGCTGTGAACAATGTCAACTTGCAGATAACAAATTGGGGATGGAGTATTCAAACAATAGGAAACAGGGAAATTTAATAGATAATTTCATAGAGAACTGCTGGTGTGACATTGGCCATCTCAATTTCTCTGCTCCCCTCACTAACTTATCTCCCTCTGAACTTGCAGCACTCTTCTCTCAGGTTTAACCCTAAAATTATCAAACCTGCTGATAAAGAGAACAATGTTGTTGTTTGGCAAACCAACCTTTACCTAGTGGAGGCTGCACACTAACCTCCTCTTATCTCTCTTGGACCATGACCTCACCACCAAACAATAAGCTATCATTTCCAAGACTGTAACTGACCTCATCTCCTCTGGAGATCTTCCCTTCACAGCCTTCAACCTTATAGTTCCCCCCCAAAGCCACACAGTCTACTTTACCTCCTTCCCAAGATCCACAAATAGGGCTGCCCTGGTAGATCTATTGTTTCAACCTGTTCTTGCCTCACAGAACTAATTTTTTCCTATTTTGACTCTATGTTTTCTTCCCTTGTCCCGTCTCTTCCCACCTACATCCCTAACCTTCCAAAGCCCTCTGCCATTTTAGCAGTTTACTGTTTCCTGGCCCTAACCATCTTCTTTTCACCAAGGGCATTCAATCTCTTTACAAGTCCATTCCCATCTGGTATGAGTGCTTTCCATTTCTTCCTTGAACAGAGGTCCAACCAATCCTCATCCAGCACTGCCCTCCTCCGCCTAGCTGAACTTGTTCCCGCACTTAGCAACTTCTCCTTTAACTCTACTCACTTCTTCCAAATAAAAGAGTTTCTACGGGAACCGTATGGGCCCTGGCTATGCTTGCCTTTTTGTGTGATGTGTGGAACATGCATTGTTCTAGTCCTAATCAGGTCCCCAACCTCATCTCTTTTACTAGTCATTGATGACTACATCAGTGCCATTTACTTCTCTCGCCTGAATGGGAAAATTTCAAAAACTTTGCTTCCAATTTCCACCCCTCCCTTGTCTTCACATGATCCATCTCCAACTCTTCCTTTTTCCCTGGCTTCACTTTTTCTATTTCTGGGGATAGGCTATCGACCAATATCCACTATAAACCCACTGATTCCCACAGCTCCTCGACTACGCTTCCTCCCATCCCCCTTCATTTAAGACTCTATTCCATTCTCTCAGTTTCTCCAACTCCGTTATATCTGTTCTGATGATGCTACCTTCCATACCAGTATTTCTGATATGTCTTTTTTTCCCTCAATCAAGGATTCACCCACTACTGTCATTAATAGGTCCCTCAATTGTGTCTGTTCCATTTCCTGTACTTCTGCTCTCACCCTTTACCCTCCCTCCCAGAAGCACAATAGGGTTCCTCACTTTCCACCCCACCAGCCTCCATATTCAACACATCATCCTCTGTCACTTCTGCCACCTCCAGCATGATGTGGCTACCAAACACATCTTTTTCGTCCCTCCTCTTTCAGCATTCTGAAGGGACCATTCCCTTCACAACATCCTGGTCCACTCTTCAATCACCCCCAAGTCCCCTTCCCATGGAACATTCCCATGCAGGTGCAAGAGATGCAGTACCAGCTCTTTTACCTCCTCCCTTTTTACCACTCAAGGCCCAAAACACCCCTTTCAGATGAAACATTGATTTACTTTACTTCTTTCAACTTAGCGTGCTAAATTCACTGCTCAGTATACAGTCTCCTCTACACTGGGGAGACAAAACGCAGACTTGGTGACCACTTTGCAGTGTCATCAGCAAATTTCCCACATTTAAGTCCAAATCATTAATATATACCACAAACAGTAAGGGACCCAACACTGAACCCTGTGGAACACCACTGGAAACAGCTTTCCATTTGAAAAAACATCCGTGGACTACTACCCTTTGTTTCCTGTCCCTGAGCCAATTTTTGGATCCAACCTGGCACAGTCCCCTGCTTTCATTTTACTGACCAGTCTGCCATGCGGGACCTTGCCAAAATCCATGTAGACCACATCCACTGCACAGTTTTTTGAGGAAGTAACAAGGAAGTACCCTCATCAATCCTCCTTGTTACTTCCTCAAAAAACTCAATTAAGTTAGTAAGACATGACTGTCCTCTAACATATCCATGCTGACTATCCCTGATTTAAATCACTTAAAGACCAATTGGATGCGGAAATAGAGGACTTAAGGTTCTTTGCGGGTGGATGAACTGAGTTGAATGGCCTTCCTCCTCCCTTGTGATGAAACACTCCACCTTGGACTTGTCTGTACTGACAGCTTCAGTAGAAACGAATGCCCAAATGAGTCCATCCTCTCAGGTGATGGAGGAATCATGCTGGTACCTATTAATTGATCTCAGAGGAGGGGGCTAAAGAGAAGAGAAGAGAAAAATGGGATTTCATCCACTGAAAGTTGATAACTAATCATACAAGCTTTTAATAATGTAATAAGCAAAACTTCTAATGTCTAACATTATTTTTGTCAGTCTTCATTTAACTTTCCCGGAAACAAGAACGGCTATTGAACAAGCTGGATACCAAGCTGCTGGATTGGGTGCAACCCTTGTTTTGGCCCTCATTGGTGGAACTATCACAGGTCAGAAAACAAAATATTACCAATAATGCTTCATTCTATGTGTGGCTTGGTCACAAATATAACCTTCAGTCTGATGTGCTCACAAGAATCAGTCTGTCAATCAACAAGTACACAAAAATTGCATGAATTGCAAAATCAGTAACTAGGCTTTGATCTTGAGATAGGCTAAAGAGCCATTTGTCACCCATTTGTAAATGCCTATTTACCCCATTTATAACACTTAAAAATAAGTTCCCCTGTTCAAGTAATATATGATAATTATTCAAACTAACCATACATTATAGGCCTGACAGTCTGATGGTCACTATGGTGACATAAAGTGATGGAAGGGGTCATCGACAGTGCTATCAACTGGCAGTTGCTCAGCAATAACCTGCTTACTGATGCTTAGTTTGGGTTCCGCCAGGGCCACTCAGCTCCTGACCTCATTACAGCCTTGGTTCAAACATGGACAAAAGAGCTGAACTCAAGAGGTGAGGTGAGAGTGACTGCCCTTGACATCAAAGCAGCATTTGACTAAGTATGGCATCAAGGAGCCCTAAGAAAACTGGAGTCAATGGGAATCGGGGGAAAACTCTCCGCTGGGTGGAGTCATACCTAGCACAAAGGAAGATGGTTGTGGTTATTGGAGGTCAATCATTTCAGTCTCAAGACATCACTGCAGGAGTTCCTCAGGATAGGGTCCTAGGTCCAACCATCTTCAGCTGCTTCATCAATGACCTTCGCTCCATCGTAAGGTCAGAAGTGGGGATGTGCGCTGATGATTGCAAAATGTTCAGCACCATTCGTGACTCCTCAGATACTGAAGCAGTCCATGTCCAGATGCAGCAAGACCTGGACAACATCCAGGCTTGGACTAATAAGTGACAAGTAACATTTGGACCACAAAAGTGCCAGGCAATGACCATCTCAAACAAGAGACAATCTGATCATCTCCACTTGATGTTCAATGGCATTATCATCACTGAATCCCTCACTATCAACATCCTGGGGGTGACCATCGACCAGAAATTGAACTGGACCAGCCACATAAATACTGTGACTACAAGAGCAGACTAGGAATTCTGAGGCGAGTAACTCACCTCCTGTCTCCCCAGTGTCTGTCCACCATTTACAAGACACAAGTCAGGAGTGTGATGGAATACTCTCCACTTGCCTGGACTGATGCAGCTCCAACAACAGTCAAGAAGCTCAACACTATCCAGGTCAAAGCAGCCCTCTTGATTGGCACCCCATCCACCACCTTCAACATTCACTCCAGTCACCACGGACGCACGGTGGCAGTAGTATGTACCATCTACAAGATGCACTGCAGCAACTCGCCAAGGTTCCGTCGACAGCAGCTTCCAAACCCGGGACCTTTACCACCTAGAAGGACAAGGGCAGCAGACGCACGGGAACACCAACACCTGCAGGTTCCCCTCCTAGGCACACACCATCCTGATTGGAACTATATCGCCGTCCCTTCACTGTTGTTGGGTCAAACTCCTTTCCTAACAGCACTGTTTGCGTACTGTTATGATCAGGTAAGAAAGGGGTCAAGGGTTCCCTCTCAGCCTTCATCAGGTCTTATCGCAACAGGGTTTTATTTTAAACACACCATTTTTTTTAGCTCCCCCTTGGTGAATCCTTGTTCGCTGCTTTCCAATTATAAGGCAAAGAAACCAGCCAAACAGGTTTTCTTAGGTTTAAAGAGGAAAGGTTGAACTTTATTAAACTTAAACTCTAATTCAGTTAATGCCTACAGATACACGACGCGCCCACACTAGCATGCATATGTGATAAACACACATGCAGACAGAGACAGAAAAGAGCAGAAGAAATAAAGTGGAAAGGTTTGAGGCAATATCTGATATTGGTTACTGTTCTTCGAGCTCACTGTAGAGTCCTTGATTGTACGTAGATCTTGCTTTTCGTTGGGGCCCAATATTCTTCTTAAACCTTGTTCGATGTAGGAGACTTTTATCTCTTGAGATTCACGTCTTCATTTGATTTGGAGTTCCATGAGAAAGAGATGGGAGCAGACAGGAGAGGTCTTCGCAGTCCAGGAGCAAACAGTCTCTCTCTCTCTCTCTCTCTCAAACTACCTGTAAAATGCAAAAAAAACTCAGGTTGCCCAGCAGGTTAGTCATGTGACTAGCTGGTTTGACCATGTCTGTTTGTGGATTTGGCCATCTTAGCAGTCATCCTGGAATGTGAGCTTCCTCAGCTTCAATGTCTGCTGATCAAAGTCCATAGTGGGTTGAATGTGTCAGGGAATGGTCCTTTGTCTCCACAAGCACTGTCTGTTAGTATGTAAATGTTTTTTCCAGCCACGGCTGATCTGTTTAACAAGTCATTTCCTCGCTCCAGTTTAAAATCAATGTTCATATGACAAAATTAATATGCCTCATTCTTGGCAGGTGGGGGTCTGCATGACATGTACCTACACCCCAAGGGCTGCAGCGGTTCAAGAAGGCAGATCACCACCACCTTCTCAAGGGCAGTTAGGGATGGGCAATAAATGCTGGCCTTGCCAGCTACGCCCACATCCCATGAATGAAAAAATAAATAAAGTTTACATGTAATTATACAACTCTTAGCATCACTTTGTGGCAGAATTAGGTATATACAAATGTGGGATAAGAAGTTATGAGGTCATAATCTAATTAAAACTAAAATGGTTAAATAATTTTGACTTGATTCACATGTTATCACCCAAACTTTGTATTGTAAATGGACAAAACTAATTTATCCTGTCCCCATAATGTGATCTTACCAGGGGTTCATGGTATTTCCCTATTCACCTCAAATACAGGTACAAATACTGCTTTATTGAACTACCTGAAGTATATAGTCATAGTAGTAACCACCAAATGAACTTTAACATAGCTTTCTTAAAGTAGGGGGCAGAATGGCAAAATGTCTCTCTGTGCAAGTATAATGATCGAGTACTTTAGATGGGTCAGTTTTTGTCCAGTGTGTGCAGGAGGGTTTTCTGACACAGTATGTAGACAGGCCAACCAGGGGCGATGCCACATTGGATTTGGTGTTAGATTTAGATGTAGGTGAGCACTTTGGTGATAGTGATCACAATTCGGTTAGGTTTACCTTAGCGATGGGCAGGGACAGGTATATACCGCAGGGCAAAAATTATAGCTGGGGGAAAGGAAATTATGATGCGATTAGGCAAGATTTAGGATGCGTAGGATGGGGAAGGAAACTGCAAGGGATGGGCATAATCGAAATGTGGAGCTTATTCAAGGAGCAGCTACTGCGTGTCCTTGATAAGTATGTACCTGTCAGGCAGGGAGGAAGTTGTCGAGCGAGGGAGCCGTGGTTTACTAAAGAAGTTGAAGCGCTTGTCAAGAGGAAGAAGAAGAGACGTGAAGGCTCAGTTAGGGCGCTTGAGAGTTACAAGCTAGCCAGGAAGGATCTAAAGGGAGAGCCAAGAAGAGCGAGGAGAGGACACGAGAAGTCATTGGCGGATAGGATCAAGGAAACCCCTAAGGCTTTCTATAGGTATATCAGGAATAAAAGAATGACTAGAGTTAGATTAGGGCCAATCAAGGATTGTAGTGGGAAGTTGTGTGTGGAATCAGAGGAGATAGGGGAAGCGTTAAATGAATATTTTTCGTCAGTATTTACAGTAGAGAAAGAAAATGTTGTCGAGGAGAATACTGAGATACAGACTACTAGGCTAGATGGGATTGAGGTTCACAAGGAGGAGGTGTTAGCAATTTTGGAAAGTGTGAAAATAGATAAGTCCCCTGGGCCAGATGGGATTTATCCTAGGATTCTCTGGGAAGCCAGGGAGGAGATTGCAGAGCCTTTGTCCTTGATCTTTATGTCGTCATTGTCGACAGGAATAGTGCCGGAAGACTGGAGGATAGCAAATGTTGTCCCCTTGTTCAAGAAGGGGAGTAGAGACAGCCCTGGTAATTATAGACCTGTGAGCCTTACTTCGGTTGTGGGTAAAATGTTGGAAAAGGTTATAAGAGATAGGATTTATAATCATCTTGAAAAGAATAAGTTCATTAGCGATAGTCAGCACGGTTTTGTGAAGGGAAGGTCGTGCCTCACAAACCTTATTGAGTTTTTTGAGAAGGTGACCAAACAGGTGGATGAGGGTAAAGCCGTGGATGTGGTGTATATGGATTTCAGTAAGGCGTTTGATAAGGTTCCCCACGGTAGGCTATTGCAGAAAATACGGAAGTATGGGATTGAAGGTGATTTAGTGCTTTGGATCAGAAATTGGCTAGCTGAAAGAAGACAGGGTGGTGGTTGATGGCAAATGTTCATCCTGGAGTTTAGTTACTAGTGGTGTACCGCAAGGATCTGTTTTGGGGCCACTGCTGTTTGTCATTTTTATAAATGACCTGGATGAGGGTGTAGAAGGGTGGGTTAGTAAATTTGCGGATGACACGAAGGTCGGTGGAGTTGTGGATAGTGCCAAAGGATGTTGTAGGTTACAGAGGGACATAGATAGGCTGCAGAGCTGGGCTGAGAGATGGCAAATGGGGTTTAATGCGGAAAAGTGTGAGGTGATTCACTTTGGAAAGAGTAACAGGAATGCAGAGTACTGAGCTAATGGGAAGATTCTTGGTAGTGTAGATGAGCAGAGAGATCTTGGTGTCCAGGTACATAAATCCCTGAAAGTTGCCACCCAGGTTAATAGGGCTGTTAAGAAGGCATATGGTGTGTTAGCTTTTATTAGTAGGGGGATCGAGTTTCGGAGCCACGAGGTCATGCTGCAGCTGTACAAAACTCTGGTGCGGCCACACCTGGAGTATTGCGTGCAGTTCTGGTCACCGCATTATAGGAAGGATGTGGAAGCTTTGGAAAGGGTGCAGAGGAGATTTACTAGGATGTTGCCTGGTATGGAGGGAAGGTCTTACGAGGAAAGGCTGAGGGACTTGAGGTTGTTTTCGTTAGAGAGAAGGAGGAGGAGAGGTGACTTAATAGAGACATATAAGATAATCAGAGGGTTAGATAGGGTGGATAGTGAGAGTCTTTTTCCTCAGATGGTGATGGCAAACACGAGGGGACATAGCTTTAAGTTGAGGGGTGATAGATATAGGACAGATGTCAGAGGTAGTTTCTTTACTCAGAGAGTAGTAGGGGCGTGGAACGCCCTGCCTGCAACAGTAGTAGACTCGCCAACTTTAAGGGCATTTAAGTGGTCATTGGATAGACATATGGATGAAAATGGAATAGTGTAGGTCAGATGGTTTCACAGGTCGGCGCAACGTCGAGGGCCGAAGGGCCTGTACTGCGCTGTAATGTTCTAATGTTCTATAGCTTTTGTTTGGCTAATAATTTTTGTATCGTACCGTAGCCTTCTGTGACATCGTGTGATTGTGTAAATTGTTGTATAAATTACCCATCTATTTTACGTCAAATTTTTTCAGTGAAAAATATATTCATATCGAAGGCATCACATGTGAATATGTCAGTTATATTAAAAGATGTTACAGCAATTCATATAATTTATTAAAATACTTCATGATTATCCAGTTTTCTACAATAGTTTTAGTAGTTTGCACTGATTTTTTTTACTCTAATCTAAAAAACAAATATACTTATGTTCCCTGATGGAGAATGCATTCAGATCCTGGTTATCTGATAAAGGAACTTTCCAACCAAGTTATGAACATTATATTGGAAGCCCTCTGGTGAGACCTGAATTTTATATGCGCGCCAAGCTCCACGGCGGCGTGCTGTGAACTCTGCGGGGTGCCCGCATTCAGCGGCGGCCACCGCGCCCCTGCAATATTACGCGCGGGGGCTCATTAGCATCCCTACAACGCGACGCCCCCGCCCCATATTACGTGGGGAGAGGTGGGACATCCAGCGCAGTGAGGAACCTTTTGACAGTTGTGCAGCAGGTGAATCTGGCAGCAAAGCAGAATGTGCTGGAGAAACTCAGCCAGTCAGGCAGCATCTGTGGAGAACGAAGCAGAGTTAACTTTCAGGTCTGTGACACCAAAAGTCGAGGATGGCTCAGGGATACTCTAGGCTGGCCCCACAGTTCAGTGAAGCCCACGGTCACTCTCCTCCAGGCTGTGCGGGCAAGGCAGGAGGTCCTTTTCACCAGCAATAGTAAGAAGAGGCCCTCCTGACTGAACAAGGCAGTCTGGCTGGAGATGGCAGAGGAGGTGAGTAGCCGTTGGGCCATCCTGCATCAAAGGGGCCAATACCGGAAGGGGATGAACGATCACTTACTCAGCCAGTCGGGGCCCTCGAGGCCTTGTGCGCACAGGGTACGACTGCCAAAGTCATCCACAGCCAAAGGGCAATCATATCAGCAGCCTTCCTACAGACAGGCTGCTCACGCAGAAGTGGCACCACGTAGGAACGTCCGCAAGCATTTCCAAAAAGCATTGTGACACAAATGGGTCTGCATGAGTGACACAACAATGTAGAAAGGCTGAAAACAAAAATCACCTTCACGAACATGTGCTTTTACTGTGTGAATGAAGTGTGCCAGCATGTACCGATCGTGGCTCCTCCCATTACATCATTGCCTTTCAGAATTGCCAATGTATGGAATAACATCATTGCTATGCCAGTATCACTCATGTGCGTCTCCACGGATGCAGTAATATGGGCAATGGCTCAGTATGCTGCTGCCAGTAATGGCGGAGACAAAGATGTTGCAGATGTGGACTGCTGCACAGCAGGTGAACGAGAATGCCGTGTGGCATGCGGAGCCCACGATGGCGTGGAGAATCTTTGATCAATGAGGCGTTGCCGTGCATCCCTAGCTCACTGCTCGCCCTGCATGTGGTGCCTGGATGCTCTCTGTCCTCCCATGTGCCCTTCCTGCTGTAAATCCTCAGCGTCCTCATTGTCCAAGGATGAGTCCTGCTTATGTCTCGCCTCATCCTGCAAGGCCACCCCCTTATTGAGTGTGTAGTTGTGCAGAGCACAACAGACAACAACGATGCGAACTACCCTTTCCAGCTCATACTACAGGGCACCACCAAATCTATCTAGGCAGCGGAATCGCGTTTTTACCATGCCAATCGCCTACTCAATGGTGGGTCTTGTAGCTCTGTGGCTGGCATTGTATCGCTCTTCTACAGCAGTGCTGGGGTGTCTCACTGGTGTCAGGAGCCATGTATGCAAGGGGTAGCCCTTACCTCCAGGAAGCCACCCCAGTGAACAGCAACGGCAGCTGCGACTGGCGCAGGATGAAGGCGTCATGGCAACTGCCTGGAAAGTGGGCACAGATTTGCATGAATCATTTCCGGTGATCACAAACGAGCTGCACATTGATTGAGTGGAAGGTGGAAGCCCTTTCAGTTTACGTATTCAGCTGGTCGCCCGGCAGGAGCCTTGATGGTCACATGGGTCCAACTTACGACCCCTTGCACCTGTGGGAATCCCGTGATGGAGCCGAAACCAGTGGCCCTCTGGGCTTCGCTTTCAGGGTCCGTTGTGAAGCGGATATAGTCACCAGCCCTCCAGAACAGGGCATCGGTGACCTCCCTGATGCAGTGGTGCACTGCTGACTGTGTGACCCCACAAAAGTCTCCGGTGGGCCCCTGAATTGGTGCAGAGGCGTAAAAATTGAGAGCCGCTGTCACATTGAGGGCCATAGGCATAGGATATCTCCCAAAGTCCCTTGCCTGCAGGCCATCATTCAGCAGGACACAGAGGTGTGTCACCGTCTCTCTCGACATCCACAGTCGCCTCTGACACTAGCGCACTGACATCTGCAGGTATGTCATGTGGGACCTGTAGGTGCGCGGTGATCTGTAGTGGTGAGCTCTCCTTGGGTGCTGCTGCTCACGACCGGGGGCCTCTATGTGGGCTGCATCTGCCTGTTGGTTTTGCCTGTGGTCTTAAAAAGCGCATCAATGAATATAAAGTGAAACATCCCCATCTTCAAGTAGCAATTCAACTCGGTTCCTTCAATTCTTCGAAGGTTCCTGACAGGGCAGACATTGATATTGAGTGGTACATCAGGTGCTTTCAAGCAGCAGCTATGTGGCATGGCATGGCATGGCATTGCCTATCTTAGCTCCAACTAAGAGTGGCACCGCATGACCACATAAAGATTGTACAAGCTGCATCAATTGGCCCACAAGATATAAAAGCTTCACACGCCTACCGTCTCTGGCACTCTCTTCACATACAGAGTGACTCGACCACCATTGCTCCTTCACTGACAGAGGCAGTCAATGGCACAGAGCTGCCAGCCATTATGGAGGGGGAATCACAGTGGCTCCCTACACATCTGCAGAATGAGACCCCTGGATATTGCCCCCTCCCTCCTCACTTCCAGTATGTAGAGTGAGACCCCTGAATATCTGAACTTACCTTCCATAGCGAAAACTTCTGCCTCTGATGAGCCGCTGGCTTTTCTGTTGTGAACGGGATGGCATGTGACGGTCGCCCGTTCAACGTAAAATTCGGAAGTGTGCTTCGAGAGGCGGCAGGCTGCATAATCTGCAGAGGCAAGTACAGTTTTGAATATGGTAATTGGGGTGCCGCCACTGAGCGGCAGTGGGGCCACACCGAGGTCCCTCCGTCGCCAGTAATAT